>NC_058085.1:223307077-224022434 GCF_014858855.1 Bufo gargarizans | reverse complement strand
GCAAGAATGCTGTTTGTTGATTTCAGCTCTGCATTCAATACAGTCATTCCCTCCAAGTTGATCATTAAACTTGTGGATCTTGAAATCAGCAACCCTATTTGTAATTGGATAATGGACTTTCTGACCAACAGACCCCAGCATGTTAGGTCAGTAAATAACTGTTCCAACACCATCACACCCAACACTGGCACTCCACAGGTCTGTGTGCTGAGCCTGTTCTTCTACTCCCTTTTCACCTATGACTGTAGGCCTAGATATGGATAATTGGTCTCATCACTGACAACGATGAGTCTGACTATAGGGAAAAGGTAAAGCACCTAGCTGTTTGGTGCGCTGACAATAACCTGCTCCTGAATACCAGCAAAACAAAAGAGCTCATTGTGGACTTCAGGAAGTAGAATAGAGACACCCATGACCCCATCCACACAAATGGCATGGCTGTTGATCGGGTTTCCAGCTTTAAGTTCCTGGGGACCTACAAACCGGATTCCAAAAAAGTTGGGACACTATACAAATCGTGAATAAAAACTGAATGCAATGATGTGGAGGTGCCAACTTCTAATATTTTATTCAGAATAGAACATTAATCACAGAACAAAAGTTAAAACTGAGAAAATTTACCATTTTAAGGGAAAAATATGTAGAATCAGAATTTCATCATGTCAACAAATCCCCAAAAAGTTGGGACAAGGTCATTTTTACCACTGTGTGGCATCTCCCCTTCTTCTTACAACACTCAACAGACGTCTGGGGACCGAGGAGACCAGTTTCTCAAGTTTAGAAATAGGAATGCTCTCCCATTTTTGTCTAATACAGGCCTCTAACTGTTCAATCGTCTTGGGCCTTCTTTGTTGCACCTTCCTCTTTATGATGCGCCAAATGTTCTCTATAGGTGAAAGATCTGGACTGCAGACTGGCCATTTCAGTACCTGGATCCTTCTCCTACTGTCAAGGAACCATGAACTAGACGTACAACAAGAGATAAGTGGAAATAAGAAGGCTTTATTGAAAATCAAGCTGTAAGGCAAAAGTCCAAACGGATGGCTAAACTGAAGCAGGGTCTTGCGAAGCCAGAGGTCAGGAACCAGGAGGGTAATCAGACGAAGCTTGGATTAGGAACCAGCAGGGTAGTCAGACGAAGCCTGGATCAGGAACCAGCAGGGTAGTCAGACGAAGCCAGGATCAGGAACCAGAAGCAGCAGCAGACTTAGAAGCATGTGAACACAGGAGGACCAAGCAAGGAACTGAAGCCACAGACCTCCTATATATATGAGCTAGGCATCCAGCTCCTCCCAGTGGGAAGGAGAAGCCGCCGGGTGGGAGGCTACAAGAAACCCAGAAACCAAGATGGCCGCCAGCACATGTCAAACGAAGGAGAACAGCAAGAAGGTAAGACCATGATAGTACCTCCCCCTCAAGGGCCCCTCCTCCGCGGAGTAAAGAACGGTTTCTGAGGGAAGCGTGCGTGGAAGGCTCGGAGCAAGGCATGAGCATGGACATCTGCGGAGGGAACCCAGGAACGCTCCTCTGGACCATAACCACGCCAATGGACCAAAAACTGCACCCGACCGCGGACCATGCGTGAGTCCAGGATATTGCTCACCTCATACTCCTCACGATTGCCCACTTGGACCGGACGAGGCCGAGGAACCGAGGAAGTGAAACGATTACACACCAGTGGCTTCAACAGGGAGACATGAAACACGTTGGAGATCCGCATACCAGGAGGAAGCGCAAGGGCATAGGCTACCGGGTTTACCCTGCGAAGCACTCGGAAGGGACCAACAAAGCAAGGCGCCAGCTTGGGAGTGGGCACTCGAAGGTTGAGGTTGCGGGTGGACAACCATACGCGGTCTCCGACCTGGTAGGAAGGAGCGGGCGCTCATCTGCGATCAGCCTGGAGTCTCTGGCGCTGCGCAGAGACCTCAAGGGACCTCTGGATCTGTACCCAAGAAGCACGTAGGACGGAAAGGTGATCCTCCACAGCCGGAATATCCTGGGGAGAGAATACCTCTGGTAACACGGCAGGTTGGAACCCATAATTGGCCATGAAGGGAGACGTCCCAGAGGAAGAGTTCACCGCCGTGTTCCTGGCAAACTCAGCCCAAGGCAGGAGGTCAACCCAATTGTCTTGGTGATCGGAGACATAGCAACGAAGGAATTGCTCCAAGGCCTGATTGGATCGTTCTGCGGCCCCATTGGACTGAGGGTGGTAGGCCGAGGAGAAATAGAGATGAATCCCCAACTGGGAGCAAAAGGAGCGCCAGAACCTGGACACAAACTGACTCCCCCGATCCGACACAATCTCCTTGGGCAAACCGTGCAACCGGAAGACCTCCCTGGCAAAAATCGTGGCCAACTCTTGTGCAGAGGGTAACTTCTTGAGAGGAACACAGTGGCACATTTTGGAAAACCGATCCACAATCATGAGAATGACCGTATGGCCTCGGGATGCAGGGAGGTCCACAATGAAATCCATCCCCAGGTGTGACCATGGACGCTCCCCGGTGGCTATGGGTTGCAAAAGGCCCAACGGACGGTGCCGAGGGGACTTACTCTGGGCACAAACGGAGCATGCCGCTACATATGCGGCGATGTCGGAACGTAGAGAAGGCCACCAGAACAGACGTGAAACAGCCCAGGACAGCTGATTCTTTCCAGGATGCCCCGCGGCCTTGGAGTTATGGTAGGTTCGCAACAACCGAGTGCGCAACTCCTCAGGCACAAAACATCTGCCGTTGGGTCTCCCAGAGGGAGCACCAGATTGAGCCGCCAAAATCTGCTCACCCAGGGGAGAGGTCAGGCTGGTGCGAATGGCGGCCAGGATCTGATTCGGAGGTATGACCGAAGTCGGAATCGACTCCTCCCCGGACAGCTCGGAGTACTGCCGTGATAAGGCATCCGCTCTGATGTTCTTGGAACCGGGTAGGTAGGAGACCACGTAATTAAAACGTGACAAGAACAGAGCCCATCTGGCCTGACGTGGTGTCAATCTCTTGGCCTCAGAGAGGTAGGTCAGATTCTTGTGGTCCGTCAGGATGAGAACCGGAACCACCGAGCCCTCGAGCAAGTGCCTCCATTCTTTAAGGGCCTGCACGATGGCCAATAACTCCCTGTCACCAATCTGATAGTTGCACTCCGCGGAAGACAGTTTCTGGGAGTAAAACCCACAAGGAAGCAGAGGACCCTCTGGTGTTCTACGCTGAGACAGAAGGGCGCCTACTCCCGTCTCAGACGCGTCCACCTCGAGGACAAAAGGCAACCCAGGGTTGGGATGCGACAGAATCGGAGCCGACACAAAGGCGGACTTTAGAGCCTCAAAAGCTCGGATGGCCTCGAGCGGCCAGACCTGGGGATTACTGCCCTTCCTGGTCAGATCCGTGAGAGGCTTGGCTAGCATGGAAAAGTCCCTGATGAACTTCCGATAATAATTGGCGAAGCCCAAAAAGCGCTGCAGGGCACGAAGACCACTGGGCTGGGGCCACTGTAAGACAGCTGAAACCTTCTCAGGATCCATGGAGAACCCCTCAGCGGAAATGATGTAACCTAAGAAGGTTACCTGGGATCGGTGAAATTCGCATTTCTCAAGCTTACCGAACAGCTTGTTCTCTCGTAACCGTTGCAACACTCGTCTGACATCCAGAATGTGGGCCTCCATGGATTCAGAATATACCAAGATGTCATCCAAATAGACCACCACACACTGCTGCAACAGGTCACGGAAAACATCGTTGATGAATTCCTGGAAGACTGCGGGCGCATTGCACAACCCAAAGGGCATAACCAAGGATTCATAATGACCGGTCCTGGTGTTAAACGCGGTCTTCCACTCATCGCCCGCCTTGATCCTTACCAGGTTATATGCCGCCATCAGGTCGAGTTTGGTAAAGACCGTGGCCCCTTTGAGGCGATCGAACAGCTCGGAAATCAAGGGTATCAGGTAAGCGTTCTTGATCGTGATGCGATTGAGACCCCTGTAATCGATGCAAGGCCTCAACTCACCGCCCTTCTTTTTCACAAAGAAAAATCCAGTCCCTGCCGGGGACGAGGATTTGCGAATGTGTCCGAGTGAAAGCGCCTCCCTCACGTACTCCTCCATGGCCTCATTCTCCGCTACCGACAGTGGATAGACTTTGCCACGAGGAGGAACGGCACCAGATTGTAACTCTATGGCACAATCGTATGGGCGGTGCGGAGGTAGGGCAACCGCACGCACCTTATCGAATACATCCCGGTACTCCTCGTATTCAGGAGGCAACAGAGAGTCCGAGGAAGTACACAGCAACTTGACAGACCCATGGATGCAACTAGCCCCACACTGCGGTGACCACGAGAGAATCTCGGCCGACCTCCAATCGAAAGTCGGATTATGCTTCTGGAGCCAGGGGTACCCCAAGACCACCGAGTAGTGTGGAGACGAAATAACCTGGAGACAGACCGACTCTCTGTGAACGGCACCAATGGCCATCCCCACTGGAAGGGTCTCATGAGTCACGTGTGGCGGCAGAAGGGGTCTGCCGTCTATCGCCTCAAGAGCCAGTGGGGAACCTCGAGGCTGCAGAGGAATGGAATTGGCGGCAGCGAACACACTATCAATGAACAAACCACCAGCACCAGAGTCCACCAACGCCTGAGTCGTCACCGAGCCCCCGACCCAGGAGAGGACAACAGTAATCAGTGGTTTGTCAACACGGGAAACCGGGGACGAGGAGACTCCACCCAAGATCTGCCCCCGACAGGATCTCAGGTGCGAGCGTTTCCCGGACGGTTCGGGCATGCCAACCGAAAATGCCCACCGAGACCACAGTACATGCATCGGCCCTCGCGTCTCCGGAGTGCCCTCTCCCCCTCGGACAGGCGAGCAAACCCCAGCTGCATGGGTTCACCCCCAGACAAGTCATCCCCAGGAGGCGTGGGAGGAGAGGGAGGCACGGGTGGGACAGCAAACGTAGGCGCCAATCTGTTAGAAGAGCTCCGCAGGCTCTCCTTAAAGGAAGGTCTCTCCCTGAGTCTGGTGTCAATCAAAATCAGGAAAGAAATAAGAGACTCGAGCTCCACTGGTAGGTCCTTAGCTGCAACCTCATCCTTCAAGGCATCCGAGAGACCATGAGAGAAAGCAGCGACCAGAGCCTCTGCTGCCAGGGTACGAAACTCAATGGCGTATTCAGCTACGGATCGTGAACCCTGTCTAATGGACATAAGGAGCTTCGCAGCAGAGGCAGCACGAGCCGGCACATCGAATACCTTCCGAAGAGAAGCAACAAAACCGGAAAACTCGGCAACCACCGGATTGTTGTTCTCCCATAAAGGGCTGGCCCAGGCCAAGGCCTTGTCCGAGAGCAGCGAGATCAAGAAGCCCACCTTTGATCTCTCAGTAGGAAAGGCATGTGGCAGCAACTCGAAATAAATGCCCACCTGGTTAAGGAAACCTCGGCACTGAGTTGGCTCTCCCCCAAAGCGCTGTGGAAGGGGGGCAGAACCGGTCATACCCCGAAACACCGCAGGCGCAGCAACAGGTGTCGGGGTAGACTCTGGCGCAACAACCGGAGTGGCAGTAGGAGCGGGCCCAGGAGCGACAACCGACCCATCAGCAACGGAAGCTAAATGAGCCATGCGTTCAAGCAGGGTTTGCAACGCCACAGCGAACCGACCCAACAGGTGATCCTGCTGATCAAGTCTGGCAACCAGCGTAGGTAGCGAGGATGGCCCTGTACCGTCAGAATTCATGGCTTGGTCCTAATGTCAAGGAACCATGAACCAGACGTACAACAAGAGATAAGTGGAAATAAGAAGGCTTTATTGAAAATCAAGCTGTAAGGCAAAAGTCCAAACGGATGGCTAAACCGAAGCAGGGTCTTGCGAAGCCAGAGGTCAGGAACCAGGAGGGTAATCAGACGAAGCCTGGATTAGGAACCAGCAGGGTAGTCAGACGAAGCCTGGATCAGGAACCAGCAGGGTAGTCAGACGAAGCCAGGATCAGGAACCAGAAGCAGCAGCAGACTTAGAAGCATGTGAACACAGGAGGACCAAGCAAGGAACTGAAGCCACAGACCTCCTATATATATGAGCTAGGCATCCAGCTCCTCCCAGTGGGAAGGAGAAGCCGCCGGGTGGGAGGCTACAAGAAACCCAGAAACCAAGATGGCCGCCAGCACATGTCAAACGAAGGAGAACAGCAAGAAGGTAAGACCATGACACCTACGCAGCCATGATGTTGTGATTGATGCAGAATATGGTCTGGCATTATCTTGTTGAAAAATGCAGGGTCTTCCCTGAAAGAGATGACGTCTGGATGGGAGCATATGTTGTTCTAGAACCTGAATATATTTTTCTGCATTGATGGTGCCTTTCCAGACATGCAAGCTGCCCATGCCACACGCACTCATGCAACCTCATACCATCAGAGATGCAGGCTTCTGAACTGAGCGTTGATAACAACTTGGGTTGTCCTTGTCCTCTTTGGTCCGGATGACATGGTGTCCCAGAATTCTAAAAAGAACTTTGAATCGTGACTCGTCTGACCACAGAAGTCTTCCATTTTGCCACACTCCATTTTAACCACTTCAGCCCCGCTAGGTGAAACCCCCTTCATGACCAGGCCACTTTTTACACTTCGGCACTACACTCCTTTCACCGTTTATCGCTCGGTCATGCAACTTACCACCCAAATGAATTTTACCTCCTTTTCTTCTCACTAATGGAGCTTTCATTTGGTGGTATTTTATTGCTGCTGACATTTTTACTTTTTTTGTTATTAATCAAAATATAACGATTTTTTTGCAAAAAAATGACATTTTTCACTTTCAGCTGTGAAATTTTGCAAAAAAAACGACATCCATATATAAATTTTTCGCTAAATTTATAGTTCTACATGTCTTTGATAAAAAAAAAATGTTTGGGCAAAAAAAAAATGGTTTGGGTAAAAGTTATAGCATTTACAAACTATGGTACAAAAATGTGAATTTCCGCTTTTTGAAACGGCTCTGATTTTCTGAGCACCTGTCATGTTTCCTGAGGTTCTACAATGCCCAAACAGTATAACTACCCCACAAATGACCCCATTTCGGAAAGTAGACACCCTAAGGTATTCGCTGATGGGCATAGTGAGTTCATAGAACTTTTTATTTTTTGTCACAAGTTAGCGGAAAATGATGATGATTTTTTATTTTTATTTTTTTCTTACAAAGTCTCATATTCCACTAACTTGCGACAAAAAATAAAAAATTCTAGGAACTCACCATGCCCCTCACAGAATACCTTGGGGTGTCTTCTTTCCAAAATGGGGTCACTTGTGGGGTAGTTATACTGCCCTGGCAATTTAGGGGCCCAAATGTGTGAGAAGAACTTTGCAATCAAAATGTGTAAGAAATGACCGGTGAAATCCGAAAGGTGCACTTTGGAATATGCGCCCCTTTGCCCACCTTGGCAGCAAAAAAGTGTCACACATGTGGTATCGCCGTACTCAGGAGAAGTTGGGGAATGTGTTTTGGGGTGTCATTTTACATATACCCATGCTGGGTGAGAGAAATATCTTGGCAAAAGACAACTTTTCCCATTTTTTTATACAAAGTTGGCATTTGACCAAGATATTTTTCTCACCCAGCATGGGTATATGTAAAATGACACCCCAAAACACATTCCCCAACTTCTCCTGAGTACGGCGATACCACATGTGTCACACTTTTTTGCTGCCAAGGTGGGCAAAGGGGCACATATTCCAAAGTGCACCTTTCGGATTTTGCAGGGCATTTTTTACACATTTTGATTGCAAGGTACTTCTCACACATTTGGGCCCCTAAATTGCCAGGGCAGTATAACTACGCCACAAGTGACCCCATTTTGGAAAGAAGACACCCCAAGGTATTCCGTGAGGGGAATGGCGAGTTCGTAGAATTTTTTATTTTTTGTCACAAGTTAGCGGAAAATGATGATTTTTTTTTTTTGCTCTTTTTTCCTTACAAAGTCTCATATTCCACTAACTTGCGACAAAAAATAAAAAATTCTAGGAACTCGCCATGCCCCTCACGGAATACCTTGGGGTGTCTTCTTTCCAAAATGGGGTCACTTGTGGCGTAGTTATACTGCCCTGGCAATTTAGGGGCCCATATGTGTGAGAAATACTTTGCAATCAAAATCTGTAAAAAATGACCGGTGAAATACGAAAGGTGCACTTTGGAATATGCGCCCCTTTGCCCACCTTGGCATCAAAAAAGTGTCACACATCTGGTATCGCCGTACTCAGGAGAAGTTGGGGAATGTGTTTTGGGGTGTCATTTTACATATACCCATGCTGGGTGAGAGAAATATCTTGGCAAACGACAACTTTTCCCATTTTTTTATACAAAGTTGGCATTTGACAAAGATATTTTTCTCACCCAGCATGGGTATATGTAAAATGACACCCCTAAACACATTCCCCAACTTCTCCTGAGTACGGCGATACCAGATGTGTCACACTTTTTTGCTGCCAAGGTGGGCAAAGGGGCACATATTCCAAAGTGCACCTTTCGGATTTTGCAGGGCATTTTTTACACATTTTGATTGCAAGGTACTTCTCACACATTTGGGCCCCTAAATTGCCAGGGCAGTATAACTACGCCACAAGTGACCCCATTTTGGAAAGAAGACACCCTAAGGTATTCCGTGAGGGGCACTGCGAGTTCCTAGAATTTATTTTTTTTGTCACAAGTTAGCGGAAAATGATGATGTTTTTTTTTTTTTTTTTTTTCTTACAAAGTCTCATATTCCACTAACTTGCGACAAAAAATAAAAAATTCTAGGAACTCACCATGCCCCTCACAGAACACCTTGGGGTGTCTTCTTTCCAAAATGGGGTCACTTGTGGGGTAGTTATACTGCCCTGGCAATTTAGGGGCCCATATGTGTGAGAAGTACCTTGCAATCAAAATGTGTAAAAAATGGCCTGCAAAATCCGAAAGGTGCACTTTGGAATATGTGCCCCTTTGCCCACCTTGGCAGCAAAAAAGTGTGACACATCTGGTATCGCCGTACTCAGGAGAAGTTGGGGAATGTGTTTTGGGGTGCCATTTTACATATACCCATGCTGGGTGAGAGAAATATCTTGGCAAACGACAACTTTTCCCATTTTTTTATACAAAGTTGGCATTTGACCAAGATATTTTTCTCACCCAGCATGGGTATATGTAAAATGACACCACAAAACACATTCCCCAACTTCTTCTGAGTACGGCGATACCAGATGTGTCACACTTTTTTTCAGCCTAGATGCGCAAAGGGGCCCAAATTCCTTTTAGGAGGGCATTTTTAGACATTTGGATCCCAGACTTCTTCTCACGCTTTAGGGCCCCTAAAAAGCCAGGGCAGTATAAATACCCCACATGTGAACCCACTTTGGAAAGAAGACACCCCAAGGTATCCAATGAGGGGCCTGGCAAGTTCATAGAATTTTTTTTTTTTCGCATAAGTTAGCGGAAATTGATTTTTTTTAGTTTTTTCTCACAAAGTCTCACTTTCCGCTAACTTAGGACAAAAATTTCAATCTTTCATGGACTCAATATGCCCCTCAGCAAATACCTTGGGGTGTCTTCTTTCCAAAATGGGGTCAGTTGTGGGGTGTTTGTACTGCCCTGGCATTTGAGGGTCTCCGCAATCATTACATGTATGGCCAGCATTAGGAGTTTCTGCTATTCTCCTTATATTGAGCATACAGGTAATGAGATTTTTTTTTCCGTTCAGCCTCTGGGCTGAAAGAAAAAAATGAACGGCACAGATTTCTTCATTCGCATCGATCAATGTGGATGAAAAAATCTCTGCCCAAAAAAAAAAAATGGAGGGGAAAGGCGTCTGCCAGGACATAGGAGCTCCGCCCTACATCCATACCCACTTAGCTCGTATGCCCTGGCAAACCAGATTTCTCCATTCGCATCAATCGATGTGGATGAATAAATCATTGCCGGGATTTTTTTTTTTTATATATATATATATATATATACAAAGTGCTTGCCAAAGCATAGGAACGCCGCCTCCTCCTCAGCTCGTATGCCTCGGCAAACGTATCTGTCACTGCAGAGGAGAAAATCCCGTCTTGCAGCGCCGCATACACCGACTTGCGTGTAATCTGACAGCAGCGCAATGCTTCTGTCAGAATGCACATCGGTGCTGCAGCTAGTAGATCGGTTGGTCCACCTGGAAGGTAAAAAGACAAAAAAAAAAAAAAACCAGGCCACAACGCAATAATTTTATTAACTTTGGAACAGAACATGTAACTTTAACTTTTGGAACTAAACATTAACCTGTTTGCTTACCTGTTTTTTTTTTTTTTTTTTTTTTTTTTTTTTTTACCTTTATAGAACAAACCTCTCCTTCCCCATGGGTCAATGTGCAAAGCGCAAATCGCCCAAAGATGTGGCGAAGTGCGTTATGCACTTTGTCCCATGTGAAAGGAGACGTTTGCAGCAGCTGTGAGTGAATGGGCCCTAATAGCCCTGTGTGCCTATCCTGGTGAGATGTGATCCCTATGCTAGGTGTACCTGTGTGTGGTACTTTCGGAAACACTCCCCTAAGCATAGGGCAGGGTGGTCGGGACAGTCAGGACAGAAATAGCGGGTGTCACGCCTTATTCCACTCCTGCTACAGACACGACATTTTTTTCGGGGTGGCGGTCGGTTTGAGGTACCAGCAACGACACTGGGGAAGTGTCGCTCGTGTAGACGGCTAACTACACTGGTGGATGGGGCCACGGAACCTCCTGGATACAGGAGGTTTGCGATGATCTCTTCCTGAAATTTGAGGAAGGATCCAGTTCTCCCAGCCTTACTGTAGAGAACAAAACTATTGTACAGAGCCAATTGAATTAAATATACAGACACCTTCTTATACCAGCGTCTGGTGCGTCGGGAAACTAAATACGGAGCCAACATCTGGTCATTGAAGTCGACCCCTCCCATGTGGAGGTTATAGTCGTGGACTGAGAGGGGCTTTTCAATGACACGGGTTGCTCGCTCAATTTGTATTGTCGTGTCTGCGTGAATGGAGGAGAGCATGTAAACGTCACGCTTGTCTCTCCATTTCACCGCGAGCAGTTCTTCGTTACACAGTGCGGCCCTCTGCCCCCTTGCAAGACGGGTGCTAACGAGCCGTTGGGGGAAGCCCGCGCGACTAGTTCGCGCGGTACCACAGGCGCCAATCCGTTCTAGAAACAAATGCCTAAAGAGGGCCACACTTGTGTAGAAATTGTCCACATAAAGATGGTACCCCTTGCTGAATAAGGGTGACACCAAGTCCCAAACTGTCTTCCCACTGCTCCCCAGGTAGTCAGGGCAACCGACCGGCTCCAGGGTCTGATCTTTTCCCTCATAGACCCGAAATTTGTGGGTATAGCCTGTGGCCCTTTCACAGAGCTTATACAATTTGACCCCATACCGGGCGCGCTTGCTTGGGATGTATTGTTTGAAGCCAAGGCGCCCGGTAAAATGTATTAGGGACTCGTCTATGCAGATGTTTTGCTCAGGGGTATACAAATCTGCAAATTTCTGGTTGAAATGGTCTATGAGGGGCCGAATTTTGTGGAGCCGGTCAAAAGCAGGGTGGCCCCTGGGACGGGAGGCGGTGTTGTCGCTAAAGTGCAGGAAACGCAGGATGACCTCAAATCATGTCCTGGACATAGCAGCAGAGAACATGGGCATGTGATGAATCGGGTTTGTGGACCAATATGACCTCAATTCATGCTTTTTTGTCAGGCCCATGTTGAGGAGGAGGCCCAGAAAAGTTTTAAATTCGGAAACTTGGACTGGTTTCCACCGGAAAGGCTGGGCATAAAAGCTTTCCGGGTTAGCGGTGATAAATTGTGTGGCATACCGGTTTGTCTCTGCCACGACTAAGTCTAAAAGCTCCGCAGTCAAGAACAGCTCAAAAAATCCCAGGGCCGAATCGATCTGAGCTGTCTCAACCCGAACTCCAGACTGGGCGGTGAAAGGGAAAACTATGGGTGCGGCTGAAGTTGGGGACTGCCAATCAGGGTTTGCCAGCACCTCTGGGATTCTAGGGGCTCTACGGGCACGTCTTTGCGGTGGCTGCGACGGGGTCACTACTGCACGTGCCACCGTACCAGCTTCAACTGCCCTTCTGGTGCTCGCTACTTCACCAGGTTGTACGGCAGTGCTGGTACTAGGTCCAGGAAGGGCTGGGCTGCTGGTGTATGCCTCACCACGTAATCCGACAGCACCAGCCCCACTCTGCTGCTCTTGAAGCGGATCCTGCGCAACCTGCGGTCTAGCGACACGGGGCCGGGTACGCCTGGTGCTATCAGGGACCTCAGCCTCCTCGTCCGAACTTTGGGTCAGAGAGCCACTGCTTTCTACAGGTTCGTATTCTGACCCGCTGGATTCATCAGATGAGGGTTCCCACTCCTCATTCGACTGGGTCAGAAGCCTGTAGGCCTCTTCAGAAGAATACCCCCTGTTAGACATGTGGGCAACTAAATTTCGGGGTATTCCCTGAGACTACCCAAGAAAAAAAAAGCAAGCCTGTCTTACAAATGGGAGGCTAGCGAAGTACCGGAGGCCGCTGCGGTTGATAAAAAATATCAAAACTGATTTTTTTATCGCCGCAGTGCGTGTAAAGTGAATGTGCAGTGATCAAAAAAAAATAATTTTTTTGTCACTGCGGTGGGGCGGGCGTGGGCAAACGCACGTGTGGGCGACCGATCAGGCCTGATCGGGCAAACACTGCGTTTTGGGTGGAGGGCGAACTAAAGTGACACTAGTACTATTATAGATCTGACCGTGATCAGTTTTGATCACTTTCAGATACTATAAAAGTACAAATGCTGATTAGCGATACGCTAATCAGCGAATAACGGACTGCGGTGCGGTGGGCTGGGCGCTAACTGATCGCTAACTACCTAACCAAGGGACCTAAACTATACCTAAAACCTAACGGTCAATAACAGTGAAAAAAAAAAGTGACAGTTTGCACTGATCACTTTTTTCCTTTCACTAGTGATTGACAGGGGGGGATAAAAGGGGTGATCAAAGGGTTAATTGGGGTGATCTGGGGGCTAAATGTGGTGTGGTGGGTACTCACAGTAATGATGTGCTCCTCTGCTCCTCTGCTGGAACCAACCGACCAAAAGAAGGAGCAGAGGAGCACAGCAGCCATATAACCCCATCATATTTACTAATATGTGGGGTTATATGGCTGCTGATTGGTTTTTTTAAAAATCAGCAGCCTGCCAGCCAATGATCGTGGCCGGCAGGCTGCTGACGAAATACTCTTCTGCGAAATGCCGGCCCGCGATGCGCATGCGCGGGCCGGCTGTGACGTAATCTCGCGTCTCGCGAGAGGACGCGCCGATGCGTCCAGGAGGAACTAAACAACCACCTCCCGGACGCATCGGTGCGTACAGCGGTCGGGAGGTGGTTAAATGATCCCTGGCCCAGTGAAAACGCCTGAGCTTGTGGATCTTGCTTAGAAATGGCTTCTTCTTTGCACTGTAGAGTTTCGGCTGGCAACGGCGGATGGCACGGTGGATTGTGTTCACTGACAATGGTTTCTGGAAGTATTCCTGAGCCCATTCCGTGATTTCCTTTACAGTAGCATTCCTGTTTGTGGTGCAGTGTCGTTTAAGGGCCCGGAGATCACAGGCATCCAGTATGGTTTTACGGCCTTGACCCTTACGCACAGAAATTGTTCCAGATTCTCTGAATCTTCGGATGATGTTATGCACAGTTGATGATGATAGATGCAAAGTCTTTGCAATTTTTCGCTGGGAAACACCTTTCTGATATTGCTCCACTATCTTTCTGCGCAACATTGTGGGAATTGGTGATCCTCTACCCATCTTGGCTTCTGAGAGACACTGCCACTCTGAGAAGCTCTTTTTATACCCAATCATGTTGCCAATTGACCTAATTAGTGTTAATTGGTCTTCCAGCTCTTCGTTATGCTCAAATTTACTTTTTCCAGCCTCATATTGCTACTTGTCCCAACTTTTTGGGGATTTGTTGACACCGTGAAAATTTGAATCAACGTATTTTTCCTTTAAAATGACACATTTACTCGGATTAAACGTTTGATCTGTCATCTACGTTCTATTACAAATAAAATATTGACATTTGCCATCTCCACATCATTGCATTCAGTTTTTATTCACAATTTGTTTAGTGTCCCAACTTTTTGGAATCCGGTTTGTACATCTTTGAGAACGTGTCCTGGTCAACCAACATCTCCAGCCTGGTCTAGAAGGCACATCAGTGTCTCTTTTTTGAGGACACTGAAGAAAAACCATCTGCTGACATACTGGGTAACTTCTATCGCTGTGCGATACGATAGAGAGCATCCTGACCAACTGTGTTACAGTCTGGTATGGGAATTGCTCTGTTGCTGACCACAAGGCACTGCAACGGGTAGTGAAAACCGCCCAACGCATTAAAGGGACTAAACTTCCCGCTGTTCACAAGAAGGGATGTCTTCGCTGGGCATGCATCATTCTTAGGGACTCCTCTCATCCTTCCAATAAACTCTTCCAGCTCCTTCCTTCCAGAAGGCGCTACAGGACCCTTAAGACTAAAAACAGCAGGTTTAGGAACAGTTTCTTCCCCACAGATGTCACCCTACTGAACTTAGTCCCTCACTTGAACTATACTGTAAATTTGTATGTATTGTGACACAATGAGAGATTTGGTATGGGAAAACAGGTATTTTCCTCCCAGCATGTACTGCTGGGCTGAGTTGCAGCCAGGTGAGGTCAAATACCGGACCAGATTTTAAGTGCCGGTCCGGGTTTTGGCAGCACCTAGCTGTCCTTAAATAGGCAGCTGAGCTCAGAAGCCATGTCTCTGTGTTGGGATCTGGGAGCCTTGTGTCCGGATGAAGGCTTGCTACCTGTTTGGCGTATCAGCAACAACTCTTTGAGGCAGAATTGCCGCATGGGGGGGAACTACCACCAACACCTTAAGGTGACTTTGTTTGAATATGACTGCTTGCTTTGTCACTTGCCTAAAGTGTGAATAAAACACTGAACTGTTAGATCCAAAGAACTTATTGTTGCCTATATACTGCGTCCGCTAATCCTGTCGACCTGAGGGAGTTCCCTCAATATGTAGCACATCTGTATACTTGTTCATAGTATATCTGTATACTGGTTCATAGTACATCTGTATATTTGCCGTCTGTATAGCAATATACAACAGTTCATCTGAATATATTGTGGGATTTGCTCTGGTAGACAGGCTTGCGGATGCAGTATAGAGGCAACGACAACGTCTTTAACTTAAACAATTCAGTGTTTTATTCACACATAAGGAAAGTGACAACAAATAGTCGCTTTCAAGTTAAAAACAGTCACCTTGAGTCTGGTGTTTGTTCACACCAGGCAGCAACACATAAGTCCTTGGGTGAAACAGAAGTCCATGTGCTTTCATCCAAATAAGATAGCAGGCCTTATTCCCATCCCAAATTCTCAGGCCCAACACAGAGACTGGCAAAGCTCCACTGTAAGATGGAGGATAATCCACACCAGCTGAGACTGCTGGCTGGGTTTTATATCCCTAACCAAAACCCGGCCTGGAACATGGGGAGAGCCACCCACCCTGCACTTTTGGCTGCTCCCAGTAAGAGCCGGGCCGGATCAGCTTTACAGCCACATAAAATAACCAATAGTGTCAGTCAGCACTAGCTGCTGCTGACACTTAAAATTACCGGCTCTTACCTCACCGAAGCAAGGAACTCAGTGACACATATCGATAATATTCGACCCATTCGCTGCTATGCGGGCAGATGTTTTACTTTAAATCAGCGCATCTTTATTTTACCTTCCAAGTTTCTATTTCTCTACTTCTATAATACATAGTATTACCTCCAAAAATAGTTATTACCTTACATTCCCCATATGTCTACTTCAGGGATGGCCAACCTGTGGCTCTCCAGCTGTTTCAAAACTACAACTCCCAGCATGCCCAGACAGCTTACAGCTATCAGCCTACAGCAGGGAATGGTGGGAATTGTAGTTTTACAACAGCTGGAGAGCCACAGGTTGGCCAGCCCTGGTCTACTTCATGTTTGGATCATTTGGGGAATAATATTTTATATTTTGGGGATGTTACAAGGCTTAGAAGTTTGGAAGCAAATCTTGAAATTTTTCTGAAATTTTCAAAAACCCAATTTTTAGGGACCAGTTCAGGTGTGAAGTCACTTTGTGAGGCTTATATAATAGAAACCACCCAAAAATGACCCCTTTCTATAAACTACACCCCTCAAGGTATTCAAAACTGATTTTACAAACGTTGTTAACCCTTCAGTTGTTGCACAAGAGTTATTGGCAAATGGGAATGAAATTTTAAAATTTATTTTTTTTGCCTAATTTTCAATTTTAACCCATTTTTCCCACTAACAAAGCAAAGGTTAACAGCCAAACAAGACTGTATCTTTATTGCCCTGACTCTGCCGTTTATAGAAATACCCCATATGTGGCTGTACACTACTTTACGGCCACACAGCGGGGCGTAGAGGGAAAGGTGCACCGTTTGGTTTTTGGAGGGCTGATTTTTATGGACCGGTTTATTTACACCGTGTCCTGTTTCAACCCCCCTGGAATACAAACTCCCTAAAAGTGACCCCATCTAAGAAACTACACCCCTCAAGGTATTCAAAACTTATTTTACAAACGTCATTAACCCTTCAGGTGTTGCACAAGAGTTATTGGCAAAAGGGGATGAAATTTGAAAATGTCATTTTTTTGCCAAATTTTCCATTTTAACCCATTTTTCCACTAACAAAGCAAGGGTTAACAGCAAAACAAGACTGTATCTTTATTTCCCTGACTCTGCAGTTTACAGAAACACCCCATATGTGGCCGTACACTACTGTACAGCCACACAGCGGGGCGTAGAGGGAAAGGTGCGCCGTTTGGTTTTTGGAGGGCTGATTTTTATGGACCGGTTTATTTACACCGTGTCCTATTTCAGCCCCCCTGATGCACCCCTGGAGTAGAAACTCCCTAAAATTTACCCTATATAAGAAACTACACCCCTCAAGGTATTCAAAACTGATTTTACAAACGTTGTTAACCCTTCAGTTGTTGCACAAGAGTTATTGGCAAATGGGAATGAAATTTGAAATTTTATTTTTTTTGCCTAATTTTCAATTTTAACCCATTTTTCCCACTAACAAAGCAAAGGTTAACAGCCAAACAAGACTGTGTCTTTATTGCCCTGACTCTGCCGTTTATAGAAATACCCCATATGTGGCTGTACACTACTTTACGGCCACACAGCGGGGCGTAGAGGGAAAGGTGCACCGTTTGGTTTTTGGAGGGCTGATTTTTATGGACCGGTTTATTTACACCGTGTCCTGTTTCAACCCCCCTGGAATACAAACTCCCTAAAAGTGACCCCATCTAAGAAACTACACCCCTCAAGGTATTCAAAACTTATTTTACAAACGTCATTAACCCTTCAGGTGTTGCACAAGAGTTATTGGCAAAAGGGGATGAAATTTGAAAATGTCATTTTTTTGCCAAATTTTCCATTTTAACCCATTTTTCCACTAACAAAGCAAGGGTTAACAGCAAAACAAGACTGTATCTTTATTTCCCTGACTCTGCCGTTTACAGAAACACCCCATATGTGGCCGTACACTACTGTACAGCCACACAGCGGTGCGTAGAGGGAAAGGTGCGCCGTTTGGTTTTTGGAGGGCTGATTTTTATGGACCGGTTTATTTACACCGTGTCCTATTTCAGCCCCCCTGATGCACCCCTGGAGTAGAAACTCCCTAAAATTTACCCTATATAAGAAACTACACCCCTCAAGGTATTCAAAACTGATTTTTACAAACGTTGTTAACCCTTCAGGTGTTGCACAAGAGTTATTGGCAAATGGGGATAAAATTAGAAGACTTCATTTATTTGCCAAATTTTCAATTTTAACGCATTTTTTCCACTAACAAAGCAAGGGTTAACAGCCAAACAAGACTGTATCTGTATTGCCTTGACTCTGCCGTTTACAGAAACACCCCATATGTGGCCGTACACTTCTGTACGGCCACACAGCGAGGTGTAGAGGGAAAGGTGCGCTGTTTGGTTTTTGGAGGGCTGATTTTTATGGACCAGTTTATTTACACCGTTTCAACCCCCCTGATGCATCCCTTACCTCACTGGGGGTGTTTTATACATATTGTTTGTTATTTTTTTATATATATAGATTAGCCCAGGTCTCTAATTAGGGATAGCTTCTGTCTGCTGCACCTATCACCCGTATTAGGGCTCTAGGGATCAACAGGAGGTACAAGACATGGGATCGCCACTATCGGGGCGGCTATTCCGTTTGCAGGAGGGCTACTTAAATAGGGTGAGCACTAAGGACACTGCCCCTATAGCCTATCAAATTATATTTGGCTGCCTATCTTGCAATAAGAGGAGGCAAGTGGAACATACTCTTTCCACACTTAGGTTTTTAGATTTATTTTCGTATTTACTATTTATTTTTGTATCAAAAGGGCCCAATTGTTTTTTAACAATGATTTATTAAAAGTTATTGTCACGGATGATCCACGAGAATATTGAACTGTCCTTCCAATATTATCAATATTACTCTCCCTTATTGATCAGTAGATCTATTAAACAGTGTTTATTTCCCTAGGCCCCAGAACCTACAATTTGATTACTCAGAGCGTCTCCTCCTGTGTACCCAGAGAACAAAATAGTCCTTTTGTTCAAGTCAGTCAATAGATGCCCAGCAGATAACGCAATTACAGCTGGCTTCCTTAGGTTGACAAAAGAGCTTCCCTTTCTGCAGAGATATCACAGCTAGGTGTGAAGACTACACCTGGGGGGAGCCATTTGGTGTCGCTGCCATAAGGGGCTTGTAAGCTAGCTGGATGCAGACAGGCCGGCACCAAGGTTCCTAGATTGACAAATGAATCTGAGATATGATTTTTACCTTTTTAAGAGAGACCATGCATCTTACGGACGTAAAAATTACATCATCGTGTCACTCAGAATTCACTGGACATGTACATATGACAACCAGAACTCTAGGAGATGCCCAGGTTAAGTTATGGCTTTACCCCATCATAGAACCAGGTATAATAGTCATATTTGGTATCCCTGGATTCCATATTTTGTGGGGAATGTGAATATGTGCTTGTTACTTGTGTACAGTGGAGACATCCCGAGATATGGCACATACCATATTTCAGAACTGGCATTCATCTCAGGGATACAGCCTGCCCAGCAGGCGGACTCTCAATTCCCCGCCTTGATTCTGGGACCCTTTATAACAAAGACCTAGAATCTGCTAAAGGAGTTCTCCACTTTTAACAACACCTGAAGAGGGCCTCAGCCAGAGAACCCGTGGGCTGTAGGCATATTACACTGAACAAAGGCTTCTTGGACTTTATCCCTGCAACGGACTATTTCACCAACGGACATCTTTTCTGCGGAAACTAAGTATTTTCTTTATTTTCTCCCTTTTGTTTATGGGACTATACTTTCCTTGATTATTGTGTTATAATTACTGTGCATCGTGATAATTTGTATTGTATATAGATATATAATAAATGACCTCCAAGTCATTTCTCTAGTCATATGCCTGTTTTCAAACACTGCAAAAACTTACCCTAGCCTCATCGAAGAGAAAGCTACTCGGTTCTGTTATCCAGATAGTGGGTTCCTTGCTCCCATAAATTGCAAGGTGGTGGCAGTTAAACTACCCTGTGTGTGGTTCCGGTCCGGTCGCGCACACGCTTACTTGCGGTCAATCGGCGGTCCACTCCCTGCGCTTTCAGCCTATCGACTGTACGAACTCAAGTTAGACTGTCGGTGTGCTGAAAGTGGCTGGGAGGCCTGTTTGTGGATTGACCACTAGGGGCGCTGTGACGGTTTCGTGACGTATTGGGGCTGCGGCGGTGGCAGTTCGTCACATATATGTCTCAGAATTAATGATAATTGCTATTAATCGCTTGCTATTAAAATTTTTGTTATATAAGGTGACAAAAAAAGTCCCAGAGCAGCCAGCTCGTACTAGTGTGGGCCACAGGGTCCCTAGCATGGCGGTCCCCTTGCTCCGCCTGGTGGCGTCTACACCGCCTTGGGGGCTCATCATCATCGCTAGACGCGGATGACAACAGGAAAGTGGGGTCATCCTCGTCCTCACTGGGACTCTCGGAGTCAGAGGCAATCTGGACGTATGCCTCCTCGGCCGAGAACGTCCGGCGGGCCATAGGGGAGTGTGTGTCTGCGTGTGTATGTGCGTGTGTGTAAATATTTGGTGTGCATGTGTGTAGGGGCATGGGTGTTCGCGGACTTATCCCTAAAACTAACAGAAAAAAAAAGACTAACTAAAAAAAGGGGGAAAAATTTTATAAAAAAGTTCGATAGGTGTGCCGGCCATAGTCAGCGTATGCACAAAAAAATAAAATAAAAATGCCTGCACCCCAAAAAAGTTATGGGGGGCAAGCAGCAGCACCCCTGGAAGGTCTAGGGTCACACAGCTGTGCTGTGGACCCCAGACACCACACTTAGGGTGATGCCACCAAACTTTTTTTTACCACTAACTTTCCCTTTTATATCCCATCTGAAGGCAAATGTGACTCCATGTTGTCTTCCCTATGATGTACAGAATTGTTATAATATCTCACCTACGCACTTCACATCCTCCCCCACTGTGAGTTAGGTTCACTTATCTGTCTTAGGACAGATTCTGGGAATCTCCCAGAATTAGAACCAATGTTCTAATTCACTCAGGGTCATTTGGCACAACTGCGTACGTTCTTATATGTGACGTATTACATACCCATAAAGGGGATGTTCCAGTGGTATCTGTATGGGCGTCAATGTTTATCATTTATGATTGGTTTAACGCTGTTGTTGTACAAACTTTTCTGCTGCCTATATGAGGCCAAGCAATAGCATAATAAAATTAGAGTGTTTCTCAGTGATGTGTGTGTCTATTATTGCCAACTGAGAAACATCTCTCCTGACGTCAGTGTCTCAAACCAAGGTTGTTGTAGAGGTCCAGAAAGGTCCAAATCCTTTCAGTTTGGGGGCTACGTCCGGGTTAGAGAAGGCCATCCTCGTGTCCGGTAAGAGAGACATCGCTTTTGTCCACTGCCCGGTCCGAGGGCACTGGCCACATCTCTACCCGTGAGTTTTTTTTTTAAATGTATCCGGGATACATTGTTAAGCCTTAAAAATAAACTCCGGGAGTTTATAATGAGTACTTGGAGTACTTTCATGAATAAGGCCGGCACTTGGAGTGCCACGCACGGAAAAAAATCTCCGGGAGATTTGTTTTGTGTCAGGGACACATCATAGGATCACATGATCCATTCCGTAAGTTGTGTGTCAGGGACACACTATAGATTCTCCGGGAGAATCTATTTACTTTATCTGTCGACAGAGAATTTTTTTTGTACCAGAAGTACATGTAAGAGAACAGTCTCCGGGAGACTGACCAACCTTGGTTTGACGCATACCTATATTTAGAGTATAAGATACATAGAGTGTTAAGATTAATCTGTTTGTGTGAGAGCTATTGTTCTGGTGGTAAGTGTAAGAATATATCTCACTGTAATATTATCACTCTGTCATTTGATGCATTTTTCTTACTGTGGGTGGAGGAAAATCTAAGCGCGAGTTTCCCCCTCCCAACCAGGGACTGCAAGGCTGCAAATAGTGACAGTCTCCTTCCTAATCTCATGTTGATTGTAAAGCAGCGTGTTTTCTCATGGACCTCAGACAAAATACAAGACTTTGAGTAACAGTTATATGAGAAGGAGGTAGTGGGATGCTTTGAGATCAGGAAGATTCAGACCCCCACACATAGTTACAAAAGTTTAGGAGCAAAACCGTGAGTAAACAGAGACAGCCGACATATTTATCAGTTGCTCTCAGCCATCTACTGCAGAAGCTGTCTGTTTCAGCGTGATAGACTTGAAAAATGCTTTCTTCTCTATTCCGGTTGAGAAGGAGACCAGACTAATTTTGTTTTTTCCTTTGAGGGACGTAAACTCACCTTGTGCAGGATGCACCAGGGATATGCTGATTCACCTGTAGTGTACAGCATTGTCCTCCAAGTCATTTTAAAACACTGGCACCCCCCCAGGGTTCTGTGTTCTTGCAATATGTAGATTATTTGTTATTTGTGCAGTATGTCAGAGGAGGCCAATGTAACAGATGGTTTATCTTTGTTGAAATGGTTGTCTGAATGTGGACACAAGGTGTCATGCAAGAAAATGCAATGATGTAAAAAGCAAGTTGAATACTTGGGCTTTGTTCTCACAAAGGGAGAAAGGAGAATCAGCACAGAAAGAGTCCAGTCTGGTAGCGGGCCTGGTCACCCCGCACACCAAGAAAGAAATGTTATCTTTCCTTGGTATGATAAACTACTGCAGACAATGGATTCCTGATTGCTCCTGAGGAAATGTTTAATGTATTTGATTATTTGAAATGTTCTTTAATGACAAGTCCAGGTTTGGGCCTCCCTGACTACAAACTCACGTTCCACGTATATGCTCGACAAAATTGTAAAACCATGGCGGGTGTGCTGACATAGTATCACGGAGGCAAGTTACGTCCTTGTGCTTTTTTCTCAAAGGTGGTTCTGGCATCCGTCCAAGGAATGCCGGCCTGTCTGAGATCTCTTGCAGCCTGTGCTATGATTGCTGAGCTTGCAACGCCACTCACAATAGGACATGAGACTATCCTGTACACCACACATGTAGTAGGCCTTCTTAAAGGCATGCACACACAGCACATGTCTGCACAAAGACTATCTGGATGGGAGATTCTACTCCTCAGCAATCCCTCCCTCCAAATATGCAACACACACCTTAGGTCCAGCACCTATCTTGAATGCCCTATTAGGACTTAAAGGACCTGAGGATCACTTGACAGAGGCACATGATTGTATACACGCCATACAACATGACACAGATATTGTCCTGGGAGCCAGACCCATCACATAACAATCTTCACAAGTGGCAGAATTAATTGCACTCACGAGAGCATGCATACTACATGAAGGCAAGCCAGTCACCATTTACACTGACAGCAGGTACACACATGAAGTGGTCTGGGACCACGGGGTCATTTGGCAAAGGAGATTATTCATTGCAGCTGATGGTAAGCACATCTCACATTCACAACTTGTCATACAACTTTTAGAAGCCATAAGATCTCCCTGACAGATTGCAATTGTCCACTGCAGGGCGCATACTGGTGGTAAAGATCATGTGTCCCAAGGCAATGCCCTGGCAGATGCAGAGGCCAAGAAGGCTGCACTGATGGCCCGGCCACATTGCAGATGGTGAAATTAGTACCTCCTTCACTTGAGTTAACTCAGATGCTTGTGGATCTCCAGTCCTCAGCTACTGACGATGAAATGGCCAATTGGTGTTATCCAATCTTGCAGAAGAATCCTAGGACAGGATTATTCTGCAAAGAGGGGGAAACATGCATATAACAGCATAGCTCCGCTCTGTTCATTGCACATTTTCATGGAGTAGGACACAACAGCATTCAAACAACACACATGCTGCTAGCGCAGAATTTCTATATTACAGGCATTAAACAGTTAGTGTCAGATTATGTGGGAAGGTGTATTACATGTTTGAGGAACAACCCAAACACCATTGTAACCAGATTGATTAAAACCCTAAGTGAAATTGAGGAAAAAGTTGCTTGTAAATCTCCTTGTCTTCCACAGGAACCAACTCACCCATTCCAAGTGGGAGATATCGTGATTATAAAGAAAGGAAAATTCGCAGGAGACTTCCCCTACGGACCACCGACTACAGTGGTAGCCGCAACCCGCACAGCAGTACTCACGGAAGAAGCACCTACTTGGATCCACGCCACCAGAGTGAAACTGGTAAAGGAGGCACCCCAAAAGGAGGTGATAACGGGGACAGACAGTCCTGACCTCGAAGAAGGACAAAGTAAGGTAGTAACGGGAGCAGACAGCTCTGACCTCGAAAAAGGACAAAGTGAGGCACTAACGGGAGCAGACAGCTCTGACCTCGAAAAAGGACAAAGTGAGGTGCTAACGGGAGCAGACAGCTCTGACCTCCACCAGGATGCACTCCCTCAATTCTGGAAGATGGCACAGATGGTCCACTTGGACTGTGGGATTACTGACGATCCTAATGACTCTGCCGGAGGATAACAAAGATGAAGTTGCTATAACTCAGAAAGGTGGAATCACTACCTTCTGGTACAATTCTTCCAGTACTCACGTTGCAACTTACTCCTTCTGTTTATGCAGCATAATGAAGTGCAGTCCTTCCACGAGATACTGCAACCACTATAAGAATGGACATACCCTCAGAAACAAACAAACCCCCTCAAACCTTGTATCTTAACTTTTAACAATATGAGAACAATATCTGACCCAACATATGAAGAGGCTCTTGCAGCAGAAACTGGGTTCTCTGATGCCAACCTATGGTTAGAATGGATGAAGTACAGCGCTGCTTCAGTAAATAAAAGTAATTGTTATGTATGTGGGACAGCTAAGCCTCCCCTAGGTACTGTGCCCTTATTATTGCCCTCTAGTGTTGAGGAATGTTGTTTGCAATTATTCTCAAATTTATCTAGTAACCAGTCTGCATGTGAAGAATGGAAGCAAAAATACCCACTCCTCATAAAAGCTCTCCACCCTGGTGCAGGTATACATATCTATACTGGTAACTATACCTGCCACAGAGGGGGAGATCAAGGAAGATCACTGAAGGATACTGTGCAACTTACAGTGAAACAGATACCTCCCTCACACAGAATCAAGTATACTCGATTGGAGATGTATATTGGATCTGTGGGGATGCAAAGATAAGATCTAGACTAGAGGGTTCCTGGAAAGGTGAATGTGCCCTTGCTAAAGCCATCATGAACATACACATCTTCACTGAAAATGAAAAAGACACCAACACACATATACGCAACCGTTGCGCCCTCCCAAAAGGTAGCATCAACCCACACGTATATATTGATACAATCGGGGTCCCAAGAGGGATCCCCGGTGAATTCAAGGTCAGGTGGCAGCAGGATTTGAATCCATAATTCCCCACATAATAATCAACAAAAATGTAGACTGGATCAACTATATCTACTATAATCAACAAAGGTTTGTAAACTACACCAGGGATGCGTTACAGGGTGTAGCAGAACAGTCACAGGCAGATTCCATTATGACAATTCAAAACTGCATGGTGCTCGATATGATACTTGCAGAAAGAGGTGGTGTCTGTAAGGTAATGACAGACCCCTCATCCTGCTGCACGTTCATACCCAACAACACCGGCCCTAATGGTAAGGTCACACTGGCAATAAAGAAACTCGAGGATTTATCAATCGAGCTCAAAAGAAACTCAGGTATCGATAACCCATGGGATCAGTATTTTGGCTGGTTCACTACCTGGAAACAGGCACTTGTACAGTTGGGAATCATTATCCTGATAATTATTATAGTAATAGCAATAGTTGCATCATACCATGTGTACGGAAACTGATAATGAAAGGAGTATCAAATATGTCATTTTATGAGACTCTGCTGCCTAATCCTGAAGACAACTCACATGAAGGATATAGAACATATCTGGTGGTATACAGGGAAAAGGGCAAGGGTAAGAACCATATTATCTAAGAAATTTGGTTCTAAAGAGGGGATTGAAGGCAAATGTGACTCCATGTTGTCTTCCCTATGATGTACAGAATTGTTATAATATCTCACCTACGCACTTCACATCCTCCCCCACTGTGAGTTAGGTTCACTTATCTGTCTTAGGACAGATTCTGGGAATCTCCCAGAATTAGAACCAATGTTCTAATTCACTCAGGGTCATTCGGCACAACTGCGTACGTTCTTATATGTGACGTATTACATACCCATAAAGGGGATGTTCCAGTGGTATCTGTATGGGCGTCAATGTTTATCATTTATGATTGGTTTAACGCTGTTGTTGTACAAACTTTTCTGCTGCCTATATGAGGCCAAGCAATAGCATAATAAAATTAGAGTGTTTCTCAGTGATGTGTGTGTCTATTATTGCCAACTGAGAAACATCTCTCCTGACGTCAGTGTCTCAAACCAAGGTTGTCGTAGAGGTCCAGAAAGGTCCAAATCCTTTCACCATCCTTCACCATTAGTACTGTGGCTGAACAACGCTTATTCAGCTCTGCTACATCTGAATCTATCTTTCACCCGCATTGATTCTAAACCGCCACATACACATCTCTACTAAATCCATCTATTTCCTTCACCATTAGTACTGTGGCTGAACAGCGCTTATTCAGCTCTGCTACATCTGATTCTATCTTTCACATGCATTGATTCTAAACCGCCACATACACATCTCTACTAAATCCATCTATTTCCTTCACCATTAGTACTGTGGCTGAACAGCCGCTTATTGTTGCCGCAGTTTTTGTTCACATATTATATTTTTTAATACTTTTGTTTTAGTCATTTTATTCCAGTAGGAAAGTTTATGGGAAAAGGCTTGAAAAAAATGTCAAAAAAACTGTTTCTGAGCAGTTGCCTCATAGAACATTATTATCAGAGTGGCCCCTTTACACACAGTAATAATACCAGCCCAGAACTGGGTGGCATCATTGTGCCCTTCACCTTCTAGCAAGTGCTGTTTAGGGCAGCCTGTATTCTGTAAATGGCCGGCAGGACGGCTCTGTCAGCTGCTCTGCTATTACTCCTCCACCCTTATTATACAAGGAAATTGCTTAGAATGCAATCCCCTAATCTGTAGTTGGAACCCATGGCGAGGATCCTGCGGCCTCCCCTATACACAGCGTTCAGCCTATAGCCGCACTGTTTGGCCCGATTAATTATTTCTTGTTCTAGTCTTCACTGGCGTCTCGGCGGTTAAGGGGTTAACCTGCACTTTCATAATCCTTATGGGGGGGAGGGGTGTTTCTTGCTGCATTTAAGCCAGCTCGCTATCTGTACGGAGACCTCATAAATATAAACAGTCAATTACTCACAGCCTCTCCTGCCCATTACCATGATTGTTTGTCAGTGACACCTGTGTTTCAGGGTCGAAATCCTGGACTGTGGCAGCAGCATGACTTCTCTCCTCGGGATCTCCTCTCTGCACTACCTCCCCCGCCTCTCCGGCTCAGCTGCCGTCACCAGATACCAAGTTCATAGTTATAAACAGCAGAACACCCCCGATCTCCTCACCACTCACTGAGCACATCAGGGCTGCGCTGCTGAACACTGCCAATAGATCATAAAGCCCCTGCTCCTCCGCTAATTTTCCTTATTTCTTTCCCCTGAAGAAAGATGAAAAGCGCATGCCCGGCTCTGTAGCAGACGTGCGCTCTCTCGTGGGAATGACCGGCTGCCTGGGTGAAAAGTAAGTGCGGTCTGCGCAAGCGCAGCCCATAGATGCGGCCGTGGAGAGGTGAAAAAATAATAAAATAAAATAAAAACATTTTTTTTCCAATTTTTCCTAACAAAATAAGAAATTGTAGTTAGGGCATTATATAACTATATATAGAGTTCTATATTTACATATACAGGTCCTTCTAAAAAAAATAGCATATTGTGATAAAATTCATTATTTTCTGTAATGTACTGATAAACATTAGACTTTTATATATTTTAGATTCATTACACACAACTGAAGTAGTTCAAGCCTTTTATTGTTTTAATATTGATGATTTTGGCATACAGCTCATGAAAACCCAAAATTCCTATCTAAAAAAATTAGCAAATTTCATCCGACCAATAAAAGAAAAGTGTTTTTAATACAAAAAAAGTCAACCTTCAAATAATTATGTTCAGTTATGCACTCAATACTTGGTCGGGAATCCTTTTGCAGAAATGACTGCTTCAATGCGGCGTGGCATGGAGGCAATCAGCCTGTGGCACTGCTGAGGTGTTATGGAGGCCTTAAGCTCATCCAGAGTGTTGGGTCTTGCGTCTCTCGACTTTCTCTTCCCAATATCCCACAGATTCTCTATAGGGTTCAGGTCAGGAGAGTTGGCAGGCCAATTGAGCACAGTAATACCATGGTCAGTAAACCATTTACCAGTGGTTTTGGCACTGTGAGCAGGTGCCAGGTCGTGCTGAAAAATGAAATCTTCATCTCCATAAAGCTTTTCAGTAGATGGAAGCATGAAGTGCTTCAAAATCTCCTGATAGCTAGCTGCATTGACCCTGCCCTTGATAAAACACAGTGGACCAACAACAGCAGCTGACATGGCACCCCAGACCATCACTGACTGTGGGTACTTGACACTAGACTTCAGGCATTTTGGCATTTCCCTCTCCCCAGTCTTCCTCCAGACTCTGGCACCTTGATTTACGAATGACATGCAAAATTTGCTTTCATCCGAAAAAAGTACTTTGAACCACTGAGCAACAGTCCAGTGCTGCTTCTCTGTAGCCCAGGTCAGGCGCTTCTGCCGCTGTTTCTGGTTCAAAAGTGGCTTGACCTGGGGAATGCGGCACCTGTAGCCCATTTCCTGCACACGCCTGTACACGGTGGCTCTGGATGTTTCTACTCCACTGCTTCCGCAGGTCCCCTAAGGTCTGGAATCGGTCCTTCTCCACAATCTTCCTCAGGGTCCGGTCACCTCTTCTCGTTGTGCAGCGTTTTCTGCCACACTTTTTCCTTCCCACAGACTTCCCACTGAGGTGCCTTGATACAGCACTCTGGGAACAGCCTATTCGTTCAGAAATGTCTTTCTGTATCTTACCCTCTTGCTTGAGGGTGTCAATGATGGCCTTCTGGACAGCAGTCAGGTCGGCAGTCTTACCCATGATTGCGGTTTTGAGTAATGAACCAGGCTGGGAGTTTTTAAAAGCCTCAGGAATCTTTTGCAGGTGTTTAGAGTTAATTAGTTGATTCAGATGATTAGGTTAATAGCTCGTTTAGAGAACCTTTTCATGATATGCTAATTCTTTTAGATAGGAATTTGGGGTTTTCATGAGCTGCATGCCCAAATCATCAATATTAAAACAATAAAAGGCTTGAACTACTTCAGTTGTGTGTAATGAATCTAAAATATATGAAAGTCTAATGTTTATCAGTACATTACAGAAAATAATGAACTTTATCACAATATGCTAATTTTTTTTAGAAGGACCTGTATATAGATATAAGTGAATTTTTAGCCAGAGTTCACTTTAACATTGTAGTGAATTTTTATACTACAGTTTTTGCACGCACAGCATGATCTGTGTGCGTGCTGCAGAGCACCGATCAGTAGTGTGCTCATTTACATCTGCACATTTTATTTATTTATTTATTTTATTTGTGTGAAAATTGCAGTTAGTGGTAGTTAGTTTTTATATATATATGTATGTGTGTGTGTGTGTGTGTGTGTATGTGTATATGTATATATATTATATACACACACACACCGTATTTTTTGCCTTATATGCAAAGATGCACCGGCCCATAAGACGCACATAGGTTTTAGAGGAGGACAATAATAAAAATAAAAAAATGTCATTAGACCTCAGGTCAGATCACCAGTCAGACCTCAGCTCAGCCTCCAATGTGAATGACCCCCAATCAGTCAGCAGATAAGAGCCCCATGCCTCTCATGAGCCCCTATATCAGCCCCCATGCCTCTCATCAGCCCGCATATACCTCTCATCAGCCACCATTGCCATATTTCACCCCCCATAATAGCCCCCATTGCCATATTTCAGCCCCAATGGCAATATTTATGGCCCAATTGCCATATTTCAGCCCTTATATCAACCCCCATGGTCATATTTCATCCCCCATATCAGCCTCCATTGCCACGTTTCTGCCTCCATTGCCATATTTCAGCCCTCATTATCAGCCCCCATTGCCATATTTTAGCCCTTATATCAGCCCCCATGGCCATATTTCAGCCCCCATATCAGCCTCCATTGCCAAGTTTCCATTGATATGCCTCTCATCAGTCATAGAACACAAAAATAAAAAAAAAACACTTACCTCTCCTGCTCCCGGACGCCAACACTCCTCAACCTACATCGCGATCCTCTTCATCCTGCCGTCGACTGTGCTGTGAATCAGGGAGCAAAGAGTGCCCTCAAGTGGAGTTCAGGCATTTTCTACTAGACTCCAATTTACAGTAACACCATGACCCAGGAAGCGATTTGACTCAATTAGGAAATTCCTACACTACAACGACAATTCACAGTGCCCACCCCAAAACGACCAACATTTGACCGTCTGTTCAAAGTTAGGCCTGTCATTGACCACTTTAGCACCAAGTTTGCTAAGGTGTAACAACCCAGATAAAAATGTCTGTGTAGATGAGTCCCAATTACTCTTCAAAGGGAGGATTAGATTCCGCCAGTACCTGCCTAGCAAATGAGCAAGGTATGTCAAAACGATTTACAAACTTTGTGAGAGTAGCTCTGGGTATACCCACAAGTTCCACATTTACAAAGGGAAAGATTCCTGGATAGAACCCCCAGAATGCCCCCCCATCCTACAAGTTAGTGGAAAGATTGTGTGGGCCTTACTGCACCCACTGATGGATAAGGGTTACCACTAGTGATGTCCCGAACTATTCGCAGGCGAACATAGCTTGTTCGCCGCTGCGAGCGAACATATGCGATGTTCGGTCCGCCTCCTATACATCATCATTGAGTAAACATTGACCCTCTACCTCAGTCAGCAGACACATTCCAGCCAATCAGCAGCAGTCCCTCCCTCCCAGACCCTCCCACCTCCTGGACAGCATCCATTTTAGATTCATTCGGAATCTGCATTCACAGAGAGAGGAGGGAGAGTGTAGCTGCTGTTGATTCAATAGGGAAAGCGTTAGCTAGGGCATGGTTCTGTGTCCACAGACTCTTCTGCTGTAAGGACAGCATCCAGACAGCACCCCAAAAAGCCCTTTTCAGGGCTGGTACATCAGTCTGCTTTTTTTTTTTCATATATATATATTGCAGTTGCCTGGCTCCCCGTGTGTGAGAGGCTGCAGGCTCAGTCATAGACAGCACTGTGTGCACAGTGCACACCATTCATACAGGGTGTGACAGAAAATACCTTGCAGATAAAAAATAATTCTATTTAATATTTTTCTGTGATCTAATCACATTTGCAAGCCCCTGTGTGTCAGGCGCCCACACATACTGTATTGTGGCCACTGGCTAGTGGCTGGTTAGTCCTGCACTCATACCGTTACAGGGTGTCATTTGCCCAAATACCTTTCAGAAAAAAAATATTCGATTTAAAATTTAACTGTGATCTAATCACATTTGCAAGCCAGTGTGTGTCAGCCAGGCCCACACAGACTGTACTGTGCCCACTGCCCACCACTTATATAGAGTGGCACAGTACCTTGCACACATACTAACACTTATCTTATAAAAAATGACAGGCAGAGGCAGGCCACGCCGCAGGGGCCGTCGTGTTCGTGGTGCTGTGATTTCCACTGGCCCTGGAATAATGCCCAGTGTTCAGAGGCCACGTACCCTGAACCCAAAACATTCTGAGAAAATAGTTGACTGGCTTACACAGGACACCCAATCTTCAACAGCTTCCGCTAAGAACCTTGACGCACCATCCTCCTCCAGCTTAGCTTTTGTCACCACTCTCCCGCCCGCCGCCACCACCACCACCACTACCACCACAGCCACCACAGCCGCTTCACTTGATCCCTCAGAGGAGTTATTTACACATCAGTTGGATGAAATTAGTGATGTGCAACCATTATTGCCAGGGGATGTAGATAACAGGGATATGTCTCAGTCAGGCAGCATTACACACATGGACGTACAGTGTGATGATGATGATGATGATGATGATGATGTTGTACCCGCTGCTGCTTCCTTTGCTGAGGTGTCAGATACAAGTGAAGCAGTTGATGATGACAATGTATCCGTGGATGCCACGTGGGTGCCTGCTCGAAGAGAAGAAGAAGAGGGGGAAAGTTCAGAAGGGGAGACAGAGAGAAGGAGGAGACGAGTTGGAAGCAGGGGGAGGTTGTCGCAAGGAGCTAGTGGCACAGTCAGACAGCAAGTATCGGCACCCGGGGTCAGCCAGACAGCACGCCAATCAACGCATGCTGTTGCCACCCCAGAATGCCGTCATTGCAAAGCTCAGCAGTGTGGCATTTTTTTTGTGTGTCTGCCTCTGACAACAGCGATGCCATTTGCAACCTGTGCCAAAAGAAACTGAGTCGTGGGAAATCCAACACCCACCTAGGTACAACTGCTTTGCGAAGCCACATGATGGCACATCACAAATGCCTATGGGATCAACACATGATGACGAGTAGAAGCAGCACACAAGCTCAAAGCCACCATCTTCCTCCTGGTCCAGCATCTTCAGCTACGTCAACCACTGCTGTCCTCCTTGCCCCCTCTCAACCACCTGCCACTCCGCCTCTCACCTTGAGCAGTTCCATCTCATCTGCCCACAGTCAGGTGTCTGTTAAGGAAATGTTTGAGCGTAAGAAGCCAATGTCACAGTGTCACCCCCTTGCCCGGCGTCTAACAGCTGGCTTGACGGAACTCTTAGCCCGCCAGCTGTTACCATACTTCAAAAAAATTTCGCTATTGGGACACCACAGTGGAAGGTACCCGGACAAATGTTTTTTTTCTAATAAGGCAATCCCAAACCTCTACTCGGTGATTGAAAAGGAAGTCATGGCATCTCTGGCATACAGTGTTGGGGCAAGGGTCCATCTGACCACTGATACCTGGTCTGCAAAGCACGGTCAGGGCAGGTATATCACCTACACTGCGCATTGGGTCAACCTGCTGACGGCTGCCAAGCATGGAATGCGTGGCTCTGCAGCGGAGTTGGTGACACCGCCACGACTTGCTGGCAGGCCTACTGCCACCTCCTCTACTCCTCCTACTCCATCCTCTTCCATAACCTCCTCGGCTGAGTCCTCTTCTGCTGCGGCCTCTGGTTGCACATCAACTAAACCCCCCCAGCTCCCCAGGGGCTATTCCACATCCCGGATACGACAGTGTCACGCTGTCTTGGGGTTGACTTGCAGGACGTCCTCAAGCAGGCCAGGAAGGTGTGTGGCCATTTCAGGCGTTCCTACACGGCCATGGTGCACTTTTCAGACATTCAGCGCCAAAACAACATGCCAGTGAGGCGCCTAATTTGCGACAGCCCGACACGTTGGAATTCAACACTCCTAATGTTCGACCGCCTGCTCCAACAAGAAAAAGCCGTCAACGAGTATTTGTATGACCGGGGTGCTAGGACAGCCTCTGCGGAGCTGGGAATTTTTTTTGCCACGTTACTGGACGCTCATGCGCAATGCCTGTAGGCTCATGCGTCCTTTTGAGGAGGTGACAAACCTAGTCAGTCGCACCGAAGGCACCATCAGCGACCTCATCCCATTTGTTTTCTTCCTGGAGCGTGCCCTGCGAAGAGTGCTGGATCAGGCTGTAGATGAGCGTGAAGAGGAAGAGTTGTGGTCACCATCACCACCAGAAACAGCCTTGTCATCATCGCTTGCCGGACCTGCGGCAAAGCTGCAAGAGGAGTATGAGGAAGAGGAGTCAGAGGAGGAATGTGGCTTTGAGGAGGAGGAAGACCAACCACAGCAGGCATCCCAGGGTGCTCGTTGTTGTCACCTATCTGGGACCCGTGGTCTTGTACATGGCTGGGGGGAAGAACAGACCGTCAATGACATCAGTGAGGAGGAGGAACGGGAAATGAGTAGCTCGGCATCTAACCTTGTGCAAATGGGGTCTTTCATGCTGTTATGTCTGTTGAGGGACCCTCGTATAAAAAGGATGAAGGAGAACGACCTGTACTGGGTGGCCACGCTACTAGACCCCCGGTATAAGCAGAAAGTGGCGGAAATGTTACCAAATTACCGGAAGTCAGAAAGGATGCAGCAGTTCAAAACCAAACTAAAAAATATGCTTTACACCGCTTATAAGGGGGATGTCACAGCACAACGGGAATCTAACAGGGGAAGAGGTGAAAGTAATCCTCCTCCTACCATGACCACGGCGGCAAGGACAGGACGCTTTACAGATGTGTTGTTGATGGAGGAAATGCAGAGCTTTTTCAGTCCTACACATCGCCACAGCCCTTCGGGATCCAGCCTTAGAGAACGACTCGACCGACAGGTAGCAGACTACCTCACCTTAATTGCAGATTTCGACACTGAGGAGCGATGAACCCCTTGACTACTGGGTGTGCAGGCTTGACCTGTGGTCTGAACTATCCCAGTTTGTGATAGAACTTCTGGCCTGCCCCGCTTCAAGTGTCCTGTCAGAAAGGACCTTCAGTCGCCTCGGTAAAAAAAAGTGTTGATTACCTCACCTTCATTAACATCAATGAGGCATGGATCCCGAAGTGACTGACAGTGGGGGATACGTTTGACTAACAAAAGGCCTGATGACATGCCTTGGCCTCCAAATGGTCCCCACGCTGCTTTATTTAATGTCTGAATACCGGATGTCTTTCGTGAATTCTCCGCCACCAACTAGGGTTCAAGCCGCAATGTTTTAGTCACCCTTCTGCCTGGAAAACCTCAATTTTTGCAACAATACCTAAATTTTCAGGCATTTGTACATGCCAAATTTTTCTGGCCTCTAGTGCTGCACTGTGGCTGTAAAAAACAAACAAAAAAAAGGCACATACAAGTGTCAATTCCCCTTCGTGATCGGTACCTTGTTGTGGTGAAGGGGCTTGCGTATCACAATGAAGCGATCATCACCTCTATGAGTGTGTTGGCAATGTTGCCACACCCCAGATAAGGCCTTTGCTTCTTTTAGATCAGACTAAAAGCGATCGATTTTCATAGAAAAAACATTATTTTTTTATTAAATTTTTAAGTTGTATGGGTTTTTAATACATAAAATAAACTATATGAGACTTTATTGTGATTTTTTTATTAGAAATAATGCAGACAATTAAAAAAATCCCCATCAATTCCAATGCAAAGCAAGTACAAAGCTCCGAACAAAATTATTTCAGGATGTCGTTAATTCGACAATGATTAATCAATTTGGCACACGTCCCCGAATAGGGGACGTAACAGGGATTAAACTGATGAGAATAGTACTATAGAAAATACCACTCATATTGGGTGCGACAGTAAATTGCATGGCGCAGACGCAGTTACCGTTGCAAGGATTCAAACAAAGGGGAGGGAGCCAGCGTTTTTTTAACCATCTCCCCGTTCGAAAAATCTATTTAATAAATGGACCCCAGATTGGGGACGTCACGTAACAGGGATTAAACTGATGAGAATAATACTACAGAAAATACCACTCATATCTGGTGTGACAGTAAATTGCACGTCGCAGATGCAGTGACCGTGGCGTGGATTCAAACAAAGGGGAGGGAGCCAGTGTTTTTTTTAACCATCTCCTCATTCGAAAAATCAATTAAATTCACCTTTCGGGGACCCTTGTTGTTGTACGTGGCTGGGTGGAGGAAGAAACCTTCAATGACATCAACGGGACATGGCTAGCTTGGTATCCAACCTTGTGCAAATGGGAAGTTTGCTGTTGGGCAAATGGACTGTTTGCGGTGCATTAAAAGGGGAGTTTGGTCTGTCAATGTCTGTGAAGCGGGCGTAACTCTTACACTACCTGATCGATACAACATCATACCTGATCGTATACACACACTGGATGTTTTAAACCACGTTGTTCAAAAAAATCTAGGATTGTTAGGTGATTTATGCCCTTTATGGATTAAAATCCAACTCTGCGTCAACTATGTAATTTTCTATGGGAGTTTCATGAATTTTAAGTTCGCGACATCTCTAGAATCTAACGGTGAAAGTAACCATGACCACCCCGGCAAGGACAGGACGCTTTACAGACGTGTTGTTGATGGAGGACATGCAGAGCTTTTTAAGACCTACGCATCGCCACAGCCCTTCGGGGTCCACCCTCAGAGAACGACTCGAGCGACAGGTAGCAGACTACCTCGCCTTAACTGCAGATATCGACACTCTGAGGAGCGATGAACCCCCTGACTACTGGGTGTGCAGGCTTGACCTGTGGCCTGAGCTATCCCAATTTGCGATATGGTTATGGTATGATATGGTATGGTTATTGCCGTTATGGTATGGTTATTGCCGTTTGTAATATGCTAACACTGTTTTGTCACTAGTCACTGATCGCACACTGCCCGAACCCCCTGAGGACGCCAAGTGTTTGGCGAAACATGTCGGGGGGGGGGGGGGCAGAGTGTGAATAGTGCGTGTTTTTAGACAGCATATGCCTGTGATCAGTGATCAGATTACCTAGGATAGGGAGGCCCTCTAAGAGTGTATGCTCCATAGACTCCTAATCCAAGCACACTGTGAGAAAACAGTGTTAGCATATTACAAACGGCAATAACCATACAGAATAGGGGAGTTAGTTAGGCAGGAAACACATGAGAGCCTCTGAGCTAGCCTTGCACCGTGACAAGTATAGTGCAATTACAAGTGACCACCACTGAAGTATTAGGTTCACTGTTGAGGAACGGTTGAGCCGTATGCATATACAGTATATCCATGCATGCCTGCAAACATGTGCGGGCATGTATGGTATATGTGCATGCATTATCCACCGCATCATGGGATGATGTGCGCAGATGTGCCAACATCTGCGCACGTCTGCTCATGGGGATCCCCAGGGGCTCATGGTGGCCCCTGTGGGATATATGTGCTTGTGTCCCCTTATAATGTAGGGGCTTGTGTCCCCTTATAATGTAGGGGCTTGTGTCCCCTTATAATGTAAGGGCTTGTGCCCCCTTATATAATTATGTGCCCCCTTATGTCCCTAATATTAATGTATATACATGTGTATGGATGTGCCCCAAGCATCCATACTCATGTATATTATACGCATCCCCCCCTCCTACACCTGAAACCAGGTGCATCGGTTTGAATGTGCCCCAAGCATTCAAACCGATGCAATCTGGCTAATTACATCAGAATGACTGGACAAGGGTCCGGTCATCCTGATGGATACAAAGAGCTCAGATTCAACAGAATCTGAGCCCTTTGTTGTAATTATCTCCAGCGCTGCTGGAGATAATTACGCATGATAGAAGAAGGGGAGAAGCTTCCCCTCCTCCTATTATGCGCATTCCGACAGTGCGATTACAATCGCACTGTCCGGAATGCTAAGGGCAGCAGGCGGGAGATCAAAGGCATCTCCCGCCTGTCTGCAGCGCGTCCCCGATGTGCGGGCCGGCGCAGTGACGTCATATCACTGCGCCGGCCCACGTGGATGATGGGGGGGCGCGCGCGCGCGCCCCCTGGTGGGCGGCGCAGCGCGGGAGTGCGGGCGGCCGGGTTTAAATATTCGGCGGCCCGGCACTCCGTAGTTGGTAAAGGTCTGGGCCCCCCACGTGAGAGGAGCGCATCCTGCGCTCAGGAGAGGGCCCCCCCCGACCGGACCCCCACCTGTAATGCGAGCGCTTCCTGCGCTACAAGAGGACTGGACGACCCCCCCACCTGAAAGGGAGCGCATCCAGCGCTCAGGCCTCCACCGGATCCCTGTCCCGCTTGTTAGGATCGGGACCCCCACCTAAAAGGGCAGCGCATCCTGCGCTCAGCTCCACCGGACCCCTGGATAACCATAAGTATCACCCCCCCCCTTTAACCCTATCCCACCAACGCCCCTTCATCCTACCCCCCCCCTATGTCTTACTGCCCTGTAACATAGAATGCACTGAATGTGCAGTACAAACCCCTGCTGAGGCCCTGGCAGATAACCCCCTCACTGCCAGTCCCCTGGTCCCAGCTGTACCCCCTCACCTAACTCTTCCTACACCCCTGATCCCCTGGTTAACCCTTGTGACCCCCACACCCTGTATACAACCTACTGTACACCCTGGTGGCCCTGATTATCCCCTGTGTTCCCCCACCCCTAGTTAACCATGGCCTGCAGGTATTAACCCCTGCAGAGCCATTGTGGTGTGTAACCCTCTTGTAACCCGTAGGGACAGTCTAGGCGGGTGGGTTGTTATACCTGTATGTGTGTATTGTATAGTTAGTTTGTGGGTGGAGTTTGGGAACGTGTAGTGTAGTTGAGTACTGTATATGTAGTGTTGTATTGTTACTGTATTGTATGCGTAGTGTAATAAATACTGTGTTACTTGTACCCTTTGTGTAGTGTGTACTTGTTAGCGGTAGTAAGTAAGGCGCATGCAGCTAGTATAGTGATCCGTGTAAGGCATAGCGAAGATATTGTGTATTTATTATATAAAGGCATAAATAGGCGGAGTCATCACTAGACGGCTCCTCCTATTTAGGAATATTAATTATCGATATTCGCATAATATTGGTGATTGATATTCCCCCTTTACATTGGCGAGCCAGGCCCACTGCTTAGATTTTGAAATCTGTGTTTGGTTTTGAGGCTAGAGGTTGGTTGTCCTGTGAATTGTCAGGCAAGAGAGACGTGGTCAGCGGTCTGAGCGTCTAGGAGAGACGTGGTCAGCGGTCTGAGCGTCTAGGACCTGATAATTCGGACAGGAAACGCGACTCTTCCTCACAGCACCAAACGCAGATCAAAATCTTTAGCAGAGAATCTATGTTCTATCTGTGAATTAATATTTTGCTATTTGCTTTGCACGGTCACTACAACGCTCGAGTGATTGCGAGGGAGAAGAGGATACGTCACTGGAAGAGATCCATCTTCGTGGGAGCAGCGTACAAAGTCAGGCTGGTCGGGAAGAGGCGATCCGGGAAAATGGACTTCTTCCAAGCAGCTGCGAGGAGGTACGGCCCCAAGGAGAAGATGGACGCTCAAACGGTGAGTATGGACTTCCCCACACTGCAACACTTGAGCAAACACAGTACATTCAATCCCATCCTCCCCACCACATACAAGTCAGCAGAAATGCTGTGGTCCGATTTGTTGGCACAGGCTTGTAGTTATGACAAGCTTTGTGTTAACAAACGGACGGTGTTGAATAAGGCCACTAAACGGCTTCGGATGCTGGCCAAACTCGTTCATACGTTTGAGGCTAGCATCTGTAAGCCAAAGGAAGTGGCGCTGGTGTCTCAGTCAACAGAGACAACTCCTCCGGCTGTTCACTGCCAGTGCTGTGCCAATAGTTCCGACCAGGTTTCGGCATTGCGGGCACAGCTGGCGGAGAATGTGCAGTCTACTGTTGACCGAGATGCACAGGTGGCTAGAATACAGTCACAATTAGTAGAGCTGCAGAGGCAGAAGGAGGAAATTGAGGCTCAGTTGACTCAGTCTTATACTGAGGTCAAGGCCTTCAAGGAACGCACTGCCTCTACTAGTGTGACGGTAGCCAAATTGAAGGCTGAGGTTGCTGTAAGGTCCCAGCTAATGTCTGGCTTACAACAGGTCATCACCAAGTTGGTGCCGGCCCTTTCTTTTCCCATAAAGTCAGGGTCGGAATATCCCAAAATTTTGCCCTATGCAGGGCAAATAGGGGGGAGAGTAGTCTGTGACAGGCCAAATCACCAGACCAAGCCTGTCCAGACTAACAGAGATTTCTCCCTGACTTTGGGGAAAAGAAACATCGTGAAAAGTGCCTCCCTGAAGATGGAACAATTCAGGGAGCGCGGTTGCAGTGTGGACGGACCTAAGCCATGCCGGGCAAACATCAAATGCTTTGCTTGTGGTGGCTTGGGTCATATAGCGAAGCACTGCAAAACACACAGGACAGTAAGCCCAATCAGGTGCTTCAGGTGTGGGAACAAAGGACACATTGCAAGGAATTGCCCGTGTGCAAGTGATTGCAATGTGTCCAGTGATGGGATTCAGGTAGCAAATCGTGCAGCGGCGTCTAGTCAGCTTGGCCATAAAGGGGTAACCTCTTGGCGGCATCATCAGCTGCTGAGGAGCCAGAGTGGCCAAGCTAGGCTAGGCAACATTTGACACCCCTGTACTATTTGTTACACCGTTTGTACCCTATACATGTCCATGTTGTGTGTTTTTGTTGTCCATTGTAACGTTATGTTGATGGTGGTCCTTGTCTATGAGTGTGTTCCACCAGGCTGATTTATGTAGTGTTGTAATGTCCCGTCTGCTGTCTTGTTTCATTCTGTGTCCCCTTGGAGCGGAGCAGTGTTATACTGTGGATCGAGAACGTATAGGGTCGCGAGCAGATAATATCACACGGGAAATCCTGCTGGTCGGGAGAAGGCATAAGGACCTTCTTCATGCAGCACACAAAGGATGATGTGATATTATTCTGGGCAACCAGGGTCTCGGATCGATACAGATAACACTGTTGTGCTCAAGGTTTTCGATAGGGCTGTGTTGCGCTGGGGACTGGGGCGGACAGACAACATTGGTGTAATGTTGTGCTGCGCACTTAATTCTAGTCCGAGCAGGTAGCACAGCTCTGATAGGGATTGGACGCAGAGTGTTTGGCAGCAGAGGGTGGACTGTGTTCTTGTGTTGTGGGGTCCTGGGGAGCCGGGGCATGCCTATGCCATTGGTTCTGCGAGCCTCCGTAAGATGGGATCACAGGGGGAGGTCAGCCTGGGTACACATGAGTGGACAGGGATGCGGTGCCATCAAGATGGTGCTTTGTCCACAGAACTCCAGTTATCCTAACCTAGTAGGGAGGCCATCCTTATCTGTTGGTGCAGAGGGATGTGTAGCAGAGGACACGCTCCTCTGAAGGTAGGGTGTTCAGACACCAGTGTTGGGATAATGAGGAGTCCTGTGAGACAAAGGGCAGCCCAATACCTTTCTCTACCCATGGGTCAAAGGTATTGGTGCTGGGAATTTTTGAACATTTAACTGCACCGTTAGGGGAGAAATTCCCCTGGGAGCACCTGGTATTTTCTTCTGCCATAGGTTTTATATGGAGCGGAAGAAAAACCCAGGAGAGGCCACGGAAGAGGCCAGCTATTTTCCCTGACGCTCTTGGGAGACTCCAGAGGATCCCACTGGATTTTGGCAGCCAAGCGACCTCTGCCTAGAGGTGTTTTAGAGATGGAGGACTGTGCCACAATCCAGCGGGAGCATTATTTAAGGCTCTGGAGGAAGATTTGGAGACGTTCGGGTGGAACAGCACATCACTTGTTTCACCCAGTGAAACTTCTTCTGGTTCTGGTGATCGTCATCTACAGTTGGAGGGTCAAGGGACTTATTGACCAAAATACACCAGAACCAGACAGAACTGTACAGAACTATCCGGAGGAGGAGGCTCAGGACACCACAAACATGGTTCCTGTAGCCAAATATTATTGTATGGACACGTTTGTTTTCAATGGGGGTTCGGGACGTATAACATGTACTACCCTGAAACCCCATATCACATTGTATTGTACATATATTGATTTTGTTTGTCGGTCGATGGTGTACCCATAGACACTCTAGGTACAAATGTGTGACAGCCCAAAACTCGCCCAACGCACTGCGGTGAGTTATAATTTGGCTGTACACATTTGCATCCTATAGTCGTTTCCCATTGACACAGGGGTCTACGACCTACCTGTGTCTTTGGAGGTAGAGAGGAATGCCAGGTTGCATGAGTCTCTATGGGTACACACACACACATGTAATGGAATTTGGTGGTGTTGGGAGGGATGTAACATGTATTTTGTGTGAATGGGGATAAGGTTAGGTCACGATAGGGACAGGCATTCATTTGCCACCTTGAACCCTGGAACGGTGAAGTTCTTAAGGGAAGGGCTGGATGTGTTGTGTGGCGGAGGTGTTCTCCGCAGTAGAATTTAGGTACTATGACATCACCGCTTAAGAGTCTGACCTGCCTTGTAAAGACCTATTAATCTGTCCACGGGAGAACCACCCGTCAAGATGGAAACAGACGTTGGAAAGTTGTGATAGAAGAAAGTTGGGACTGAGACTGTGAGGGTGAACCCGCTCCAGATTCCTTGGAGGCGGGCCATGCCGGACGATCGGCATAACTACCGAGAGACTGTGGGGGTGTGGTCACTCCAAAGTGGGGGTGGCCGACACCAAGAGACGGATAAAAGAAAGGCCAGTTAAAGACTGTAAGGGTGAACCCACTCCAGTATTGGGGGGGACGAAGATACCTGAAGATCGGCATAACTACCGAGAGACTGTGGGGGTGTGGTCACTCCAAAGTGGGGGTGGCCGACACCAAGAGACGGATAAAAGAAAGGCCAGTTAAAGACTGTAAGGGTGAACCCACTCCAGTATTGGGGGGGACGAAGATACCTGAAGATCGGCAGAACTACCGAGAGACTGTGGGGGTGTGGTCACTCCAAAGTGGGGGTGGCCGACACTAAACGACTGTTAAAAAGATTGTGGGTGTGTGGTATCCTAAAGAAGAAGACTGTGTATCCTGTGGACGGAGTGGTAGGTTACGGTAAAGGGCAGGTCGGAGGAAGCTGGATTAGGGATGTCTAAGTACCTAAAGATCAGTGTGCACTACAGTTCTTCCTGAACTTCCACCAAGGATGGGGTTGAGGGGGGGGGGGGGGGCAAATATATCTCAACCCGTTCCCCCAATTATATTGTCGTATTATAAAGTCCGACAACAGGGGGATTGTTGAGGAACGGTTGAGCCGTATGCATATATATCCATGCATGCCTGCAAACATGTGCGGGCATGTATGGTATATGTGCATGCATTATCCACCGCATCATGGGATGATGTGCGCAGATGTGCCAACATCTGCGCACGTCTGCTCATGGGGATCCCCAGGGGCTCATGGTGGCCCCTGTGGGATATATGTGCTTGTGTCCCCTTATAATGTAGGGGCTTGTGTCCCCTTATAATGTAGGGGCTTGTGTCCCCTTATAATGTAAGGGCTTGTGCCCCCTTATATAATTATGTGCCCCCTTATGTCCCTAATATTAATGTATATACATGTGTATGGATGTGCCCCAAGCATCCATACTCATGTATATTATACGCATCCCCCCCTCCTACACCTGAAACCAGGTGCATCGGTTTGAATGTGCCCCAAGCATTCAAACCGATGCAATCTGGCTAATTACATCAGAATGACTGGACAAGGGTCCGGTCATCCTGATGGATACAAAGAGCTCAGATTCAACAGAATCTGAGCCCTTTGTTGTAATTATCTCCAGCGCTGCTGGAGATAATTACGCATGATAGAAGAAGGGGAGAAGCTTCCCCTCCTCCTATTATGCGCATTCCGACAGTGCGATTACAATCGCACTGTCCGGAATGCTAAGGGCAGCAGGCGGGAGATCAAAGGCATCTCCCGCCTGTCTGCAGCGCGTCCCCGATGTGCGGGCCGGCGCAGTGACGTCATATCACTGCGCCGGCCCACGTGGATGATGGGGGGGCGCGCGCGCGCGCCCCCTGGTGGGCGGCGCAGCGCGGGAGTGCGGGCGGCCGGGTTTAAATATCCGGCGGCCCGGCACTCCGTAGTTGGTAAAGGTCTGGGCCCCCCACGTGAGAGGAGCGCATCCTGCGCTCAGGAGAGGGCCCCCCCCGACCAGACCCCCACCTGTAATGCGAGCGCTTCCTGCGCTACAAGAGGACTGGACGACCCCCCCACCTGAAAGGGAGCGCATCCAGCGCTCAGGCCTCCACCGGATCCCTGTCCCGCTTGTTAGGATCGGGACCCCCACCTAAAAGGGCGGGGCATCCTGCGCTCAGCTCCACCGGACCCCTGGATAACCATAAGTATCACCCCCCCCCCTTTAACCCTATCCCACCAACGCCCCTTCATCCTACCCCCCCCCTATGTCTTACTGCCCTGTAACATAGAATGCACTGAATGTGCAGTACAAACCCCTGCTGAGGCCCTGGCAGATAACCCCCTCACTGCCAGTCCCCTGGTCCCAGCTGTACCCCCTCACCTAACTCTTCCTACACCCCTGATCCCCTGGTTAACCCTTGTGACCCCCACACCCTGTATACAACCTACTGTACACCCTGGTGGCCCTGATTATCCCCTGTGTTCCCCCACCCCTAGTTAACCATGGCCTGCAGGTATTAACCCCTGCAGAGCCATTGTGGTGTGTAACCCTCTTGTAACCCGTAGGGACAGTCTAGGCGGGTGGGTTGTTATACCTGTATGTGTGTATTGTATAGTTAGTTTGTGGGTGGAGTTTGGGAACGTGTAGTGTAGTTGAGTACTGTATATGTAGTGTTGTATTGTTACTGTATTGTATGCGTAGTGTAATAAATACTGTGTTACTTGTACCCTTTGTGTAGTGTGTACTTGTTAGCGGTAGTAAGTAAGGCGCATGCAGCTAGTATAGTGATCCGTGTAAGGCATAGCGAAGATATTGTGTATTTATTATATAAAGGCATAAATAGGCGGAGTCATCACTAGACGGCTCCTCCTATTTAGGAATATTAATTATCGATATTCGCATAATATTGGTGATTGATATTCCCCCTTTACATTCACAGACACAGCTAAGGATTTTAAATGTTAGTCACGAGTAGAAATATTTTAATAAAGAAAATAAACGTTATGTTTTATATAGGTTAATATCAACACGTGTAAACAAAGAGACAATTATTGGTCCATGTGACCATTTGTAAATATGCTTAGAGTACTGTGTCTCAACACGTATTGATGGGACAGCTTTGAATATTTAACATTTCCTCCAGACTGAGACACACCTAAGATCCAGCAGCAGGATTAAATAGGATCCCTGGACAGGAGCATGCCTCAAGTCCCGGACTGGAACCTGCCATACTTCGCCTGACTGATCCACGTGATTGGTTACCAGGTGGAACGTCCTGCCCAGCAGATAATAGCGTAGCGATTCAAGTGCCCATTTTATGGTGAGACACTCCCTCTCCACTACACTATACCTAGATTCGGCTGGCGTTAGTTTGTGGCTCAGGAAACTAACGCGATGCCCCTCCCCTTTAACCTCCTGAGACAGTACTGCCCCCAGACCTACTTCAGAGGCATCTGTCTGCACAATAAACTCTTTATTGAAGTTGGGTGTAACTTGGACCGAGGCCTTCTCTGCCTGAACACTCCAGCGGACAATCACAGACTTCCATCCTTTCAAGCGGTCCGTTAACCCCTTAGGGACACAGCCTTATTTCACCTTAAGGACCAGGCCATTTTTTGCAAATCTGACCAGTGTCACTTTAAGTGCTGATAATTTTAAAACGCTTTGACTTATCCAGGCCATTCTGAGATTGTTTTTTTCGTCACATATTGTACTTCATGACACTGGTAAAATGAAGTAAAAAAAAATATTTTTTGCATAAAAAAATACCAAATTTACCAAAAATTTGGAAAAATTAGCAAATTTCAAAGTTTCAGTTTCTCTACTTCTGTAATACATAGTAATACCACCACAATTGTGATGACTTTACATTCCCCATATGTCTACTTCATGGTTGAATTATTTTGGGAATGATATTTTATTTTTTGGTGATGTTACAAGGCTTAGAAGTTTAGAAGCAAATCTTGAAATTTTTCAGAAATTTACAAAAAAAAACATTTTTAGGGACCACTACAGCTCTGAAGTCACTTTGCGAGGCTTACATAATAGAAGCCACCCAAAAATGACCCCATTCTATAAACTACACCTCTCAAGGTATTCAAAACTGATTTTACAAACTTAGTTAACCCTTTAGGTGTTGCACAAGAGTAATTGGCAAATGGGGACAAGATTAGAGAATTTCATTTTTTTGCCTAATTTTCAATTTTAACCCATTTTTTCCACTAACAAAGCAAGGGTTAACAGCCAAACAAGGCTGTATCTTTATTGCCCTGACTCTGCCGTTTACAGAAACAACCTATATGTGGCCGTAAACTACTGTACAGCCACACAGCGGGGCATAGAGTGAAAGGTGCGCCGTTTGGTTTTTGGAAGGAAGATTTTGCTGGACTGGTTTATTTACTCCATGTCCCATTTGAAGCCTCCCTGATGCACCCGTAGAGTAGAAACTCCAAAAAAGTGACCCCATTTTAGAAACTACACCCCTCAGGGTATTCAAAACTGATTTTACAAACTTTGTTAACCCTTTAGGTGTTGCACAAGATTTAATGGAAAATAGAGATAAAATTTCAAAATTTCACTTTTTGGGCAGATTTTCCATTTTAATTTTTTTTTTCCAGTTACAAAGCAAGGGTTAACAGCCAAACAAAACTCATTATTTATGGCCCTGATTCTCTAGTTTACAAAAACACCCCAAATGTGGTTGTAAACTTCTGTACGGGCACACGGCAGGGTGCAGAAAGAAAGGAATGCCATACGGTTTTTGGAAGGCAGGTTTTGCTGGACTGGTTTTATTGACACCATGTCCCATTTGAAGCCCCCCTGATGCACCCCTAGAGTAGAAACTCCAAAAAAGTGACCCCATTTTAGAAACTACTGGATAGGGTGGCAGTTTTGACAGGTTAGATCATGGTTAGATCATGTGGCAATTTTATAGAGCAGGTTGTCACGGACACGGCAATACCTAATATGTATACAATATTTTTATTTATGTAAGTTTTACACAATGATTTCATTTTTAGAACAAAAAAAAAAGTGCCATAGTTTTTTCAGTTTTTGGGAGATTATCTTAAGTAGGGTCTCATTTTTTGTGGGATGAGATGACGGTTTGATTGGCACTATTTTGGGGTGCATATGACTTTCTGATCGCTTGCTATTACACTTTTTGTGACGTAAGATGAAAAAAAGGCTTCTTTTACACCTTTTTCTTTTACGGTGGTCACCTGAGGGGTTAGGTCATGTGATATTTTTATAGAGCTGGTCGATTTGGACGCGGCGATACCTAATATGTATACTTTTAGTGTTTCCATAGTCTAAGAGCCATAGTTTTTTTCAGTTTTTGGGCGATTATCTTGGGTAGGGTATGATTTTTGCGGGATGAGATGACGGTTTGATTGTTACAATTTTGGCGTACATGCAACTTTTTTGATCACTTTTATTACCTGTTTTGGGAAGTAAGGTGGGCAAAATGTCAATTTCATCATAGTTTTTTATTTTTTATTTTTATGACGTTCACCGTTCAGGTAAAGTAACATGACCATTTTATAGATCAGGTCGTTATGGACGCGGCGATACCAAACATGTGTAGGGAATTTTATTTTTTTCATTTTAATCAGTGATAAATGTGTTTTTTGATTTTTACATTTTTTTTCACTTTTTTCACATTTTTTTGACCCAGACCCACTTGGTTCTTGAAGATCCAGTGGGTCTGATGTCTATATAATACAGTACAGTACACTATATAGTGTATTGTACTGTATTTTACTTACACTTTGTCTAAACAGATCTTAGCACAGATCTGTTCAGCACCATGGACAGCAGGATGCCTGAGAAGGCGTCCTGTTGCCATGGGAACCTTCCCCGTCTGCCACAACTTCGCAGACGGGGAAGGGTAAGGAGGGGATCTGTCTTGGGGCTGTCTGGGGGCTCTCTCCCTCTCCATCGGGGGGCTGCAAAGGTACAGCAGCCCCCCGATGGGAGAGGGAGGGAGCTGTCACGACCCTTGGTCATGGTCGTGACTCCTTGGGTGCCGCATGCTGTTGCCCGCGGTTTTCCGTTGTCAACCGCAGCTGGGAGCACTTCGTTGTTGCCTCAGGTGCGGTTGCCGCGGACAATAGGCATGCGTGTGGTTGCCCTTGACAACGTGTTTTTATGTGCACTCCCTTTGTCTGTTTGTTGTGCACGAGGTGGTGTTTGTATGCACTTGGACTCCTCCCTTCACCTGCGGTTGTCCGCGGCAACGTCTGGTGATGTTTGCATGCTGTGGAAGCGTCTCGGCCCGTTGGCTGTTCTTGAGGACACGGTTGCCACGCATGCCGTTGCCGTCGGAGACAGGTGAGTGAGTTTGTGTGCTTTCCCCTTTATGTGTGTTTTCCCTTCTGTGGTGTAGGAAGGGTTAACTCCCTTCCCAGTGTGTCTGTGAGTCACTGGGTGTGTCTGACCGTTGGGTGTGGCCACCTGGCCTATAAAGCCTCAGTCCCTGGCTTGGTTCAGTAGGTTGCTCTCAGCCATGCTGGCTGGAGCAGCCTCCTGTCCCCAAGCCAGGGACTGAGGCTTTATAGGCCAGGTGGCCACACCCAACGGTCAGACACACCCAGTGACTCACAGACACACTGGGAAGGGAGTTAACCCTTCCTACACCACAGAAGGGAAAACACACATAAAGGGGAAAGCACACAAACTCACTCACCTGTCTCCGACGGCAACGGCATGCATGGCATCCGTGTCCTCAAGAACAGCCAACGGGCCGAGACGCTTCCACAGCATGCAAACATCACCAGACGTTGCCGCGGACAACCGCAGGTGAAGGGAGGAGTCCAAGTGCATACAAACACCACCTCGTGCACAACAAACAGACAAAGGGAGTGCACATAAAAACACGTTGTCAAGGGCAACCACATGCATGCCTATTGTCCGCGGCAACCGCACCTGAGGCAACAACGAAGTGCTCCCAGCTGCGGTTGACAACGGAAAACCGCGGGCAACAGCATGCGGCACCCAAGGAGTCACGACCATGACCAAGGGTCGTGACAGGAGCTCCCTGAGCTGTTAACCTTTTCCATACAGCGGTCCGTACGGACCCAGTATGGAAAGGGTTAAATGGCTGACATCACATCACTGATGTAGAAAGTAGGGAGCCACAGCAGCATATCACCAAGTATCTTCTTTATTCAGATAAACACCTCACAGCAAAGCATAAAAATTGCAGCAACGTTTCGGCTAAGGGTAGCCTTTGTCAAGCATATTTTACAAGTAAAATCACAGCCTATAAAACCCATATACTGGGCCCACCCACACTGCTGAACAACCAATAGATAATGATGTTACAGGTCACACCTACCTAACAAACATGAGATCACCATCACATTAAATCATATTAAACAGCTGGTACAGATTATAGCTATCGTACTCACAAGTTCACCTGTGTGGGGCCACGGTGCACAAACACCCATGATGGATCTGGCGTCTCGCACTCGGTGATGCGCATGTCCGCAGACGTCATCACCAAGCGGCCTATGCGAAACATCGCTATGCGCATATTACAAACAGCGTCCCGAAGCACAGTCAGCGCAGGTCCATACGCGTCATCAAGGGGCGGCCGGCTAACGTCACAGAGCCACTCCCACATGACGCACCAGGCTGACGTATGCATGGGGAAATAACAGGACTACCAATTGGAAGTGCTCGCACCACTGCTACACAGAAACAGTGTGCAGGACGTTTTATGGGTTAAAGCCCCAATATGCGCTGTAAATATATTGCGCAAACTAGCACGATTTAGCACTAGGAAAAATCAATGTGTCTGTGGAAAGACGCGATCCCCTCACAGGTTTTACATATATAGTATGGTACAAACAACCAGTAATAAAAATAAGAGACACATGTACCAGACATGAAGCCTCATCCACACATGGTTCTTCATGTCAAAATACCTTGTTAATAAAGGATGGTGACCAGATTGGTGTATATTGTTGATTGTACAACATTATATGGTGGTATAATAGAGACATATAATATAAAAACAAAGCAAAATATTGTAACAGATGAGAATTTAGATGATACCAGCCACATTAAATTCTAGGTTCAATCCAAATGGTTGTAAAGATTTCAATGTATAGATCCATTTGAGCTCCTTCTTTCTTAATATTGCGTCTTTATCTCCCCCTCTCCGTAAGGGACCCACGCTATCTATAACCCTAAAGCGAAGTTGGTTCACTGAGTGCCCTGCTTTGACAAAATGTTTCGCAACTGGTTTATCCATGTTCATTTTGCGTATGGTACTTTTGTGCTTGTTAATACGCTCCCTAACTTCCATAGTGGTCTCGCCCACATAAGTGAGGCTACAGGGACACTGGATGACATATATCACATCGCGTGACCTGCAGGTGTAATAGCCGTTGATTTTATATTTTTTACCGCTGTACGGGTGGAAGAAGTGGTCACCCTTGAGGACGTTACCACAATTACAACAAGATAAACATGGATAAGTACCATTTTTACGTGGTGCAAGCAGTTTTTGTGTCAATGACTGGCCACCTATATCCGACTTAACTAGTCTATCACGGAGGCTAGGGTTCCGCCTGTATGCCATCATCGGCGGGGAATTGAATTCTTCTATTTCTGGCACACCCCTTGGGCAATGTCGCCACTATCCCGGCCGAAGATGGACACAAACGGAACCCTAGCCTTGGATTTAGCCTTTGTCGATTTCTGTAGTGCAGTGCATCTGTCAACCAACTTCACTTTCTGTTTAGTTCTAGCAAGTAAGGGTTTGGGGTAACCTCGTTCTAAAAACCGTGTGCACATGGTATCCACCCTTTGTGCACACACATCCTCGTCAGAGACTATTCTCCTCACCCTTAGGAGTTGACTCCATGGAATAGAGTCAAGCATTTTGTGTGGGTGATAGCTATCATGCATCAGAAGAGTATTTCTGTTGGTGGGCTTCCGATAGAGGTCCGTAGCCAAAAGACCCTCCATCACATAGACCCGCACGTCAAGGAATTGCAATTCACTAGGTGAAAAAGTGACTGTAAATTGTAGTCCCGGGACACCCGCATTCAAATGTACGTGGAATGCTTCAAGCTCGTCCACTGTGCCTGTCCAGATCATGAAGATGTCGTCGATGTAGCGCCACCAACACAGGACTCTCCCAAAAAAAGGGGAATGATACACAAGCCTGTCCTCCACCTCGGCCATAAAGATGTTAGCATAAGTTGGGGCCATGTTAGACCCCATGGCCACACCCCGCTGTTGCTGATAGAAAGTGTCCCCGAAGAGGAAGTAACTCCTCTTCAAGACCGCCTCCAAGAGGTGGAGGACAAACTGGCACACCCCCGGGGAGAGTCCCATGTCGGCCAGGGCCACATCGACGACACCCAGCCCATAAGCATGGACAATTGATGTGTACAAAGATGCAACGTCAAAACTGACCAATTAAAAATGGGCGGGCAGTTGTAACCCCTGTAATTTGGATAAAAAATGCCCAGTATCCTTGATATAGGATGGGGCGGAGGTCGCACGAACCTGCAATAACTTGTCCAGAAAGACAGACAATGGATTGAAGACCGAGCCCCTACCAGAGACAATCGGTCGACCCGGTGGGTCATTCAATCTTTTATGGATTTTGGGGAGTATGTATAACATCGGGGTGACCGGGTGAGGCACCATGAGATATTGATACAAACCGTCATCAATAATTGAGTTTTGCAGTGCCTCCTCTAGTATCACCCCGATGTCATGCATAATATCCCATTTGGGATCCCCAGGTAGTTGCTTATACACTTCAAAATCACGTAATTGTCTGTCTATCTTGCCAATGTACATCGCAGTATCCATAATGACCACAGCCCCACCCTTATCGGCAGGCTTAATAGTGATGCAGGTGTCACGTTCCAATGCTATAATGGCCTGTCGCTCTGACTTGGAGAGATTGCTTCTACCACAGCTGGTGGATTTCAGAGATTCGATCTGTTTATGTACTATGTGAATGTAAGATTCCACCACATGGTTAGTGTGGGGAGGTGAAAAGACACTGGGTTTCCTGAGTTGCAATTCATCGCATGTTAGTAATGCAACGTTATTTTTACTAATCACAGATATTTTATTATCAACCTTTTTAGGCTACTTTCACACTAGCGCTTGATCGGATCCGTTCTGAACGGATCCGATCATATTAATGCAGACGGAGGCTCCGTTCAGTACGGATCCGTCTGCATTAATAACTTGCGCAAGATGCCTGAGCGGATCCGTTCAGACTTTCAATGTAAAGTCAATGGGGGACGGATCCGCTTGAAGATTGAGCCATTAGGTGTCATCTTCAAGCGGATCCGTTCCCATTGACTTACATTGTAAGTCTGAACGGATCCGCTTGCCTCCGCACGGCCAGGCGGACAGCTGAACGCTGCAAGCAGCGTTCAGCTGTCCGCCTGGCCGCGCGGAGGCGAGCGGAGCGGAGGCTGAACGCCGCCAGACTGATGCAGTCTGAGCGGATCCGCTCCATTCAGACTGCATCAGGGCTGGACGGAGGCGTTCGGGTCCGCTCGTGAGCTCCTTCAAACGGAGCTCACGAGCGGACCGACGAACGCTAGTGTGAAAGTAGTCTTATATGCAAAAAAACTCTTTAAACGTAGACTTCTCGGATCAGGTTAAAGAAAAGTGGATTTGTTCAGGAGCAGCAACACAAGCGGCTTGTAGAGAGCAGAGATGGTGGTCATGCAGTAGCTGGGCAGGGGATCACAGATCCAACGCGATCCAAAGGCATATGTAGAAAGTGAGGTGTTTATCTGAATAAAGAAGATACTTGGTGATATGCTGCTGTGGCTCCCTACTTTCTACATATGCCTTTGGATCGCGTTGGATCTGTGATCCCCTGCCCAGCTACTGCATGACCACCATCTCTGCTCTCTACAAGCCGCTTGTGTTGCTGCTCCTGAACAAATCCACTTTTCTATAACCTGATCCGGGGAGCGTGCACCGGGGGAGTACTCTTGTAATTTTACACATTTATGTGAATATGGATTTACCCCCAGGCTCTGGTAAGAGTATCGATACGCCAAGCGACATGGCATACATGTATACAGATGAAGAGATTGTAAAATTGATTGGTACAGATTCCAGCGATGTCTCCTTCCTTAGCACTCCCTCCATTGATCTGCTCAAGCGCAAATGTGAACAGGAGTCAAAAAAATTGACCACGATGGAGCTACATTTGAGTACCCTGAGAGAGTATTACAGGAACCGCCATATCCCAAGGGCTATTACACCTGCAGGTCACGCGATGTGATATATGTCATCCAGTGTCCCTGTAGCCTCACTTATGTGGGCGAGACCACTATGGAAGTTAGGGAGCGTATTAACAAGCACAAAAGTACCATACGCAAAATGAACATGGATAAACCAGTTGCGAAACATTTTGTCAAAGCAGGGCACTCAGTGAACCAACTTCGCTTTAGGGTTATAGATAGCGTGGGTCCCTTACGGAGAGGGGGAGATAAAGACGCAATATTAAGAAAGAAGGAGCTCAAATGGATCTATACATTGAAATCTTTACAACCATTTGGATTGAACCTAGAATTTTATGTGGCTGGTATCAGCTAAATCCTCATCTGTTACAATATTTTGCTTTGTTTTTATATTATATGTCTCTATTATACCACCATATAATGTTGTACAATCAACAATATACACCAATCTGGTCACCATCCTTTATTAACAAGGTATTTTGACATGAAGAACCATGTGTGGATGAGGCTTCATGTCTGGTACATGTGTCTCTTATTTTTATTACTGGTTGTTTGTACCATACTATATACAGACGTGGACAAAATTGTTGGTACCCTTTGGTCAATGAAAGAAAAAGTCACAATGGTCACAGAAATAACTTTAATCTGACAAAAGTAATAATAAATTAAAATTCTATAAATGTTAACCAATGAAAGTCAGACATTGTTTTTCAACCATGCTTCAACAGAATTATGTAAAAAAATAAACTCATGAAACAGGCATGGACAAAAATGATGGTACCCCTAACTTAATATTTTGTTGCGCAACCTTTTGAGGCAATCACTGCAATCAAACGCTTCCTGTAACTGTCAATGAGACATCTGCACCTCTCAGCAGGTATTTTGGCCCACTCCTCATGAGCAAACTGCTCCAGTTGTGTCCGGTTTGAAGGGTGCCTTTTCCAGACTGCATGTTTCAGCTCCTTCCAAAGATGCTCAATAGGATTGAGGTCAGGGCTCATAGAAGGCCACTTTAGAATAGTCCAATTTTTTCCTCTTAGCCATTCTTGGGTGTTTTTAGCGGTGTGTTTTGGGTCATTGTCCTGTTGCAAGACCCATGACCTGCGACTGAGACCAAGCTTTCTGACACTGGCTAGTACATTTCTCTCTAGAATTCCTTGATAGTCTTGAGATTTCATTGTACCCTGCACAGATTCAAGACACCCTGTGCCAGACGCAGCAAAGCAGCCCCAGAACATAACAGAGCCTCCTCCATGTTTCACAGTAGGGACAGTGTTCTTTTCTTGATATGCTTCATTTTTTCGTCTGTGAACATACAGCTGATGTGCCTTGGCAAAAACTTCGATTTTTGTCTCATCTGTCCACAGGACATTCTCCCAGAAGCTTTGTGGCTTGTCAACATGTAGTTTGGCATATTCCAGTCTTGCTTTTTTATGATTCGTTTTCAACAATGGTGTCCTCCTTGGTCGTCTCCCATGTAGTCCACTTTGGCTCAAACAACGACGGATGGTGCGATCTGACACTGATGTTCCTTGAGCATGAAGTTCACCTTGAATCTCTTTAGAAGTCTTTCTAGGCTCTTTTGTTACCATTCGGATTATCCGTCTCTTAGATTTGTCATCAATTTTCCTCCTGCGGCCACGTCCAGGGAGGTTGGCTACAGTCCCATGGATCTTAAACTTATGAATAATATGTGCAACTGTACTCACAGGAACATCTAGTTGCTTGGAGATGGTCTTATAGCCTTTACCTTTAACATGCTTGTCTATAATTTTCTTTCTGATCTCTTGAGACAGCTCTTTCCTTTGCTTCCTCTGGTCCATGTCGAGTGTGGTACACACCATATCACCAAACAACACAGTGATTACCTGGAGCCATATATATAGGCCCAATGGCTGATTACAAGGTTGTAGACACCTGTGATGCTAATTAGTGGACACACCTTGAATTAACATGTCCCTTTGGTCACATTATGTTCTGTGTTTTCTAGGGGTACCATCATTTTTGTCCATGCCTGTTTCATGAGTTTATTTTTTTACATAATTCTGTTGAAGCATGGTTGAAAAACAATGTCTGACTTTCATTGGTTAACATTTATAGAATTTTAATTTATTATTACTTTTGTCAGATTAAAGTTATTTCTGTGACCATTGTGACTTTTTCTTTCATTGACCAAAGGGTACCAACAATTTTGTCCACGTCTGTATGTAAAACCTGTGAGGGGATCGCGTCTTTCCACAGACACATTGATTTTTCCTAGTGCTAAATCGTACTAGTTTGCGCAATATATTTACAGCGCATATTGGGGCTTTAATCCATAAAACGTCCTGCACACTGTTTCTGTGTAGCAGTGGTGCGAGCACTTCCAATTGGTAGTCCTGTTATTTCCCCATGCATACGTCAGCCTGGTGCGTCATGTGGGAGTGGCTCTGTGACGTTAGCCGGCCGCCCCTTGATGACGCGTATGGACCTGCGCTGACTGTGCTTCGGGACGCTGTTTGTAATATGCGCATAGCGATGTTTCGCATAGGCCGCTTGGTGATGACGTCTGCGGACATGCGCATCACCGAGTGCGAGACGCCAGATCCATCATGGGTGTTTGTGCACCATGGCCCCACACAGGTGAACTTGTGAGTACGATAGCTATAATCTGTACCAGCTGTTTAATATGATTTAATGTGATGGTGATCTCATGTTTGTTAGGTAGGTGTGACCTGTAACATCATTATCTATTGGTTGTTCAGCAGTGTGGGTGGGCCCAGTATATGGGTTTTATAGGCTGTGATTTTACTTGTAAAATATGCTTGACAAAGGCTACCCTTAGCCGAAACGTTGCTGCAATTTTTATGCTTTGCTGTGAGGTGTTTATCTGAATAAAGAAGATACTTGGTGATATGCTGCTGTGGCTCCCTACTTTCTACATATGCCTTTGGATCGCGTTGGATCTGTGATCCCCTGCCCAGCTACTGCATGACCACCATCTCTGCTCTCTACAAGCCGCTTGTGTTGCTGCTCCTGAACAAATCCACTTTTCTATCACATCACTGATGTCAGCCCTATATACCAGGGTGTCAGCAATGTGCTGACACCCTGGTATACCCACTGGCCACCAACGATTATTCAAGGGGAGGCCGGCCTGCCGCACCGTCCGCCTCCCGCACCCCTCCCCCTGCACCTCCCACTGGGATAAAATCACTCAGGGGTGTGGGGGGCAGGGGATACAGATATATTTTCGGCATACTAAAGTTTCTGATCCCCGCGGTCAGGGACTGCTGGGATCAGAAACTGCAGAAAGCGCAGCAAATCACAGGTCTGAATTGACCTGCGGTTTGCTGCAGTCGCCGACATGGGGGGGTCACGGGACCCCCCCGTGCATTTAGCCTAGGTGCCTGCTCAATGATTTGAGCAGGCACCGGGTCCCGACCACTGCCAGCCACACGGCAGTGATCGTAAATACACAGGGCGTACATGTACGCCCTGTGTCCTTAAGTACCAGGACATAAGGGCGTATCTGTACATCCTATGTCCTTAAGAGGTTAATGGAGAAGACAATGTGGCAAAATTGGGAATAAACCTCCGGTAATATCCCACTAACCCTAAAAAAGCTTTTACCTGCCTCGTCGTAAGGGGTCTGGGCCAGTCCCGTATGGCTTCTATTTTATTTACCTGGGGTTTAATGACTCCCCGTCCAATTACATACCCCAGGTACCGAGCTTCTTCCAATCCTATTGTACATTTATTCGGGTTGGCTGTCAACCCCGCTTTCCGGAGAGAGTCTACCACCGCCTGCACCTGGGGTAAGTGACTCTCCCAGTCCATGCGAAAGACTACAATATCATTGAGATAGGCCGAAGTATACTGACGATGGGGCCGGAGGATGATATCCATTAAACGTTGGAAGGGGGCCGGAGCGCCATGAAACCAAAGGGCAACACCTTATACTGAAACAGCCCTTTGGGGTGACAAAGGCTGTTTTCTTCTTTGCAGCCTCCGTTAAGGGCACCTGCCAGTACCCTTTTGTGAGGTCCAAGACCGAAAAGTATTGTGCTTGCCCTAATCATTCTATTAATTAATTGACCCGAGGCATGGGGTAGGCGTCAAACTTTGATACTTCATTGAGCTTCTGGAAGTTGTTACAGAATCGTAACGTTCCTTCTGGTTTTGATATAAGAACTCTTTGACTAGCCCACTCACTTCAAGACTCTTTAATGACCCCTAGTCATAACATCGACTTCACTTCCTCAGAGATGGCTTGTCGCCGAGCCTCAGGCACCCGATATGGCTTTAAGTGAACTTTGACCTGGGGCCTGTCATGTCGGACTATGGAGGTGTGTCCGGGAAGTTCGGAGAATACATCCCTATTCCGACTCACAAACTCTCTGACCTCCTAAACCTGTTTAGTAGACAGGCCATCTGCTGTCTTCACCACAGAGGAGGCTTTCTCCAGGATCACTGGTGGCCCCCGGAACCTTCCCTGTAGTCAAGACAGAGAGTGGGCTGTTCCTAAACAGACTCTCCCTATCTCTCCAGGGCTTTAGTAAGTTAACATGGTATACCTTCTCTGGCTTTCGCCGACCCGGCTGGTATACCTTGTAGTTCACTGGTCCTACTTTCTCCTTCACTTTGTAGGTTCCCTGCCACCTAAGAAGGAATTTACTGTCGACCATGGGCACAAGTACCAGTACCCGGTCGCCCGGGTTAAAAGTCCTTACCTGGGCGGCCCATTGTATACCCGGCTCTGGGCCAGTTGTGCCACTTCCCTATTGTTGTGCCAACTGTCCCTATTTTCTCTTGCATTTTCTCTGTGTTCGATAACACTCTTGTGTGGGGTGGGCTGTTGCTCCCATGCTTTTATAGCTACGTCAAGCAACCCCCGAAGATGCCTGCCAAACAATAGTTCAAAGGGCGAGAACCCAGTGGAGGCCTGGGGCACTTCTCGCACAGCGAATAATACATACGGCAGTAAAAGATCCCAGTCCTTCCCAACTTTGGACACGGCTCTCTTGAGCATGGTCTTTAAAGTTTTGTTAAACCTTTCCAAGTCCGTCTGTTTGAGGATGGTAAACAGACGTGTATAAGTGTTTAACATTTAACAATCGGCAGAGCTCCTTCATGACCTTCGACATAAAGGGAGTCCCCTGGTCTGTCGAGATCTTCTTAGGTATCCCTACCCGAGAGAACATGCCCATTAATTATTTGGCTATAAGCTTAGCCGATGTATGATGCAGTGGAATTGCCTCAGGATATCTGGTAGCGTAATCTAAGACCTCCAAGATATGCTGGTGACCTCTGACTGACTAATTTATGGGGCCTACAAGATCCATGGCTATCCTTTGAAACGGTACCTCTATGATTGGCATAGGTACCAATGGGCTACGGTAATAGAGCTGGGGGCTGGTTATCTGACACACAGGACAGGACTGGCAGAACCTCCTAACCTCCTCATATATCCCGTGCCAAAAAAAAACCCGCTGTATTATTCGCTCTTGGGTCTTTTTCACCCCCAGATGACCTCCTAGTACATGCGTGTGGGCCAAATCTAACACCATCCGGCGTTAAGGCTGGGTCACCACCAGCTGCTCTATTACCTCGTGTTGCACCTTATCCACCCTGTACAATAGGTCTTGGTTACATGCAAGAGGGGAAACACAGATTCTGCTTCTGGGTGCTGAGCCACGCCATTGATTACGGTTACCCCTTCTCTCGCCCTCATCAATGTAGGATCCTGGAGCTGGGCTGTCCCGAACCTTTCTCGGGACACCTCCAGGTCTGGGATGGATGGGGTCTCTACTGTCTCACCAGCCAACACCTCTAGGGGAAACCTTTCAGGATTACACTCTCTATCCGTGGTGGTGACCCCTATGGCTGGTACCCCAGCATCAGGGTCGTCGGGTTCAGGGCCAGGACAGTTTACCCCTCCAAGAGAATGTGTACCAAAATGGCGTCATAAGGGAGATGTCGCCCCACCCTGACAACATGTTGTACTTCCCTTCCCTGTTTGGGTAGCGTTCCGCCCCATAGAAGGCCAGGCCCTTGTTCCAGGCTCCATAGGCTGGGAGGGCGGCTGGCGTCTCTCTCAACTGAGCAGAGTCCTGCAACAAGTCCTGGGTCGCCATATAACGCTCGAGCAGGTTAACCAACTGATTAAGGTTGCCTGGGTCTCCTTGGCCCACCCAGCGCTGTATGGCCCCCGGCAGCGTGTGCACAAAACGGTCCACTACCACCCGCTCAATCATGTGTGAGGGACTCAAGGTCTCTGGCTGGAGCCACTTCTGCACCAGGTGCAGCAAGTCATATGCCTGAGACTTGGCAGGCCGGGTCTCTGAAAAAGCCCACTGATACAGCCTTTGTGCGTGCGCATAAGTTTTAACCCCTATCCGAGCCAAGACCTCACCATTAAGTTTCTCATAGTCCTGGGCATCCTCACAACTGAGGTCAAAATAGGTTTTCTGGGCGTCTCCAACCAGGAACGATGCCACCACCTCAGCCCACTGTTCAGATGGCAGGTTTTCCCGCTCCGCCATCCTTTCGAATACCGTTAGGAAGGCCTCCCTGTCATCCTCAGGACTCATTTTCCTCAGCGCTGACCGGAATTTTATCTCTGGCAGCAGACGGAAATGGGGTCACTGCAGGTGGGGTTCCTTGCTGGGATGCTCATAGGGTCTCTTGCATGGCCGCCATCTGTTTAATCAACAGGCTGTTTGTTGTTGCTGGGCGTTCGCTGCTTGCTGTTGTGCATTGCACTCGGCTTGTTGGGCATTAGCCCGGGCCAGCTGCTGTAGTATTGCCTCCATTTGATCCGCTGTCTTATGGCAAAACTTAGCTGGCTTTATGAAGGACATGCACAATAGTGTTTGCCTCACTGGTCACTTGCCCGCATCCGACACAATTTGTGGGGAAGCGTACTCACTTGACCAATGTACAGAGGCAGGGACACCAAAACGTTCAACAAAAGTCTTCTTTATTTAGTCTTTTTCATCAAAAGTACAGCCAGTGCATCCGGATCGCAGCCGGGTCAAGCAGTCATTGCACACTCTGACAGTGTTACCTCACACTGTCTGCCTTTTCTCAAGACTGAGACACACCTAAGATCCATCAGCAGGATTAAATAGGATCCCTGGACACGAGCATGCCTCAAGTCCCGGACTGGAACCTGGGGAACAGGCACCCACCCAACACATTGCCTGTTCCCAGTAAAAACCCGCCCTGAACTAGCTGAACCAGCTACACTATTTTCTGTGTCCACCAGCTAACTTAGTGGACACCTAGACTAGGGCTCTTACTCCACCAAGGCCGGGCACCTTGGTGGCACATTCCTGGTAAGCAAGCTGCTTTAGAATGCTTCCTGCAACATTCTGGGTGACACATATCTCCCCTCATAGATGACTCCTGTCACCGCCTCACAGTATGTATACATTTCTTTATTGGCAAATTAGGGTGTGGCAGGGGAGGAGCCAGGACAGGAGGTGGGATGGACCAGGTGTGGATAGTGGGCGGGGTTAGGGGGCCCAATTCAGATTCTTGCTATGGGGCCCAGTGATTTCTATGTACGCCTCTGCACAAACATACAACTCTAGAGAACTGTTTTCATAAGAAGCCTCCCACATTTGACATATGAAAAAAAACACAGACACAAACAAATCTGACAACACATTATAGGACAATCTTCCATCACATTAACACACAGGAGTTCTTTGAACTCATAACAGACATGAAATCTTATAAAGACGCACTGGAAGTGATTTCTCTCTACATACTCAGTGCATTGCTACAGTATCAACCATTCTCATTCTGCTCCAGCTACAAACTTCACACACACAAACAGCTGCTTATAGGCACACCCATTCTTTGTCCATATCCCTGAAACATTTATACAGCCACCCAGCTTTCCTGGAGATATGCATATCACACCCAGAACTGACTATAATGACAGTTGCCTGGCCTCTGTCAACATAATGCCATGTGGACTTAGTCATTATATAAGTGATATCCAATTTTATATACAATCATTAAAATCACATATTACTTAAGTATATATATATAAAGTTACAGTTTTCTCTTTTTTGCTGAAAGAGAATAATTGAAGGGGTTATCCGATATCATAAACAGCTTCCCCCCATGGGCCGGGCTCCTCAGAGGGAATATACTTACCCTGCTCCCGGCTTCCTGCGGCGCTCCTGGTCCCCGGACTGCTGCTGCTGCTTCTTCCTGTATACGGATGAAAACATCCGCTGTTGGCGGGGAAGGGGGGGAAGCAGCCAATGGCAGACAGGGACGAACCTCCCCCTAGCGTCACCCGCGATGCTAGGGAGGCACATCCCCACCTGCCATCGGCTGCTCCCCCCCCGACTCCAGATGTTTTCATCCGCGTACAGGGAGAAGCAGCAGCAGGAGTGCGGGGACCAGGAGCGCTGTAGGGAGCCGAGAGCGGGGTAAGTATATTACCTGTGAGGGGCCCGGCACATGGGGGGGCTGTTTATGATATGGGATAACTCCTTTAATCTTTGATCTGTTTCTTCTTGTGTATAATCTGTATTAAACAAACTAAAGACAACTCATTACCAACATTTCAAGCCTTAGGGCTCTTTCACATGAGTGGATCTGGTGTGTGGAATCCACTGCGTGAAAGAGTGCCAAGCCCCGTTCCGGACACCAGAGACACGGAGCATTAACATGATTGATAATGCTCTTTGCCTCTCTGTGACCTTTTTACTACAAAATCACAGTGACAATTTAATCTCACTGTGATTTTGTAGTAAAAAGATCACAGAGAGGCATGGAGCATTACTAATCATGTTAATGCTACGTGTCTTTGCTGTCCGGAACGGGGCTTGGCTCTCTTTCACGCAGCAGATTACCTGCACAGCATCCACTTCTGTGAAAGAGCCCTTAGGCTACTTTCAAACTAGCGTTTAAGTTTTCCGGTATTGAGTTCCATCATAGGGGCTCAATACCAGAAAAAAATGCTTCCGATTTTTTCCCATTCATTGTCAATGGGGAAAAAACTGAACTGAACGTAACGGAATGCTCCAAAATGTATTCCGTTCTGTTTGGTTGTGTTTTCATACCACATGCTGTGGTTTGCTTTCCGTCACGGGATGCGGAGCATCCATCATGAACCACAATGCAAGTCAATGGGGATGGATCAGTTTTCTCTGACACAATCTGACACAATAGAAAACTGATCCGTTCCCTAATTGACTTTCAGTGTAGTTTATAACAGATCGTCTTGGCAATGTTAAAGATAATACAACCGGATCCGTTCTGAACGGATGCAGATGGTTGTATGATCAGTAACGGAAGCGTTTTGCTGAACCCTGCCAGATTCAGCAAAAACGCTAGTGCGAAAGTAGCCTTAGTTGATTCACTTGCTTTCATTGTTTCACAACCTTTCGCTGCTGCTTTACCTTTCATGCACTCAACTTTAAAGTTTCATGCTGTAACAAAAATGGATACACTAAACTTGCCCACACTTTCTCTGGTTCCCAGGACTAGAGTTGAGCGGACACCTGGATGTTCGGGTTTGAGAAGTTCGGCCGAACTTCCCGGAAATGTTCGGGTTCGGGATCCGAACCCGATCCGAACTTCGTCCCGAACCCGAACCCCATTGAAGTCAATGGGGACCCGAACTTTTCGGCACTAAAAAGGCTGTAAAACAGCCCAGGAAAGAGCTAGAAGGCTGCAAAAGGCAGCAACATGTAGGTAAATCCCCTGCAAACAAATGTGGATAGGGAAATGAATAAAAATAAAATAAATAAAAATTAACCAATATCAATTGGAGAGAGGTCCCATAGCAGAGAATCAGGCTTCACGTCAGCCACCACTGCAACAGTCCATTGGCATATATTTAGGCACAGGCACCCAGGCAGAGGAGATAGGTCCCGTAACAGAGAATCTGGCTACATGTCAGCAGAGAATAAGTCTGCATGTCATAGCAGAGAATCAGGCTTCACGTCACCCAACATTGGAACAGTCCATTGTCATATATTTAGGCCCAGGCACCCAGGCAGAGGAGAGAGGTCCCGTAACAGAGAATCTGGCTTCATGTCAGCAGAGAATCAGTCTGCATGTCATAGCAGAGAATCAAGCTTCACGTCAGCCACCACTGTAACAGTCCATTGTCATATATTTAGGCCCAGCACCCAGACAGAGGAGAGAGGTCCCGTAACAGAGAATCTGGCTTCATGTCAGCAGAGAATCAGTCTGCATGTCATAGCAGAGAATCAGGCTTCACGTCAGCCACCACTGCAACAGTCCATTGTCATATATTTAGGCCCAGCACCCAGGCAGAGGAGAGAGGTCCCGTAACAGAGAATCTGGCTTCATGTCAACAGAGAATCAGTCTGCATGTCATAGCAGAGAATCAGGAATCACGTCAGCCACCATTGCAACAGTCCATTGTCATATATTTAGGCCCCGGCACCCAGACAGAGGGGAGGTTCATTCAACTTTGGGTAGCCTCGCAATATAATGGTAAAATGAAAATAAAAATAGGATTGAATGAGGAAGTGCCCTGGAGTACAATAATATATGGTTAAGGGGAGGTAGTTAATGTCTAATCTGCACAAGGGATGGACAGGTCCTGTGGGATCCATGCCTGGTTCATTTTTATGAACGTCAGCTTGTCCACATTGGCTGTAGACAGGCGGCTGCGTTTGTCTGCAATGACGCCCCCTGCCGTGCTGAATACACGTTCAGACAAAACGCTGGCCGCTGGGCAGGCCAGCACCTCCAAGGCATAAAAGGCTAGCTCTGGCCACGTGGACAATTTAGAGACCCAGAAGTTGAATGGGGCCGAACCATCAGTCAGTACGTGGAGGGGTGTGCACTCGTACTGTTCCACCATGTTAGTGAAATGTTGCCTCCTGCTAACACGTTGCGTATCAGGTGGTGGTGCAGTTAGCTGTGGCGTGTTGACAAAACTTTTCCACATCTCTGCCATGCTAACCCTGCCCTCAGAGGAGCTGGCCGTGACACAGCTGCCTTGGCGACCTATTGCTCCTCCTCTGCCTTGGCCTTGGGCTTCCACTTGTTCCCCTGTGACATTTGGGAATGCTCTCAGTAGCGCGTCTACCAACGTGCGCTTGTACTCGCGCATCTTCCTATCACGCTCCAGTGCAGGAAGTAAGGTGGGCACATTGTCTTTGTACCGTGGATCCAGCAGGGTGGCAACCCAGTAGTCCGCACACGTTAAAATGTGGGCAACTCTGCTGTCATTGCGCAGGCACTGCAGCATGTAGTCGCTCATGTGTGCCAGGCTGCCCAGGGGTAAGGACAAGCTGTCCTCTGTGGGAGGCGTATCGTCATCGTCCTGCCTTTCCCCCCCAGCCACGCACCAGTGATGGGCCCGAGCTGCGTTGGGTGCCACCCCGCTGTGACCATGCTTCATTCTCATCCTCCTCCACCTCCTCCTCATCCTCGTCCTCCTCGTCCTCCAGTAGTGGGCCCTGGCTGGCCACATTTGTACCTGGCCTCTGCTGTTGCAAAAAACCTCCCTCTGAGTCACTTCGAAGAGACTGGCCTGAAAGTGCTAAAAATGACCCCTCTTCCTCCTCCTCCTCCTCCTCCTCCTCCTGGGCCACCTCCTCTTCCATCATCGCCCTAAGTGTTTTCTCAAGGACACATAGAAGTGGTATTGTAACGCTGATAACGGCGTCATCGCCACTGGCCATGTTGGTGAAGTACTCGAAACAGCGCAACAGGGCACACAGGTCTCGCATGGAGGCCCAGTCATTGGTGGTGAAGTGGTGCTGTTCCGTAGTGCGACTGACCCGTGCGTGCTGCAGCTGAAACTCCACTATGGCCTGCTGCTGCTCGCACAGTCTGTCCAGCATGTTCAAGGTGGAGTTCCACCTGGTGGGCACGTCGCATATGAGGCGAGCGGGAAGGCCGAAGTTACGCTGTAGCGCAGACAGGCGAGCAGCGGCAGGATGTGAATGCCGGAAGCGCGAACAGACGGCCCGCACTTTATGCAGCAGCTCTGACATGTTGGGGTAGTTGTGAATGAACTTCTGCACCACCAAATTCAGCACATGCGCCAAGCAAGGGATGTGCGTCAAACCGGCTAGTCCCAGAGCTGCAACGAGATTTTGCCCATTATCGCACACCACCAGGCCGGGCTTGAGGCTCACCGGCAGCAACCACTCGTCAGTCTGTTTCAAATAATTTAGACAGCACTCCAGTATGCGGTTAATGCTTTTTATTTGCCGGACATAAGGGTCCTTTTTTTTTTAGGAACTGAGGCAACGTTTCGGGCAAAAACACATGCCCTTCATCAGGCTAGTTGCGTGCATGGATGCATGGAGGGCCGGCATGTCTCGTCAGTCTGTTGTTCTATACCCCGCCACTACTCCTGTGCGGTGTGGGGCCTGTCCCCCAAACATATGAGTTTCAGAATGGCCTGCTGACGTTTACCCTGGGCTGTGCTGAAGTTGGTGGTGAAGGTGTGTGGCTGACTGGATGAGCAGGTGGAAGAAGAGGAGGAGGAAGCTGAGTAGGAGGAGGTGGCAACAGGAGGCAAAGAATCTTGCCCTGCGATCCTTGGCGGCGGAAGGACGTGCGCCAAACAGCTCTCCGCCTGGGGCCCAGCTGCCACTACATTTACCCAGTGTGCAGTTAGGGAGATATAGTGTCCCTGGCCGTGCTTACTGGTCCACGTATCTGTGGTTAGGTGGACCTTGCCACAGATGGCGTTGCGCAGTGCACACTTGATTTTATCGGATATTTGGTTGTGCAGGGAAGGCACGGCACTCTTGGAGAAGTAGTGCCGGCTAGGAACAACATACTGTGGGACAGCATGCGACATGAGCTGTTTGAAGCTGTCCACCAGCCTAAATGACAGCATTTCATAGGCCAGTAGTTTAGAAATACTGGCATTCAGGGCCAGGGATCGAGGGTGGCTCTGTGGGAATTTACGCTTTCTCTGAACGCTGCCGTGTGACATGGTTGAGATGCTTGGTGACGGAGGTGGTGGTGTTGGTGGTACATCCCCTGTTTGCTGGGCGGCAGGTGCCAACGTTCCTCCAGAGGCGGAGGAAGAGGCCGAGGCGGCAGCAGCAGAAGAGGCCGAGGCGGCAGCAGCAGAAGAGGTAGCAGGGGGAGCCTGAGTGACTTCCTTGTTTTTAAGGTGTTTACTACTTGCAGTTCATGCTTTGCATGCAGGTGCCTGGTCATGCAGGTTGTGCTAAGGTTCAGAACGTTAATGCCTCGCTTCAGGCTCTGATGGCACAGCGTGCAAACCACTCGGGTCTTGTCGTCAGCACATTGTTTGAAGAAGTGCCATGCCAGGGAACTCCTTGAAGCTGCCTTTGGGGTGCTCGGTCCCAGATGACGGCGGTCAGTAGCAGGCAGAGTCTCTTGGCGGCGGGTGTTCTGCTTTTGCCCACTGCTCCCTCTTTTGCTACGCTGTTGGCCTGGTCTCACCACTGCCTCTTCCTCCGAACTGTGAAAGTCAGTGGCACGACCCTCATTCCATGTGGGGTCTAGGACCTCATCGTCCCCTGCATCGTCTTGATCCCTGACCTCCTGTTCAGTCTGCACACTGCAGAAAGACGCAGCAGTTGGCACCTGTGTTTTGTCATCATCAGAGACATGCTGAGGTGGTATTCCCATGTCCTCATCATCAGGAAACATAAGTGGTTGTGTGTCAGTGCATTCTATGTCTTCCACCACTGGGGAAGGGCTAGGTGGATGCCCTTGGGAACCCTGCCAGCGGAGTCTTCAAACAGTATAAGAGACTGCTGCATAACTTGCAGCTCAGACAGTTTCCCTGGTATGCATGGGGGTGATGTGACAGACTGTTGGGCTTGGTTTTCAGGCGCCATCTGTGCGCTTTCTGTAGAAGACTGGGTGGGAGATAATGTGAACGTGCTGGATCCACTGTCGGCCACCCAATTGACTAATGCCTGTACCTGCTCAGGCCTTACCATCCTTAGAATGGCATTGGGCCCCACCAAATATCGCTGTAAATTATGGCGGCTACTGGGACCTGAGGTAGTTGGTACACTAAGACGTGTGGCTGTGGCAGAACGGCCACGTCCTCTCCCAGCACCAGAGGGTCCACTAACACCACCACGACCATGTCCGCATCCCTTACTAGATGTTTTCCTCATTGTTACCGTTCACCACAATAAGAAAAATATTATTTGGCCCAATGTATTGAATTCAAATTCAGGCCTTTTTTTACAGACACCTAACACACATCTGGCTATCTATTTAGGTACCGTATTACACTAATACAGGCACAGCAGTAACAACAGATTTAGCTGGATATAAATTTGAGGCCTATTATTTAGGCGCTGGGTGACAGGTATAGGTTTACTGACAGAATTAGACTTGGAAATGCACAGTAGCGTGTGTGTGAAGTTATTCAGAATGACCCTATGTGCACCTTGAATCTTATATACCCTTTTAGGGATAGATTTTAAATTGCTCTGATACAGCAGAAACCACTAAATTAGGAAATTGCTAAATTGGGAATTGTATTTCAACCCAGAACAAAAAATGTGCTTTGACGGACAGTAAATAACTTGACCAGCTACAGCAGTAATGACAGATTTAGCTGGATATAAATTTGAGGCCTATTATTTAGGCGCTGGGTGACAGGTATAGGTTTACTGACAGAATTAGACTTGGAAATGCACAGTAGCGTGTGTGTGAAGTTATTCAGAATGACCCTATGTGCACCTTGAATCTTATATACCCTTTTAGGGATAGATTTAAAATAGCTCTGATACAGCAGAAACCACTAAATTAGGAAATTGCTAAATTGGGAATTGTATTTCAACCCAGAACAAAAACTGTGCTTTGACGGACACTAAATAACTTGACCAGCCACAGCAGTACAGCAGTAACGACAGATTTAGCTGGATATAAATTTGAGGCCTAGTATTTAGGCGCTGGGTGACAGGTATAGGTTTACTGACAGAATTAGACTTGGAAATGCACAGTAGCGTGTGTGTGAAGTTATTCAGAATGACCCTATGTGCACCTTGAATCTTATATACCCTTTTAGGGATAGATTTAAAATAGCTCTGATACAGCAGAAACCACTAAATTAGGAAATTGCTAAATTTGGAATTGTATTTCAACCCAGAACAGAAAATGTGCTTTGACGGACACTAAATAACTTGACCAGCCACAGCAGTAACGACAGATTTAGCTGGATATAAATTTGAGGCCTAGTATTTAGGCGCTGGGTGACAGGTATAGGTTTACTGACAGAATTAGACTTGGAAATGCACAGTAGCGTGTGTGTGACGTTATTCAGAATGACCCTATGTGCACCTTGAATCTTATATACCCTTTTAGGGATAGATTTAAAATAGCTCTGATACAGCAGAAACCACTAAATTAGAAAATTGCTAAATTGGGAATTGTATTTCAACCCAGAACAAAAAATGTGCTTTGACGGACACTAAATAACTTGACCAGCCACAGCAGTACAGCAGTAACGACAGATTTAGCTGGATATAAATTTGAGGCCTAGTATTTAGGCGCTGGGTGACAGGTATACGTTTACTGACAGAATTAGACTGGGATATGGCCAAAAAATAACCACACTATTGATGGTTAAATGCACTTGGTGTGACAACTTGACCAACCACACTATTGAGGGTTAAATGCACTTGGTGACAGGCTGAGCTTGCCCCTGATGTAGTATATGGCCAAAAAATAACCAGACTATTGATGGTTAAATGCACTTGGTGTGACAGCTTGACCCTGATGTAGGATTTAGCCAAAAAACAACCACACCATTGAGGGTTAAATGCACTTGGTGACAGCTTGCCCCTGATGTAGTATATGGCCAAAAAATAACCACACTATTGAGGGTTAAATGCACTTGGTGACAGGCTGAGCTTGCCCCTGATGTAGTATATGGCCAAAAAATAACCAGACTATTGATGGTTAAATGCACTTGGTGTGACAGCTTGACCCTGATGTAGGATTTAGCCAAAAAACAACCACACCATTGAGGGTTAAATGCACTTGGTGACAGCTTGCCCCTGATGTAGTATATGGCCAAAAAATAACCACACTATTGATGGTTAAATGCACTTGGTGTGACAGCTTGACCCTGATGTAGGATTTAGCCAAAAAACAACCACACCATTGAGGGTTAAATGCACTTGGTGACAGCTTGCCCCTGATGTAGTATATGGCCAAAAAATAACCACACTATTGATGGTTAAATGCACTTGGTGTGACAGCTTGACCCTGATGTAGGATTTAGCCAAAAAACAACCACACCATTGAGGGTTAAATGCACTTGGTGGCAGCTTGTGCTGGTGCACCACAAGACACAAAATGGCCGCCGATCACCCCAGAAAAAAGTGACTGAAAAACGCTCTGGGCAGCCTAAAAACAGTGAGCAATTCAATAGCAGCAGTTTAATCATCCACAGCTGCAGATCGATCTCTGAATGAAGTCTTTTGGAGGAGTTAATTACTGCCTAATCTCGCCCTAACGTCGCAGCTGCAACCTCTCCCTATGCTGATCAGAGCAGAGTGACGGGCGGCGCTATGTGACTCCAGCTTAAATAGGGGCTGGGTCACATGCTGCACTGGCCAATCACAGCCATGCCAATAGAAGGCCTGGCTGTGACGGCCTCTTGGGGCAAGTAGTATGACGCTTGTTGATTGGCTGCTTTGCAGCCTTTCAAAAAGCGCCAAGAAAGGGACGAACACCGAACCCGAACCCGGACTTTTACGAAAATGTCCGGGTTCGGGTCCGTGTCACGGACACCCCAAAATTCGGTACGAACCCGAACTATACAGTTCGGGTTCGCTCATCCCTACCCAGGACAGATAACAAGCCTCGCAAGAACTATTAATCTCATTAATCCACTTTCAATATTTCATACCTTTCTCTAGGTGTATTTACACTCAGAGAACGAAAGCAATCTATATTCACATTTGTAACCGACATAGTATTGGCTCAAATGTAAACTGAGCTCATCAACTTTGAATCTATATTTATACATTACAGAGGACACAATGGACGGTACAATGATAGTGATATTCCCTATGAGGGATTTAACTACATCATCATTGATACTTATTACATAGAACTAACATTCTCTCTATTAACCACTGCCAGACCGGGCCATTTACCCCCTTCCTGACCATACCTAATTTTGAAAATCTGACATGTGTCACTTTATGTGGTAATAATAACTTTGGAACGCTTTTACTTATCCAAGCCATTCAGAGACTTTTTTCTCGTGACACATTGTACTTCATGTAAATTGTAAGTTTGAGTCAATATTTATTTACCTTTATTTAATAAAAAAAGTTAACGAAAATGTGAAAAAATTGTTTTCTAAATTTGAATCTCTCTGCTTTTAAGACAGATAGTGATGCCTCATAAAATATTAATTAATTAATTAAACTTTTTTAAGGATCAGTTCAGTTCTGAAGTCACTTTGTGGGGCTTAGTGTACTATCACATTAGCTGCACGGACCTCCGGCAGGTTGTTCCGTCGGGTGAACAGCCTGTCAGATCCGCTCTGTCCCCATTGATGCCGCTGCCACTCCGTCCCCATTGACTATAATGGGGCGGGGGCGGAGTTCCAGCGAGGCACGGCAGCACACGGCGAAAGGCTGCTGGAATAAATGTCGGACATGTCTAAGTTTTATTTTGGCAGCCTCTCGCTATGCGCTGCCGTGCCTCGCCGGAATTCCGCCCCCGCCCCCATTATAGTCAATGGGGACAGAGCGGCAGTTCGGAGGCACACGGTCACTAGCGGCAGGACGTATCCGACAGGCTGTTCACCCGACGGAACAGCCTGCCGGAGGTCTGTGCCGCTAGTGTGAAAGTAGCCTTACATAATAGAACCAATCCATGAATGACCCCATTTTAGAAACTGCTGAGAAGGAGGACAACTCTACACTCCACTCAGACAGCGAGTGGAGTGGTGAAAGAGAGAGATAGGGCGCACAATAGGATAGTACGTTCGAGGAGATTAAAGATAAAGAGGACCTTTCATCTGGCAAAACATTGTGAACTGAGTGTCATGATCTGTACAGTGGCGCCCGGGGATCTCACTGCACATACTATTATCCCTGGGCGCCGCTCCGTTCTCCTGCTATGCCCTCCGGTATGTTCGGTCACTTGGTTATAGTAGGAGGAGACTGCCCTTGTTCTCCTGGGCACCTCCTTCTCCTAGGCTGTAGCGCTGGCCAATCTCAGTGCAGAGCTCACAAAAAACTTCCAGGCTAAGAGCTCTGCGCTGCAATTGGCCAGCACTACAGCCTAGGAGAAGACGACGCCCAGGAGAACAAGGGCAGTCTCCTCCTACTATAACCAAGTCTCCTAAGTCTCCACCTACTATAACCAAGTGACCCAACATACCGGAGGTAATTGCAGGAGAACAGAGCGGCACCCAGGGATAATAGTAAGTGCAGTGAGATCCCTGGGCGCCGCTGTACAGATCATGACACTTAGTTCACAATGTTTTACCAGATGAAAGGTCCTCTTTAAGGTATTATAACAAGAGAGAAGCTCACCTTGTCGGGTTGTGCTAAATTATAGGCACTACTCTATTGTAGATCCAATTAGAATTCAATTCCGCAGGACTGCAGCTGCAGGTGTCTCTCCTGGAAAGGGGGTCCAATCCTCCAGAGAGTGTTAGTCACGAATAAAGAAGAAGAAATGAAAATTACACCCTTCAAACTATTGAAAACTGGTTTTAGAAATGTTGTTAACCAGGGGCATAACTAGACTGTTATAGGCCCCAGTGCAAACCTTGAATTTTTTTTTACACTAAGCCCAATGCAAGGCTGCACTCACCCAGTCCTAATAAAATCTGGTCCTACCTCATCCAGGGTGTCGCTGGCGTCGGCGTGATGTCCACTGGATCCAAAACAAGGTCCCTGCGGTGATAGAGAAAAAAAGAATAATCACATAAAGAAGGGATGGTGAATGCCCCTGTGAAATTACCAGCAGGGGGCGCTGTGCTGGTCCTGTAAGACCAAGCCATGCCAATTTATAGCAGGGTAATCTAGGACATTTCCCTTAAATGCTGCTACACAGTACTAATGCCCACATTGTGGCCACTCACAGTACTAATGCCCAACTTGTGGCCCTTTCACAAAAGTTACGTCCCTCCTGTGGCCCATCACAGCAGTTATGCCCACCTTTGTTCCTGTCACAGTAGTTATGCCTACTTTTGTGTCCCCTCACAGTAGTTATGCCCAGATATGTGCCCCCCTCACAGTAGTTATATCCAGATATGTGCCCCTCACAGTAGTTATACCAGATATGTGTCCCTTCATAGTAGTGATTCCAGATATGTGCCCCCTCACAGTAGTTGTAGCCAGATATGTGCTCCCTCACTGAAGATATTCCCAGATATGTGCCCCCTCACATTAGTTATGCCCAGATATGTGCCCCTCACAGTAGTTATACCAGATATGTGTCCCTTCATAGTGGCGATGCCCAGATATGTGCCCCTCACAGTAGTTGTAGCCAGATATGTGCCCCCTCACAGTATTTGTAGCCAGATATGTGCCCCCTCACAGTAGTTATGCCCAGATATGTGCCCCTCACAGTAGTTATACCAGATATGTGTCCCTTCATAGTAGCAATGCCCAGATATGTGCCCTTCACAGTAGTTATGCCCAGATATATGCATCTCACAGTAGTTATACCAGATATGTGTCCCTTCATAGTAGCGATGACCAGATATGTGCACCTCACAGTAGTTATACCAGTCCAGATATGCGTCCCTTCATAGTAGCGATGCCCAGATATGTGCCCCCTCACAGTAGTTTTGCCAGATTAGAGATGCCCACCCATCATCATCAGTGCCAGGAAGGGAGTCACTCACTGCACAGGGGGCACTATCATCATCATCATCATCATCATCAGTACCAGGGAGGGAACAACACACTGCACAGGGGGCATCATCATCAGTGCCTTCCTTCCCCCCTCCCTCAGTCTGCAGCTTTAGGGGGGGAAAAAACTAAAAACACATGCTTACCTGAGTCCTTGATGACGTGCTCCCACACTCATTCCCGGTCTTTCAGCGTGCTCCCACAGCCAGCAGCGCGATATTGCTCAGCAGGGGGAGCGCTGGAGTCCTGCTTCACTCTGGATACAGGCCGGCAGTGACAAGAACTGCCGGGTGTCTGTGTGAGTGCGCGCGCCCCCCTTTGCCTCTGTGCCAACGCCCCCCCGCTCATATTATACAGTACATGTTTGAAGAGCACTGAGACTGGGCCTGGCATTGTTACTGTACTTCATGCCGGGCCCCGTCAGAGCACTCCATGAGTCAGGGCTTTACTCCGTCTCTCCCGGGGGTCCCCGTGGGCCCCCCTGACTTAGGGGCCTGGTCGCAAGTGCGACCGCTGCGACCCCTATAGCTACGCCACTGTTGTTAACCCTTTAGGTATTCCAAAGGAATTAACACGTTCAGGACCTTGGACGAGAATGCTCATCCTAACTTGCAGGTCCTTAACGCAATAGGACGAGCATTCTCGTCCTAGGGTTAACATGCTGCCGCTATCAGATGCCGGCGGATTAACCCCCTGTATGCTGTGGTCACACTGACTGCAGCATACAGGGGGTTTGTGGCAGCTTGTACATTCCCATCAGGTCCCCGTGCTGTGGTGACGGGGAATCGGGGGTTGCTATGGCAGCCACGATGCCTTGAACAGACATCGGGACTGCCAGCTACGGAAGCCCAGGAGATCCAGCCCTAGGCAACTGTTAGCTTCTTACAGTTTAAGTCACTGACAGTTCAATATAGCACAATATAGATGTATTGTGCTGTATTGAAACAGGGATCGGACCCTGTACCATAGTGGGACAAAAAGTAAGACAATCGCCCAAAAAATAAAAAACTATGGCTCTCAGCCTATGGAGACACTAAAACATGATTCTTTTCTGTTTCAAAAATGCTTATATTGTGTTAAATGTAAAAAAGGTTTTAAAGTAGATATATTAGGTATCGCCGCGTCTGTAACAACCTGCTCTATAAAAAATACCACATGACCTAACTCCTCAGGTGGACACCGTAAAAAAAATAAAAATAAAAACGGTGTAGAAAAGCCATTTTTTGTCACCTTACAATACAAAAAGTGTAATAGCAAGCAATAAAAAAGTCATACGCACCCCAAAATAGTGCCAATCAAACCGTAATCTCATCCCTCAAAAATGATACCCTACCTAAGACAATCGCCCAAAAAATATATTTTTTTGGTTCAAAAATGATATTATTGTGTAAAACGTAAATAAATTTGAAAAAGTATATATATTAGGTATTGATACGTCCATAACAACCTGCTCAGATGAACACCATAAAAAAATAAAATAAAAAAGCCATACATCACAAAAGTGTAATAGCAAGTGATCAAAAAGTCATATGCACCCTAAAATAGTACCAATCAAACCGTCATCTAAAAAAAAAAAAAATATATGGCTTTTAGAATATGGAGACAATAAAATAAAATATGTAAAACTCATATTTGGTATTTAGTCATATTTGGTATTGTCGCGTCTGTAACAAACTGCGCTATAAAAATACCACATGATCTAATCAGATAAACATTGTAAATTACAAAAATGAAAACAGTGCCAAAACAGCTATTTTTTGTTACCTTGCCTCACAAAAAGTCTAATATAGAGCAGCAAAAAATCATATGTACCCTAAAATAGTACCAACAAAACTGTCACCTTATCCCGTAGTTTCCAAAATGGGGTAATTTTTGGGGAGTTACTACTCTTTGGGTGCATCAGGGGGTCTTCAAATGTGACATGGCAGCTTAAAATTATCCCAGTAAAATCTGCCTTCCAAAAACCATATGGCGTTCCTTTCCTTCTGTGCAATGCCGTGTGCCTGTACAGCAGTTTACGAACACATATGGGGTATTTCTGTAAACTACGGAATTGGGGCAATAAATATTGAGTTTTGTTTGGCTATTAACCCTTGTTTTGTTAGTGGATAAAAATGTATTAAAATGGAAAATTTGCCAAAAAAGTGAAATTCTGAAATGTTATCTCCATTTTCCATTAATTCTTGTGGAACATCTAAAGAGTTAACAAAGTTTGTAAAATCTGTTTTGAATACCCTGAGGGGTGTAGTTTCTAAAATGGGGTAACTTTTTTGGAGTTTCTACTCTACGGGTGCATCAGGGGGTCTTCAAATGTGACATGGCAGCTTAAAATTATTCCAGTGAAATCTGCCTTCCAAAAACCATATGGCGTTCCTTTCCTTTTGCGCAATGCCGTGTGCCCGTACAGCAGTTTACAAACACATATGGGGTGTTTCTGTAAACTACGGAATCAGGGCAATAAATATTTAGTTTTGTTTGGCTATTAACCCTTGCTTTGTTAGTGAATAAACATTGATAAAAATGGAAAATTTGCCCAAAAAGTGAAATTCTGAAATTTTATCTCCATTTTCCATTAATTCTTGTGGAACACCCAAAGAGTTAACAAAGTTTGTAAAATCAGTTTTGAATACCTTGAGGGATGTAGAGGGTCAATTTTGGGTGGTTTCTAATATGTATGCCTCACAAAGTGACTTCAGACCTGAACTAGTCCTTAAGAAGTGGGTTTTGGAAATGTTCTGAAAAATTTCAAGATTTGCTTCTAACATTCACAAAAAATAAAATGGCATTCACAAAATAATTCAAGCATGAAGTAGACATATGGGTAATGTAAAGTAATAAATATTTTTGGAGTTATTACTATCTATGATAAAAGTAGAGAAATTGAAATTTGGAAATTTGCTAATTTTTCAACATTTTGGGTAAATTTGGTATTTTTTTTATAAATAAAAATGACATTTTTTGACTCAATTTGACCACTGTCATGAAGTACAATATGTGATGAGAAAACAATCTCAGAATGGCCTGGATAAGTAAAAGCGTTTTAAAGTTATTGCCACATAAAGTCACACATGTCAGATTTGCTAAAAATGGTTAAAGCAAAATAGGGGTGAGATTTCAAAATGTCACTTTTTTTGCAGATTTTCCATTTTAATCAATTTTTCCCTGGAACACATCAAGGGTTAACAACAAAACTAACCTCAATATTTATTACCTTGATTCTGCAGTTTGCAGAAACACCCCATGTGGTCCTATACCGCTGTTTGGGCACACAACAGGGCACAGAAGGCAAGGAGTATCATATGGTTTTTGGAGGGCAGATTTTGCTGGAATGGTCTTTGGGCACCATGTTGCATTCGAAGAGGCCCCTAGGTAACCCCACAGTGAAAAGTTACCACATTTTGGAAACTACACCACCCAAAGAATTTTTAAGGAGTGTAGTAAGCACTTCACTCAACAGCTGTGTTACAGTTGTTACAGTTACACTCTGGCTGATACTTTGTTGCAACCACGTATTTCGGTTATTTAGGACATGAAAGCCGGGTCATTTGGTACTTGCCCTATTTGAACAGTGATACCCCAGATTGCCATGGAGCCCATTTGGATACCAAAAGACTATCTGAAAGTAAAGACTTTGGCTCCATGGCGATTCTACTGTATTCGTGTAGTCTGAGTGCCATTTACCTAATAATATGAACTCAGACCGGAGCTATCTGGGGATGTGTTACATGTCTATGTTTACTGTAATGGTTGTGACATTGTATGTTGGAGTAGTGTTTTCTGTCCTATTGTCTCCACGTGTGTATTGGCAATCTCCCTTTGTCCTGAGAGATAATTGAATTACTCCTTGGTTGTCTCCGGAGCAGAGAGGAAAAAAACAGAATGCATTGTGGGGATGTATTGTGTCTGTGTGTCCTGAACTGTTGTTTATCTGTCCTGTGTCACAGTCTTCCATGTGGTCCCCTAGGGGAGTGTCCACCAGATGGGGACCTGCATAAATACGGGCGGGTAGCCCTCAGTAAAGAGAGATTCTGCTTCTTACCCTCAATTCATGCTTCGACTCATTTTGTAGAGCATCACTAATAACTAGCCCTTGTAAGAGCTCTCTGGATTTCGTCTACACCTACAGGAGCATGGATGACTGCTAAAAGGAACCCAACAGCGCTCTCTAGAATTCGGGGACAAGGACATCTAATCGGTCCAACCCTCAGCCAGCCTGAGGCAACCGTAACAAGCTGTTTTCTAGAATTTTAAATTCTTGGGTGTGAAAATGAAAAATTACCTAATTTTTTTTTTTTTTACAAGAAAATGGTGCTTTAGGCCCAAACTTAATTTTTCCCAAAAGATAACAGGAGAATATTCCCCCAATTTGCTACCCCAATTCTCCTGAATACAGTAACACCCGAATTGTGGTCGTAAACTGCTATTTGTGGATGTGCCAGGGCTCAGAAGGGAAGGAGCGGACTCTGGATTTTCCAACATGGAATTTTCTGTCATGGTTTTTAAGAGCAATAACGCTTTTTATTTTTTGTTGAATGAGCTGCGTGAAGGCTTATTTTGTGCCAGACAAGCTGTAGTTTTTATTGGCACCATTTTGGGGTACATTTGGCTTTCTGGTTGCTTTTTATCTAATTTTTGGGAGGTGAAGTTACATTTTCATGTCATTTTTCTATTTTTCTTTTTACACCGTTCACTTGATGGGGTAGATCATGTGATATTTTTATAGATTCGGTTATTATGGACGCAACGATACTAAATATGTCTTTTTTTTAAGTTTTACACAATAAAAACATTTTTTTTAAATCATATTTTTGTGTTGCCTTTTTCTTAGAGCCATATTTTTTTCATTTTTCTGGCTATAGTCTTCTGTGAGGGCTTGTTTTTTGTGGGACGAGCTGATGTTTTTATTTCTATAATTCTGGGGTACAACTTTTTGATTGATTGATTGATTGATTGATTGATATTATGTTCTTTGTGAGGTGAGTTGAAAAAAAACCTGTTTTGGCATAATTGTTATTTGTTTGTTTTATACACTATTCACTTGATGGGGTAGATTATGTAATATTTTTGCAGAGCCAATTGTTACAGACACGGTGATACCAAATATGTCTTTTTTATTTATTTTTTTACATTATACACAATTATGTTGCAATTTTCATAGATCCATATTTTTTTATTTTGTGACTATGGTCTTGTGTGGGGCTCATCTTTTGTAGGATGAGGTGACATTTTTATTGCTACCATTTTGGGGGTACATACAACTTTTTTATTGAATCTGTTTTGGTTCAATGTTTTTTTTATTAATACATTTTATTTAGGAAACAACAAAATTACAAAAAATACATTTTATACATAATCAATCAAAAATATCATAATTCATGTCCCCCCTTTTTCTCCCTCCTCTATTTTCAACCAATCACCCAAACCTACCCTCCCTCAGTTTGCAATGCGTTTAAAAAGAGAAAAAATGAAAAATATTTTAAAAAAATACATCAATTAAGAGATAAGGGGTGGGGCGGGGAAGCAAGTAAAAGAGAGGAGAAAGAAAACACCTACTATTTCCACCCTTCCCATATCTTGGACCATTTTTGTTCAGAGTGTCTTTGGTTATATAGGACGTTTTTGTATTTCTTAACCTTATTGACCAGAGATAACCAGTCACTAAGGCTTGGAGTATTCTGTAAAAACCATGGTCGAATAATCAGGAGTCTGGCTAAAAACAGGATTCTACTCAAAAGGATCTTTTGGTACTTATAGCAATTTTGACCTTAGATAGATCACTCGAAATACAGCACTCTGGTAAAAAAGGAATTACTACCTTCAAATTTTGAGCAATAAAATTCTGGACTGAGCCCCAGTAGATTTTTAAATCTGGGCAGGACCATAGTATATGTAAAAAAATCTGCCATCAGTGAGTCAGATTCGAGGTTTCTCTTAAACCACATTTGTTAAGCCAACTCGGGGTAATATATTCTCTGTGAAAGATATTAAATTGCACCAAGATGTGATTCGCGTTGTGTGATAGTAGTCTTAAGCCAGCAAATATATTTTCCCATTCCTGACAGTCATTTTCCCAGGCCCTCTGGCCCGGGGAAACAACCTGACTAAATAGTGCCTTAACTAATCATTTATATAATTGAGAGATCTTACCCTTCTGACCTGAGCCCTCTATCACTGTGTTTAATAGTAAAGAAGTGTAAATCTATAACAATGGAGCTTCTTTTAAACTAGAAAGTGCTGAACGTAATTGAAAATATCTAAACCAACTTAAATCACTTAAGTTTCCCAATTGTGCTATATCAGCAAGGGAAGTACCTCTCCATTTCTCACAACTTGTGAAATATACTTAATATTACTATTCTGCCAAAACTTATCTCCACATAAATGATCAACACCATGTAAATAAAAATGGTGTTGAATAGGAGGGCACCAAAGAGATCCCTTTATCCACATCTATCTTCTAATAGTGGTCCAAAATCTGCAGAATAACCTTCCAGTCACTCTATACTCTTGTTCAACCTTAATTAATAAACACCCGGAAACCAACAAAGTGAATATATTATCAAATGGGGATCGTTCCACCAAAATCTTACAAAAAGCACTTTTCTCCCAATCAGAAGATAGCCATAACTGCCTGGCTATAAAATAGCCCTTGAAATAGGGAAGGTTTACCTCTACCTGCTCCAATGGATTATAAAAATAGTCCAGTTTAACCTCACTCGCTTTATTCCCCACAAAAGATCATTGATCAGCCCTTCGATAAGCTTTAAGAACTTATCCTCAATCCAAATTGGAGAGTTCCTAAGGATATAAAGAAGTTGAGGCAAGATCGCCATCTTAACCAGGGAGATTCTATCAGCTCTAATCAAAGGTAGTTGATGCCATATTGTAATTTTGGATCTCAATTTACTTATCACTGGAATCAAATTGAGTTGGATAAAATCTTCAATTGTCATGCCTAGATACTGAAATGAGTCAACCACCCTTAATATCGAAAAGGGCCCCTCATTCAGGCATTCAAAATTATCCAATAACATAAGGGAGGTCTTTGACTTCACCAAAGGAATTAACTTTAAAGATGATTCTTGGAAGAATTTAATTAGTACAGTTTATAAAAAACTGAACATCGTCCACATATAAAGAAATCCGATCTTCTAATCCCAGAACTTCAAAACTCTCATTCCTAGTATCTTGCCTAATACTTAATGCCAGGGGCTCAATATAGATGTCAAAGAACAGCGGAGAAAGTAGACAACCTTGGCAAGTGCCTCTAATTAACATAAAGCTTGAGGTGAGACTGCAGTTCAGGTTCAACTTGGCTATAGGAGAATTATACAGGAGCCTAACCATACTTTTGAACCTCTTACCGAATCCCATCCTTCCCAAGACCTTCCATAGGAATCCCCATTCCACCCTGTCAAACGCCTTGGAGGCGTCTAAAGACAGGATGGAACAGGAAACACCTCGAGATAACTGTATATTCGCAAAGAGTCGATGAAGGTTATGTTGAGTGCCTTTACTAGGAATAAACCCATTTTTATATCCAGGTGAATAATCTTGACATTAATCTTGGAGATAATTCTTGACAACCTAGTAGCCAGAATCCTTGCTAGGAGTTTAACATCTGTGTTCAAAAGTGATATTGGTCTATATGACCCCATATCTAGGGGGTCTTTCCCCTTTTACGGTATTAATACAATTACCGCTTCTGTCATTGAATGAGGTAAGGTACCATCCTCCAATGAAGCGCCTATTACATTCAGAAGATATGGGAGAATAGCCTCCCCATATTGGTGGTAAAGCTCATATAAAAATCATCCAGACCAAGGGAAAAATTTCCCACACAAGCTTTTAATGCAGCCTCCAACTCCTGAATTGTACATTGTACATTGAATTGTACATTCAACTTCAAGGGATTCCTTCTGTGTATCTGTAAGAACCGGAAAAATGATGGCGTCAAGATACGAAACCATAATTTCATCCGAAATATTATTATTAGTATTATATATTTCCATATATTGTTCTAGGAAGGCTCCCTTTATTTTGTCTTGGTTATCAGTAATTGTTACATCTTTTAAATGAATACTAAGAATATCTTTTTTTAAATCTTGATTTCATATTACCCTGGACAAAAATTTTCCTGGATGACCTGCTTCAGAAAAATGTTTTTGTCCCCTAAAGAACAAACTTTGCTGAGCCTTATCAAGGAGAAATTTGGAATGCTCTTAACTGGTATTTTGCATCATCCTTCTATTCTCCTCTGTTTTCTTCCTAGAAAACTAATTAATCCCACAAAGGGCATCTTTAAAGCCCTCTCTTTCATCTCGTATCTCTTTCTTAAGTTGGCAATATTGCTAATAAAAAGTCCCCTAGTAAAGGCCTTAAAGGCATCCCAGACCAGTTGTGTTTTAACTGATTTATAATTAACCTCCCAAAAATACACCATCTCTTGTGTCAACCTCTCATGAGTATCTGTTATAGATAACCAGTAAGAATTCAACCTAAAAGGCGGAACTACCCCCTGATTATCCCCAAGCATACAAAGCTCAAGGGATACTGGGACATGATCTGAGAGCTTCGTATTTCATTTGTGTAATATTTCTCAAATATTTTGAATTTACTAAAGCCAAGTCGATCCTGGACATGGAGTTCCCCTTCTCCCCTGTCCAAGAAAGCGCCAAACATTTACCAAACCAGACTCTTCACAGAATCTTGCCAGAGGAGACCCCTGATTAAGTTTATGGGCATTTTCATTCATGGAAGTCCGGTCCCCATTAACTAATGTCAGACAATCTGTCCGTTGTTCCATTAATCATAACAAGGAATTGAGTACATAAAGAGAAAAAAGGGGAGGAATATAAATAAATGCTAGAATACATGAAATACCCAAAAATTTCCCATAGAGAAAGACATATCTCCCCTGCTTGTCGATAGAGGACGCCTCGCAGAGAAAGTCGATCTTTTTATGGATAAACCACACCAGTTCGGATTGAGCATTGCGATGCTCGGCACATCACAGTTTTCGGCCGAATACCTATACAGTCCTGATCAAAAGTTTAAGACCACTTGAAAAATGGCAAAATATCATATTTTACATTGTTGGATCTTAACAAGGTTCCAAGTAGAGCTTCAACATGCAACAAGAAGAAATGAGAGTGAGACAAAAAAAAAATTGAGCATTCAATTAATAGAAAATAACTATTAAACTGAAACAGGCTGTTTTTCAGCTGATCGAAATTTTAGGAGCACATGCCTTTAAAAGGCTAAATCTGTGCAAAGTTGTGGATTCATTGTCATTTTCTGTCAGGTAGTCACACGTTGTAATGGCAAAGGCAAAAAACCTCTCCCTTTTTGAACGTGGTCGGGTTGTTGAACTGCATAAGCAGGGTCTCTCACAGCGCGCCATCGCTGCTGAGGTGGGACGCAGTAAGTCATTTTGAATTTCTTAAATAATCCTGAGGGTTATGGAACAAAAAAGTCAAGTGGAAGACCCAAAAAAATTTCATTAGCACTGAGCCAGAGGATCCAATTGGCTGTCTGGACGATCCTCGACCCAAATTAACGCCCCTACTGGTGCTGACTGCAGCCCCATAACCATCAGACGGCATCTGAGACTGAAGGGCTTCAAAAACAAAAAACATCTTCAAAGACCTTGTCTCCTTGAATGCCACAGAACTGCTCGTTTGGACTTTGCAAGAGAGCACCAAACATGTCTTCCAAAGGTGGAAGAAAGTTTTATTCTCTGATGAGATTTTTTTTTACCTTGATGGTCCTGATGGTTTCCAACGTTACTGGCATGACAAGCAAATCCCACCTGAAATGTTTTCTACGCGCCACAGTGGAGGGGGCACCATAATGGTCTGGAGTGCTTTTTCCTTCAGTGTAACAATGGAGCTTCAGGAAGTGCAGGGGCGTCAAACGGCCACTGGCTATGTCCAGATGTTGCAAAGAGCATTCCTCATGACTGAGGGCCCTGGGTTTTTCAACAGGACAACGCTACAGTACACAATGCCCGCAGGACAAGGGACTTCTTCCAGGAGAATAACATCACTCTTTTGGCCCATCCTGCGTGCTCCCCTGATCTAAATCCAATTGAGAACCTTTAGGGATGGATGGCAAGGGAAGTTTTCAAAAATGGACAACAGTTCCAGACAGTATATGGCCTTCATGCGTCCATCTTCATCACTTGGAGAAATGCTCCCACTCACCTCATGGAAACGCTTGCATCAAGCTTGCCGAAACAAATGTTTGAAGTGATAAACAATAACGGCAGAGCTACTCATGACTGAGTTCATGTTTGGAAGTTGGATTTCTGTTTTGGGGGGGTTTAGTTTTTTTTTTGGAGGTGTGGTCCTAAACTTTTGATTGTTTTCATTAAATTGAATGCTCAAAAAATGTTTTGTCTCACTCCAATTTCTTCTTGTTGCATTATGAAGCTCTACTTCCAGCCATGCTAAATATGATTTTTTTTTGCCATTTTTCAAGTGGTCTTAAACTTTTGATCAGGACTGTATAAATATAAGTTTTTAGCCATAATATATTTACATATATTATTATATATTTGGAATGTATAATATATTATAATATATGTAAATATATTATGGCTAAAAACATCAGTAGTTGTTTCCCACATATTATGCATTCATATATATCAGAAGAGTTTTCTTTATTTTCATGACTATGAAAATTGTAGATTCACACTGAAGGCATCAAAACTATGAATTAACACATGTGGAATTATATACATAACAAAAAAGTGTGAAACAACTGAAAACATATCATATTCTAGGTTCTTCAAAGTAGCCACCTTTTGCTTTGATTACTGCTTGGCATTCTCTTGATGAGCTTCAAGAGGTAGTCACCTGAAATGGTTTTCATTTCACTGGTGTGCCCTGTCAGGTTTAATAAGTGGGATTTCTTGCCTTATAAATGGGGTTGGGACCATCAGTTGCGTTGTGGAGAAGTCAGGTGGATACACAGCTGATAGTCCTACTGAATAGACTGTTAGAATTTATATTATGCCAAGAAAAAAGCAGCTAAGTAAAGAAAAACTAGTGGCCATCATTACTTTAAGAAATGAAGGTCAGTCAGTCCGAAAAATTGGGAAAACTTTGAAAGTTTCCCCAAGTGCAGTCACAAAAACCATCAAGCGCTGCAAAGAAACTGGCTCACATGCAGGCCACCCCAGGAAAGGAAGACCAAGAGTCACCAAGAGAAATCGCAGGTTAACAGCAGCTCAGATTAGAGACCAGGTCAATGCCACACAGAGTTCTAGCAGCAGACACATCTCTAGAACAACTGTTAAGAGGTGACTGTGTGAATCAGGCCTTCATGGTAGAATATCTGCTAGGAAACCACTGCTAAGGACAGGCAACAAGCAGAAGATACTTCTTTGGGCTAAAGAACACAAGGAATGGACATTAGACCAGTGGAAATCTGTGCTTTGGTCTGATGATTCCAAATTTGAGATCTTTGGTTCCAACCACCGTGTTTTTGTGCGACACAGAAAAGGTGAATGGATGGAATCTACATGCCTGGTTCCCACCGTGAAGCATGGAGGAGGAGGTTTGATGGTGTGGGGGTGCTTTGCTGGTGACACTGTTGGGGATTTATTCAAAGTTAAAGGCATACTGAACCAGCATGGCTACCACAGCATCTTGCAGCGGCATGCTATTCCATCCGGTTTGCGTTTAGTTGGAACATCATTTATTTTTCCACAGGACAATGACCCAAAACACACCTCCAGGCTGTGTAAGGGCTATTTGACCATGAAGGAGAGTGATGGGGTGCTGCGCCAGATGACCTGGCCTCCACAGTCACTGGACCTGAACCCAATCGAGATGGTTTGGGGTGAGCTGGACCGCAGAGTGAAGGCAAAAAGTCCAACAAGTGCTAAGCATCTCTGGGAACTCCTTCAAGACTGTTGGAAGACCATTTCAGGTGACTACCTCTTGAAGCTCATCAAGAGAATGCCAAGAGTGTGCAAAGCAGTAATCAAAGCAAAAGGTGGCTACGTTGAAGAACCTAGAATATGACATATTTTCAGTTGTTTCACACTTTTTTGTTATGTATATAATTCCACATGTGTTAATTCATAATTTTGATGCCTTCAGTGTGAATCTACAATTTTCATAGTCATGAAAATAATGAAAACTCTTTGAATGAGAAGGTGTGTCCAAACTTTTGGTCTGTACTGTATATATATATATATATATATATATATATATTCTTATAATTTTTTTGTAATTACACATTTATTTTGTGCCATACATTTTTTACCATTACTAAAAAAATATATTAAATATATAAATTTAATTCAGCCTCTATTTCTGAAATGTTTTTGATGGGATTTGAAATCACATCCTTCTACATTAGAGCCAAGAACTTTAACCACTATGCTATACAGCTACATGTTAACCTGTAGTGAAATATGAAATGATACTTCTGCTGTATAGGAATACTTACTACATGACATACTACTATGAGGTTTTTGTGACATGGTTTATCATTCAGCTTTATAGCTGCGTGGTTAAAGTCCTTGCCTCTAATGTAGCAGGTTGTGAGTTCAAATCCCGGCAGAAACTTTTTAGAATTAGAGGCTAAATTAGATTTAAATACAAGCACTGATTCCATATAAGGACATAGCTATATATGGAGTCAGAGCAGGGACTCCTAAGCCGCGGACACGCAGTGGGGGATTCCCTCACTGTACAGTGATCTTCTACATAGACCTCAGTGGGACCCGGGACCCGGCACCCTCCCCTCTTCAGAGCAGGGGGTGTCTGGTTTAATCCTTGGTTTCTCCCATTGACTTCCATTGTGCTCAGGTGCTCTGCAGAGCACCCGAGCATCGAGAAGTGTTCTACTAGAGCACCCGAGCACTTTGGTGCTTGATTAACACTAGTCTCTAAGAAACAAACAACTGCTGGTAGGTATCTCTGAATTAAGTCAAACACCGCCTGTCTATTTAGCCTATCCCCAAGTCCCTGTACATTCCAAGTAAAGATTCTTACAGACATATTATCTCCTAACCCCCCTTAGAAACCCCCATCCTCCCTAAGAGACGCATCGCAACCCTCCCAGTCCCCCAATCCACCCCATGATCCACCACTAACAAAGAGCAGACATCTCTACTCGGACCATGCCTCCCCCTCCCCACTAGACCCGCATCTGAAAAAAAATACTAAATATAATAGGAATTCATCACTACTTAAAGATTATTCCGGTCTAACCAGTCCGTAGCCAGAGATGGAGTATCAAAAAAATACTTAACGTCCTTGCCCTGTAAACGTTTTTAACAGCCAGAAAAGTACATCTTTTATCTTGAGTGTGCTTTGAAAAATCCAGAAAAAAAGACAGTTTCACGCCATTATATAAAATAGGGGGGCACTCCCTGGCCCTCTTTAGAATCATGTCTCTGTCCCAGGAAACAAGGGTCTTTGCCAGGAGTGCCTTTTCTGGAGTATGTTTACCACCTAAAAATAAAGGTGAGATACGATCACTTCAAAAGTTCTCAAGTATTAAGTACTGTATCATACCCTCGGGTAGTCCCAAGATTCTTACATTAGATTGTCTTGACCTATCCTCCTAATCCACAAGATTTTTATGTAGAGTATTATAGTTCGTTTTCAGGGTGGCAATTTTAGTAATTTTACTTCATGCTCCATGGAGCCCAGAGTCTTTTCTATGGCAATAAGCTCTTTCACAGGTCTTTGTTACATCGTCTCATATTAAAGATACATCTGACTGAACTTCCCCCAGCTGCGATGCAATATCTTGCATCACCTTGTTTTTGACCGCGGCTAGAGTCTCTTCTAGTGGAAAAGGCTCCCCCCATAGGATTGTCTGTTTTGCCCACTCTTTCCTCATCTCCGTCATGGGAAAGGTCATCTAATACCTCTTCCAATCTGGATTCTGAAGTAATTTTTTTCAGATTTGCTTCATACTTTCCTTTTTGTTCAGTTCTTGTATTTACAGTTGCCGATTTTAAAAATTGATCAACTTTTGCGAGTTCTACAGGTCTCTGTCCTGCTTTGGACAAGGACATGTCTGTTGACCATCTATTTTGTTTAGGGGCTATATTTATTTCCTTTTCTTCCTTCTTCTCTCCCTCCCTTTTCTCCTTCCTCTTTCACTTATTTTCTTCTACTAAATTCTCTTCTTTTTTTCCCTCTTCATCCCCCTTTTAAATCAGGTTTAAATTACATAAAAAAAGCAAAACGAAAAAGGAAAAAACTAATATCCAATATAATTAAGTCTCACCACAGCTGCGTAGATCCCAAGGAGATCAGGAGGATCAACTTCATCCAGGGCTGGACACACACAACCGAGACAAAAAGGAGTGGAAGAGGCGAGACGAAAGCAAAGCATCTGGATTCTGAAGTAATTTTTTTCAGATTTGCTTCATGCTTTCCTTTTTGTTCAGTTCTTGTATTTACAGTTGCCGATTTAAAAAATTGATCAACTTTTGCGAGTTCTACAGGTCTCTGTCCTGCTTTGGACAAGGACATGTCTGTTGACCATCTATTTTGTTTAGGGGCTATATTTATTTCCTTTTCTTCCTTCTTCTCTCCCTCCCTTTTCTCCTTCCTCTTTCCCTTATTTTCTTCTACTAAATTCTCTTCTTTTTTTCCCTCTTCATCCCCCTTTTAAATCAGGTTTAAATTACATAAAAAAAGCAAAACGAAAAAGGAAAAAACTAATATCCAATATAATTAAGTCTCACCACAGCTGCGTAGATCCCAAGGAGATCAGGAGGATCAACTTCATCCAGGGCTGGACACACACAACCGAGACAAAAAGGAGTGGAAGAGGCGAGACGAAACCAAAGCAGGGAAGCAAACATGGAGGAATCAAAACTTTACCATAGAAACAGCTAAAGCCAGCAGGACAAGAGGGCCAGACGTTTCCACAGGTCCACAAAACTTCTGTTAATTTCTATTAACCTTGATCAGCGCAGGGCAGTGGTCCATGGGGGAACAGCAGGGAGCAGCAGACATAAGAGAAAGCAGACAACATCCAGACATGAATAAAAGGGGTAAGCTGGCTGGAACAAGAACAGGACGGCAAGGGCGAAGGGACCAGGAGTTCACCGCAATAACACTGGAACCAGCAGGAGGAGAGAGCCAGACATCCACAAGTCCACAGATCCTCTAACAACCGCAACTAGCGTGAGGCAGCTGCCTGAGGAGAAGCAGCAGAAGAGACGGCATCCAAGGAGGGGGAGGAAACAGACGCCGACACATAAAGGAAACACACTAGGGAGGAAGAGGAGGTAAATCACAACGGCAGGGGAGGCAGGATATAGATGAGAAATACTGCTGGCAGGAGTAAGGAATAGCTGCTCTTCTCACATTCTCAGCCCACTGACCAAACGAGTCTTCCAGGTAGTACAGCGCATGCCAGCATACACGGAGCCAGTTAGCGGAGGCAGGTCGCGGGAAGGGGGATGGTACAACGTGACATCATCACGTCCAACCACCCAGTGTTTTGGCACAATGTTTATTTTATTTTTTTACGGCGTATTATTATAGAGCCAGTCGTTGAGGACGCGGTGATACCAAATATGTCTATTTTTTTTTTTACATTTTTTAGATAGCGTGTTTGTGGGTAAAAAAAAAAAAATTCTAATGTGAAACTTGTTTAATTTCATTTTTTTTTTCAAAACATTTTTTTTTTTCTTTTTTTCTTTTTCTTTTATTTTACACTTTGTGTCCCTCATAAGGTCATACAAGACCTATGGGGGACATTTAACGTCATTGTTTTTTAAACTATTCATTTCACATAGTAGCCCCAGTTACAGGGGAAATGCACCCCCTAGAGAGGCTGTACAGCATAAGGGCTGATTGAGGTATTTGGAAGACCCAACAGTTCCTGCACTCACCTGGCCCTGGCAATCACATGACCACTGGGCTGGGACATGAAGCGGCATAGCGCTTCCTGATCTGTATACAAAGTGCTAATTGAGCGCTGTGTATACAGGGATCTAGAAGGCAGGGACACCCAGGAATGGTCCTTGTCTTCTCTATGGGGTTCCCTGCTGTCACTGACAGCGGGTCCCCCCGCTCAGCAGCTGTGATGCCAGCTGATGTCCGGACGCTACTCGGCCAAGGCAACAGAATTAGGGAGCAGGTCACCTCCTATTGCGTCCCTAACGCTGACCCTGTCTCCTGTCTGTATGAGCCGACCTTGGTGGTAGGAGGGCTCATGCGCTGGAACCTAATAGTCCCTGCCAGCCCTCAGTATGGCCCTGAACCAAGCAGCAGGGTAAGACAACCCACTCCTCCTAGGCACGGAGGAGCCGGAGTCTCACTGGCCAAGCAGCATGAAGATGGAGAACATAAAAAGGAGTATGGACATGACAGGTGAATCCAAACAGTTCCACACAAACCTGCCACAGCCTTGCTGACTGGAACCCGTGCTCTGAAAATGCTGTCCACACAGTCAAAGGTAAACAGCACACACATGAAGACACACAGGGACCAGGACATCCATAGCTGCACAAAAAACCAAAGACACAGGACATCAACAAAACATCAAGGTAATGGGTTTATCACCGGAAGGGTGGCCCTTACAAGAAGGACGGTTACAGGGTAACAGGAGGACGACTCCAGCAACATGCCTGGAGTACCCCACCAGAGAACTGATCTGGACTGAGACTTTATAGCCCTTGTAACCACACCCCACAGTCAGACACACCCAGTGACTCACACACACACTGGGAAGGGAGTTAACCCTTCCAGCACCAGGGAAGGGAAACACCAACTAAAGGGAAAGTGTCCAACACTAGAACACACTGTGGCTGTTGCCGCTGGCAATGACATGGGTGGCAACCGTGTCCTGGGAGACAGCCCGAAGGCCGTGACACTGCCACCACATGTACACACAACCAAACGTTTCCACGGGCAACCACAGTGCAGGAAAGGTGTCAATGCACACCACACATAAAACCAAGTGTACACATACACACACACCTAACAGAAAGGTTGCTAGGTGCAACCGCATGCCATGCAGCAAGCTGCCCAGCACCGCTCAGGCTGCTCTGCAGAAACCAACTCATACAACAGGTTGCCCGCGGCAACCACAAGTGAGGCCACACACCAGCGGCCCTCACCTGTGATTGAACAGCAAAACCAAACCGCAGGCAACCGCATGCGGTTGAGGAGTCACGGCCATGGCCGTGACAGTTACAGAACGTCTATTCAGAGATAAACCGACCGCCCAAGGACCTTTATAGTAAATGGGCGGTTGGGAAGTGGTTAAGTACCACCTGTATAGCACACTGACACTGATCACAGGACAGGGAATTAGAAGTCATATTTTCTATGCACCGAGTCTGACTCCCCTGGATCTCTACGTCCCTTCCTAGCAGACAGATGCAATTATCACAATCTTATAAATCTGCATCCCTATAAACTCTGTATCTGTTCAAATGAAAATTTATGTCAGACTTTATGAATTTCTTTGGTACTACCGTACTGCGACCCACTAAAAAGATGAAGAATTCCCCACTACTATGTATAGCTCCAACTACCTTACAGTAGTAGCTCTTAGCTTAGCTCTAGCACATTTTGGGCCTAACCCACAGTGTCAGCGGTATCACCAGATTCTTAAGCAGACATGCCCCTTGCTGTTCTGTGGGGGGTATGTCATGTAGTGCCCTAGAGCAGGGAGTACTTTGACATTTGTGGACATTTGCCTATATACCCTATGCAAAGTTAAAACTTCTAACTTTATTTCTCTTGAAAGGGTTAACTTATACTGTTTAATACTGTGTACCTGCATTTTATATGTTGTGATATATATGCTGTTCATTATCACTGTATTTATATGGCTCTGTGGAAAGGGTTAATGAATACTGACATACTGTTAGGACTTTGATTGAGAAGCTGGTAATTTTCCAAAGCTGCCATAGGGTTTAAAGAATACCATGTTTTGGAGGGAAAAACTCAGACTTGTTTACCACCATGTTTTGGAGAGAAAACCCCAGACTTGTTTACCAACCTGTTTTGGAGGGAAAAACCCACACTTGTTTACCACCAGAAGCAAACAGCCTTACTTTTTAAATGTCTGATTTTAGCTATGTTGTTATGTCTGGAAACTTGTTTTTGTCTGGAAAACCTGCTGTGTCATTGAGTATCATTGAAGCTTTAGGCCCCCTGCACACGATCAGGATTGCGTGTGGATTTTCCGCGCGGATTTGCGTGCGGAAAATCCGCACCGTAGGTCATGTACATTGTATTCTATGAGAATTTGAAATTCTCAATGCACACGATGCAGATTTTTTCCGCGCGGATTTAGACCTGCGGTGCGGATTTTAAAATCTGTGACATGTCAATTCATTTTTTTTTTCCTGACCGGATTTTCTTCATTCACTTAGTGAAATCCGCATGCGGAAAATCCGCACCGAATCCGTACCAAATCCGCACGCAAATCCGCATCAATTAATGCGGATTGACCACACAGATTTGCCTGCGAACACCTGCGGATTTCAGTGCGGATTCTCCGCACATGAATCCTGAACGTGTGCATGTAGCCTTAATGTAAGTCTATACCAAACGGGAGCTGAAACAATGTGTCTGTTTGTGCTGAGTTTGTCCACTCCACACCTCCCACTAGAAGTTTCTAGTCTAGCAAAAACTGTATATAAGGGGAGCAGTCAGGGCCCCTAGTGTGCTGCAGTTAGGAGGCTTGGAGGGGAGACTCATGCCAGCCTGCATGAGTGACCAGAAGAAGACGCTGAGATGGGGATGCTGAGCCACATACCATGGGTCACTAGCCACCTGGACCACTGAGCTACAGACCATGGGCCCTTGACCAGGATGCCAGCCTTCTGAGAGAGAGAGAGAGAGAGAGAGAGAGAGACAGCTATCTCAGGCATTTCCTCAGCATTAAACCCTTCTTCTGCCAGGGAGGAGACTGGAGAAGCCAGCCCAATGCCTCGCCTGTAATGTTTTGTACCTTAATTCTCCAATAAAGAAGCACACTGATTTACTGCAGACACTGACTCTCACGCGCGTTTTGCTCAGCCCCTTTGAAGAAGCTAAATGAAACGCGCGTCGGGGTGCGCTCACCAAGGCTCTAAGGTTTGTCCCCCATTACATGTTTAACTGGTGTTTACATGCCTGTTGGTGTTATTTGGGTTCCAGATGGATTTGGCACATGTGTGTGTCTTATGTTTTGATACTGACATTGTATATGATTCCCAATAACTACTGCAACTTGTTTTGTATGATATCACCTGTATGATTATTATAATGCTTGCTCTCCTTTGGCCTCCTGAGGAGATTTTTTATCTCCGCACTAATAGTATTATCAGGCCATTAGGAGGGGTGTATTAAGGGGGTACATTTATCCGGTGTATCTGGTGGGTCGCTGATTCGCAGCGCTACTGCATTACTGCTATTTATTTATTATATTAAAGGGTTTCTACCACCTCATTTTGACCTAATTAGCTCTCAGACACTAGCGATCTGCTAGTGTCTGATCTACCTAACCATGCTATTCAAAGACCTTTGTGTGGATCCGTTTCCCTAAACAACTTTTATTGATATGCTAATGAGCCTCTAGGTGCTATGGGGGCATCTTTTCAGCACCTAGAGGCTCGGTCTACTCACACTGTATGCCGCCCCGCTCGTCCGTCAAGCCCGCCGATCTCCTCTAGAATGCCATCCTCCATCTCAGCCAGCGGACGAATTCTCGCGCCTGCGCCATGTGCGTCTGTAATCGGCGCAGGCGCAGTGACTGTCTGAACATGGAGATGTCTGTGCAAGGAGTTTTTTTTGTAAAAAAAACTCCTTGTGTGCACTGGTGTAAAAACTATATGTAATAGTCCAGCCCAGCTCTACCTGCGGCCCTCCAGCTGTTGTCCAACTACAACTCCCAATATGCTGTGCTGTATTTTACTTGCTGTAGCCTGTCCAGGCATGCATGGAGTTGGAGTTTTGCTGCAGCTGGAGGGCCGCAGCTTCACCATCCCTGTTCTAGTATATGGCCAGTCAATGGTTCCCCGTCACCCACATTCTGGCACAATGTAGTGGGTCAGTATGCTCAATTTGCACTTGTTCCAATCTGGAAATGTATTTTAAATTCAAATGTTGGCCTACATTTGTGGTGCGGATTTGTGTTATAAAGTTGATATGGATATTGTCTACGTTGAAACATTATTGTGCTTGTGGGCTATTGCAGCACTGGCACATTATAGGTGATTGTATTTCTACAGTACCAGTATTGGGCACATAAATGGGACCCCTAATTCCGCCCACATTGTTTTCCCCTTGTTAATGGACGAGTATTGGGCACATAAATGGGACCCCTAATTCCGCCCACATTGTTTTCCCTTGTTAATGGACGAGTATGGGTGGGCACTATTGGGGCTTCTACAAGGGGCACGATATAGGTGAAAAAACGGCATTGCACAAATTCACTCTTCAAATCTTTTAATTCAGCCATTACAATAAACAAAGAAAATGGAATATTACAAGTTAAAGAAACAATCTTTGCAGCTGTAAAAAACTAAATAATATAAATTGATATGGCTGGCATTTGCCAAGGTAACTCCCCCTGTGGTGACATAAAATAAGCAGTGAAGTGGTCCCAAATGGCGGCACCATGTGTGGTCCCACGAACACCGTTGCAAATCTGACTCTCCATGGAATGGCTCAACGAATCCTCAAAATTGAAGCCATCCCTTTCTCTGACAAAATTGTGAAGAGCACATGCTGCCTTCACAGCCGAGATGGTGGTCTCCAATTTGAGATTTATGGGTGAGTGCAGAACTCGCCATTTGTTGGCTAATATGTTGAATGCGCATTCCACCACCCTCCGTGCTCTTGTCAGGCGATAATTAAAAACACATCGTGCAATGGAGAGACTACGGCTGGAATATGGCCTCATAAGATGCTCACCTAGAGCAAATGCCTTGTCACCAACAAAAACAAATGGCATAGATGGATAAGTGGTGCCAGGCAGTGTGGTGTTCCCGGGAAGGCCAAGGGCATTAGTACGGAGCATTTGACCAAAGTCAGAATGCCCAAAAACAGCAGAGTCAGAGCTGCTGCCATAGGAACCCACATTGATATAACGGAAACAATAGTTAGCATCACATACCGCAAAAAGAACAACAGAAAAGTATTTTTTATAATTATAGAATTGACTGCCACTCCTCATTGGCTTCAGAACGCGGATGTGTTTTCCGTCAATTGCTCCTACACAGTTCGGGAAATTGCATTTTTTTTAAAAAGTATCCGCAATTTTCAGCCACTCCTCCTTGTTTGGTTGGCCCATCACAACAGCATGAAGGACCTGCCAAATGGCGCTGCAGGTTTCCTTCACGATCACACTGGCTGTGGATTTCCTGATTTGGAAGGTGTAGTGAAGACTGATCAAAGATTGGCCTGTAGCTAAATAGCTGAAAAAAATGTGAGAAAATAAAGATAAAAATTAATGGATGTTATTTTTTTTTTATTATAGTAAACTTACTAAAAAGCAAGTGGAAGAGCCTCAAAGATGCCTTCATTCGTCATCGGCGCAAAGAGAAGGAACAGAGGAGCGGAGCTTCGCCAAGTGCACGGTCCAGCTATGTCCATGCGGAGGAAATGGCCTTTCTAATACCATGCACTGAAATGCGTAGGTTAGTCCAGGGCATACACATGCAGGAGAGGGTGTGGTATGACATGCATTCCCTTTCATATCTTGCACATACTTATGTATATTTTTATGTTCACAGCACCGATAGTAGCTGGTCGAAAAGACAACAGCAGGAGGAGGAAGAGGAGGAGGTCACCAGGGACAGTGAGGCCTGTGCGTCTACAGGGCCACTAAGTCCTCCTCCACCCGATCCCACCCCTCTATTCCAAACCCCCACACAGCCTGCCCCACCTGTCGTGGAACCCGAAAACATTCAGACTCACCGTCCAAAAAGGAAAAGAACAGATCGCCAGGAGGACCGGCTAATTGCACGCCCATCCACCACCCAAACTCACTAGTGATGCCCTTTTCTTACTAAGTTTGGAGGAAAAAATGCTGCAAGTTCACAGAAGTCGCATAACTGAAGCGAGGGATACCATAACAAGGACCCTAGACAGCTTCATTACACATTATGACATCACACAGCCCAACAATGCACCACAACATCCACCACAACATCCACCAACCACTCACACATACACATCACAAACATACCCACAAACTAACATACCACACCCTCACGACACATGGCACACACAACCACAATCATCATACAGCTATCCCTCCACCAGCATGGGCAACAACACCTCCACCACCACTCAAATGCAACCTGGCCAGCAATCAGGCGGAATGAGAAAGGCCATGCGGGATACCGAGCCACATTTTGAATTCCCACAATACCAAAACCTTTGAGAAATACCATACATAATTTGGTGCATCAGGGGTGTTCGACCTTCATTGTTAATATTGGAAAATTACCTAATAATTTAAAGTTAAAAAGTACGATACTTGTATTAAGGCTGGTTACAGCCTGTATTTGTGGGCGGGGCTGCTGGCTATATCTTTCCACGCGACCTCCCCCTGAGGACGGTCGCTTCATGCTGCTCTTTCTTGGTCCGGTCCGTCACTTCCGGTTCGCGGCCACGTCACGCTCGGGTAGGTCTCGGCTCTCTAGGCTTCCTCAGCTGGGGGCAGCGTTCGTCCGCCGCTGGCCGGGCCCGGCCAGTCTTCCTCTCCCCTCCAGCTCCGGGGGAGGCTCCTCGCTACAGGTGTGTTTTCTTGTCCGCAGTGGGGGTTCGGCGGGACCGGCACCCACGGTGCTTCAGGTGGGGCGGACCGTTCCGCTGGGCTCAGCCTGCGCCTCAGTTCCCTAGCAAACCGGCTTGTTTGGGATAGCAGAGCTCCAGATTCTGCCAGTATACAGCCACTATATAATGAAGATCACTTCATAGATACGCCTATAAATTCCCTGCTCTGCACCTGAGCAGCGTCTTCATGCTTCATTTACTTAGTAGACATGGTCCTGTAATTGTTGTGGCCCTGTGAACCGTGGCACAATTGCCTGGACGCACATTTGGGCTTCAAACCCTTAAACTTGGTTGCATCCCCAGATATAAACAGATACGGCTCTCTAGTAATTAACCTAGAGGAAGCTATCGCAGGAAGCACACGTAGGAGGGGAGAATGGCCGCCGTTTGTGGATTGCTGTTGACTCTCAGAGGGCTGGTGCAGAAATAATTGACCTACTACAGGCGACATCTTTTTAACAATTGAAAAACAAACAAAAAAAAATAAAAAAATAAAAATGTTATCATCTCATGTTGGTGCAGGAAGGCCTTGTCGCCCTGCGCTCAGCTGAAGTACAGTCTGGCCGTACACAGAGCTGCAGTATCTTGCAATAATACCAGTCTTCATATCTCTCTTGTTAAAAATTGCCTTTAATACACAATGTGGGTGGAGGCTGCAGTCCTATCACGTCAGCCGGAGATACTGATGCCGCTTCTGCCAGCGTTCTCTTAACAAGCCGTCTCGCTTAGAACAATTCAGCAGTGATGGCTTCAGGTATGGTTTTATGGTACACTACATGTCGGCAGCCACAGACATGGAGCTGTATGGCGAGATTTATCAGTGTGTGTATGCCAGTTGTACATTGTGGAGTATGATGTTCAGAATGATGTTCACTCCGGTGGGCGCTGCGGCCTCCTCAAAACTTAGAAGCTCCGCCCGCTTCATTATTGCAGCTTAGCTCCATTCATTTGAGTGAGACTGAGCTGCGCTTTGGCCACGTGACCAATGAATGTGATGTCAGAGGTAGAGGCCTAAGTACCCACCGGGGTGACACAGCCTCTTTAACAGCTGTTTGGTGTGGGTACAGGCTATGCACATGCCTGTGACACCTGTTGTGCCGCCCTCCTGTGCACATATACATCTCACCGCAGGTCATTCCACCCTCCGGAGCACTTGGTTATAGCGCAGTGGTGTGATGCCACGCTCCTGTGCACACGTGTGCGGCACCCCTATCTTGTGCCACCCTTCTGGGCACATTACACGGCTTAGCGGTGTTGTGCCACCCTCTATGCTCGGGTACCTGGCACAGCTGTCTCGTGCCGCCCTCCTGTGCACATGTGTGTGGCACTGCCATGTTTTTCCGCCCTGCCGCGTGTATGGGGGAGGGCGCGATAACCCTTAAACGGACCCTTCCTTTCTCAGGTGCAGCGGCTGTTTCCCGGTTGTCTTATGTGCCATTTCAGGCTCAGGGCTGTCTTCATGAGCTTGTTGTCTTTATCTAGGTGCTGATAAATTTTTCCAAAATGAACAGGGCTGCAGTACCGTCTGATATCCAGTCTTCCGGTTCGGCCAAGTTGCTGCTCAGCTTCCCGAATTTCTTCAGGTATCACGCACACGTCATTTTGTCCGTTTTCCATGCTTCTTGTCTCACTCTCACACTTCATCTGTAGTCTCCCTGGATCTCCCAGGTACACACTGTCTCTGGTACACGTTGTCTCTGTCATCCTGGATCGCCCAGGCCCACGCTGCCTCTGTCATCCTGGATCGCCCAGGCCCACGCTGCCTCTGTCATCCTGGATCGCCCAGGCCCACGCTGCCTCTATCATCCTGGATCGCCCAGGCCCACGCTGCCTCTGTCATCCTGGATCGCCCAGGCCGTTCTACCTCTGTCATCCTGGATCGCCCAGGCCGTTCTACCTCTGTCATCCTGGATCGCCCAGGCCCGTTCTGCCTCTGTCATCCTGGATCGCCCAGGCCCACGCTGCCTCTGTCATCCTGGATCGCCCAGGCCCACGCTGCCTCTGTCATTCTTCCTTGCTCCCCGTCCACGGTCCTCCGTTCCCCCATCTTCCTTCTCTTCCTGTCTCTCCTAAAGCGGTGTCTATTAAAATAATAATAATAAAATCTAATTGGTACAAGTACTTCTTCAGTACACCGGACCTGGGGGCATCTACAACTGTAATTAGGTATAATTGCATGTATTGTTTTCTATTTTTCATTTATTTCACAGTGCATTTCAGCCGAGGAGCCATGGTTGGCATCAGTTGGCAGGCACGGGGCTTGCCGGCCTGTTTTTCCATTCCAGTGGGAGTGGGCTGGTCCTGCTTCTGCTAGGGGGAGAGTTCAAGTATGAAGACAGAGAGGGGAGGGAGCGTATGCCAGAGCTTCTATTCCTGGGAACAGAGCTTAAAAAAAAGTGTAGCTAACTCCATGAAGGTTGTCTTAGTAGTGGGGTTTAGTTGCCGTGCTATTTTCCGGTTTCCTAATGTTCCATTTTGGGCACTCTTTTCTTAAAACAAACAGGGCTGCGGTACTGTCTGATATTCAGTCCTCCCGATCAGCCAAGTAGCCGCTCATCAGCTTCCCGAACTCTTCAGGTATCATGCATACCTCTTCTGTCTGTCTTCCCTGCTTCTTGACACACTCTCTCGTCATCCGAGGTCCCCTGGCGGGTCCGCCCAGGCTCGCTCTACCCCTGTCATCCAGGATCGCCCTGGCCCGTTCTGTCATCCTGGGTCGCCCAGGCTCGCTCTGTCTCTGCCATCCTGGATCGCCCAGGCTCGCTCTGTCTCTGCCATCCTAGATCGCCCAGGCTCGCTCAGCTCCTGTCATCCTGGATCGCCCAGGCTCGCTCAGCTCCTGTCATCCTGGATCGCCCAGGCTCGCTCAGCTCCTGTCATTCTGGATCGCCCAGGCTCGCTCCGCCCCTGTTATTCTGGATCGCCCAGGCTCGCTCTGTCTCTGCCATCCTGGATCGCCCAGGCTCGCTCTGCTCCTGTCATTCTGGTTCGCCCAGACTCGCTCTGCTCCTGTCATCCTGGATCGCCCAGACTCGCTCCGCCCCTGTCATCCTGGATCGCCCAGGCTCGCTCCGCCCCTGTCATCCTAAATCGCCCAGGCTCGCTCTGCCCCTGTCATCCTGGATCGCCCAGGCTCGCCCTGCTCCTGTCATCTTGTATCGCCCAGGCTCGCTCTGCTCCTGTCACCCTGGATCGCCCAGGCTCGCTCTGCCCCTGTCATCCGGGATCGCCCAGGCTCGCTCTGCCCCTGTCATCCGGGATCGCCCAGGCTCACTCTGCTCCTGTCATCCTGGATCGCCCAGGCTCGCTCTGCTCCTGTCATCCTGGATCGCCCAGGCTCTCTCTGCCCCTGTCATCATGGATCGCCCAGGCTCGATCTGCTCCTGTCATCCTGGATCGCCCAGGCTCGCTCTGCTCCTGTCATCCTGGATCGCCCAGGCTCGCCCTGTCTGTCATTCGGCATCGCCCAGGCTCACTCTGCCTCTCTCATCCTGGATCGCCCAGGCCCACGTTGCTTCTCTCATCCTGGATCGCCCAGGCCCACGTTGCCTCTCTCATCCTGGATCGCCCAGGCCCACGTTGCCTCTCTCATCCTGGATCGCCCAGGCCCACGTTGCCTCTCTCATCCTGGATCGCCCAGGCCCACGATGCCTCTCTCATCCTGGATCACCCAAGCTTGCCCTTCCGCTGTCATCCTGGACCATCACTTTGCTAACTACCCAGTGCCTTCCCGGCTCGCTCAGGTCATTTAACAGCCCAGCTCCTGCCTGAATCACTCAGGCCCTCGTTACCTCCCGTGTCGGTCGGTTCAATTAACTATTTCCCTCCTACAGCGTGGGTAGTCTTTTTGCCCACTTATTCAGGCCTACCCCGCACTGGCTCCGGGCACAGTTCAGCAAGATGGATCATGGAGGGTGATAGGCATCCCTCCCGACTCCACGCCAATGTACACCTCAGCCCCTGCCACAAGTATTAAGGCTGGTTACAGCCTGTATTTGTGGGCGGGGCTGCTGGCTATATCTTTCCACGCGACCTCCCCCTGAGGACGGTCGCTTCATGCCCCACCCTCCCGACCCTTCTTTCTTTCATTCCACTCTCTTGGGTGGCCCACTTATTCAGGCCTACCCCGCACTGGCTCCGGGCACAGTTCAGCCAGATGGTTCATGGAGGGTGGTAGGCATCCCTCCCGACTCCACGCCAATGTACACCTCAGCCCCTGCCACAAATGTTGATTGTGTTAAACACAGTTTGCGCATTTTTTGAGGAACTGTAAGATGTTATTACTTTTCCCAAAAATAAAAACATTTGCAAACTTTTTGAAGAGAGTGTTTCCGTAGGGAAAAATTTGGGTAAACTATGTATATATGGTTTCTATATGCCAAATTTAAAAAGCATACACATCCAATACCCCCCCTCAAAAACACTTGAAACGTCACAACCACCAGTAGAAAATAACAAAGGCCACACTAATATCCAGTCACCACACAATGCAAATGCTTTATAAGGCCACAATTACAGTCTACTTACCGCAAAGTAATAATCAGTCTTTCCGCTGGTGGTATACTGTCCCGCATGAAGGTGTCCTGACGTTGTAAACGGGTGCCCAACAACCCCAGGAGCTCATCAAAGCTGTTGAAAACGAAAATGGTGAGGGTTGACAATACCCAAAAACTACAACTGGTACCTTCACAATTGGAACCCCACTACTATAACTATTGTATATGTACAAACCTGGTTATGGACATCCGCGTGTAGGAAAAAAAATTGTCTTCATGGGCCCGGAGGGTCTCGTACAGTGCCCAGAACTGTCCCCTTTCCTGTCGATTGGCAATGACAGGATGGACCCAGAAGCGACGCCTGCTCTCTCTCCTTCGCCGCAAACGTCGGAGAAGGATTGCTGCCACAATTGCCGCAATTGGTCGCCTTCTGGAGAATTCCATGACTGCAAACGATCCACTCTCCCAACACACATGAAATTTCTCACCTCCATTTCTCTCTCATTAGACACCTTTCATATAGACAGGGCTGTATTTTCATTGGACAACACTGCTGTCAATCACACAGACTATGGACAAAAACGCGCAACAAAAACGTGCATAAAACGCGCGTTTTGTCGCGCATAAAACACGCATATCAAATACGCTCAGGTCTGAACCCAGCCTTAATGGGGCTGAGCTGCAATACCGAGCACAGCTGTTGAACAATGTATGGCACTGTGCTTGGTGAGCAGGGAGAAATCTGCACCACACCCCCACCGTTCAGTATTTAAGTCTCGGAAAAACCCTATTAAACAAATAAATAAATAAACTTGAAGCGCCTGCAGATGCACTGACATGGATTTTGGACTAGTATTTCATATTATCATTTAGAGATATAATCACTACCATGTGTATAGTAAGACTCAATTAATATGCTTTTTTCCCAAACTCTAAAAATAATGAACTGCCTGCAGATGCCCTGATATGGATTTCAGACTAGTAGTTCACATTTTCACTGAGATTTCAAATGCTATCTATCCTCTGGATGGTAAAACACGCGTTGTACAGTTTTGAACTTATCCCCCCCTTCACGAAAAACAACAACTGTATTTCAGTTAGTATGACAAAAACTAATAGAAATGTCCTTGTAGGTAGCTACTTTTGATGTTCTGTAACAGCTGCAGCTGTGTTATATGGCAGTAACTGCAGCTACAATAGACTACCAAGCAAACCCGCCTCAGCTCCTCAAGTCTTACTTGCTGGCTGAATGCTTTCCCTGCCTTTCTCTATTTATATACAGACGTGGACAAAATTGTTGGTACCCTTTGGTCAATGAAAGAAAAAGTCACAATGGTCACAGAAATAACTTTAATCTGACAAAAGTAATAATAAATTAAAATTCTATAAATGTTAACCAATGAAAGTCAGACATTGTTTTTCAACCATGCTTCAACAGAATTATGTAAAAAAATAAACTCATGAAACAGGCATGGACAAAAATGATGGTACCCCTAGAAAACACAGAACATAATGTGACCAAAGGGACATGTTAATTCAAGGTGTGTCCACTAATTAGCATCACAGGTGTCTACAACCTTGTAATCAGCCATTGGGCCTATATATATGGCTCCAGGTAATCACTGTGTTGTTTGGTGATATGGTGTGTACCACACTCGACATGGACCAGAGGAAGCAAAGGAAAGAGCTGTCTCAAGAGATCAGAAAGAAAATTATAGACAAGCATGTTAAAGATAAAGGCTATAAGACCATCTCCAAGCAACTAGATGTTCCTGTGAGTACAGTTGCACATATTATTCATAAGTTTAAGATCCATGGGACTGTAGCCAACCTCCCTGGACGTGGCCGCAGGAGGAAAATTGATGACAAATCTAAGAGACGGATAATCCGAATGGTAACAAAAGAGCCTAGAAAGACTTCTAAAGAGATTCAAGGTGAACTTCATGCTCAAGGAACATCAGTGTCAGATCGCACCATCCGTCGTTGTTTGAGCCAAAGTGGACTACATGGGAGACGACCAAGGAGGACACCATTGTTGAAAACGAATCATAAAAAAGCAAGACTGGAATATGCCAAACTACATGTTGACAAGCCACAAAGCTTCTGGGAGAATGTCCTGTGGACAGATGAGACAAAAATCGAAGTTTTTGCCAAGGCACATCAGCTGTATGTTCACAGACGAAAAAATGAAGCATATCAAGAAAAGAACACTGTCCCTACTGTGAAACATGGAGGAGGCTCTGTTATGTTCTGGGGCTGCTTTGCTGCGTCTGGCACAGGGTGTCTTGAATCTGTGCAGGGTACAATGAAATCTCAAGACTATCAAGGAATTCTAGAGAGAAATGTACTAGCCAGTGTCAGAAAGCTTGGTCTCAGTCGCAGGTCATGGGTCTTGCAACAGGACAATGACCCAAAACACACCGCTAAAAACACCCAAGAATGGCTAAGAGGAAAAAATTGGACTATTCTAAAGTGGCCTTCTATGAGCCCTGACCTCAATCCTATTGAGCATCTTTGGAAGGAGCTGAAACATGCAGTCTGGAAAAGGCACCCTTCAAACCGGACACAACTGGAGCAGTTTGCTCATGAGGAGTGGGCCAAAATACCTGCTGAGAGGTGCAGATGTCTCATTGACAGTTACAGGAAGCGTTTGATTGCAGTGATTGCCTCAAAAGGTTGCGCAACAAAATATTAAGTTAGGGGTACCATCATTTTTGTCCATGCCTGTTTCATGAGTTTATTTTTTTACATAATTCTGTTGAAGCATGGTTGAAAAACAATGTCTGACTTTCATTGGTTAACATTTATAGAATTTTAATTTATTATTACTTTTGTCAGATTAAAGTTATTTCTGTGACCATTGTGACTTTTTCTTTCATTGACCAAAGGGTACCAACAATTTTGTCCACGTCTGTATATTCACAATCCTTCTTCTTTGTAGCCTTTCTCTTCAAAGTCCCTCACAGTAGAATAGACTATAATATAGGTTCATTTCTAGAAATAAATTGGGAGGAGCAGTGAAGACGGATATGCCTTGGCATAAGAGAGTGCTGCTAACGGACATTTCAGAGCTCGTTTTCTCATATGGATGTACAAGTGCTCTAAATAAAGTATATTAGAAAAATGTTCCCTATCACTGTCCCTGTGTCCCTACACATTAGAATAAAAATAAATATATGGCAGTTACACTTTAAGAAAGCTGTGGAATTGGTGGATAGATTTAGAGTCACCCTTCCAAATAAAGAAGAGGCTGTCTATAAATCTACAGTATAAGACGACATGTTCTTTCAATATGATGTTCTACCACATGAAAGTTAGCGTAAGCCAGTTTCACTACAGGTGAAACTCGAAAAATTAGAATATCGTACAAAAGTTCATTTATTTCAGTAATGCAATCTAAAAAGTGTAACTAATATATGAGATAGACTCATTACATGCAAAACGAGATATTTCAAGGCTTTATTTGTTATAATTTGAATGATTATGGCTTACCTTACAGCTTATGAAAACCCCAAATTCACAATCTCAGAAAATTTGAATGTTGTGAAAAGGTTCAATATTCTATGCTTAAAGTGTCACACTCTAGTCAGCTAATTAACCCAAAACACCTGCAAAGCGTTCCTGAGCCTTTAAATTGTCTCTCATTCTGGTTCAGTAGGAATCACAATCATGGGAAAGACTGCAGAAAACCATCATTGACACCCTCCATAAGGAGGAAAAGCCTCAAAAGGTAATTGCAAAAGAAGTTGGATTTTCCCGAAGTGCTGTATCAAAGTACATTAATAGAAAGTTATGTGGAAGGGACAATTGTGGAAGAAAAAGGTGCACAAGCAGCAGGGATGACCGCAGCCTGGAGAGAATTGTCAGAAAAAGGCCATTCAAAAGTGTTGGGGACTTTCACAAAGAGTAGACTGAGGCTGGAGTTAGTGCATCAAGAGCCACCACACATGGACGGATCCTGGACATGGGCTTCAAATGTCATATTCCTCTTGTCAAGCCTCTCCTGAACAACAAACAGTGTCAGAAGCGTCTTACCTAGGCTAAAAAAAAAGACTGGTGAGAGCAACTTTTGCATCTCATTTGGAAACCATGGACCCAGAGTCTGGAGGAAGAATGGAGAGGCACACAATGCAAGATGCTTGAAGTCCAGTGTAAAGTTTTCACAGTCTGTGTTGATTTGGGGAGCCATGTCATCTGCTGGTGTTGGTCCACTGTGCTTTAGTGAGATGATGACTTTATTTACCAGCAGGACTTGGCACCTGCCCACACTGCCAAAACTACCAAAACCTGGTTCAATGACCATGGGATTACTGTGCTTGATTGGCCAGCAAACTTGCCTGACCTGAAGTCCATAGAGAATCGATGGGGCATTGCCAAGAGAAAGATGATAGACAAGAGACTGAACAATGCAGAAAAGCTGAAGGCTGCTATTGAAGCATCCTGGTTTTCCATAACACCTCAGAAGTGCAATAGGCTGATAGCATCCATGCCATGCCGCATTGAGGCAGTAATTGATGCAAAAGGGGACCAAATGAAGTACTGAGTACATATGCATGATTATACTTTTCAGAGGTCCTACATTTTTCTATTTAACATCATTTTTTTATTGATTTCATGTAATATTCTAATTTTCTGAGATTGTGAATTCGGGTTTTTTATAAGGCTACTTTCACACTCGCGTTTGGTGTGGATCCGTCATGGATCTGCACAGACGGATCCGCACCGATAATACAACCGCATGCATCCATTCAGAACAGATCCGTTTGTATTATCTTTAACATTGCCAAAACGGATCCGTCTTGAACATCATTGAAAGTCAATAGGGGACGGATCCATTTTCTATTGTGCCAGTGAAAACTGATCTGTCCTCATTGACTTACATTGTGTGTCAGGACGGATTAGTTTGCCTCTGCATCGTCAGGCGGACACCAAAATGCTGCAATCGGCGTTTTGGTGCCTGCCTGCAGAGCGGAATGGAGGCGGAATGGGAGCAAATTGATGCATTCTGAACAGATCCTTATCCAGTCAGAATGCATTAGGGCAAAACTGATCTGTTTTGGACCGCTTGTGAGAGCCCTGAAACAGATCTCACAAACGGAAACCAAGATGCCACTGTGAAAGTAGCCTAAACTGTAAGCCATAATCATTCAAATTATAACAAATAAAGGCTTGAAATATCTCGCTTTGCATGTAATGAGTCTATCTCATATATTAGTTTCACCTTTTAAGTTGCATTACTGAAATAAATGAACTTTTGCATGATATTCTAATTTTTCGAGTTTCACCTGTACTCCACATTGCGGTCTGGCACTTGTTACCATATGGATCAGTTGTTATAGCCTAATGAAGGAGCAGGAGCAGCCCTAAAACGCATTGCCAGGACAACTTCTAATAAAGTACAGGGTTTACCATTGAATATCAGGTTCCAGAACTTGGTTGCACCACTTTGATTCTCTGAAGTTTCTCCTCTTTGATGAGAAATAAATTTAAAGTACATCAGCCTAGTAAGAGAAAAGTTTTACCATGTAAATTTACTTAAACCATGGAATGGTAGAGAGACTCTGTCAGCAGTGAGCACCCCTTGTGCTGTGTTGAGTATACTTGCCAGCTGACACAGGGGAGTCAAAGACATTGTTGTGAAGCACCCAGAGCTCAGGCAATACTCGTAGTCAGTAAACAGGTAGAGATCAGGGCAGGCAGAGTCCGTGCAATTCTGTGAAACTAATCCAAGGTCAGAGCAGGCAGCAAAAGGTCAGTACGTTAGACTTTTGAGCTGCATTTCTGAAAAATCATATAAAAAGGCATGCAGCACCATTACACTGTAAGAATTAGCAGACAAATCCATTAAGGGAGGAAAAAGAAGGATGCTCACGTGACACTGGGAGGAAGTGGGGTGGGGGGCTTGCCCTGATTGGCTCACAGGCTGACGGATCATCCATTTAGGGGGGCCAGCAGACAGGAATGTGCTACTGCAGAATGAGCAGAACTTTATTATTCTGTAAACCTGTAATCTGGCAGGAAGCTGTGCTGACATTTCAACTAGTGACAGCATAATAAGATTATAGGGAGAGAATAGGTGATAGATAGGGACATTATAAGAAAATTGTAGGGAGAAAAAAAGTGATAGGGAGGTAAAGTATAAGAAGATTATAGGTAGAAAATATTTGGGAATTAGAGGTATAATCAGGGGAGGCAGTGAGAACTGGACAATATCTGGTGTATTTGAGACAGGCTACTGTCATCTCATCTTCTGGCAACTTCATCACAGTGTTTAGTAGAAAAGATATCTCGTATAATCACTTTTTCACTGTAAAAATATTGCAAGAGTTAAGGTAAACAAGTAATTCTGTGAAAAAAAAAATAATAATAATTTTACCACATTTCACTTCTGTAATGCAAATGATACACAAGTTAATGCATACAGCATGACTGTGTCTAGTTGAAAAGGCCTGTTGTGTACCATCAATGCAAAAGTATTGTGCGAGTCTTACCGAACACGTTGTTTTGTAAAAGAAGCCTTCAATAATTGTACCAAATTTCACATTCATAACACAAATTACAACTGTGTGATAATGCATCACAATGTCTAGTTGAATAGACGTTTATCAACACTGCCCAAAAATTGCATTGTCACACCCAGTGTTAGTTAAGGGCCAGTATTACTGCATCTGAGCGTGTAGTTCACATTTGCGATATTTAATTGCACCTCTGTCTTTAAATTTTCAAAAAACACTTGCAATTTTGGGAATACCATTTAATAATCAGAAAAATGTGACTTTTCATAGGCCTCATAAATAAATGTCTGGAGAACGGAGGAGTGCACAACAAAAGACCCAGGCCTTGTCCTCCCATAATCAGAATGTGGGTAGTAGCAGTACCAGAGATCCATCCAGTAGTAGCCTTAGTAGGAATAGTATGCCACAGTTCTTACTGGCTCCTGAAAGGTGCAACATTATTATTTAAGGATAAGACATAAAAAGGATAAGATTGTGGACAGGATGGCTCACTCCTCCTCTTAGTCACAACAGGATGTTGTGGAGGTCACTTCTGAGTCTGATACTGAGTCTTGGAGCCAGGGGTCATACCATTCCTCCTGCTCTTCCTCCTCAGAACAGCCTTTCAGTAGAATCCTCTGTCATCACTGCCCCCCCTACTGGGGTATCTTTTTTTCATAAGAGGCAACAGAACCCTACCACACATTACAGGAGATAGTTAAGAGAATCTCCCTTTTGATGGGTTGTGTGAGAACAGTCAGCGTTTGGAATGTCATGAGGAGAGGGTCAGGGGGAGGTGGATGACCCTATGCATTGCTGTGTTAGTGGTGGTAATAGTGGCAGCCTTAGTCACTGTGGTGATGGTAGGGGAAATGGTAGAGACAGTGGCACTTGGAACAAATAAAGAGCAAACATGAACGCTCATATTCCCCTCATATTTATCTTAGAACAGATGCTGACATATAGGCAGCAAGGGACGATGGCGGAAGAAAAACAGCTAGCGCATCTTGCTATCCACCATAGAGGTGGAGGATGATGAATATTGTGAATCTTCCCCTGACATCCAATCGTCTCATTGGGAGCGGAGCCAGAAAGAACTGGCACCTCAGGTAAGCTGGTCAGAATGGCAAACTGTATGCTTGCTTGCTTACATTGACAGGCGTATCATATCATACGTATTCATATCAAGCAGTCTGATGATTACTAGATAGCCATGCTTTTAGACCCTCTCTATCAAAGCAAAATAGGGGAATCTTTTCCTCCCTCCAAAAGGGAGGCCAAATTACATTACTACCAGGAAACACTGTGTACGCAGTTTGCTGCAGCTTTCGGAGATCAGACGCCTGCTGCCCACATGTCTGAAAGGGAGGAAAACTCCCGCTGCCACAAGCAGTAGAAGCAGCAGCCATTTGAGTCTCCTCAAAATGACTGAATATTTTTTTTTGCATCATGCTAGGCTGAGGCAAATCAGTAATCAGAGACCTCCCTCCTTAAAGACAAGATTCAGTCTTACCTAGACTCTGGCCTGTCTCCAGTGCATACCCTGTTCCCGGACCCCATGGACTTCTGAGTAGGAAGATTAGAACAGTGGCTTGAACTGACTTAGTATGCTTTGTCTTCTTTCTTGCCCAGCCTCCAGTGTCATCTCAGAGAGGGTTTTCAGTGTCACAGGGAATGTGATGACACCCAAGAGGACCAAGTTGTTCTCTGTCCAATACATCACTTTTGTCATAAAGAACTAAACCTGGATTCAGGAGGACTTTCACTTTCTCCTTCTGCTGAGGTTGATTAATAAATCTGGTCTTGCTGATGGTGCCCCTTCTTGCCACTGTTGCCGTCATATTTCTTGCCTAATATCATGTTCCGTATGTTTGCTGCTGCCATTATGCCACTGTCACAATCATGCCACTGCCCCTGTCTGCCTGCCAACATGTACCATATGACTGCTGTAGCCATCACCACAGCTTCTACTTCTCGCTGCTAATCCCCTACTGCCACCAACACATACCTCTTGTATCCTGTGAGGTCTCTTCTGATGTAGATGTTCTCTTTCCTCATCTTCCCCATTCAGACTAGACTGTCATGATGATTTCTTTCAGCCATCTTAGTTTCCTACTTTTACATTATCCTCCCTACTTCTGAACATCCCATACTGCCACCTTCAGTACTATGCCTGCTGTACTATACTACAGAAACATCCCCCCTGAAAATACTAATACTACACAGATAGTACCCCCTTCAATAATTATTGGCACACAGTGCCCTAAGAAACACTAAGCAAATAATGCACCTGACACTAATAGTGCCATATACACTTAGTGTCCCCCACAAATAATTGTGCTAAGCTGATACTGTGCACGGTTTCCCCCCCCCCCCACAGTAATAGTACTCCCCAAAGTCCCACCAATAGTGATTATTCTCTGCCAGAGTGCACTTAGTGTTAACAGTGCCTCCAATAGTAAAAATGCCCACATTGTGCCCATACTAGTAATTATGTTTCCCATAGTCCCCCAGTAGTAATAATTCTTCTTATAATGTGTGCATTATACATTACATTAATGTGCAGTAGAAAAATGCCCGTAATGTGTGCAAGTACAAAAAATACCGTTGTAATGTATGCCAGTACAGAAAATGACTTATAATGTTTGCCAATACAAAAAACCCTTATAATGCGTATTGCATGCCAGTACAAAAAATGCCCCCTTATAATCTGCGGCAGCAAAAAAATAGGCCCTTTTAATGTGTGCAAAAAATACCCCCTTATGTCTGCCAGTGCAAAAAACACCCCCTTATAATGTGTACCAGTGCAAAAAATTCCCCCTTAAAATGTGTGCCAGTACAAAAAACACTCTTAGTGGCCCCAGTAGAGCCAATGTTCCCATAGTGTGTGCCAGTACAGAAAAATGTCCCCCCCCCTTATATGTAAAAGTAAAAAATGGCCCTATTTAGTGCCACCAGCAGAAACAATGCCCCCATAGTAGCCTACCAACATGCTGCCAAATAAAAAATAATAAACTGAAATACTTACAGATGTAGCAGGGTTAACACACATGCTTTATGAGACATGTTTTTTAAACTAAATGCAACTAAATGCATTAAGCAATTGCTTTTTAATGGCTTTTGTTTCAAGATAATGCGATGAGTTAAGAAATTTGAGTTGAGTGTGTGTGTGTTACCCCTGCTACATCTGTACCTCCGTGCGGCTGTCCTTAAGTGCAGGCTTCTTCTGGCCTGTTTCCTGAGCTGTACGCTGCCCTGCTTAGGCGGTTCGATGATGATTATGTCATCGATCCGCCTGTGCCAGCCTCTGATAGGCTACAGGCAGTAGGCCTGAAGTCTTTCAGAGTGAACAGCAGACCCCTGTGACCTCTATAATATATTTATATACATATTATAATCACTATTAACGCTACGCATCCACCGCTGCTACTACTACTACTACTACCACCACTACCTATAGACAGCCAATCTACTTCCTTGTATGTCTCATGCCTTGCTGCTGCTACTGTTGTTACCATGTGCCTCTATTACCCTGCCCTTTCCACATTCACACTGTACTGCTGCTGCTCCAATTCGTTCAGAACGAGCCACTTTTTCTTCTGACAGTTATCACTTTTGCGTGCATTCTGCCCCCGTTAAGGCATAATTTTTGGAGGGCTGATCCCAACAATCCACTCTTTCTTCTGACAATTAGCACTTGTGTGTGTCATATGGGCAGGAATTCTAACCCCATTAAGGCATAGTTTTTGGATGCTTTTTTTTAATCTCATAACACTATGTGTGTTAAAACACTATCTGCCCGTGTAAGGGACAATTTGAAAAAGCATAACATGTGCATGGTGCACTGTGTTTTTAAACACATTGTTAATGCTGTCAAACATGCGCTTTCCCATAGCTATGTATGTCAGTTTCACTCAGACATGATTTGCTATTACTATCATTGCGTTCAGGAGCTTTAGGAGGTGAGAGAGAAAGAGCAAAAAATTAACAAAAATATATATTTTCCAAAAAATTCTGAGTCCTAGGAGACTAGAGGGTGCTATATTTGGTTCACGTAGAATCAATTCAGGTCTGAATCGAACTTTTTAAAAAGTTCTGCAAACTGAATCTCTCATCTCATCTCTAATGCAAACTAGAAAACCATTTTAATAAGCCAGACAAAAATAGGCAGAAAATATATTAAACCATGCATGTTTGTTTTTAAATAGATTCAAAATAAAAAGCAGAACAAAAATTGTAGTGCAATGGGTGACTGAAAGTATACACAAAATAATGAAATCACACATTTATTAAATTTTATTTAATTGTAGATGTATTCACCTTTGTAAAGGTATAGTGCAATGTTACTTCCAGAATGCACCTGCATCCAGTGCTACATAGGATAGTGAATTTCCGGTTATTTGTCAGTTTACACTTAAAGGAAATGTGTCACCAAAAATTATATCTGCCAGTTAAAACCAGGTAACAATACATATCCTTTTTTTTTTTTTTAACAGTTTTTATTGTCTGATTACAGATTTATCACTTCTATTTCCTGAACATGATTATTGGGGTGGTCCTCTTGCTGCCCTAAGCTGTACTTAACAGCATTTTGTCACGGAAGGTGTACAGGAAACAAGACAACACAAAATGAATATATACGACTCACTGGATCCAAAACTAAGGAACAAAAAGGGAGACCCCTGCATCAGACCTGGCACTCTCCCTGACTGCTCAGCCTATGTGAAAATATCAATGGTAGATGATTGCATATCCTCATACCTCGACTGTATAACACCTAAACACCCTTTAATAGTGAGGGGACACGACCACCGACTCCCTACACTAGATACGGAGGGAGTCTGGGTCACCTGGGATCCAGCAAACAGAAAAACACAAATGAATGCACAACACTTATCTTGTAGAAGACTGGGAAGTAGGATCAGCATGCACACACACTCCAGGAAATAATATAAACCGCACACTGATGCACTATGGGGAGGAATTTAAAGGGATACAATCATTCCAACTACATGACAGCTGAGAGAGGCTAACGAGATGAGGAACTGAAAGCAAAACAAAGGAAGCTCAAGGAGGAGGTTCTGAAAGGCATCTGTCAGAGCTTTTCAGATGTCTGGTGGTGACACATTTAGAAAGCATTAAGAAACTATTGCAAATGGTGAATCCTGTCTTACCACTACACAGAGGTGATATCATTATAGACAGGAGTAGAATGACAGATAAGCAGAAAACTGTAGTAAAGTGATCTGTACATATGAAGATGTGGAACCTGTTATTAGGCTTAGTGTCCAGTGCGAAAACTGCAGGATTTCATGGTTTTATTTAAATATAGACATGGAAAATAAAAAATAACATCAAAAATTATTTTAAATATGTTAAACATAAAAATGTGATTTAACCCCTTCCCGACCGCAATCTGTATATATACGTGATAGCTGCACATACCCCGTGCAGCTACCACGTATATATACGTTCTGGCAGCTCTTTAATCCAAGCGCTGCCAAGCGCTTGGATTAAAGCTTCTGCCCCTGCCCTGCTGCTGTCACGGACAGCATACAGTGCAGTAATGCCGGCAAGGGACCAATCAGAGTGGCCCCTTGCCGGCAATCGATCCGATTGGTTAGTCTGTGCAGACTAACCAATCGGATCGCGGCAGTGTTAAAATGCCGGTTTCAGGCTCTGATCTGCGCTCTGCAGATCAGAGCCTGAAATCAGTGTCCTTGCAGCCCCCCATCTGTGCAGCCCCCCGCCCCTGATCTGTGCCTGCAGACACTTACCCCCCTGCCCCGATCTGTGCAGGCCCATCTGTGCCCCCTCCGTCTGTTCCTAGTGCTGCGGCACTGCCCCCTCCTTGAGTCCGCCCCCTGCTGCCTTGTCATACCTCCCTCCCCCCCCCTCCCCATTCCAGCGCTGACCCCCGTCTGCCCCCCTGCTGTTTGATGGCGGCGGCTCCATTCCTGAGCCGCCGCCATCATCAGAGTGTCAGCTCTATGCTGACACTCTGCTGTAAATTCTGTGACCCCATAGATGCTGCGGCAGCGGCATCTATGGGGTTAATAGAGGGAGGGGGCTCCCTCTCTCCACCATCGGGGCTGCTGCGCTGCGATGGCAGCCCCGATGGTTGCCCTGGCAACCGGACGCTTTGCAAAAGCGTCCACTGTTGCCACCTACAGGGCATCTGAATGTATTACACTTTGCAATGCAAGAGCATTGCAAAGTATAGTACAGCCATCAGCCCCACTGGATCTTCATGATCCAAGAGGGACTTGATAAAAAAAAGTGAAAAAAAAATAAAAGTAAAAATTATTAAATAAAAATGTAAAATTAAAAAAAATAACATTTTCCTATAAAAAATTTAAAATGAAAAAACTACACATATTAGGTATCACCGCGTCCGTAACGACCGTCTCTATAAAGATATCACATGATAGACCCCGTCTGATAAACACCATAAAAAAAAATAAAAAAAACTGTGTAAAAAAAGCCATTTTTGTCACCTTACATCACAAAAGTGCAACAGCAAGCGATCAAAAAGGCGTTTGACCGCCAAAATAGTATCAATCAAACCGTCACCTCGTCCCGCAAAAAATGATACCCTATTTAAGACAATCGCCCAAAAAATAAAAAAGCTATGGCTCTCAGACTATAGAGACACTAAAACATCATTTTTTTGGTTTCAGAAATGCTATTATTGTGTAAAACTTAAATAAATAAGAAAAAGTATACATATTAGGTATTGCCACGTCCGTAACGATCTTCTCTATAAAACTATCACATGACCTAACTCCTCAGATGAACGCTGTAAAAATAAATAAATGAAAACTGTTCCAAAACAGCCATTTTTTGGGTCACCTTGCCCCATAAAGTGTAATAATGAATGATCAAAAAATCCTATGTACCCAAAAATGGTACCAATATAAACCTCCACACTTTCTGCAAAAAACGAGCCCCTGCACAAGACGATGGGCAGAAAAATAAAAAACATATGGCGTTCAGAAAACCAATCCAGCACAATCTGCCTTCCAAAAACCGTATGGCATTCCTTTCCTTTTGTGCCCTGCCGTGTGCCCGTACAGCAGTTTACGACCACATGTGGGGTGTTTATGTAAACCGCGGAATCAGGGTAATAAATATTGAGTTTTGTTTGGCTGTTAACTCTCAATGTGTTAAAGAAAAATAAATTATAAAATGAAAAATCTGCCAAAAAAGTGCAATTTAGAAATTTCATCTCCATTTTCCTTTAATTCTTGTGGAACGCCTAAAGGGTTAACAAAGTTTGTAAAATCAGTTTTGCGTAACATGAGGGGTGTAGTTTCTACAATGGGGTCATTTATGGGGGGTTTCCACTATGTAAGCCCCACAAAGTGACTTCAGACCTGAACTGGTCCTTAAAAAGTGGGTTTTGGAAATTTTCTTAAAAATTGTAAGAATTGCTTCTAAACTTCTAAGCCTTGTAACGTCCTAAAATAATAAAATGACATTTCAAAAATGATGCCAACATAAAGTAGACATATGGGCAATGTTAAGTAATGAATATTTTATTAGGTATGACTTTCTGTTTTAGAAGCAGAGAAATTGAAATTTGGAAATTTGTGAATTTTTCCACATTTTTGGTAAATTTGGGATTTTTTCATAAATAAAGGTGAAATATATTGACTCAAATATATGACTATCATGAAGTACAATGTGTCACGAGAAAACAATCTCAGAATGGTGTGGATAAGTAAAAGTGTTCCAAAGCTATTACCACATAAAGTGACGCATGTCAGATTTGTAAATTTTGACCTGGACACTGGGGCATCAATGACCCTTGGTCATGAAAGGGTTAAACAAAAGGTAATTTTCTGATGACACATACCCTTTAACAAAAAGGTTTCTACAATTTGTGGGCACAAGCTAATCTGTATTTATTTTTACATTTCAAGACAATTTAAGCAAAGAAAAACAAGGTAAAGGGTATTTTAGTGACCTACACAAAAATGGAATACAACTGTACATAGCAATAAACAAAACAGGAAAAGGAATTCATTGTTAGTAACATCTGAAATTTATCTTGGATCTATTGACAGTCTTTGAAACAAAAGAATTACCATAATTGAAAATGATGTCCTCAGGATGCACACCAAACCCCATAAATATAACCTGTGACTTCTATGAAGTTATCCAGCAGCACTGTATTGCTGGGAAACAGCTTGATATTAAAGTGTGGTCACCAACTGGGAGACCCATCAAAGTTGTGGTCTGGGATAAAGAAGTGTGAGTTCTATAGCCAGTTCTGCCTGTTTTTACCCTTGGTGGGATGAAAAAATAATATTACAAAAGGTACCATTTCGGGGTATGTACGACTTTTTGATTTCTGATTTTTTGGGGGGAATAAGGTGACCAAAAAATAGCAAATCATGCATTTTTTTTTCTCTTACAGTGTTCTCCACACAGGAAAAATGTGATATGTTATAAAATTTTTGTAAATGGAGATACTTTTTGTTGTTGTTATTGTTTATTCACTTTTATATGTCAAATTTAAAAAGGGGAGGGGGGTGATTTTAATTTAAGTTAAGTAAAAAAAAAAAAAAAAATTTTACTTTCATTTTTAGTCCCCTACTTGTACAGTACATGCAATCTTCTGGTGAATTGTACCAATAGACTGCAATTACAGTCTCAGGGACTCTGACAGACTCCTTGCCGAGCTGTACCTCAGAGACAGCTTAGAAGGCAGTTTGCAACGGCAGGATCTCGGACAATACACTGGATGACGTAAGGGGCTCACAGGGCGAGCCAAGCAATAGGCTGGGGAGGAGTTATCTGAGAAGAAGGCAGAGCAGCCTGGGCACTTACAGCCCGAACGCCACCCCTGGGCACTTGCAATCCCTCATTTACATATGAATAAAATAGCGTTTTTTGCTTCTGGTGAACATAAAAAACAAAAACAAAGGTACCATTTGACTCATGAATAGTTATGCTACAGCGCTATGTAAGCAGTGTATAAGGGTAAATTGTGGTGACAATCCAGGAACTGATTCAAAACAAAAGACAAGTAGAAAGGAAACCTTTCCTTTTTCTCTTGTTAAAAGAAATCAGAATAAAATGTAGAGCAAGAGTGCTTTGGAGTTTTTGGTGTAATTCTCCATTTATGTGTAAAGTGACAGATATATTGTGAGACAGGTCGAACAGGCAGGGTTATATTAGAGAGGACCTGTAACCTCTCCTCACATGTCTGTTTCAGCAACTACTTGCATCCTCCCTGTTAGGGCTCATGCACACAAACTTATTTTTCTTCTGTTATGTTTTTTCGCAGGTCAGAAAGCTAAACCTTTTATCTTATTTGAGAAATATTTTTTTATTGATGTTCACCGCACAATGAAAATAGGTACAATTTCCAATATATGTCATGAGTGATACATATTTTCTTTTAATAAAACATTCTAAAACATTATAATAAACCATAAGACATTAATCACAGTAGTATAACCATAACCCCCCCCCCCCCCTCCCATTCCCGAAATCCCAAGGATATCTGTCAGTAACCCTCGCTTTCCTCTAGGAAACAAGGAAAAATTAGGTAAGTATGGAATGTATAACAGTATCTGTGCACGTATTACATCCCGACAGACAGGTTACCCAGTGTTCCTTTCAGCGATTCCCTGGCATACCATTCCATGTATTGGAAAGTTCTCATGAGGGATGTGATTTCTGTTTGTGGAATATGTTTTCTAATAAAGGTCCTCCATTTGCGGAAGAAACCCTTGGTCTTCCTTTCTTTCTGCGTTTCTATTTCTAGTTTATCTATGTACATATAGTATGTCATCTAAGATATCACCTCTTTTAGTTTTTGTGTGCTTGGTTTCAACCAAGGAGACTTCTCAAACCTAATAGCAATGCTATATCCACTATTATTTGTGGTTTGGGTTCTGTGAAGATGTGAAAGAGCAGAGGCTCTGGAGCTAGGCTCAGGTCCTGCTCCCATGTGTGGTGATCCATAGTTAGATGTTTTCCCAGAATTTTTGTACATGAGGGCAGTGCCAGATGCAATGTGTCAAGTCTGCTCTTTCCAATCCGCATTTAGGACATGCCCCAGGATGATCAGGCTTATCCAGTCTACCAGGGAAATGAAATGCATATATGGCTGAGTTCATCAAATGGTAATGTGACTCCCTCCACTTTTCACATGGAACTGCTCTGCACACTCTGTTCCATCCCTGTAAAAACTCTTCAGGTGTGGCTTTGATCTTAAGTTTCTTTTCCCATTTTTTTTAAAGGGTAGCTTCCACCTTTTTGTTGTCTGGCTCCCTTATAACTTGGTATATATGTGAGAGCGTCTGCTTGGAGTTGGCAGATCCTAATGAGTTAATCAATGTGGTGTTGCTACATTCTATGGAGGGATTTAGCAGCCTTTGCCGGCAGAAATTAGTTACCTGGTGATATAGCAAAAAGTGTGCTTTGTTAAAGGGATTCTGTCACCAGGTTTCACCCCTGTCAGCTAAACATATGCTGATGTTCAGGGCCTCATCAGGATTCCTAATGTGGGCTTCTAAATGTGATCCGTAGCCTTATTTTGCTAAAAAAAACAGGTTTTACTAACCTGTCACTCAAAGAAATAAGGTGTCCAAGGGGATGTCAAGGGATGCAAGGTGCCGGCCGCAGCCACGCCGTTCATGCCCAGCGCCACCTTTTCAGACTTCTGCACTGCCTCCTAATCCTCTGTGCCGCCTCTCGCTCTCCCTCCCTCCCCCTCCTCCTGCTGTAAGATCTCGTGCGTGCGCACAGGGCTCTGAGAGGCTGGCGCCAGAGTGCAGGTCATACCTGGGTTGAGCGAAGTGCCGGCGCATGCGCACTTCGCTTTAAGAAGCCAAATCGAGAAGTCCGCACGGGCGCATCAGGCAGAGCCCTGTGCGCACGCTCGAGATCTTACAGCAGGAGGAGGGAGGAGGGAGGGAGAGCAAAAGGCGGCACAGAGGATTAGGAGGCGGTGCAGAAGTCTGGAAAGGCGGCGCTGGGCACGAACGGCGGTGGCTGCGGCCGGCACCTTGCATCCCTTGACATTCCCTTGGGCACCTTATTTCTTTGAGTGACAGGTTAGTAAAACCTGTTTTTTAGCAAAATAAAGCTACGGATCACATTTAGAAGCCCACATTAGGAATCCTGATGAGGCCCTGAACATCAGCATATGTTTAGCTGACAGGGGTGAAACCTGGTGACAGAATCCCTTTAAGTTTGTATCTGTCACAGAGTTCCGAGAATGTGAGATATCTGCCCTCTGAGGTCTGTAACAAATTCAGAAAGGTGTTAATTCCCCTTTCCCTCCATCTCTCAAACATCTTGCTATGTGTCCCCTGGGGGAATTCTGGGTGATGCCATAACTCTATTTTCCTTGAAGCCAGAAAGGGTCTCTTACTCAGTTTACTTATTTTTTCCAGGCTATCATGGTATCCCTAATGATGATCGAGTGTTTCAGATGTGCTGGTAGTACATTTCTCCTTGAATATAGTAGATTAACCAATGACCACGGAGCTGCCAGTTGTTGTTCCAGCAGGTAGTTAGAATAATGGTGGGTCTTGTGTATCCAATCTATGCAGTGTCTAAATAGACATGAGATATTGTACAGTCTAAGGTTGGTCAAATTTAAGCCTCCGTTGCTTCTAGGCAACATTAATTTAGTAAGGGCTATCCGAGGTCTCTTCCCCACCCATAAAAAGGTTGAGAAGGCCGACTGGAAATCCTTTATATCCGAGTGCTTTAGTAGCATCGGAATTGTCTGGAGGGGATACAGTAGTTTTGGAAAGCAAACCATTTTGATTAAATGGCTTCTGCCTGTCAGAGACAGTGGAAGACTGTGCCATCTCCATAGGTCCTTGGCAATAATTTTGAATAGGGGAATATAATTTAGTCGGTATAAGGAATTGATTGTTTTCCCTATTTTGATTCCCAGGTAGGTGATATCTGAGTCAGCCACTGAGATTTGGCCACAGCTGTCGGACAGGCGAGATTTCAGCGAACCAGTGCCCAGGGGCAGTATTTTTCATTTATCTATGTTGACCCTGAACCCGGAAACCGGTCCAAAGTTTTAGGACTTTTTCAAGGTCTTCTAGTGGGTCTGCCATAAAGAGGAGGAGGTCATCCGCAAAAAGAGACTTCCATACTTTTCTTCCTACCCTAATTCCTCTGAAAATGTCTCCTTCCTCTAATATGCGCGCAAGAGGCTCTAGAGCCAAGTTGAACAGTAAGGCCTCATGCACACGACCGTTGTTGTGTTCCGTGTCCGTTGTTCCGTTTTCCGTGATTTTCTGCGGACCCATTGACTTTCAATGGGTCCGTTGAAAACTCGGATAATGCACCGTTTGTCATCCGCATCCGTGATCCGTGTTTTTAGACCTGTCCTATTTTTTTAACGGACAACGGTTGGAGGACCCATTCAAGTCAATGGGTCCGTGAAAAAACACGGATGCACACAAGATTGTCAACCGCGTCCGGGATCCGTGCCCGTTTTTTTCCTATCATTTGCAAGGCAAACTTGACTTAGATTTTTTTTCACTTTTCTTCATGCCTGGTCATCCTCCAAAAATCAAGGAAGACACACAGAAACAAGAATGGAAACGGATCACGGAACAACGGAACACCGTTTTGCGGACCGTGAAAAAATACTGTTGTGTGCATGAGGCCTAAGGGTGATAGGGGCCACCTGTGGTGGGTGCCTTTATGTAGGGTGAAGGGCGCAGAGAGGATTAACCGGGATAGACATCCTTGCTTTAGGGGCTGCATAGAGAACAGAGATAAATGTCCTAAAGGGGCCGGAGAATTTCATCGCATCTAGCACTTCCTCCAACCAATCCCATCTGACGTTATCAAATGCCTTTTCTACGTCAATTGCTACCAGTGAAGATGCGGGGAGGCTGTGTGATGACCACTGTACGGTGTCTAACACTGTCAGCACCTTCCTTATATTGGATACTGCAGATATGTTACTAATGAACCCTGATTGGGATGTAGTGATAAGACATGGGATAATTAAGGAGAGCTTATCAGCCATGATTTTGGCGATAATTTTAAGATCAACGTTTATCAATGATATGGCGCAGTAGGATGAAGGTTGCTTGGGATCTTTCCCAGGTTTTGGGATTAGTTTTATGTATGCCATGTTGTCTGAGAGTGACAGGGGGGTACCTGTCAGGAAGCCATTAAGGACCCTAGTGAGGGGCTCCTTGAGTTATTCTCCTAATAGTTTGTAGAATTCCCTTGTATATCCGTCCAGTCCCGGGGCCTTATGTAGGTGTATTTTTTTTTATGGCTTTGACTACCTTATCTTCTGTAATGGATGTATTTAGTTCCTCAAGTTGTATCTGCGAGAGGGACGGGAGAGATGTGCATTTTAGGAAGAAGTCTGACATGTGGCCTGTGGTGCCCGGGTGTTGATATAGTGCAGCATAGTAGTCCCCTAGGATGGAAACTATCTTGTCAGGGTGTCTGTGAGTTACTTAGTGAACGTCCATCAGATTTCGGATATGTTGCTGTCACTTGGAGTTTTTAATAAGGGCAGACAGTAAGCGGACAGATTTATTGCCATCTATAAAAAATCTAGTTTCCGTGTATGACATGTCTAGCTGCATCCTACATTCGTACCACAGCTTATATTCTTGGCTCGCTGTCTGCCAAAGGTGTTTGGTTTGAGCGGATAGTGCAGTTTGATAGGTTGTATATTTGGTGCGCAGTGTTTGACTGATCTCCTGAAGTTGTTTTGTAACCCTTCTCTTAAGACCTCTTGTGTATGCCAATATTCGTCCCCTGAGGACTGCCGTGGCTGTGTCCCAGTAGACAGAGGGCACATCTACATGGGTTGTGTTATCCTCTTTGAATTCAAGGTACCAACCCTGCAAAATATCTCCAAATTTTTCATCTTTGGACAGAAAAGAGGGAAAGCGCCACAAAAACCACTTCCTCTCGAGTGGTGCTCCAGAAGGGTTATGGATATGAGGGAGTGATCAGAGATTATCATGTCATGTATTAAGGGGTCAATCACTCTTGCATGTAGAGATTCGGCAATTAGGAAATAGTCAATTTTAGACCATGAGTCGTGAGGGGGGGGGAGTAGAATGTGAACTCTCTGGCATCCGAGTTAGCGGTTCGCCAGACATCTAATAAAGCTGTTTCTCTGTATCTCTGGACCAGAACACCATCATGGAAATGTGGTTTTGTTGATTGTTTGCGTGCCCCCTTCCTATCTTCATAGTTATTAATCACTGTGTTAAAGTCCTCCCTCCTCCACTATTCAGGACGTTGTAGGGTCTCTTTCTACCATAATGGCCAGATTTGCCAAAAATTGTTTGTTTACTCCATTGGGTCCATACACTCTATATAGACTGATCCCGCCTGCCCCTGTAGTCAAATGTACAGCCTGAAGTTGCATTTCTTGCAATAGCGCTATTTCGTTGTGCAAGTGCCTGAGGATTTTGTTGCGTTTTTGTGGGGAACGCAACCCCTTTACATTCCAAGATGCAAGTGTATTCTATGTATAAAGTATTAAGTAATGGTAGATACCTTCAGACATCCTATAGGTTCCCAACAGTCCCCTTTCCCCCCAACATAGGTATAAGAACAAAAGCATAAATGGTACATAACAAAAGTAACATTAGAGCGGAGGGTGCCAAATAATTTCTTTGAGACCTCTCCATGGCTCTCGCGGACCTCACTTTTTTCCGCATGTGTTTAGGCTACAATACTAGTACTCTCTCAACTATTTAAGAGTTCCCTGCCTCGACTACTAGTAGACAGAAGAGCAATGTACATATTATTTGTTATACATATTAAATGCCACTGGTAATAATGTATATAAATAGATGGATGAATAGGGGGTTTCCCGTCTCCTTTTCTCAACCTCAGGCTTCCACAGCCGGCCAAACTAGCCTTTATCAATGTCAGGAAATCCCCCATTCATGGCCCCACCTCGCGACCCCAAACCTGACTCTCTGTGTCGTCAGCAAAGTCTAGGCGCCGCAGCTATTCTCATCTAAGAATCCAGGTAGGTAATAAGGTGACCCTTCAGCATTGTCTGGAGCGCATTCTTGCTCGTCTTTGCTCCATTGGAAGTCCCAGAGTATTGTATGATCTTTTTTGATGTTCTGGACTCCATCTTGTCTGTGTGCGTCAGAAGCTCGGGCCTTCTTTATCCTCCTATGGCACGATCTTCGGGTCTTCTTCTCCCAGTTCTTTGTAGGCTTCCTCAAGGGTAGTGTACGTTGTGGCGGTGCCATCTGCCCTGAAGACCTTTAGAGTTGCCGGGTAGATCAGCGCGATCCTCGTGTGTCTGCAATACAGCTGGGTGCATAGAAGTGAGAAAGCTTTGCACTTTTTGTGACCTCAACCGAGTAGTCCCCTAATAAAAGCATCCTCATCCCCCGTAGAATAACAGGTTCCTTGCTTTATTTGAAAGCTCTGAAAATGGCCTCTTTGTATAATCGAGGTAGCACATTATGACCTGCCTCAGTCTGGCTGGCTGGCTGGCAGTCTGTGCCCCGCAGATCTAGACCCACTCTGTGCGCGTGTTCAACTTTGCAATGGTGCAAAATGCCCAGCAGACGTGGTAGTTCTTGTTCACAGATTTTAAGTAAATCCCCTGAAGGTATAGATTCTTGCAATCCTACCACTCTCAGATTATTGCATCGAGACCTATTTTCTAGGTCTTCCAATCTATCCCATAGCCGTTTGTCATCTGCAAGAGTGTTTTGTACTTTGTGCAGTATCGATTCTGTGGTGTCTTCCACTATTTGAATCCTACTTTCTGCCGCTTCTATACGGGTGTCATGTTGTTGTAGCGTATGCTGTAGCATAGCGTATGCAGCAGCATGGCATTTGTTATAGAGTTGGCTAAAGTCTCTTGCAGATCAGAGGCAAGATGGGAAGCTACCTCAATGCTAGTTTCTTGTAATCTATGTGGTTTATTGGCATATACCGATGTTTAAACTCTGATGGGTCTCCCACCTTTTCTGGTAGTTCTTCCCCCTCCTGTGGACTTGGCGCCATGCTGGAAAGTTCAGCGTCATCAATTGGAGGTGGGGATACTGCTTTGCTCTTGGTTTTCTTGTCCATGTTCAAGAAGAAATGGTCCATGCACCGTCTCAGAGAGGTCTCCTGCGTCCTTTTAAGAATCAACACGGGCAATCTGGCATGCGATATGGATGCGTAGTCGAGGAGCTCTCGCACTCTGCTGCATCACATGTCGGCGCCGGAACTGGAAGTGAACCATTTATCTTAATGGGGCGGGAAAAAATGGAAATGACTGTGTGTGCATTTCTGTGTCCGTACGCATATCTGTTCCGCAAAAAAAAAATTATATGTCCTATTCTTATCTATTTTGCGGACAAGGACAGGCATTGTTACAATGGATCCACAACAAAAATGGATGCCACACAGACATCACACAGATGTCATCTGTTTTTTTTTATCGGTAGTGTGTTTTGAGGACCGCAAAATACATACGATCGTGTGCATGAGTCCTTAATAAAACTTTTGAACCATCTATTCTTATGTCTCTGTGTTCTGCCATGTTTTTTATTAAAGGGATTTTCTGAGACTTTATGACTGATGACCTATTCTCAGGATAGGTCATCAGTATCTGATGGGTTGCGGACCAATCAGCTGTTTGAGAAGGCAGCAGCGCTTTTAGCTTTTCCTAGGCCAGTGGGGGCATGTTCATCGGTCATGTGGCCTAAGCACAGCAAAACTCCATAGAAGTGCCCCTCAGGAGTGCCAGTGCCTTGTCAAACAGCTGATCTGCTGGGGTCCTGGGTGTTGTACCCCCACGATAAGATACTGGTGACCTAATCTGGGGATCTGTACTCACCGCTTCCCGGTCCTCCACTTGGCTGTCTGCTGTGCAGGGCTGCGCACCATGTGACCTCACTGTGCGCAGCCTTCACAGCTGACAGCTGAGAACCAGGAAGAAGAGAGATGGCGCTGGTGGTGAGGAGCGGTGGCGTCCAGGAGCAGGAGAGGTAAGTTATTTTTATTTTATTAGTGCTGATGGCTGACATGGGGGCATGATGGCTGACATGGGGGCATGATGGATGGGGGCTGGTGGCTGACATGGTGGGCTGATGGCTGACAAAGGAGGTCTGATGGCTGACATGAGGACATGATGGCTGACATGGAGGGCTGATGGATGGGGGCTTATGGCTGACATGGGGGCTTATCTGAGACATTGGGGGTCTGATCTGAGGTCTGATTAGCATTGGGGGTCAGATCTGAGGTATGATTAACACTGGGGTCTGATTGGGGCTGTGAGCTGAGGTCTGATAACATTGGGGGTCTGATTGCTGGTCTGACCTGAGTTGTAATGGAAAAAATTTTTTCTTAATATCCTCCTTTATAACCTATCTTCTTATGGGCCGGTGCGTCTTATAGGGTGAAAAATACGGTCCTCAAACCAGCGATTGTCTGAAGCAGAGCGCAAATACCAGGACCACACAGAGGAGAAGCCAGCTGCTGCAGACGGGACCAGGGCCAGGTGAGCTGCGAGTGGGATGGCGCCAAAATGTACCTTCGCTTGTGTTGGTAAAAATCCTTGCACCGGCCCTGCTTTCACACTAGCGTTATTCTTTTCCGGCATTGAGTTCCATCCTAGGGGCTCAATACCGTAAAAGAACTGATCAGTTTTAGGCCCCATGCACACGGCCGTTGTTCACGGCCGTGTGCATGGGGCCTTATCCTAATGCATTCTGAATGTAGAGAAATCCGTTCAGTATGCATCAGGATGTCTTCAGTTCAGTCTTTTTGACTTTTCAGGACAGAGATAATACGGCAGCAAAACACTTGACATGCAATAATGCCGGATCCGGACCCAATTGTTCTGGCAAAACGGATCTGGCATTGCGGTTTGGGCATGCTCAGACCGCAAAAAATGTGAAAAAAATAAATGCTGAATTTGTTTTTCTGGATGACGGAAATGATCGGAGAGACGGATCCGGAATTTCAATGCATTTGTCAGATGGATCAGGATCCTGATCTGTCTGACAAATGCCATCAGTTTGCATACGTTTTGACTGAACTGCCTGCCGGAATCCTCTGCTGCAAGTGTGTGAAAGTACCCTAAGCTGGACCTTTATAGCAAACTGCCTGCAATTAATTAATAACAAAGGAATATTAAACGAATGGTAAAACACAAAGCCAATAAGAATAGATGCTCCAGAATTCTTATAACATGGGAAATAAAAGTAGTTATTTCACAGACATGTCAGGAGAGGCAAAAGGTTCTCTTTAAGCCACTGTCTTTTTCCAGTGGCAAATAGCAGACATTTGAATGTAGCTTGGTATACAAATAAATCACACTTTAAATAATCCAATAAACAAAATATTTTAAACTTACACTTTAAATATTAGTCACAACAGACTATGGTTAAATCAAAAAGAATAATCTACTCTTTTAAGTTAAAGGGGTTGACTCAACATTTTTGGGATACCACTGGGATAGGACATACATGTGAGATACGTGGGGGTTCCACCTCTGGGACCCAGTTCTATCTCCAGAACGGGGCCCCTGAAGTGAAGGAGAGCACCCCACGTATGTGCCGCATTCTCTCCTTTCACTTCTGTAAGGCCCCTTTCACACTGGCAAGTTTTCCGCGCGGGTGCAATGCGTGAGTTGAACACCTTGCACCCACACTGAATCAGGACCCATTCATTTCTATGGGGCTGTTCACATGAGCAGTGATTTTCGCGCATCACTTGTGCGTTGCGTGAAAATCACAGCAAGCTCTATTTTGTGCGTTTTTCATGCTACGCAGGCCCCATAGAAGTGAATGGGGCTGCGTGAAAATCGCAAGCATCCGCAAGCAAGTGCGGATGCAGTGCGATTTTCACACACGGTTACTAGGAGACGATCGGGATGGGGACCTGATCATTATTATTTTATCTTATAACATCTTTATGAGGGAAAATAATAGCATTCTGAATACAGAATGCATAGTACAATAGCGCTGGAGGGGTTAAAAAATAATTTAACTCACCTTAATGCGCTTGCTTGCGCAGCCCGTCTTCTCTTCTTTGCTGTGTACAGGAAAAGGACTTGTGATGACGTCACTCCAGTCATCACATGGTCCATCACATGATCCCTCACCATGGTAAAAGATCATGTGACGGACCATGTGATGACCGGAGTGACGTCACCACAGGTCCTTTTCCTGCACACAGCAAAGAAGAAGACAGAAGAGAAGCCGGGCTGCGCGATCAAGTGGATTAAGGTGAGTTCAATGTTATTTATTTTTTTAACCCCTCCAGCGCTATTGTACTATGCATTCTGTATTCAGAATGCTATTATTTTCCCTTATAACCATGTTATAAGGGAAAATAATACAATCTACAGAACACCGATCCCAAGCGGGTTTGGGTACCAAACATGCCGATTTTTCTTACGCGGGTGCAAAACGCATTACAATGTTTTGCACTCGCGCGGAAAAATTGTGTATGTTCCCGCAACGCACCCGCACCTATTCCCACAACGGCCGTGTGAAAGAGGCCTAAGACTGCCAAAAACAGACTTGCTAGAACACTTGGCTATTTCTGGAAGTCCCATAGTACAACTGCTGTGGTTCCAGGGGTGGAATCTGCACCTATCTGATATTTGTGGCATATCCCAGTGATATGCCAATTTTTTTTTTATGAGATAACCCCTATTAAATAGCCACACTAAGATGAGATGCATCTCCTAGAGACAGAAAGAGCTAGCAGATGAAAAAACAGCATTTATTATTTGTAGGTTGTATACTGTTTTATTTGACTAATACTAACTATAGACTTTATAATAATTATGAGGCCATAAAATCCACAGGCATCACTGGATTTTACTTTCTCCCCAGAGTGGTCACAGCAGAAAGTTCCTTATTGATCAGCTCATCATCCAGTGGTCCTTGTCTTATCCAAACTAGACTATCTTTTTAATATGTGTAGTAGTACTAGTTGCTGGGGAAATTCTGCTTGACAATCTCATATAAAAGGCTGAAGCAGCTAGGTAGTGTACCTCTAGCAACTATTGTCTCCCAAACGATTGTAGTATTAATCAGCTTCTAAAAAATAAATATATTTATAGTAATGAAAGTGAAAAGATTTTAATTATATATATGCCATTCAGGACTTAATGTATATAAAGTACAAATAAAAAGCCTAAGCTTTATAATATGAGCAATCCCTTTATAATAACTCAAATAAATGGCCACATGTACTGTGAACTAGACCTTGTGGTAAGGCCTCTTTCACACTTGCGTTGTCCAGATCCGGCGTGTACTCCACTTGCCGGAATTACACGCCGGATCCGGAAAAACGCAAGTGTACTGAAAGCATTTGAAGACGGATCCGTCTTCAAAATGCTTTCAGAGTTACTATGGCAGCCAGGACGCTATTAAAGTCCTGGTTGCCATAGGAGGAGTGGGGAGCGGGGGAGCGGCATACTTACAGTCCGTGCGGCTCCCGGGGCGCTCCAGAATGACGTCAGAGTGCCCCATGCGCATGGATGACGTGCCATGCGATCACGTGATCCATGCGCTTGGGGCGCCCTGACGTCACTCTGGAGCGCCCCGGGAGCTGCACGGACAGTAAGTATGCTGCTCCCCCGCTCCCCACTACACTTTACCATGGCTGCCAGGACTTTAGCGTCCCGGCAGCCATGGTAATTATTCAGAAAAAGCTAAACGTCGGATCCGGCAATGCGCCGAAACGATGTTTAGCTTAAGGCCGGATCCGGATCAATGCCTTTCAATGGGCATTAATTCCGGATCCGGCCTTGAGGCAAATCTTCAGGATTTTTGGCCGGAGCAAAAAGCGCAGCATGCTGCTGTATTTTCTCCGGCAAAGAAACGTTCCGTTCCGGAACTGAAGACATCCTGATGCATCCTGAACGGATTTCACTCCATTCAGAATGCATTAGGATAAAACTGATCAGGATTCTTCCGGCATAGAGCCCCGACGACGGAACTCTATGCCGGAAGAAAAGAACGCAGGTGTGAAAGAGCCCTAAATTGTGCTAAAAAGTTGGGGAAAATTTGCATAATCTGGAACATTTCCTTTTAGAAAAATCCACTGTGCCTTGCTCATGATGCAGTAACAGAAGACTGGTGTGGCTTAGTGTAAAATGGAGTGTGATCTAATATTGCCACATGTTTGCATCAATTACAATTCTATCATAAAATTCACAGCAAAATAAGCCAATCAGTAGTTGTGCCAAGTTTATCATCCTGCCAAAGCCACTGTGCTGAATTTGTCTAAGTTTACACCATCCCCACTCCAACTCTGGAGGAAAGAAAAATACATGTGTATATATATTGTGACATAGTGACATAGTGAGGGGTATGGTCTGGGAAAACAGGTATTTTTCCTCCTAGCGTGTGCTTTGCAGCCAGGTGGGTCAATTATCAGACTGGAGATCGGGTGCCGGTCCGGGTTTTTGGCAACACCTTTAAAAGACAGCTGGGATCAGCAGAGGGAATCTCCCTGTGTTGGGATCTGAGACTTGTGTCGAGGTGGAGGACTATGTCCAGTGTGAGAGGAAACAGGCTGACTAAAGCCTGCTGATGGACTTTTTGTGACAGAACAGACCGCCTGGTGTGAACTAACACCAATACTGCAAGGTGACTTTTTACTTGAAAGTTACTTTTTGTTTAGTGAACTTGCTAATGTGTGAATAAACACTGAACTCTTGATTTAAGAACTGGTTTGTGCCTCTATACTGCATCCGCTTATCCTGTGTATCAGAGCGTATCCCCACTAATATATATATATTACACACGCATATATAATACTCTGTTACTCTGTTCTGCACTAAAAGCAGACAACTGAAGAATGACTGGTTAATGTAACCATTCCAATGACTTTAAGCAAACTCTGCTGGTATGTCACACGTTTTTTATATACAAGGTCAGTCCGCTGACATCCCCCAGTCCAGAAGCTGACACAAGACGCTGTCCAGATAATGTGAGTCTGGAAATCCTTTCCCAGTTACATTAGATCCAAACTCTGTCTTGAGCGGGATTCGTGAAATGGACACAGAGTCTATGATGCCAGGAGTACGTGAGGGAAGGACAGGAAAGAGGAGACGACTTTCCCATGCTTTTATCAAAAGAAGAAGGACCTACAAAGAAATAAAGACCAGAGTCAGGACTTCACATTGAGGTAAAACCTCCTTGTCTGCAGAGCTTTTAACTGAGTAAAATAGCAATTTGATGTAATTTGACTGCTTAGTCACCACCAATACGGGTCTCCCATGCAGGGGAGAGGAGAGCAGGAGCTCATCCCTTACATAAGGGTCAGGCTCCTGCTCTAACCTCCCAAATCAGTATAAGCACTGATCTAGGCAGTTTTACCCCTCAAATGCTGTGTCATCTAAGCAGTTACAGAGAGCGGACTCCCTCTGCCTTCTATCCATACCCTATGAATTTGATTATGGGGTGCCAATTTCTGTGCACAGCAGCCTGGGACCTAATGAAGACCTGCCTGCAATGTTTCTCCTCAGTCTGCACCTCTCTGGCCTGATGGTGACTTTCATTATAGCACCGACAGTATAATGCATTATATAGCATTACAAAGCATTATAGACACTATAAAAAAAAACGCCTGTTACAGTCCACTTGTGGGACTAATAAATTGTTAAAAAAATGTATTAAAATAAAAAAATCAAATTAGAAAATATACAATTTTTGCCATTGACAAAAAAAAAAAAAACAACTCTCAACATATTTGGTATTGCCACATCCCATAATGACCCAAAGTCTGTAAAAAAAAAATGCCAGAATAGCAGTTTTTTGCTTATTTGTCAAGAAACAATCAAAAAGTGTACCCCAGAATTATATCAATAAAAAGTACAGATTGTCCCACAAAAAAATCAAGCCCTCAGACAGCTCCATAAAAAAAAAAAAATGGCCTGGGGCCATAATAAGGCTGCAGCCTGCATGCACAGACATAGCCCTCCTCTGAGATCTCATTTGTGGGGTGGCAAGAGGGAGCTCTAAAACCCTCTAAACCATTTAGATGCTATTTCCTGTGGCATCTAAGGGTACTTTCACACTTGCGTTTTTCTTTTCCGGCATAGAGTTCCGTCACAGGGGCTCTATACCGGAAAATAACTGATCAGGCATATCCCCATGCATTCTGAATGGAGAGTAATCCGTTCAGTTTGCATCAGGATGTCTTCAGTTCAGTCGTTTTGACTGATCAGGCAAAAGAGAAAACCGTAGCATGCTACGGTTTTATCTCCGGCGAAAAAAACTGAAGAAATGCCTGAACGCCGGATCCGGCATTTTTTTCCATAGGAATGTATTAGTGCCGGATCCGGCATTCAAAATACCGGAATGCCGGATCCGTCCTTCCGGTCTGCGCATGCGCAGACCTTTAAAAATGAAAAAAAAAAAAAAAAACGGATCCGTTTTGCCTGATGACACCGGAAAAACGGATCCGGTATTGCAATGCATTTTTCTGACTGATCAGGCATTTTTCTGACTGATCAGGCATTTTTCTGACTGATCAGGATCCTGATCAGTCAGAAAAATGCCTGATCAGTCAGAAAAAATGACATCCGTTTGCATACAGTTTGCCTGATCAGGCAGTCAGTTCAGGCAACGGAACTGCCTGCCGGAATCAAGCAACGCAAGTGTGAAAGTAGCCTAAGGTGTTAAACAGCCTAGATCGGCACGTCTGCCAGTCCAGGTCATTAAAACAAGAGTGCAGCTCTCATGTGAGACCCAAGACCCTGATCCTCTCTTCACAGCGGCCCAGCCTAAGGCCCCATAGTGTATGAAGTGGAACCGGCACTCAAACAGTCGGAGTACACGTGGGATTGTTTTGAATTTATAAAACTTTTATTAAATAATAACTATTTGTGCACTTCTTAAATAAATATAAAAGCGTAAAAATTGTATAAAAATGGTACACACATTCAGTTCGAGACTTACAATAATCAAAAAGCAATCGCTATTATGCTGTCTTGATAGTTCGCTGCACCATATATCACTGCATCCGTATCCCACTTGTTTAGTGTGACTGATGAATCGCAGTTTTCTATGGCCAAGCGGCTTGTTTGTGGGGCTATTTGTTTAGCTCCTTGTAGATTGACAATTTGAAACCAATAGTTAAATAAAAAATCACTGCAACAGGTGCACAATGTGACTTTCAAGCAATAGTTCGTACTAAACAGTGTATCGGTCCTCTGCCATGATTCCCTTAAGGCTCCAAGTGTGCCACCCAAGCAAGATCAATAGTCCGATATGATTTTTAAAGTCCCACCTGTGTTGGTATCGTCACAGGGGTATGGCGTAGCTCCACATGTATTTCTATCGATTGTAAGTTTTACTCACTGTGTCCCGTATGGTCTCACTATGTATATCCCGTAATCGGTTGCTGCCGTGGCGTCCCACGCTTCCACCTTTCTCCGGTATGTTTGTCTTACTTCCGGCTCTGTCAGGATCTCGCCTTTGATCTCGCGAGAATCTTGTTTCGGATAGTTGTTTCGTGAGTCCCAATACGTGTGTGTGAGTTGACTAGCGTTCTTCCCGTCTCTGTTAGGATTATCGATTCTCGGTCCTTAAGGACATCAGGAAGGGATATGAAAATCATTTCCTATCTAACCATTTCAAATTGGTACATAACAGCGACCCCAGGGGTTTCTCGTTCATGGCCCTGGAGAAGGTGGACACACACTGGAGGGGAGGGAATCACATTATGAGAATGTCACGGGCAGAGTCCAGGAGAATATACGACTTTGGGAGTCTTCTCCCTGCAGGACTAAATTCAGATCTGGAAATTTTGGGGTTTATATAAAATATGGATCCATTTGTACGTATGGGGTTAAGTAGAGGAAACACAGAATTACACCGAGAAACTTGATAGAAAGAACGAGCTACGATATGTAGGTGGATTTTTGACGGAAACATCTTTGATATCCCTAAAAATAGAAACCCTCTGACAAGGTTGTCCCCCTATAAGGGTCCCTGCATAAAAATGCAGGACGACCCTATACAACTATAAACAAAGGTATAGATAAGAGATAGACAGCATTATGAGAAATCTGTCCCCCCATAAAAATGCGCAATTATCTCATACAGCTATAGACAAATATATATATGAGAAATCTGTCTTGAATGAAACAGAATGAGATCTTTATTGAAGGGCAGATGAACCACCTATGAAATACATAAAAACTGTAAAATCTCCGAAAAATAGAAAGCCCATTCAAGAAGAAAAATTCATGGAAAAATTGTCCCCAAAAGGAGATACCAAATTGGTATAATTGAGGATCTAAAGAAAAAAAGAAATAGTTTATCAAAAAATAGTAATAGAAAACAAAGACAGATATATAGTTTCTGGCTGACAGAGATACACTTATGAAAAAAAACTTTCTATATTGCTTTTTATATTTCCTGTCTTATGCTACATGGTATACCATCCAATTGATGTTACATTTTATATTATATTTTCTATATTATATGCCATATCGTATAATGTGATACTATATGACAATTTTAAAAGCAACTGATGCACAACAAAATCCCTAATGATGGTGAAAAACTGAGGAAATAACAGAATCACAGAGAAAAAATAAAACCAATTGTGAACGGGACCTCACAGCGAAAACAAGTGTGACCAATCAAACAATCAAGATGAGAGCATAAGAACCAAGACATCACCACTCACAGGCAACCCACTGATGAAGAGATAGCATCTCGAAACGCGTCTGGGTGTTACCTGTGAGACGGTGCATGGCCATGTACTAAAGGACCGAGAATCGATAATCCTAACAGAGACGGGAAGAACGCTAGTCAACTCACACACACGTATTGGGACTCACGAAACAACTATCCGAAACAAGATTCTCGCGAGATCAAAGGCGAGATCCTGACAGAGCCGGAAGTAAGACAAACATACCGGAGAAAGGTGGAAGCGTGGGACGCCACGGCAGCAACCGATTACGGGATATACATAGTGAGACCATACGGGACACAGTGAGTAAAACTTACAATCGATAGAAATACATGTGGAGCTACGCCATACCCCTGTGACGATACCAACACAGGTGGGACTTTAAAAATCATATCGGACTATTGATCTTGCTTGGGTGGCACACTTGGAGCCTTAAGGGAATCATGGCAGAGGACCGATACACTGTTTAGTACGAACTATTGCTTGAAAGTCACATTGTGCACCTGTTGCAGTGATTTTTTTATTTAACTATTGGTTTCAAATTGTCAATCTACAAGGAGCTAAACAAATAGCCCCACAAACAAGCCGCTTGGCCATAGAAAACTGCGATTCATCAGTCACACTAAACAAGTGGGATACGGATGCAGTGATATATGGTGCAGCGAACTATCAAGACAGCATAATAGCGATTGCTTTTTGATTATTGTAAGTCTCGAACTGAATGTGTGTACCATTTTTATACCATTTTTATGCTTTTATATTTATTTAAGAAGTGCACAAATAGTTATTATTTAATAAAAGTTTTATAAATTCAAAACAATCCCACGTGTACTCCGACTGTTTGAGTGCCGGTTCCACTTCATACATTATTTATAGCACAGAATTAGGGGTGTGTCTTTTCGAACCTGTGCACCAACTGTGGCAATTCGGAGTGAGCCATCTGCTTATTACCCATTGTAAGGCCCCATAGTGACTGCCGTAAAAAGGAATATTGTGGTCAATAAGGGGTTAAAGGTGACTCAATTCTGCTGACGACTCCAGTAGGGTACAGGTAGGTAAATAAGTGGATTACAAAATACAGTGTTGCTTAAAAGGAGCATACTACCTATTGACTGGTTAGTGATCAGATAAATATTACTTTATTTATTTTGGGTAACTTTCCCATATTTATACAGTTGTCTGTCATTTATGCCCACCTACCATAGGCTTATTGTTATGGATTACATCGTTTGGTTAAAAAAAGGCACAGGTCTATGAAGCTCAGTTAACAGATTAACCCCTTCACGTCTGCAATCTGTATATATACGTGATAGCTGCACATACCCCGTGCAGCTACCACGTATATAAACGTTCTGGCAGCTCTTTAATCCAAGCGCTGCAAAGCGCTTGGATTAAAGCTTCTGCCCCTGCCCTGTATGCTGTCATGGACAGCATACAGTGCAGTAATGCCGGCAAGGGACCAATCAGAGTGGCCCCTTGCCGGCAATCGATCCGATTGGTTAGTCTGTGCAGACTAACCAATCGGATCGCGGCAGTGTTAAATGCCGGTTTCAGGCTCTGATCTGCGCTCTGCAGATCAGAGTCTGAAAGCAGATAGTGTACCTCATGCCCCCCGATTTGTGCCCCTCCAAGCACTTAGTGCAGATCTGTGCCCCCTCATCTGTGCCCCTCATCTGTGCCCCGCTGATCTGTGCCCATGCACTTATGCGGTCCGCCGCCTCCCCGCCCCCTGCATTATTTTTCAAGCCGCCCCTCCTGCCCGCCTCCCTCGATATTATGGGCAGCCTCCCGGAACCCCCCTCTTTCCTGCGCAGCCTCCCGGATCCCCCTGCTGTGTGCGATGGCGGCGGCTCAATTACTGAGCCGCCGCCATCAGCAGAGAGTGTCAGCTCTATGCTGACACTCTCCTGTAACCCCTATAGATGCCGCGGTTGCGGCATCCATGGGGTTAACAGAGGGAGGGAGCTCCCTCTCTCCACCATCGGGGCTGCAGCGCTGTGATTGCAGCACCCGATGGTTGCCATGGCAACCGGACGCTTTGCAAAAGCGTCTGGTTGCCATGGCAAAGGCGTCCAGTGCTGCTACCTACAGGCAATCTGGAAGTACTATACTTTGCAATGCAAGAGCATTGCAAAGTATAGTACAACTATCAGCCCCACTGGATCTTCAAGATCCAAGAGGGAACTGATAAAAAAAAAAGTGAAAATAATAAAAGTAAAAATAAATAAATAAATAAAAATGTAAATTAGAAAAAAGAAATTGCCTTTTCCTATAAAAAAATGAAAAAATAAAATAAAATACACATATTAGGTGTCGCCGCATCCGTAACGACCATCTCTATAAATATATCACATGATAGACCCCGTCCGATAAACACCATAAAAATAAAATTAAAAAAACTGTGCCAAAAAAGCTATATTTGGCACCTTACATCACAAAAAGTGCAACAGCAAGCGATCAAAAAGGCGTATGACCCCCAAAATAGTACCAATCAAACCGTCACCTCGTCCCGAAAAAAATGATACCCTATTTAAGACAATCGCCCAAAAAATAAAAAAGCTATGGCTCTCAGACTATAGAGACACTAAAACATCATTTTTTGGGTTTCAAAAATGCTATTATCGTGTAAAACTTAAATGAATAAGAAAAAGTATACATATTAGGTATTGCCACGTCCGTAACGATCTTCTCTATAAAACTATCACATGACCTAACTCCTCAGATGAACGCTGTAAAAATAAATAAATGAAAACTGTTCCAAAACAGCCAATTTTTGGGTCACCTTGCCACATAAAGTGTAATAATGAATGATCAAAAAATCCTATGTACCCAAAAATGGTACCAATAAAAACCTCAACACTTTCTGCAAAAAACGAGCCCCTGCAAAAATAAAAAACATATGGCGTTCAGAAAACCAATCCAGCACAATTTACCTTCCAAAAACCATATGGCATTCCTTTCCTTCTGCGCCTGCCGTGTGCCCGTACAGCAGTTTACGACCACATGTGGGGTGTTTATGTAAACCACGGAATCAGGGTAATAAATTATGAGTTTTGTTTGGCTGTTAACTCTCAATGTGTTAAAGAAAAAAAATATATAAAATGGAAAATCTGCCAAAAATGTGAAATTTTGAAATTTCATCTCCATTTTCCTTTAATTCTTGTGGAACGCCTAAAGGGTTAACAAAGTTTTTAAAATCAGTTTTGAGTAACTTTAGGGGTGTAGTTTCTACAATGGGGTCATTTATGGGGGTTTCCACTATGTAAGCCCCACAAAGTGACTTCAGACCTGAACTGGTCCTTTAAAAAGTGGGTTTTGGAAATTTTCATAAAAATTATAACAATTGCTTCTAAACTTCTAAGGCTACTTTCACACTAGCGTTCGGGCGGATCCGTTCTGAACGGATCCGCTCATAATAATGCAGACGGAGGCTCCGTTCAGAACGGATCCGTCTGCATTATATTAGCAAAAAAAAGCTAAGTGTGAAAATAGCCTGGGACGGATCCGTCCAGACTTTCAATGTAAAGTCAATGGGGGACGGATCCGCTTGAAGATTGAGCCACATTGTGGCATCTTCAAACGGATCCGTCCCCATTGACTTACATTGAAAGTCTGGACGGATCCGCACGGATCCGCATGCCTCCGAACGGCCAGGCGGACACCCGAACGCTGCAAGCAGCGTTCAGCTGTCCGCCTGTCCGTGCGGAGGCGAGCGGAGCGGAGGCTGAACGCCGCCAGACTGATGCAGTCTGAGCGGATCCGCCTCCATTCAGACTGCATCAGGGCTGGACGGCTGCGTTCGGGTCCGCTCGTGAGCTCCTTCAAACGGAGCTCACGAACGGAAACCCGAACGCTAGTGTGAAAGTAGCCTAAGCCTTCTAACGTCCTAAAAAAATAAAATGACATTTCCAAAATGATGCCAACATAAAATAGACATATGGGGAATGTTAAGTAATAAATATTTTATTAGGTATCACTTTCTGTTTTAGAAACAGAGAAATTGAAATTTGGCAAATTGTGAATTTTTCCAAATTTTTGGTAAATTTGGGATTTTTTCCTAAATAAAGGTGAAATTTATTGACTCAAATATATGACTATCATGAAGTACAATGTGTCACGAGAAAACAATCTCAGAATGGCATGGATAAGTAAAAGTGTTCCAAAGCTATTACCACATAAAGTGACGCATGTCAGATTTGAAAATTTTGACCTGGACATTGGGGCATCAATGACCCTTGGTCATGAAAGGGTTAATAACCATCAATGCCATTTACTATTAGCACTTATTAGCTTCTTGCTTGCTTTTGTAAAGGAAATCTTTCCTAACTAAGGGCAACATAAATTAGTGACAGATCCCGTGAGCTAAATGCTGTGCCACTTTCTTTAATTGACCCAGGCATTTTGTGAAAATCTTGTGCTTAACAGCTCCAGTGCCAAACAAGTTCCCGTATTCATGAATTTAGCACAGCTCCCCCCCCCCCCGTCAACTGCTGCTGATTCATATGGAAAAAGAACTGTTAATCTGAGGTAGGTGGGCGGGGCGAGCCATGACCCCGTGAATATCGGGACGTATTGGCATGTGCTGGACCTGTTAGAACCCAGCAACATAAGTGGCAGATTCCCTTTTTTGTTGACATAATGTCTGCTTTCACTACCTCCTGGGGCAGGGCATTCCATGTTTTGACCACTCTAACTATGGTGTGATTGAGGTAGATTATGTGTCATTTTGAAATCCTGGAACTGTAAATTAAAAGTCCCAAACACTTGAGAGCAAGTAGAGTTATAATCGATATTAGGGCATATCTTAATTTATATAAAGAAATCTGTCACCACATATATCAGCATTAATTCTGCTGACATATGAGATGTGCGCTTGTCAGGGGAATGCAATGCTGTTGGTCCCATCTCCATAGGTGGCCAAAATGTTGAGAAAATAGATGTTTTATAATATTTAAATTAGCCCATTGTTGCAACCAGGGTGGTGCCATTGCACCTTGCTGCCCCCAGAGGCAGCTTCCTGCCTTCTAAGCTATGGAAACATATTTAGGCCTGGTCCTGAAGTCTTGCAGGAGTGCATTCAGTGCATGCACTGTACAGCGATGGAGCACCTGGTGGCCTCCATCCATGTACAGTGTGTGTGCATGGAATGTTCTCCATGAAAAACTCCAGGGCCAGGTGTGAACGGCACTGGCCTTGTTGCACCAAGGGGCTAATTAAAATATTATAAAACAGCTACTTTCTTAACTTTGCAGCCACCTATGGAGATGGGAGAAACAGCATTGCATTCCGCTGACAAACGCACATCTCACATGTCAGCTAGATTAATATTAGTATATGTGGTGACAGATTCCCTTTAAAGGGATTCTGTCACCTCTTTTTACACTATAGAGATGCAGACATGCACGGCTAGATCGCTGCTAGCATATCCGCAATATACCTGTCCCATAGCTCTATGTGGTTTTATTGAGTGTAAAAAATTATTTTATATATATGTAAATCAGCCTGGAGCCCAGCCACGCCCGCCTGTGAAGGAGCCCAGTACCGCCTATAACCAGGAATCTCCTCCTTGCTCACAAAGTCAGATCGCTGTAATCTCGTGATGCGCAGTGCCGGCATAGTGTTCCTTCCCTGTGCTGGCATCAGCCTCAGGGAAGGAACTGCGCATGTGCGAGCTCGCGCACTGTGAGATTACGGCGATCTGTCCGCATCTCTATAGGGTAAAAAGAGGTGGCAGAATCCCTTTAAGTTAAAGTGCAATTTGTTGCAGTCTACCAACCTTTCAAACCCCTAAGCAATCTAATAGCCACCGAAAGTAGTTCCCAAATGTAGATGTAGATAACTAAGAAATGGTTGAATACACTTGTTCTATACTATAAAAACCGCAGGGACTATTTTTTTTGTTTTCACTTATGAGGGAACTGTTCTTTAAAACAATGCTCAGACAATAGGTAATTTGCTGGACCTAATATGACACACTCACCTCTCTCCCCTTTTTCGTGTTAGGGAGGTAACAGTGAAGTGGAAAGTCTGGAGCTATAAACTTCATTCCTGGATGAGGTTGGCCTGGTCCCTAAGGTGACAAAATAAAAGATGTTTTGAAAGGTATCATTTCAACATCACGCAAAGCAAACATGATATGATCTATAGTTGGTTTGTCATTTGTATGACTCGGGTATGTATTTAAAGCCTTGTACAATATATTAACCCATTGGGTTAATTTAGTAAATGTGTAATTACTTGGAATAATATTTGCTATGTCTAGCAAAATCACAAAAACCATAACTAAAAACAATTACTAAAGTAAATTTAGAAAAACTGTATACTACTATAATCTAGATATGGCTTCTAGATTAAAATGCATGTTTTTATAGTACCTGTATTCCAGGAGCAATAAGATAAATAATGTGTATAGTCTCGCAGTCAGGATACCCAGGCAAGGAATGCGGAATAACATAGAAAGTCATCTTCCCTGGAGGCTGAGACCCTATCTTCACACCATATAATGTTTGACAACTTGGACAGCGTAAAGTACCATTCTGTTCAGGTAGAAAACAAAATGAAAAAAGTAATTTAAATTGAAAATGCATGTTGTTAAATGAAAGTACATGGGTTGCTTAAAGGATCTGTTTTTTTTTATAAAGTTTTTTTTTAATTAAGCACTATGGGGGTCAGTTATCAAGACTGACATTTGTACACCGTTATTGATATCCCCCTGTGCTGCCTGGAGCAGATGCTTAATTTATGACAAAGAGCATACCTCGTCATAAATTAAGGGCTTCCTCGGACACTCCATGAGCCTAGACTTAAATCTATTCTAGCTCATACAGTATATAGCATATTCAGTCTTCATATACAGGTGAAACTAGAAAAATTAGAATAAAGTCGTGCAAAAGTCCATTTATTTCAGTAATGCAAATTAAAAAGAATTGCATTAATGCAACTTAAAATTAGAATTTTGCAAAAAGGTTCAATATTCTAGGCTCAAAGTGTCACACTATAGTCAGCTAATTAATCCATATCCCCTGAGCATAGGGTACCTCAAAATTGTGACTTTTGGGTCTCATAAGCTGTAAGCCATAATCATCCAAATTATAACAAATAAAGGCTTGAAATATCTCGGTTTGCATGTAATGAGTCTATCTCATATATTTCACCTTTTAAGTTGCATTGCTGAAATAAATGAACTTTGCACGATATTCAAATTTTTCAAGTTTCACCTGTATTCCAGGAAACTGCAGTAAATGATAATAAATATGCTGGCCCCACCACACACCCTTTTTGGAAAGTGGCAAGGGTGGCATAGAAACAGCACTTCTATCTAAAAGGATGAGTGAATTTCTTAAAATTTATTTTGTGTCTGAAATTTAATTTGATTTGTGTCTGAATAATTCATCACGAATCAAAGTTGCTTCAATTGCCCTGAAATTGGTAAAAAACACCCTCTGTTAATTTTTTTAAGAATGTTTTCTCTCTCCCCCCTATCCTGTCTAAGCTCTTGAACGCAATGACCGCAATAGCAAATAATGTCAGAGTGACACTGACATAGCGAGGGGTAAATGCATGTTTGACGGCTTGAGGGAATCGATCTTCGTATCATAGATCCAAAGTCGATTCATTCAAATACCTCGATTGTTTCCTTACAGCATTAAAATGTATCGGTTCACCTGAAGTTGATGAATTGCTACTGTATTCATATCTGCGTATATAAAAATAATTTAAAATAGAATTGTTTAAATTGTTTTTAAAAGCACATATATAAATACAGTAATTGTTTACCGAAGTCTTGCGCGACTTCAGGCGAGACAAACTTTGGCTGCTGATACATTTTAATGCTGTACGGAAACAGCAATAAAATCGATGTAGCTGAAAAGTGGCGTACATGGAGAAGTAAGGGCCCCAGAGCAAGGATCAAACCAGGTCCCCCACACAGGACAGAAGGGTTTCTGCCTAAACCCTTTTCAATGACCCTTGTGCCATTTTTTTCTACTGCTTTGTTTGCTAAAAGTTGTTTATTTAGAGGGTAGAGCACTAAGGCTACTTTCACACTAGTGTTGTTTTAATCCGGCGTTCAATTCCGACACCAGAACTGCCCGCCGGATCCGGAAAAAAGTGTGAAAACGGATTACATTTGAATCCTGATCAGGATTTTGATCACAATGAAAAAATACATTGGAAAAAACGGATCCGCCATTTATGGACTTTAACTTTTTTTTCACATTTTTCGGGTTTAACATGCAAAAGCCGGATCCGTTTTGACTGAACACACGGGGCCGGATCCGGCGTTAATGCAAGTCAATGGGAAAAAAGCCTGATCAGGCGTTCAGTCAAAGTGTTCAGGCTTTTTGGCCGGAGGTAAAAATACTGCATGCTACGTTTTTCTGAAAAGCCTGATCAGTCAAAAAGACTGAACTTAAGACATCCTGATGCATCCTGAAGGACTGACTCTCCATTCAGAATGCATTAGGATAAAACTGATCAGTTCTTTTCCGGATTTGAGCCGCTAGGACGGAACTCAGCGCCGGAAAAGAAAAACGCTAGTGTGAAAGTACCCTGACCAAGTTTTCACCTCCAGTAGAAGACAAGATGATCCCAACTGGGCACCCTTTTTCCCTGGGCCCCATAGCAGTGGCATGGTCTGCCACTATAGTATTTACGCCCCTGTATCTGAACGAATTGACTTCGGATCTATGATGCAAATGTTGATTTGCTCAAGCGTATTTGACTGTGCTAACAAATAGTGTGTTTAAATACACAATATGATGTTACTAGTGTTATGGTTTTTCATGTTAGGAAACTTCAAAAGTTATTCCCTATTAGGGTCAGGTGGTGTTATACAGTGTTATAGCGAAAAAATTTGGCTTTTTTAGACCAGGCATCTAAAAATTATGCCTCAATGGAAGCATAATGCCTGCCGATATCTAGTCACGCACAAATGTTAAGGCTCCATTCACACGTCCGCAAAATGGGTCCGCATCCTTTCTGCAATTTTGCGGAAAGGGTGCGGACCCATTCATTCTCTATGGGGACGGAATGTGCTGTCCGCATCCACATTTGCGGATCCGCACTTCCGCATCCGTGCTTCCGTTTCCGCAAAAAAATAGAACATGTCCTATTCTTGTCCGCAATTGCGGACAAGAACAGGCATATTCTATTATGTCGGCAATGTGCGGTCCGCAAAATGCGGAAAGCACATTGCCGCTTTCCGTGTTTTGCGGATCCGTGTCTCCGTGTATCTGCAAAACACATTGCGGACGTGTGAATACAGCCTAAGGGCTGTTTCACAAGAGCATGTCCATTGTGGGAATCAGGCTCCATGTGTGAGCATGATCTTACTTGCTGGTGTTGCAAGATCACACGACATTACACTGATTTATAATGCTATGTGCCTCTGCATGACATTTTTGCTACAGAATCATAGTGACAGCTTTAGATCAGTTTGGTTATGTAGAAGTAAGGTCATGCAGAGGCACATAGCATTATAAATTAGAATAATGCCTTGCACTCCTGCAAGAATACAGTGTCCAGAATGGAGTATCACGCTCACTCATGGAGCGTGATTCATGCACTGGACATTCTCTTGTAAAACAGCCCTAATTGTCAGAAGAAAGAATGACTTGTTATGCACAGGTTTCCAAAAATAAGGCCTTAACATGGCTTGAAGGATTGCCTGTATTTATACATGGCATACACAAGTGTTAACTGTCTGAAGAAAAAGTGGCTTGTTATGCACAAGCATCCAAAAATTATGCATTAACAGGAGCAGAATGCACTGCCCATAGTTATACACACAAATTGTCATAAACACATGAGTGCTAATTGTCAGAAGAGTGGCATGTTCTGGCTGGAAAAATTGTCCCTTTTAAATGGGAGCAGAAACAGTACAATGTGGATGCAAAATGGTAGGGTAATAGTGGCATGTGGCAACAATAGTAGTGGTAGCAGCACAGCATGGAACAGACAAGGCAGTAGATGTGTGTAGCAGTAGTAGTAGTGACTGTGTAGCAGAGTAATGATAGTTGCAGTAGGGGTAATGGAAGCAGCAGTATATGATTAGCAACAAGGAATAGCAGCTGTGGCAGTGGAGGCTGCAGAATCCATATGGTACGAAACATGATGGTAGGAAGGCAGACAGCACACTGGCATGATCACGGCAGCAGCAGCAACCATATGGTACAGAACATGATGGTAGGCAGGCATGCAGTGGCAGTGGCAAGAAGTGGCCCCATCCGCGAGGGCAGATCTATTCATTAGCCTTAGTTGGAGGAGTTTGAAAATACTCATGCATCCATGCCTCGTTCGTTAAGTCTGACAGAAGTGATGGTTTGGATACTAACAAATGACAACTTGGTCTGTCTAGGTGTCACAACATCTCCTGCCATACTGAAAACCTTTTCTGAAATGACACTGGAGGCTGAGTAAGAGAGAACAGAGAGCATACTCGGCCAGTTTGGGCCACAGTTCCAATCTGCCTGAACAGATGCCCATGGGGTAAGGGTATGCACCTGGGAGAGTCCAGGTAGGAGGTAGGTAGGAGTGAACCTGGGCATTGAGGTGATAGGTCTCTGTTTGATTATTTGCCTCAGCCTGATGTAGCACATTGAAAAATTTCTCCATCACGTTGATGATACTGAACTGACTGCTGCTGAGACTTCTGTTGCTTGTGGTAGTGGAGACAGCGGGAGGTGGGTGACTCTACAGGGGAAATGAGGGTCCTCAGACTTGCGGGTGTCAGATGTCTGCTTGCTGAAAGCTGTGTCAGTGTTTCCTAGTAATAAAATAATATGGCCCCCCTTTTGGCAGGAGGAAAACATTCCCCCATTTTGCTTTGAGGGTCTAAAACCATGGCTATCCTGTAATCATCAGATTGCTTCATGTGAATGATACGCCTATCTGTACGTAAGAAAGCAAGTGTATAGCTTGCCTGAGGTGCCAGTTATTTACAGCCCCTTCCCCCACTGAAATGATTGGGTGTCATGGCCGGTGTAATCGTCATAATCATCCTCCTGCTCTTCCACCACCAACTCCTTCCTTCCAACAGCTACAGGGCGGACAGCAAATGCGTAAGCTGTTCATCCCTTGTTGCATCAGCTTGAGCCTCTGTTCTAAGATAAATATGAGGGGGATGGTATAGTTTATGCCTCAGTCGCCCCTACTGATGAATTTTGTGGCCTCTTTAAATGGCTTCAGTACACAACAGCATCCCTATTGAGCTGCCACTGCCTGACCTTGAAACAAGACATGGTCCCTGCTGAGGCGGTCTTGTGCATGACAAGATCATTTAATGCTTTACTCTGCTCATACAGACGCTAATTATAATTAGCTAACAATAGCAAATTGTGGCACCCAACTTTCCGGGGTGACGATAACGCGTATCTATTTTCCAATAAGCCATCTGTCCATCAATTTGTACAAACACCTACCAAATTTAGAAGTCCACAATGTTTATACATGTGTTATGAGACACAGTCAGCCTAATGTACGAGCAGCTGTGACAATAGCAATCAGTTGTCAAAACATGCCCGGACACATCCTAATATCTTAAAAAATAAAATTATATTAAGCTTGTATTAAACTCTTTATCAGGCTATTATAATTCTATTAATCTCATCTATGTATCTTATAAAAACCTAAGCTATTATTAATCTCTTCTAGAAATCCTAAGAAACCTAAGCTATTGTTAAAGAAGTATCCAACTTTCCTGTGACTTCCATTTCATAGGGAACTTTTGTGTTTAAATTTGTGTGCCTATAAGAAGATGAAGATGGCATGACATAAGTTAAAACTAAAGACGTTGGCAAGTGTGTTAAGATAAGACAAGCAATGTGCATTTCTTGCTAAAAAACATAAGTCTCGGCAATTTACCCTTTGGTACACAAATAATCTACTAATCAGAAGTCATTGTTGGAATATTTGCAAACAAATTATGTCAATACTTTAAGAAGTTACACCCTTGGAATAGGTATAAATAAAGGGCCTAGGACACTCCCAATTTGGAATCCTGCAGAATTTTAACCTGTGTGCTGACTTCTGTCATTTTCCTCCGTCTACATCATTCACCTTGAACAGGTGGCTCGATCCTCATGTGAGTGACCCTAGGTCTGCCACAACACTAGCTATCTAATTTCTATCTCTCATGTATCTAGCAAATCTATCAAAATATATCTAGCTATCTATCGCATATCTCTCTATATATCTAGCTAACACCTTTCTATCTATCTATCTATCTATCTACTACCTATCGCATATATATCTATCCATCTATATTGCATATCTATCTACCTATCTATCTAAATATATCTATCTAAATATATCTATCATAGATATCCATCTCATATCTATCTAACTATACGCTGTGCAAGGAAATTGCAAAATGTTACTCAATTACCAGATTTTATATTTAATGTTACTCAATTGCCAGATTTTATATTTAATGTTACTCAATTACCAGATTTTATATTTACTATTACTCAATTACCAGATATTATATCTATCTATCTGTTATCTATCTATCTACCCAGTTATTCGGCTATTATCTGTCTATATAACTATCTTTTAAAAATATATAAATATTTTTTTTTTATATAGTATCGTATTTAATATACTATCGCATTTAATAATATAAATATTGACAATATCTATCTATCTAGCACCTATTTATCTATCTATCTACAATCCTGATCAAAAGTTTAAGACCACTTGAAAAATGGCAAAAAATCATATTTTGCATGGCTGGATCTTAACAAGGTTCTAAGTAGAGCTTCAACATGCAAGAAGAAAAAATGGGAGTGAGACAAAACATATTGAGCATTCAATTTAATGAAAACAACGAATAAACTGAAACAGGCTGTTTTTCAGCTGATCAAATGTTTAGGACCACACCTAAAAAAAACAAAAAAACAACACCCCCCCCAAAACAGAAATCCAACTTCCAAACATGAATTCAGTAATGAGTAGCTCCGCCGCTATTGTTTATCACTTAAAAAATTTGTTTCGGCAAGCTTGATGCAAGCATTTCCATGAGGTGAGTGGGAACATTTCTCCAAGTGGTGAAGACGGCCGCACAAAGGCCATCTACTGTCTGGAACTGTTGTCCAGTTTTGTAAACTTCCCTTGCCATCCATCCCCAAAGGTTCTCAATTGGATTTAGATCAGGGGAACACGCAGGATGGGCCAAGAGAGTGATGTTATTCTCCTGGAAGAAGTCCCTTGTCCTGCAGGCATTGTGTACTGTAGCGTTGTCCTGTTGAAAAACCCAGTCGTTACCACACAGACGAGGGCCCTCAGTCATGAGGAATGCTCTTTGCAACATGGTTATGGGGCTGCAGTCAGCACCAGTAAGGGCCTTAATTTGGGTCGAGGATTGTCCAGTGTCTTGACGGACATCCAATTGGATCCTCCGGCTCAGTGCTGATGAAATTTTTTGGGGTCTTCCACTTGACTTTTTTGTTCCATAACCCTCAGGATCATTTAAGAAATTCCAAATGACTGTCTTACTGCGTCCCACCTCAGCAGCGATGGCGCGCTGTTAGAGACCCTGCTTATGCAGTTCAACAACTAGACCACGTTTGCCTTTGCCATCACAATGTGTGACTACCTGACAGAAAATGACAATGAATCCACATCTTTGCACAGATTTGGCCTTTTAAAGGCATGTGGTCCTAAACTTTTGATCAGCTGAAAAACCGCTTGTTTCAGTTTAATCGTTAATTTCAATTAATTGAATGCTCAAAAAATGTTTTGTCTCACTCTCATTTCTTCTTGTTGCATGTTGAAGCTCTAATTGGAACCTTGTTAAGATCCAACAATGTAAAATATGATTTTTTGCCATTTTACAAGTGGTTAAACTTTTCATCAGGACTGTATCTATCTATCTATCTATCTATCTCATATCTATCTATTATCTATAATAATATTATATATATCTACAAAGAAAGGCCAGCTCACAAGAAGTTAATTAAGTCTTATTTATTTCTAACTTATAAAATTGTGCCTGGTATTCGGCCGCTTACGTATACAATAATACACTATCGTATACTAACATGGATGTGCCAATTAGCAATATAAGAACAATGCAGTTATAAAGTCAAAAAGCAATTATAAATGTTGTCTAAAATAAACACAAACGCAAATAAAAACAAATAGCAGTGTGATTATAGTAGTCACGGTCCCTCCTTTCTATTAAGCTGCGGAGCTCTCGCAGCTTACTATATATATTCTAGACCCCAACCCTTTGTTGTTTTCGTTGTGATTCTCATAAATGGTATACTTCCAACAGAATAATGGAAAGTTCTATGGGGCTTAAGTGAGTGTCCAGTGTATTAGTACACAGTAGTGTGTGCTTTGAATACTTGTTACTCATGGGGCGTAGATCCACTTACGTATCCAGTCGCTTTGCCGCCTTTGTAATGTGGTGGGTGATATTCTTTTGTAGCGCTATGCGCTTCTTACCCAATGTTGGTAATGATCTGCAAGGTCATGCCTGTTAGTATGCAGTCCGTACATTGGCAGCTCGACAGATACTTTCTGGTTACTAGCGACGCTGCGCGCCTGCGCAGTACGAATTTCTGGACGCTCACAGCTCCACGCGTGTCCTTCAGCTGTTGGCGACACTGCGCGTCTGCGCAATGCAGATTCCTGGACGCTCACAGCACCACAAGTTGTTTTGCTCCGATGTTTAGAACTTTGCACATGCGCACTTCCACTTTTCAATCATCAGAATGGATATTCGGGATTTTGCTGTTCTGGAGGTATATCACAAATTGTAACAGGGGTGCAGTCTTCTAGCCAGGCGCATTTCAAAACCACATGGGTTTCTTCCTCAGTGGGAAACTATTGAATGGAGAAAGGGGGCATATTGCTCCTCATAAGGAGTCTAAGTTATATACTGAGCAATGCTATATCAAATTCACGTTGGTTCATAAAATACACATTATTCTTCTCAGATATATTAGTGTTGCACACTATATGCTAGCAGCATTATGTCTGATGGTAATATTACATTATGGCGGTATCATAGGTAAAATCAATACACATTAATCCAGCGGGGCTTGACTTCCACCGATGGAATGACTGGATTCAGTGGGAGGATGCAGGACATGTCAATGCGCTGGTAATACAGCCTGGCATCGACACGTTATGTAACCCTGCCACCGAACCATCTATAGAAATCCGAAGATTTCGAGTTCAGAATTGAGTCCCCTAAGTGCTGCGTACTTTAAGCCTGTTGGGTCACTGGCATGATGTATTTTAAAATGATTAGACAACACATGTTTATCATAACCCTTCTTAATGTTATTTATATGTTCGGAGACCCTGATTTTGAGGGTACTGCTAGTGCGACCCACATACTATTTCGCACATGGACACTCCAACATACAAATAACGGCTTCACTATTGCATGACAATATTTAATTAATCTCTCATTCGTATGAGTTGGTTCGGGAGGTTATTTTTGTGGTTTTCCTGGGGAATTTAGTTGTTTTACAACTCCCACAGGTACCACACCTATAGAACCCCTTTAGGATCATCCAAGGTGTAGTTATGGATGTTTTTTCTCGTTTCCTAATAGTAGGAGCTACTTGCAACCCTAAATTTGTTGCTTTTGTGTAAACAATAGGTGGTTTGGTTGGTAAAACAGTAGCCAAAATGTTATCTTCACGCAACATGTGCCAGTGTTTATTCACAACTTTTAAGATCTTTTTATGTTTTACATTGAAGTTTTATATTTTGGTGAGCTTCCTACAACTGTTTTGTGTACACTTGTTTTTATTATAAATATCTATCTAATATTTATCTAATATCTAGCTATCTTTCTATCTATTTTCTATCCTATCTATCTATCTATCTATCTAATATTTATATAATATATATCTAGCTCATACCCATATCTATCTATGTTATATTAGCAAATTTGGAAATTATGTTTAATTATATACGATCGTGTTTAATAAAATAACATTAGAAATATTGGCAAGTAATAAAAGTTTCATTGATAAAAAATAAAAGCTACATAATAAAAAAATATAAAAATATAAAGCTAAAATATAAATAATATATAAACAATAATAAACATAAAACGCAGGTAACAGTAGTGAATAAAAATGTAAACAATAATAAATGTGGAAAAATACTAATATAAAAATGTAAATAAAAATCATAAATGTGGAAAAATATAAATATAATTAAAATATAAATAGTAACTAATAAATGTGGAAAAACCAATAAAATGTAAAATATAAAAATAATAAATGTCATAATCTAAATATAAAAATGTAAAACAATAAAAAATTATTAAAAATAATAAATATAAAAATAAATATAACATACAAAAAGTCCAGACTAAATACAAATTATAAAGATGCAATATAAATAATAAATATAAAAAAAATATGAATCAGTAAACAATAAATAAAAACATTTTATAAATAAATATAAAAATACCTAAAATAAAAGCTACATAATAAAAATATAAAGCTAAAATATAAATAATATGTAAACAATAATACATATAAAAATAAACAATAAATATTAAAAGTACCTAATAAAGATATATAATACAAAATAAAATGAATATCTAAAATAAAAATGGTAGCTCCAGTGTCCACAGGTGTAGTGATGTAGTGATGATGGTGTTGATCACACCAGCCCCTTAAAGGGCCACTAACCTTGCAGACTCTCTTCTCACCCCATGTGTTTTGTAAATGCAAGCTAATGATCCCTAGTTATTTCAGGTGATAAGATGACTGTGGGGCAGGAGAATAGTCTATTGTTACCAGTTATCCGTCATTTCAGGGCGGGGAGAGGATGACTATATGACAGGAGAATACAATCTATTGCTACCGGTTATCAGGCATTTCAGGCTGTGGAAATGTTAACTGTAGTGTTTCTCAGGTGGATGAATTACAGGTATTGCAGAAACGACTGTGCTCCCCCAAATGATCTCTACTTTATTTTGTGTATCTTCAGTGCTTATACTGTATCTAGGGTGATTTTTCATATGGCGGTTTTGGAGGTCAAATATGCAGTAAATCTTACTAGTCACAACGTGATATTGGGTGAGGGGCCCTGCTTTCGGTTATAGCTAGAATTCTTTAAGTGCAAAAATATTGCAAAATAGTGCTACAATAAAATTCATCTTAGGCTACTTTCAACACTTGTGGCAGAGTGATCTGGCAAGCAGTTCCGTCGCAATCTGCATGCAAACTGAAAGCATTTGTAGACGGATCCAGATCCGTCTTACAAATGCATTGCAAGAACGGATCCGCCCCTCCGCATTTCATCCTGAGAAACAAATCCGTTATATATTTTTTCACATTTTTACCGGATCTCGCACTAATACATTTCTATGTAAATTTTATCACAAAAGTTTTTTTTATTGACATTTTTTCAAAAAAATTGTGCTACAATTACACATACAGGGCATAATAGCGCCTCAACAACAGTCATTAAGTAGCCAGTTTACCCCTTGATATAAGTCATACGTTTCTATGTAAATTAATGCTGGATCCGGCATTCCGGCAACTGATCCGGAATTTTGGACGAAGATAATACCGCAGCATGCTGCGATATTTCCTCCATCCAGAACGCAGTTCAGTGACTGAATTAAAGACATCCTGAACGGATTTCTCTCCATTTAGAATGCATGGGGATGAAACTGATCAGTTATTTTCCGGTATTGTTCTGCTATGACTGAACTCAGTGCCGGAAAAGAAAAACGCTAGTGTGAAAGTACCCTAATGCTAAAATAAAAATGCTAAAATAAAATGTAAAAAAGATATAAAAATGTTAATATAAAAAATATTGAAGATTAGTTTTACAATATGAACAGTCTAATGTTATGGTTAAATGAAAAATGTTAAAATAAAGTTAAAAATATTGAAAAATAGCGCTACAATAAAATGTATCTAATGTTAAAATAAAAAGTGCTAAAATAAAATGTAAAAAGATTAAAAAAAGGGGTTTAATAGGGTTTTAATAGTCTGATAAAAAGAGCTTGATAGAACCTTAAAGTATAACTATCGTATTTTTATTTTTTTGGGAGTATTAGATTGTGGTGATTAATATCTCCTTGGTGGCCCTATTTCAACTTTTCACTGTGTATTCAATTACCCCTTAATTCCACATTTAGTGTTACCTGTGCTTAAAATAGGGTTGCTAGGCATGGTCCGTCTATCTGTTGAAGGACGGAGGATGCAGAAGCAGGCTGCATGCAAGGTCAGATTACTGAGAGCCAGGGACTGTAAGTAAATGATTAAAGCCAGGTCCTCCCCAGCAGCTGATAACAGTGCCTAGGCTGTGTGCACTTCTCCCTGTCCCAGTGCTTGGCAGACACTCCCTCACTCAGCAGAGCTAGAGAAGTAGAGTTGAAGCAGCGCAGACCAGGGAAGGGAGATTTGCCATCTGCTCGGTGTATAAATGAAAGCAACATATGGTAAGAGGACCCCTTTATGCTGCAGGAGATTAACCCTTTAGGGGGGTGGGCTCTGGTTACTGACACTTTTGGGGGGGCTATTGTTACTGGCTAGTGAGGTCAGGCAGGATTAGCGTCAGGGTGAGGGCAGTGGCGGCCATCTTAACTGAATAGTGAAATTGCAGTTTTATGCAGACTGGTTGCTAAGGGCTGAATCTTATTAAATATGGGGTGAGTCAGTCTACAGGGGGTGCAGAATTATTAGGCAAATGAGTATTTTGACCACATCATCCTCTTTATGCATGTTGTCTTACTCCAAGCTGTATAGGCTCGAAAGCCTACTACCAATTAAGCATATTAGGTGATGTGCATCTCTGTAATGAGAAGGGGTGTGGTCTAATGACATCAACACCCTATATCAGGTGTGCATAATTATTAGGCAACTTCCTTTCCTTTGGCAAAATGGGTCAAAAGAAGGACTTGACAGGCTCAGAAAAGTCAAAAATAGTGAGATATCTTGCAGAGGGATGCAGCACTCTTAAAATTGCAAAGCTTCTGAAGCGTGATCATCAAACAATCAAGCGTTTCATTCAAAATAGTCAACAGGGTCGCAAGAAGCGTGTGGAAAAACCAAGGCGCAAAATAACTGCCCATGAACTGAGAAAAGTCAAGCATGCAGCTGCCAAGATGCCACTTACCACCAGTTTGGCCATATTTCAGAGCTGCAACATCACTGGAGTGCCCAAAAGCACAAGGTGTGCAATACTCAGAGACATGGCCAAGGTAAGAAAGGCTGAAAGACGACCACCACTGAACAAGACACACAAGCTGAAATGTCAAGACTGGGCCAAGAAATATCTCAAGACTGATTTTTCTAAGGTTTTATGGACTGATGAAATGAATGAGTCTTGATGGGCCAGATGGATAGGCCCGTGGCTGGATTGGTAAAGGGCAGAGAGCTCCAGTCCGACTCAGACGCCAGCAAGGTGGAGGTGGAGTACTGGTTTGGGCTGGTATCATCAAAGATGAGCTTGTGGGGCCTTTTCGGGTTGAGGATGGAGTCAAGCTCAACTCCCAGTCCTACTGCCAGTTTCTGGAAGACACCTTCTTCAAGCAGTGGTACAGGAAGAAGTCTGCATCCTTCAAGAAAAACATGATTTTCATGCAGGACAATGCTCCATCACATGCGTCCAAGTACTCCACAGTGTGGCTGGCAAGAAAGGGTATAAAAAAAGAAAATCTAATGACATGGCCTCCTTGTTCACCTGATCTGAACCCCATTGAGAACCTGTGGTCCATCATCAAATGTGAGATTTACAAGGAGGGAAAACAGTACACCTCTCTGAACAGTGTCTGGGAGGCTGTGGTTGCTGCTGCACGCAATGTTGATGGTGAACAGATCAAAACACTGACAGAATCCATGGATGGCAGGCTTTTGAGTGTCCTTGCAAAGAAAGGTGGCTATATTGGTCACTGATTTGTTTTTGTTTTGTTTTTGAATGTCAGAAATGTATATTTGTGAATGTTGAGATGTTATATTGTTTTCACTGGTAAAAATAAATAATTGAAATGGGTATATATTTGTTTTTTGTTAAGTTGCCTAATAATTATGCACAGTAATAGTCACCTGCACACACAGATATCCCCCTAAAATAGCTAAAACTAAAAACAAACTAAAAACTACTTCCAAAAATATTCAGCTTTGATATTAATGAGTTTTTTGGGTTCATTGAGAACATGGTTGTTGTTCAATAATAAAATTAATCCTCAAAAATACAACTTGCCTAATAATTCTGCACTCCCTGTAATAGTAACTGATTCTGGAATATCATGTTATTAGTAACTACATATATGAAAATTGAAATTAGGGTCTAGATGTGACCGTTATCCTTTAATATCATTTTATTTTTAAAGATATTAAAATGTGTGTTCTGACTATATCATATTAGGATGTGTCCTGGCATGCTTTGACAAATGTTTAGCTTTAATTAGGACTGTTATTCTGGTTCTTTTGGCTTTTGACGCGTCAGAACACATGTCCAAACAGTGTGGGGGTGGTCTGGTTTGGCCTTCTACATTTGGTAAGTGTTTGTACAAATTGATAGATATATAGCATATTAGAAGATAAATAGATAGATAAATAGATGATTGATAGATATATGGCTAAATAGCTTAATAGATTGATAGATATGTGATAGCTAGATAGATATTAGGTAATAGATACATAGATAGATAGTAGATAAATATTAGATAGAAAGATGGTCAGATACATAGAAAGATAGATAGATAATAGATAGATAGCCCGATACAAAGAAAGATAGATAGATATTAGATAGCTAGATACATAATCAAAGTTTTATAAATAAAACAAAAAAGAACCTGGGCACTCTCTAGATAATCGGACCACAAAGAATTTATTAATAAATTAAAAACACAAGTTAATTAAAATGCCCGCTTTCCATACTATAATATAAAAGTCCTATAGATACTCCTAAGAGACAGGTATATTACATATCATCGGAAAAATCCTAAAAGTATAAATAGTGTGGAGGCAAATGCAAGATCAAATAGCCACAAGTAACAAAATAATAATCAGCAAAACAATAATGTCAATGAGGTGGATAGGTTCCAATTGATAAATAGTCCCAAATATACTTAATGCTGTCAAAAATATCCTGGGAAAAAATCAATGAATGTTCCTGGCATAATGTCACAAATAGTATCCTGTATGCCAAATGGAAACAATGTGTACATACACACAGAGGTAGCGGCGTCCCACTATATAAATTCGCCAGTGGCGTCCCACTGGGGAAAACTTTCTTGTGCTCCTTGTGACAGCCTGCCAGAAGAATAAGAATGGTCTTACCGTGTAAATGAATGTCCCACAACTGCTCAGCTAGATGGTCCTATGTCTGTCAGACCAGTGTTCACGAGCTTCTCTCGTCCCCGTTCTCCCGTGCTGGTGGTTTGTTTGGCACGTGCAGCTAGACTCCGGCTTGTGTGGTTAGTCTTGCGCGGTATAGTTCAACCTTTGATTTGCGCGGCGGACGGTATTTTAAATATATGGCAGGCTAGTCACATACATCGGATGGCCATACAATTTGGGGTCCTGGCTAAACGTGTTTCGGGGTATCTGGTCACCACTTCCTCAATAGCTATCAGACCCCTTGGATAATCCTTTCTTTCATAGTTCGTGGGCTACTTCAAAACCCGACATGGATTTTGGGCAAATAGTTGGTCCTTCTGCTTATTTTTGGGCTTCATTTTCTTGAGTATTTGTAAATCTTCATTTAAAAAGATACTCACCCCATAGTAAATTATCACCTAGGGGATGTATCTGATCTGATATAAATTCCACCTTATGACAATCATATGTGTCTATCCTCCAAAATAGCATGAACACAACCTTCTGTAAAAAGAACCTCCAATACACCTGTTTATGGGTATCCATTACCTCCATAGCACTCAAAAACGCATCGGAGGCTATGCGGCACCGATGCGATTCTGTTGCGGTTTTTCATATCTTGACCCTAAAGTCAATCCTATATCCATTTAGTGTTATATTAGTTAATAAATTATTCCTAGATCTAAATACAAAACTGGATGAATGACTAAATAAAAAAAATATTAAAAGCTATACATATAAAAAATAAATGATAAAAAAATAAATCAAATGCTGAATAAAACTGAATGAAAACTCAGATCAATAGGGAATACTGGAAAATGGATATAGGTGGAAGCCCACTGCCAAGGGAAAACTCCCCCGATAGAAAATACTGGGTGGAGTTGACCATCAGAAGGGGGCATCCACCGAATCTACAGGAAACCAAATAATTCAAATTCTGCATTCAGTCCCCCTGGGAGTAAAGTGTTTAATTCAAAAATGCTTTGTGTTTCTAATCTTGACATCTTGCCAATATGATTGCCCCCTCCCTCCAATCCCCATTGACCTTGTCAATGGCTGCAAATCTAAGCCCTACTGGATTCTGATTATGGGCTATTTTGAAATGGTTGGACAAAGAATGGGTGTCCAAACCCTTTCTAATATTAGCCACGTTTCTTCAGTGTCCTTTTGGTCCTCCCCACATATTGTCTACCACACGGGCACTCTATAATGTAAATCACATCTGTCGAATTGCAAGATAAAAAATCTCTTATCGTATGTTTGTGATTATTAGTGGTGGATATAACTTTATTAGTTCTGCGTGGAAAATCTACTACATTGTTTGCATTTGAAAAAGCCATTAATGTTCGCCCAACTTTGGACTGAACATTTTTGATCCATTACATTCTTAACCACTTTATTGCTTAAGCTCGATGCATTTGTAAATGTGATACGGGCGTTCATTGGAATAATTGGGCCCAATACTTTATCTTTTCTTATTATGTGCCAAGATAAAGTATTGGGCCCAATTATTCATTTATAAAAGCATCAAGGCAGGACAGGCCAGCATGTGGGCGGGCGTACGTAGGTGACTCACGCACCTCTCTCCTGGCTGCTGTGCTCCTGCCCTGACTATCACCCTTACGAGCGGGGACGCCGAGATTATGCTAGGCGTTCCGCTGCCAGCTCCGACCTTCTGCTGATGCCCTGAGGAAGCCGAGGTTGCTGCTGTGCCACTGAACTGCTGCTGGGTGCACTGACGGAGTTAGGTTCAGATCTTTGGAGCCGAGGCAAGAGGAGAGGCTGCTGCATGCAACGAGCGGAGGGGTGGCGAACTGAACAGAAAGCTCTGAGGACCGGGCGGTGCGACTGCTGGTGCTTCTAAACCCCCATCCCCCCCTCTGAGGAAGAGGTGAGACTTATCCATACGGCATACATATTAGGACATCGTCAGACATCATCCACAACTCCATCCTCCGTCAGGCAAAACTCCATCAGCCCTCAGACATCAGACAAAACTCCGTCCTCCGTCAGGCAAAACTCCATCAGACATCAGACAAAACTCCGTCTTCCGTCAGACAAAACTCCATCAGACCTCAGACATCAGACAAAACTCCGTCCTCCATCAGGCAAAACTCCATCAGACCTCAGACATCAGACACAACTCCGTCCTCCGTCACCCAAAACTCCATCAGACCTCAGACATCAGACAAAACTCCGTCCTCCGTCACCCAAAACTCCATCAGACCTCAGACATCAGACAAAACTCCGTCCTCCGTCAGGCAAAACTCCATCAGACCTCAGACATCAGACAAAACTCCGTCCTCCGTCACCCAAAACTCCATCAGACCTCAGACATCAGACAAAACTCCGTCCTCCATCAGGCATCAGCCAAAACTCCGTCCTCCCTAACTCAAAATACGCCCTACTACACACACTATTCACCTGACGGAGCTGCTAGCTGCTGGAGAGGCAAAGGACCTGTGATGACGTCATGACCATGTGACGAGTCACGTGTGTGGGAGGGGTCAGACGTACACAGCAGCTGGTAGAGTGTACAGAACAGTAGCCATCAAATAGAGCTCTGTACTAGAGATGTGTGTGTAACCTGCATGTAGCAGAGCTGTGTACTGTGTTACAGAGATGTATGTGTAACCTGCAGGTAGCAGATCTGTATGTGTAACCTGCAGGTAGCAGAGCTGTGTACTGTGTAGCAGATCTGTATGTGTAACCTGCAGGTAGCAGAGCTGTGTACTGTGTAGTAGATCTGTATGTGTAACCTGCATGTAGCAGAGCTGTGTACTGTGTTACAGAGATGTATGTGTAACCTGCAGGTAGCAGAGCTGTGTACTGTGTTACAGAGATGTATGTGTAACCTGCATGTAGCAGAGTGGTGTACTGTGTTATAGAGATGTATGTGTAACCTGCAGGTAGCAGATCTGTATGTATAACCTGCAGGTAGCAGAGCTGTGTACTGTGTAGCAGATCTGTATGTGTAACCTGCAGGTAGCAGAGCTGTGTACTGTGTAGTAGATCTGTATGTGTAACCTGCATGTAGCAGAGCTGTGTACTGTGTTACAGAGATGTATGTGTAACCTGCAGGTAGCAGAGCTGTGTACTGTGTACCAGATCTGTATGTGTAACCTGCAGGTAGCAGAGCTGTGTACTGTGTAGCAGATCTGTATGTGTAACCTGCATGTAGCAGAGCTGTGTACTGTGTAGCAGAGCTGTATGTGTAACCTGCATGTAGCAGAGCTGTGTACTGTGTAGCAGTGCTGTATGTGTAACCTGCATGTAGCAGTGCTGTGTACTGTGTAGCAGAGCTGTATGTGTAACCTGCATGTAGCAGTGCTGTGTACTGTGTAGCAGAGCTGTATGTGTAACCTGCATGTAGCAGAGCTGTGTACTGTGTTACAGAGATGTATGTGTAACCTGCAGGTAGCAGAGCTGTGTACTGTGTAGCAGATCTGTATGTGTAACCTGCATGTAGCAGAGCTGTGTACTGTGAAGCAGAGCTGTATGTGTAACCTGCATGTAGCAGAGCTGTGTACTGTGTAGCAGTGCTGTATGTGTAATCTGCATGTAGCAGAGCTGTGTACTGTGTAGCAGAGCTGTATGTGTAACCTGCATGTAGCAGAGCTGTGTACTGTGTAGCAGAGCTGTATGTGTAACCTGCATGTAGCAGTGCTGTGTACTGTGTAGCAGAGCTGTATTTGTAACCTGAATGTAGCAGAGCTGTGTACTGTGTAGCAGAGCTGTATGTGTAATCTGCATGTATCAGAGCTGTGTCCTGTGTAGCGGAGCTGTATGTGTAACCTGCATGTAGCAGGCTGTGTACTGTGTTACAGGGATGTATGTGCAACCTGCATGTAGCAGTGCTGTGTACTGTGTTACAGAGATGTGTGTGTAACCGCATGTAGCAGAGCTTTTTACTGTGTAACAGAGATGTGTGTGTAACCTGGGAACTATAAAAAAGTGTAAAATAAAACAAAAAAATTAAGATCACCCCCCTTTTCCCAAAATGAAAATAAAAAATAATAAAAAAATACACATCATGGGTGTCGCAATGTGTAAAAACACCCATTGTATAAAAATATATTCCCCATACGGCAAACGGCAAAACAGAAGAAAAAAAAGAGTCCAAATGTCCGATTCGCCGTTTTTGGTCGCTTCATTTGCTACAAAAATGTAAATAAAAAGCGATCAAAAAGTCTTAAACACCCCAGAATGGTATCAGTGAAAAGTTCAGATTGCCCCGCAAAAAATGAGCCCCCACCCAGCGCCGTACACATAATTACAAAAAAGTTATAGAGCTCAAAATATGACGACAAAAAAAAAAAAATCCGATTCTGTAAATCTCCTGTCACTCCAAGTTACTCAGAATTGGTAACCCTAATTAATAAATACATGCAACATGAATGCATATATGCCGCTTCACACAGATCACAAGTGTTAGGCCTCTTGCACATGAACGTTGTTGGTCCATTCCGTGCATTGGGGACAGCAATTTGCAGTCCCCAATGCACGGGCAACGTGCGTGCAGCAGCCGGGACAGATCCAGACCCATTCAACTTGAATAGGTCCGTGAATATGTTCTACTTTTTTGCTGTGCGGAGGCACGGCCAGAAACACCACGGAAGCACTCTGTAGTGCTTCTGTGGGGATCCGATCCGTGTTTCTGTTCCGTTCAAGTGAATGGGTCGACATCACGGATGCGGGATGCACACGGCTGGTGCCCTGTGTATTGCGGAACCGCCGTATGTGGTCCACAATACAACTACAGGCACACAGCAACCATGTGCAAGAGGCCTTACAAAGATGGGATTTAAGGTGCACATCCTCTTGTGCTTCCCATATTCCACAGATTTATATCACACAGCTACTTACAGTTGTGCTGATAAGTTTACATACACTTGCAGAATTTATGATTTCTTAAAGGGGTATTCTCATCTTCCCTTTTTCATACTTACCTTCCTTGAGCGTGACGTTCACTTCCTGTATTCTTCTCCCGGCCGGGCCGCGCTTGCGCAGAAGACTGAAGATTCTCTCCCGGCCGGGCCGCGCAATGTCCTGAACGCGCACAGCGCCGCGCATGTGCCATGGTGACTTATTCCTGGCCTGTATAGTACAGAGTCGGCGTGCGCATTCGCGGCTCTGTACTATACTGGCCAGGAAGAAGTCATCATGGCGCATGCGCAGCGGCATGCGCGTTCAGGACATTGCGCGGCCCAGCCGGGAGAGAATTTTCCGTCTTCTGCGCAAGCGTGGCCCGGCTGGATTCGACAGGAGAGGTGGCCGTAACCAGGGGAGACCAAAGACAACGATCAGGTAAGAGGGGACTTATTTTCTAAAAAAGGATGGGAATTGGGTAATAAAATGTATTTAGAAAAATTATCACTGTCAAATCATTAACAGATTTAAGAGTGATCATTAAGATGAGAATACCCCTTTAACCATTGTTCAGAGAATATGATTGATACCACAGACACTTCTCTCTCGCTCGTGGTTAGTGGTCGGCTGAAGCCATTTATGTCAAACAACGGTGTTTACTCTTTATAAATCATAATCACAACACAAACTCCCCAAATGACCCTGGTCAGAAGTTTACACACCCCAGTTATTAATACCATGTATTGCCCCCTTTAGCATCAATGACAGCTTGAAGTCTTTTGTGGTAGTTATGGATGAGGGTCTTTATTTTCTCAGATGGTAAAACTGCCCATTCTTCCTGTTGAAAAAAAAAAGCAATTCCACCACAGTTTTACGTGATTTCTATTTACGACATTCGATGTGCGATAAAACTGACTGGTTACTTTTATTCTACAGGTCAGATCGAATCCGGCAATACCTTATATGTATAGTTTTTCTTGCGTTTTAATAGTGTTAAAAAAATAAAAATATCCGATTTTTTTTGTCGCCATATTTTGAGCCCCATAACTTTTTTGTAATTATGTGTACAGAGCTGGATGGGGGCTCATTTTTTGAGGGGCAATCTAAACTTTTTACTGATACCATTCTGGGGTGTTTAAGACTTTTTGATCACTTTTTATTTACATTTTTGTAGCAAATGAAGTGACGAAAAACGGCGAATCGGACATTTGGACTCTTTTTTTTTCTGTTTTGCTGGTTGCCGTATGGGGAATATATTTTTATACAATGGGCGTTTTTACACATTGCGAAACCCATGATGTGTCTTTTATTTTAATTTTGGGAAAAGGGGGGTGATCTGAATATTTATGTTTTTTTTTTACACTTTTTTATAGTTCCCAGGTTACACACACATCTCTGTAACACAGTACACAGCTCTGCTACATGCGGTTAGACAAACTGCTCTATATACACAGTACACAGCTCTGCTACCTGCAGGTTGCACATACATCCCTGTAACACAGTACACAGCTCTGCTACATGCAGGTTACACATACAGCTCTGCTACACAGTACACAGCACTTCTACATGCAGGTTACACACACATCTCTGTAACACAGTACACAGCTCTGCTACATGCTGTTACACACACTGCTCTATATACACAGTACACAGCTCTGCTACATGCAGGTTACACATACAGCTCTGTAACACAGTACGCAGCCTGCTACATGCAGGTTACACATACAGCTCTTTAACACAGTACACAGCTCTGCTACGTGCAGGTTACACATACATCTCTGTAACACAGTACACAGCTCTGCTACATGCAGGTTACACATACAGCTCTGCTACACAGTACACAGCACTTCTACATGCAGGTTACACACACATCTCTGTAACACAGTACACAGCTCTGCTACATGCTGTTACACACACTGCTCTATATACACAGTACACAGCTCTGCTACATGCAGGCTACACACACATCTCTGTAACACAGTACACATCTCTGCTACACAGTACACAACACTGCTACCTGCAGGTTGCACATACATCCCTGTAACACAGTACACAGCTCTGCTACATGCAGGTTACACATACAGATCTGCTACACAGTACACAGCTCTGCTACCTGCAGGTTGCAGATACATCTCTGTAACACAGTACACAGCTCTGCTACATGCAGGTTACACATACAGCTCTGATACACAGTACACAGCACTGCTACATGCAGGTTACACATACAGCTCTGCTACACAGTTCACAGCTCTGCTACATGCAGGTTACACATACAGCTCTGCTACACAGTACACAGCTCTGCTACCTGCAGGTTACACGTACATCTCTGTAACACAGTACACAGCTCTGCTACATGCAGGTTACACATACATCTCTGTAACACAGTACACAGCTCTGCTACATGCAGGTTACACATACATCTCTGTAACACAGTACACAGATCTGCTACCTGCAGGTTACACATACATCTCTGTAACACAGTACACAGCTCTGCTACATTCAGGTTACACATACATCTCTGTAACACAGTACACAGCTCTGCTACATGCAGGTTACACATACATCTCTATAACACAGTACACAGCTCTGCTACATTCAGGTTACACATACATCTCTGTAACACAGTACACAGCTCTGCTACATGCAGGTTACACATACATCTCTATAACACAGTACACAGCTCTGCTACATGCAGGTTACACACACATCTCTGTAACACAGTACACAGCTCTGCTACATGCAGGTTACACACACATCTCTAGTACAGAGCTCTATTTGATGGCTACTGTTCTGTACACTCTACCAGCTGCTGTGCACATCTGACCCCTCCCACACATGTGACTCGTCACATGGTCATGATGTCATCACAGGTCCTTTGCCTCTCCAGCAGCTAGCAGCTCCGTCAGGTGAATAGTGTGTGTAGTAGGGCGTATTTTGAGTTAGGGAGGACGGAGTTTTGTCTGATGTCTGAGGGAGGACAGAGTTTTAGCTGAAGTCTGAGGTCTGATGGAGTTTTGCCTGACGGAGGACGGAGTTTTGTCTGATGTCTGAGGTCTGATGGAGTTTTGTCTGACGGAGGACGGAGTTTTGTCTGATGTCTGATGTCTGATGGAGTTTTGCCTGATGGAGGACGGAGTTTTGTCTGATGTCTGAGGTCTGATGGAGTTTTGTCTGACGGAGGACGGAGTTTTGTCTGATGTCTGAGGTCTGATGGAGTTTTGTCTGACGGAGGACGGAGTTTTGTCTGATGTCTGAGGGCTGATGGAGTTTTGTCTGACGGAGGACGGAGTTTTGTCTGATGTCTGAGGTCTGATGGAGTTTTGGGTGACGGAGGACGGAGTTTTGTCTGATGTCTGAGGTCTGATGGAGTTTTGTCTGACGGAGGACGGAGTTTTGTCTGATGTCTGATGGAGTTTTGCCTGACGGAGGACGGAGTTTTGTCTGATGTCTGAGGGCTGATGGAGTTTTGCCTGACGGAGGATGGAGTTGTGGATGATGTCTGACGATGTCCTAATATGTATGCCGTATATCCATGCTCCATAGAACATTGTTACACCTAAACTGAGATAACAGCTGAAAAAGGCACGGGCCTTGGGGAATTAAAGGGACGCCATGTGTGCTGGCTTGAGAGAACAAGGATATTAACCGTGATAATACAAAGTTGTTATAATATTGCTGTTTGAACAGGGGGTTGGGGGGCGGGGGCGGGTTTGAGAGGGCTTCAAAGAAGAGCTATTGAACTGAGTGCTCAAAAAATAGGCACAGCACTGGCTGACTGTTATTGGAGGAAATAAAGTGTAAAGTTGGGGAAAAAGAGAGAAAATAGCTCTAGAGCCCGCTACCTGGTATCCTGAATCGGAAAGCAGATTGGAAATGGAACTACAATAATGAGAAGCTTTACTAAATCTACTAACTGAATAATAAACTTTCATGGAGATTATGAACTAACTGGAAAAGTAATGCCTACTAATCTTGATCCATTACCGTCTTTTGTGATACAAATAGGCATGAAGTGCTTGCCAATGGAACTGTGCAATTACAGGCTGCTATGATTGATATGTACTAACTCTCTAACAAACGAGTATTAATCAGGAGATTGTTACCGCTAATAATAATAATAAAAAAAAAAAAATTCTTCTTTTTTCTTCTCCCCTTTCCGATTTTTCCCTTCTCCTGCTTTATAACTTTATGTAACTAACTGCAGGTGCACGTTTAAGAGGAAGAATGTAAAGTTAGATCATGACTGTATGAAGCAGTAGGGGCAATATAATATGTATGCAAAAGAAAACTGATGACAAACTGGTATATATTGGATCAGTGAGCTGTTGCTCCCTTGCTATTGACTTAGTATTGATACTGTGGTTGATAGGTAAGGCGAGTAGGGGAGGTGGGTAAAGGTGGAGGGGAAATATTGAGATGGCTAGACAGGGAGTGGGGATAAAGGGCAGGGTACAGGTGGAGCTTAATACTTCAATTTCCCCAATGACTAAAAAATCGGAAAAATCAAAACAGTTATTCCTGACCAATATGCGAGGACAGATTAGCCCGCCAAAAAAGAAGAAAGCGGATGTGTCTTTAGTACAAGAGGGAGAACCTATTATCGAGGGAAGTTTTGGGTTGAAAACACTAGAGGCAAGCTTCCAGTCTCTGGAGAGTGTCGTTAAACAGGGGCGAGTGATGGAAGAAATTGCCTGAGGGTGTGGAGGGGAAAGATTTATGTGCCTTTCTGCAAGCATGGCTCAGGGAGCAGTTGGGCCAGGACATCTCAGATTATAAAAATGTTGTGGAATGTGCATATAGGATACCATCCGAGCTACCGGTATCTGGAACGAGATCGAGACCCATAGTTTTTAGTCTGTTATCGATTAGGGATAAGGAGGAGATCTTGCATAGATCTAGGGCAAAAGGGAAATCACAATATCTGGATGCAACAGTAATGATTTTCTCAGACTATGCAAAAGAAACAATGCAGGAAAGAAGCTGTTTTATTGAGGTGAAAAAAATCCTGCGGTCTAATAATGTTAAATACTCGCAAATTTTTTGGGCGAAATTTAGGATTGAGTGGGAAAAAAAAAACTGGGTTTTTGATAAAGTAGATGCGGTCCAAAGTTGGATAAAATATAAGTAGCTGAGGGGCAATAGGGCAGGAGGTTAGCAAGGAGGGGGTAATGCCAAGAGAGAGAACAAGGAGAGTAATTAGCCTGGCTCATTTAGGAGGGAATGGGGATGGGGAAGGGTATTTGCTGAGTAGGGTTGAGTTTTTTTTCCTCTTTTTCCCTATCTTCTCTCCTCCCCCTCGTCCCCGGGGTACCCAGCTAGGCTAGAAGAACGGACAGGCCTTTATGAGAATAATTTCTTGGAATATTAGGGGGTTGAGTAGGGGAGCAAAGAGGGTGGCGGTTTTTGATGCAATACACAGATTTTTTTTACCCGCTATAATTTGCCTACAAGAGACGCATTTGACTAGCCAAATGATACAGGGGCTGTGTAGACCATGGATACAGCACTCTTTTCATTCAGTGTACTTATCATATGCAAGAGGTGTGAGTGTTTTGATACATCGGGACATTGATATTAAAATAAGGGAAGTAGTTCAAGATCAGGAGGGTCGATATGTTTTAATTGATTGCTTACTGGAAGGAAGATCGTGGATTATAGCTAATGTATATATACCACCACCCTTTAAAATTGAAATCCTCCTCAAAATCTATGACTTTGTGCTTAAGGTAGGCGAAAAACCTCTATTAGTTATGGGGGATTCTAATAATATTATGGATAGTAAAATAGATAGATGTAGGTTAGGTAAGATTCAAAATGTATGCCCGGGTTCTAAATTAAAAAATATCACGGAAGAAATGGGTTGGATCAGAGGTCGCAATAACGCCTGAACAAGCGTCTCATAGACTTTTTCCAGGGAGTAAAATGGCCTGAACATGCGTCTAAGACATGCCGATACGCCTTAGACTTTTCACTAGTGATGTCCGGTTCATGAACGAGTCGATTTCTCTGACTGAGCTGATCCGTGTGAAGCAGCTCAGTCAGATAGCTCAGCAATAGAGACGCTGGCAGCAAGGAGGAGCGTAATCTGATCCTAGAGTGGAAGCCAGCCCCTCCCCGCCCCCCCCTCCCCCGGCCTGCAACCAATCAGAGCTCAGGCAAGCAGCTCTGAGTCACACTGTACAGGAGGGAGTCTAAGAATCGAATGATCTATATAGGTAATCCACGGCACACCAATGTCTTTTTTTGTTTGCAGGTTTATTACAGAAAATTCAGAAAAATTGTCACTATATGACTAATTGCGCCATAATAATAGTACAAGCATATGTATCATATGTTAGGCCGTAATATATCCCAACGTTTCTGTCTTTTTGAGACCTTTCTCAAGGGATCATGGCCAGGCTGCAGACGGATGTAATACAGGCCTGTATTACATCCGTCTGCAGCCTGGCCATGATCCCTTGAGAAAGGTCTCAAGAAGACCAAAACGTTGGGATATATTATGGCCTAACATATGATACATATGCTTGTACTATTATTATGGCGCAATTAGTCATATATTGAAAATTTTTCTGAATTTTCTGTAATAAACCTGCAAACAAAAAAAGACATTGGTGTGCCGTGGATTTCCTATATATACTACGACCGAAGTCCTCTGCGAGCACCCACCACTATACAAAGGTGTGCGGACTCCACAATTTTGTTTAATTAAATAATAAGAATCGAATGAGTCACAGGTTAAAAGAATCTAAAGATCCGACTTAGTTAGAGACTCATTCGATTCTTTGAGTTAAAAGAACCGTCAGTCACTAGAACAGTTTACACTGAGGCTGATGAGGTTAAGGGACAGAGGCAGTCAGCAGGGAGATAAGAGAAGTGACAGGACACAGTTTAGATTACAGATTGAATTAAGCCTTTAGGGTCAAATTGGCTTCTCAAGGAGATATATATGTTAAAGTCATCCCTTCTTCTGTCTCATTCAGTAGCTATATAACTATTGAGAGAGATGTATTTTTTTTAAAAATACATTTACACATTTAACCCTCCATTTTAATTATATTATTTACCCCAGTGTTACATTTACACACAGGGTTTTAAAGAATAAACTTCCTGTTTTCCTCTCTAATGATGAGACTGAAGCGATCAGCCGAGCGCTGTCTCTCCTCCCTGCTGAGTGCGGTACTGAAGACGGCCTCAATAGAAGGTCTAGGGGACCGTCTTCACTACCGCGCTCAGCAGTGAGGAAAAGTGACTGAGCGCTTCAGACTCCTGCTTATAGAAGTCAGCGAGGGTCCCAGCGCTGGACACGCCAACAGGAGACCTCCATACAACCTCCATAACAACAGACCTGTCAACTTTCTTAAGAATCCATCAAAGATTCATTGCAGCATGTTCCATCAGACGCTGAACTAGACATATTGTTTGCTATAGGAATTTCTTCTGTAATGCGGCGCCGCATGGCGGCACATGGTGCTACAAGGACTGCATGTGGCCATTTACAGCCTCCAGGACATACAGTCCCTCTGCCAAGTGCATGAAGTCTTCGCTGTAAAACTGAATAATCCAATAACCACAGCGGTGGTGGCAATTTTGTGGCATGAGATAGGGCAACAGGGTCATGGAAGATGAACTCCCCTTTATAGCAAGATCAAGCATAACACAAAATGACAGCCTCTAGATCAGGGATCAGCAACCTCCGGAACTCCAGCTGTTCTGAAACTACAAGTCCCAGTATCCTCCTTTTACTTCTTTGGGAGTTACAAGAACAGCTGAGCAAGTATGCATGCTGGGTGTTGTAGTTTCACAGCAGGGCTGGAGTGCCAAAGTTTTCTGCACCCTAGATCAGTGGTTATCACTGCGTGATGACATCATCCAGATCCACAACATGTGACTGTGGTGGTGCAAGGTATGTGCCCGGGTCTTTCACTTGTGCCTTTGGCACCAGCATGCACCGCCATCTATTGTGCCCGTGTCCTGCTCTGCCAGTGCCTCAGGTCTCTTCAGAGTCTACCAACAGCCCCGGTGGCGCAGACATACCCACCTGAGAGCTTATCTACAAGGACGTAACTTTGGTGGGCAGCAATGGCCACGTGATGGATGGCATACACCAGTGACCAGCGTCACAGAAACAGCAGCAAAAATTAAAGGGATTGTCCCAGATCAACACTATTTACCTATCCATACTTGACCCAGAGAACACTAGAACATGGTAACCAAGGTGGGACCCCCAGCGATCATGTACTTGAAGGGGACATGTCTGTTTTAGTAACGACTTGCATTTCCCATGCAATAATAATTCTGGGGAGTCAAATCTTGTGACTCTATATTGTACCGTTCCTCTATTATTCCCACTAGAACTTATGAACTAATTGCTAGTAGTCTGCAATAAAGGTCCAGTTGGATGTTACCAGTTGACAGCACTGATTGAATAATGTCAGGCTGTGCAGGGACACCCCCATCTGGACCTTCCCTGCAAACTGCCAGCAAGTCATTCATAACTAATAACATTAATAACAGAGGAATTGTGCAACATAAGGTCATAGATGCTCCAGGATTGTTATTACATTGAAGGGGGGTGGGGGGTGGAGTAGTTACCAAAACAGACAAATCAGGAGAGGTGAGGGGTCCTCTTTAACGACAGGTGAGAAATATTGATCTTAGGACAAACCCTTTAAACCTCATGAAATCCTCAGTGGTACCGACCCCTCAGCGCAACAGTGACCTCAGTGGTACCGACCCCTCAGTGCAACAGTGACCTCAGTGGTACCGACCCCTCAGTGCAACAGTGACCTCAGTGGTACCGACCCCTCAGTGCAACAGTGACCTCAGTGGTACTGACCCCTCAGTGCAACAGTGACCTCAGTGGTACCGACCCCTCAGTGCAACAGTGACCTCAGTGGTACCGACTCCTCAGTGCAACAGTGACCTCAGTGGTGCCGACCCCTCAGTGCAACAGTGACCTCAGTGGTACCGACCCCTCAGCGCAACAGTGACCTCGGCAAAATTTTAAATTGTCTAAATTTGCTATTTATGCATGGAAGACAGTTCTAGAGTACAAGTAATGGTTCCCCTGCATAAATAGCAACCCCTTAATGTTATGTAGGCCTTCGTATTAACTATTTGAATTACTGTAACTTTCGTACTCCTCATCGGCTGAAAATACTCCTCAAAAATGGAAAGAGGAGTATTTTTACTCTTCCAGAAAAAATGTAATGTGACCTCTGGGTTGGATAGATATTTGGAGGGTAGTACATCCTAATTCAAAAAAAAAATATTCAGGTTTCTCAAATGCACATAAGAGTTTATCACGGATAGATTTAGTTTTCACAAACAATACAGGTGTATTGAAAATTGAAGGGGTTAAATATGGTCAACGTGGGATCTCGGACCATAATCCAATTATTACAGATATAAAAACACAAAAAAATAAAATAAAAAGGATGCACATAAATATAGGGTGGAATATAATGGGGATACATGATAAGGTTTCAAGGGAGATACGGGAATTCTTTGAGATGAATGATGATTCAGCAGCAGTTAATATAGTATGGGAGGCTGCAAAGGCCTACATGAGAGGGATTTTTATAAAGAACATGGTAATATACAAGAAAGGGATAAGGGAAAAAATAATTAAGCAACAAGAGGTGGAAAAATATGAGGATAACTATACTAAAAACCCTGCAGAAAGCAACTATGAGGTGTGATTAGAGAAAGTTCCAAAACTGGAGGATGAGCGACTGTTGATAGCAGAACAACAGAAAGAAAATGATGTGAGGGACAATTATGTTTATGCGCATATACTGGGTAAAAAGTTAGCGGCTCTAGTAGCAACGCAGATAAAAATAAATAATTATATACATTGCTTAGTGGATAATTTAGGAAATAAAATTATTGAACACGATGCGAAAAGAGAACTGCTTCAATAATACTTTAAAGATATATATAATACAAAGATAAATAGGGATCTGGGGCAGATTCAGCAGTTTCTGGAGTCAGTAACTACCTCTACGTTAACAGCAGAGCAAAGTGAGAAACTAGAGACCCCGTTGAACTCTCTGGAAGTGGACAAAGTACTATCTGAAATTACAAAAAATAAATCTCCAGGAACAGATGGTATTCCATTTGAGGTCTATGCGCAATATAGAGAAGTGCTGACTCCGAAACAGTTGATCATGTGGAATGATTTGCGGAGGAAAGGGAAGCTGCCACACTCATTGAGAGAGGCATTAATTACATTAATTCTAAAACTGGGGAAAGACCCAACCCTTCCGGACTCTTACCACCCCATTTCGTTAATTAATACAGATAATAAGATACTGGCAAAGATGTTAGCAATTAGACTCAGAAATGTGGTTTTGGGTTTGATGCATGAGGATCAGACGGGCTTCATGTCGGGCAAGACCACAACAGATAATGTCATGCGTTATTATGTGAACACCCAGCTTGAGCCCGAAAACTGTGGTCAACGATTGATTGTTCCAATTGATGCCTCAAAAGCGTTTGACACTATATAATGGCCCTTCTTGTAGGCAACATTGAAAAAGATGGAGTTTGGAGACAAATTTATATCCTGGGTAAAACTGTTATATACGGAAATTTCAGCAAAAGTGATACTGAATGGGGAATATTCTGATAATATTCACATTCGCAGGGGGATAGACAGGGTTGCCCTCTCTCCCCCCTGCTTTTTGCTATAGCCATGGAGCCATTGGCGGAAAGAATCAGGCAAGGCATAGCAATTGAGAGATTCAGGTTTGGTGAACACAGGGAAAAAATTTCTTTATATGCGGATGACATTATGCTGTTTATTGGCTCACAAAGATCTTTGATGAGGATCTTTGAGGTCTTTGAACAATATGGAGAATATTCTGGGCTTAGGATAAATTGGTCTAAGTCTGCATGTATCCCGATTGATCCCTTAAACGATTTTATTCCAGGTCCACTACAAATATGAAAAATAACAAACCAGTTAAATACTTAGGTATTAAAATAACCCCGAATCCCAAGGATTATATCCAGCTGAATGTGACCCCAAAGATAAAAGAAATGAAAAAAAAAGATAGAGGTATGGAAAAGATTGTACTTCTCGATGGCAGGCCGTATTTCCTTGGTCAAAATGTGCCTGTTACCATCCCTTAACTACGTCCTATGGAATTCACCGATAATAACCCCCCCCCCCCAAAATATTTAAAATAATAACTAGTACATTAATGGACCTGATCTGGCCAGGAAAAAAAAGAGGATTAAAGCACAAATGTTGTGCAGTCAAGAGAAGGAGGGTGGACTATCTGTTCCAGATGTGGCACTCTATTTCATCTCCGGACAAATTAAAAATATGATAATGTGGAGCAATACGCAAAGATATAAGGCTATGGTTGCCGGAATAAACAAATCACTAGAGAGATGTAATATATTTCAACTAATTGAAGCTGGAATTCTGGGAAAACAGTAGTAATAAGACACTGCTCTTTGAGCTTATGGATATGGTATGGAGACAGGCAAGAAATTCTGGAACCAGGAGGGACTTCATGCGGACACCATACTGCGGTAACACCCATCTTATTGAGTTGACGCTAATTGAGCAGTCGGTGTGGTGGAAACATGGAGTCCATAAACTAGGTCAGATATGGAAGCAAGGTGATATAATAGCATATGAAGAACTTAAACAGGAGTATGAAATGGGCAATCTAGAAGTGAGTTTTTTCTATCTACAGCTAAAATGTGCATTACGTAGTCTGGTAGGGAAGAATAAGCAAATAGAGACCCTCTCGCAGCCACTTCTTAGTATTTCTAGATTAATGGCAGGGAAAAAGTTAGTGTCTAAAATGTATGAATGTTTGCTACATCAAAAGACTAAGGTTAATGCACAAATGGAGAGAGGCTATAAATCCCCAGCAAGAAGAGTTTTGGGTATCGGCAATACAGCAAAAAAACAAGGTTTAAAATAACTTTTTACATAGGATAACCCAATTTTGCATACTAAATCGCCTATACTATTCCCCTGAGAAACTTAGGAAATACTATAAACCTAAAGTATTCAGATGTTTAAAATGTGGGGAAATAGGGGTGGATGATGTCCATATACTCTGGACGTGTAAAAGGATTCAGGAATTTTGGGGACAGATAAAATAGAGCAATATCACCAGTTTACAATACCTAATAAATTTGAGATCTGTGTATTGGGAGTGATGGAAAAAACAGATACCCCCCCGACATCAAGAAATTGCATCTAAACTCCTATTTCAGGCAAGGAAATGTATTATGGGACACTGGGGAGGCAAGGCCAAAAGTGGGAAAAGGACAGAGAAGGAGGAATATTATCAGCTGCGGAAAAATAAGTCAGGAGGTGTATGAGCTTGGTGTATTAATTGCTGGTCTGGACTGGGGGTTGGGGGGGGGGGGGTGAGCCAGAGGCGGCTCTAATGAAGGGGGATTGAGGCGAGTGGCCTAAAGTACAGCTTTGTTACCCCGTCTGCTTTAAAGGAAGGAGGAAAGGAGGGAAATCAGAAAAAATCAAGACAAGCGGGAGGTACACGAGTTGGAAACAGCCTGGGAGCCTCGCTACTTTCTATTTTGAATTAGAAGGAGGAACTGATACTATGCCATGTTATGAAGTAACTTTACTAACTGAATTAACTAACTATAGGCCGTTATGGATATTATGGTCTAGGTCTAGGTCTAGGTCTACCAATTAACCCCTTCCCGACCTTTGACGTACTGTTACGTCATGGGAACCACTGAGTTCCCGCAATTTGACGTATTAGTATGTCATAGTGATTGCACGGGCACTGGAGCAGTGCGCGCATGATCACTGCAGGGGCCTGGCAGTCCATGGTAGCCGGGCCCCTGCTGTATCCGCTGGCATTGCTGTAAAAGCCAATGCTGGCGGATTAACCCCTTCTATACCGCGGTCCACGTTGACCGCGACATAGAAGAGGTTTGTGTCAGTAGAACGATCGCATCGACTCCCCGCACTGCTGTGGCGGGGACCCGATGCGACACAAGGCAGCCCGATGCCATGCAGAGGCCGTCCCAATGCCTTGCAAGGCATCGGATCTGCCTTCTACGGGAGCCGAGGAGATCCAGCCTCAGGCTGTATGGCTCAGTGTCATAGACTAACAGGAAATGCATTACAATACAGATGTATTGTAATGCATTGCAGAGGGGATCAGACCCCTAAAAGTGAATGTCATAAATAAAAAAAAGTAAAAAAAAAAAGTATTTTAAAATAAAATGAAGTAATAAAATTAATAAAATAAAAAGGAAAAAAACACCCCTTTCCGCTTATTTTATAATAAAAAACTGAAAAAATAAAATAAAACGCACAGATATTAGGTATTGCTGCGTTCGTAATGACCGGCTCTATAAATTTATCACATAATCCACCCTGTCTGATAAACACCATAAAAAATAAAAAAGGCGTATGCCCCCCAAAATGGTATCAATAAAACCATCACCTAATCCCACAAAAAATGAGCCCCTACCTAAGACAATCTCCCAAAAAATAAAAAAAACTATAGCTCTCAGAACATCATTTTTTTTGTTTCAAAACTGCTATTATTGTGCTAAAGTAAAATACATATTAGGTATCGCCACGTCCGTAACAAAAAGCTCTATTACAATACTACATGACCTAAAAAAACACTGTAAAAAAACAAAAACAAAAAAAAGCCATTTTTGTCACATTACATCACAAAAATTGCAACAGCAAGTGATCAAAAAGGCGTATACCCACAAAAATAGTACCAATCAGGTCGTCACCTCATCCTGCAAAAAATGAGACCCTACCTAAGAGAATCGGTCAAAAAATAAAAAAGCTATGGCACTCAGATTATGGAGACACTATGATTATTTTTTGCTTCAAAACTGCTATTATTGTGCTAAAGTGAAAAAAAAAAAGTATAGTATGTAAAGTAATTACTATTTTTGAAGGTATTACTATCTATTATAAAAGTAGAGAAATTAAAATTTGGAAATTTGCTGATTTTCCAAATTTTTGGTAAATTTTGTATTTTCTTATGAATAAAAATGTTTTTTTTTTACTTATTTTTACCACTTTAATGAATTACAATATGTGACGAGAAAACAATCTCAGAATGGCCTGTATAAGTAAAAACGTTTTAAAGTTATCACCACATAAAGTGACACATATCATATTTTAAAAAAATGGCCTGGGCAGGAATGTGAAAACAGGCCCGGGGTTGAAGGGGTTAAGCGTTTGCCACTGACTTTATGGTACTAATTGTTTGGTTGCTGGTTCTATAATCATGAAGTTCTGTTATTAAATCAACTGTACATTATAGTATTAGCGGGAAGAACGAACATTAGTGGACTATGGACATATGAATTAGTAGAATTAACAAATTATTTATAATTATGTATATGAATCATTGCTTGGCTGTATTGCTGTTTTTTGGGCCTGTATGTTGATCCTCCCTCTTTGATGGTTTATTTGGAGATTGAGGTTGTCAAGAAAAGGTGGGTGGAGGAGGGATGTAAGTGCGGGCAGTAAGGAAAGTCCACAGATAGCAAGACAGGGGGCTGGAAAAAAGGGAAGGGCACAAGCGGAGCTTAATAACACAATTTCCCCAATGTTAAAAAAATCTGAAAGATCAAAGCAGTTACTCCTGACCAATATGCGTGGACAGATTAGTCCGTCAAAAAAGAAAAAAGAGGATGAGTCTTTAGGACAAGAAGGCGAGTCTATTATAGAGGGCAACTCTGGATTGAAAACATCTGAGGTGAGTTTCCAGTCTGGGGAGAGTGCCAACAAACAGTTGAGGGTGATGAAGGAAAATGCCTCAACAAAGGAAGATATAGTCCAAGAAATAAAAAAATGCAGTTTGGCAATCTCTCAGGATCTCTCTCTCCAGACTGGAAATATTGGGGAGTCTGTGGGGCTCCTCAGAGTGGAGGTCGAAAAATACAAAGAAAGGTTGATTAGAAATCAAGAAAAGAGCATCTGACTCTGAGGACCTTCTGTTAAATAAAAAAATTCCTTAAAAGAGGAAAATAGGGAACTGAAAAATAGACTACTGGAGTTAGAAAACACGACTAGAAGGTCTAATCTGAGATGTCTTGGAATCCCTGAGGGCGCGGAGGGACAAGACCTCTGCGCTTTTATACAAACATGGTTGATGGAACAACTGTGCCAGGACTTCTCAGATTATAAAAAATTTGTGGAACAGGCTTATTGGATACCGTCAAAGCTACCTGCACCTGGAATGAGACAGAGACCTATACTTCTTAGTTTGTTATCGATTAGGGATAAGGAGGATATATTGCGTAAGTCAATGAAAAAAGGGAAACTAGAATATTAGGGCGCAATAGTAAGGCTATTTTCGGACTATGCAAAAGAGACGATAAAGGAAAGAAGTTGTTTTATTGATGTGAAAAAAAAACTTGCGTTCAAATAATGATGATGATGTTCCCGGCTAAACTCAGGATTGAATGGGAAAGTAAAAACTGGGTTTTTGATAAAGTGGATGCGGTACAACTATGTATTAAAGAAACCATAAGGAGTTGAGGGGTATTCGGACTGGGGGTTGGGTTGGCAGGGAGGGGGAAATGCTAAGAGAGAGAACCAGGACGGAAGTTACCCTGGCTCATTCAGAAGGGAATGGGGGTGGGTAAGGTAGTTATTTTGCTGTGCTGCTGTTTTTTTTTTTCCTCCTGCCTTCTCTCCTCCCTTCCTGTCGGGAGTTCCAGCTATATCTGAAGATCGGGTAGACAAATAAATAGGTTTCTATGAGAATAATCTCTTGGAATGTTAGGGGCTTGAGCAGGGGAGTAAAGAGGGTGGCAGTTTTTGATGCAATACATAGATCTCTACCTGCTATAATCTGTCTACAAGAGACACATTTGACAAGTGAAACGATCAATGGGTTGTTTAGACCGTGCATACAGTACTCCTTTCACTCTGTTTATTCATCATATGCTTGAGGCATGAGTATTTTAATACATCGTGATATTGATATTAAAATAGGAGAAACAGTTAAAGATGAGGAGGGTCGATATGTTCTGATTAATTGTTTATTGGAAGAAAGACCGTGGATAATAGCCAATGTTTATATACCGCCACCCTTTTAAAATGGACGTCCTATAAAAAATTCACGATTTTGTGCTTAAGGTAGGGGATAAACCACTTTTAGTTATGGGTGACTTTAATAATATTATGGATAGTAAAATAGATAGATGCAGGGCAGGTAATGCTAAAAATGTATGCACGGGATACAAACTAAAAAACATTACGGAGGAAATGGGCTGGATTGATATTTGGAGGCTAATGCACCCTAAATTAAAAAAAAAATCATGTTTTTCAAAGACGCATAGGAGCTTATCATGGATTGATTTCGTTTTTACAAATAATAAAGGCGCGTTGGATATGGACAGCGCGGGATCTCGGATCACAATCCAATTATTATAAATATAAAAATGCAAAAAAAAATATAAGGAGGATGCACATAAACATAGGGTGGATAAATATAATGGGGATACACGATAAGATCTTAAAAGAGATAGTTTTTTTATATGAATGAAGATTCAGCGGCAACTAATATAATATGGGAGGCTGCAAAGGCCTATATAAGAGGGATTTTTATAAAGTACACGGCGATATATAAGAAAGGGATAAAGAAAAAAATAATGGACTTGCAACAAGAGGCAGAAAAATATGAGAAAAAATATATTGAAAATCCTATAGACAAAATTTATGAGGAATGGATAGAGAAAGTTTAAAAACTGGAAGATGAGCGACTTCTAATGGTGGAGCAACAGAAAGAAAATTACGTGAGGGACAATTAGATTTATGCTCATATACCGGGTAAAAGGTTAGCGGCCTTAGTAGCGACTCAGACAAAAAAAAACTATTATATACATTGTCTATTAGATAAATTTGGAAATAAAATCACTGAACAAGCGGCTAAAATATATAGATATAGATAGATACAAAGAATTCCGCGAGCAGTCACTGCTTGAGGAAAATCCCATTGAGAGGATTGAAACGTCGCATGCCTGGTGAATAAAGCCTTTTTCTACTTTTTACAAATTGGATGTACTGCGGAATTCTTTGTATCTATATTTTGGAGGTGGATTGCCCCCACAGCCGCTGGCACTCCGACCGTACTTGTTGACAGTGGTGCTGCCCACGCCATCTTTATTTATTTATATATATATATATATATATATATATATAAAAAATAACAAGACAAATAAGAATTTGGTGCAAACCCAACAGTTTCTGGAGACAATAACTATCTCTACGTTAACAGCAGATCAAAACGAGAATCTGGAAGCCCGTTTGAACGTCTTTGAAGTGGATAAAATACTATCTAGGATCACGAAAAATACGTCCCCAGGAATAGACGGTATTCCGTTTGAAGTTTATGTTCAATATAAAGAAATATTAATCCTGAAATTATTGACAATGTGAGTCGAGAAAGGCAGGGAAACTGCCAGACTCACTGAGAGAAGCACTAATTACACTGATTTTAAAACCAGGGAAAGATCCAACCCTGACAATAAAATATTGGCCAAGAATCTGGCAACTAGACTTAGAAGTGTGGTTTCGGGGCTGGTTCATAAGGATCAAATGGGGTTCATGTCAGGTAAGACCACAACTGATAATGTCATGCTCTACTTTGTGAACACCCAGCTTGGGCCCGTAAATTGTGGCGAACGACTGATTGATTGTTACATTAGACGCCTCAAAGGCGTTTAATACTATAGAATAGTCTTTTTTTATGGCAACACTGAAAAAGATGGGATTTGGTGCTAATTTTTTATCATGGGTAAAGCTGTTATATATGGAAATTTCAGCAAAAGTGATATTAAACGGGGAATATTCTGATAATATACATATTTGTAGGGGGGTTAGACAGGGATACCCCCTTTCCCCCTTGCTTTTTGCTATAGCCATGGAGCCGTTAGCTGATATGATCAGACAAGACGTAGCAATTGAGGGGTTCAGGTTCGGCGAGCATAAGGAAAAAATTGCCTTATATGCGGATTACATTATGATGTTTGTAGGTTCACAGAGATCATTGGTTAAGATCTTTCAGGTGTTTGAAGAATATGGTAAATATTCTGGGCTTAGGATAAATTGGTCTAAATCAGCATGTGTCCCGATTGATCCTCTGAACAATTTCATCCCAGGAGCACTGGAAATTAAGAAGATCAATGAACCTGTTAAATATTTAGGTATTCAAATAACCCCGAACCCCAAGGATTATGTCCAACGGAATGTGACCCCTAAAATACAGGAAATTAAGAAAAAAATAGAGGTATGGAAAAGATTGTATGTCTCGATGGCAGGTCGTATCCCCTTGATGAAAATGTGCCTGTTACCATTTCTTGATTATATCTTGTGGAATTCACCGATAACAATCCCCCCCAAAAATATTTAAAATAATAACTAGCCTTTTAATGGACTTGATCTGGCTAGGAAAAAAAGGATAAAAGCACAAATATTGTGTATTTATGAAAGGGAGGGCGGATTATCAGTTCCTGACAGTGGCGTACATACAGGGGTCGCAGTTGCAACCGGGCCCGGCACTCCAGGGGGCCCGGCCGCCTGTGGACCCCTGGCCCCTGCAGTAGTGCCACTCAGACTCAGGTGTGGGCCTGAGGCAGCGGTGGCGGCAGTTGACAGGGAGATGAACGCTTCCATTGTGGAAGCGCTCATCTCCATAGTGATCTGTATCACCATCCTCAGGACAGCGATACAGATTGCTGTGCTGCGGCCGGGCAGGGGAGGGAGGCGTCTCCCTTCCCTGTTCCTCCTATCAAAGTGGTGCAGGCGGCGCGATGACATCATTGTGCCGCCTGAGCCGTACTGCGCGGGACACAGGCCGCATCGCTGCTAAGGAGGTAAGCATAAGGGTTTATAATTTTCTTTTAATACCGGACTTCACTGGAACATAAGGAGGCACTTGATACTGGAAAATGAGGGGGGGGGGGGGGAGGTTGGCACTTGATACTGTAAAATGGGGGGGGGAGGTTGGCACTTGATACTGTAAAATGAGGGGGGGGGAGGTTGGCACTTGATACTGTAAAATGAGGGGGGGGGGGAGTTGGCACTTGATACTGGAAAATGAGGGGGGGAAAGGTTGGCACTTGATACTGGAAAATCAGGGGGGGAGATTGGCACTTGATACTGGAAAATGAAGGGGGGTTGGCACTTGATACTGGAAAATGAGGGGGGGGAGTGGCACTTGATACTGGAAAATGAGGAGGGGGAAGGTTGGCACTTGATTCTGGAAAATGAGGAGGGGGAGGGGCCCTTGATACTGGAAAATGAGGAGGGGGAAGGTTGGCACTTGATACTGGAAAATGAGGAGGGGGGCACTTGATACTGGAAAATGAGGAGGGGAAAGGTTGGCACTTGATACTGGAAAATGAGGAGGGGGAAGGTTGACACTTGATACTGGAAAATAAAGGGGGAAGGTTGGCACTTGATACTAGAAAATCAGGGGGGGAAGGTTGGCACGTGATACTGGAAAATAAAGGGGGAAGGTTGGCACTTGATACTAGAAAATCAGGGGGGGGGTTGGCACTTGATACTGGAAAATGAGGGGGGGGAGGTTGGCACTTGATACTGGAAAATGAGAGGGGGGGGGGGAAGGTTGGCACTTGATACTGGAAAATGAGGGGGGGGGGGTTGGCACTTGATACTGGAAAATGAGGGGGGTAGTTGGCACTTGATACTGGAAAATGAGGGGGGGGGGCGGTTGGCACTTGATACTGGCACACAGGGCGGTTGGCACTTGATACAGGCACAATATTGGGGGCACTATTGGGGACCACAGGGCACAGTATTGGGGTAGTAGTATGTTTTGTCCAGAAGATGGTAGGATGATGGAAAAGTAGTAAACTAAGATATTTTTTTAAATCAAACTGCAGAGATTAAAAACGGCGTAAAAATGGTGGTCTGGTCTGAAAGGAGAAGACGAGGACAGAGAACATCTACATCGAAGGAGACGTCACTGGATGTAAGAGGTACGGGTGCAATTTATGGGTTGGGCTGTGTGTGGGTGTGGTTTGAGGGTGGGTGGGGACACAGGGGCCCCATAATCTCCTATTGCCCGGGGAAATGCCCCTCCCAAGACCGGGGGGGGGGGGGGCATGGATCAGTTTCGCACCGGGGCCCCATGGATTGTGTGTACGCCACTGGTTCCTGATGTGGAACTTTACTTTATTTCCGGCCATATAAAAAATATGATGTATATGATATGATGTATATGGGATTCTGGGACAACAGAGTAGTAACAAGATACCACTCTTTGAGCAAGAGAACTGTGTAACTAGGTTGGATCTAATGTGGACACCATATTGTGGGGAAACACCCACCTTACTGAACTGAAGTTAATCGAACAGAAAATATGGTTGAAACATGGAGTTTACAAACTGGGTCAGATATGGAAGCAGGGCTATATAATAACTTATGAAGATCTTAAAAACCTGCAACTAAAATGTGCGTTACGAACGTTGTTAGGTAAAACTACACAAATTAATACCCTTCCGCAGACACTACTTAATATATCTAAACTAACGGCAGGGGGGAAGTTAGTTTCGAAAATATCCGAATGTTTGTTACATAAAAAACTAAGGAAAGAGCAACTTTTAGTTTAATGTATAACTGGCGAGAGGTCATAAATACCCAGCAAGAAGAGCTCTGGGGATCGGCAATACAGGAAAAAAATAGGGTCTCAAAGAATTTTTCATATAGGATTACCCAATTTCATATACAAGTATTATAAACCTAAAGTATTTAGTTGTTTAAAATGCGGGGAGGTAGGGGTGGATGATGTCCATATACTCTGGACGTGTATAAAGACTCAAGAGTTCTGGGGAAAGGTTAAGGATAAAATAGAGCAATACCATCGGTTTAAAGTCCCAAGTAAATTTGAGATATGTGTATTGGGGGTGATGGACAAAACAGACAGCCCCCCAACATCAAGAAATATCATCAAAACCTATTTTTCAAGCAAGGAAATGTATCATTGGACATTGGGGTGGTAGGGCTCTCCCTAGGTTTAAGGAATGGGAGAGGCTTACTAGAATTTCACTTGCCAGAGAAGAATTCCATCTGGTAAATATTAAGAAAAAAAAATTGATTTGTTAAACTATGGCAGAAATGGCTATTATAGTGAATTTTTATACTATGTTATGAAATTAAAAGTTTGTTATAATACTTTTGTATGATGTAAAAAAAAATACAAATAAATACAATAAAAATAAAAAAATACAATAAAGTAAAAAAAGAAAAAAAAAAGAATTCTGGAAGGTGTAAATATGCATATACTGTACGTACACAAAAATGCGCATATACCGCAATCGCTTTATAAGACGCACTTTTTTCCCCCAAAAGAGGGGGGGAAATGACAGTGCGTCTTATAAAAAGATAGTAGATAGAGGTAAAAAATGAACCTTATATAAAGCGGCGCTGCTGCAGAAGACAGGACTCAAGTGGGTAAAATAAAGCGGGTCTTTATTTGTATAAGTCTATGCGTTTCTGGGGCGGACTGCCCCCTTCATCCGGACAATAGGTCTGTTCTTTCTATAATAGCATACGGTTTTACACACGAGGCGCTGCCTCCTGTCTCTTTCTTTTTATCTTATAAAACGATGGTTGACTTTTTTTTACAGGGCTGACACTGATATATCACTGGCCGCTATGCTGCACAGTGTGGCCGTCGATACATCAGTTACAGTGTGGGGAGGGAGGAGGGGCTGGAGGCAAGTCACAGCGGGGCCTGGTGCAGTCACTGTATTACACTGGGCCCCACGCACAGAAGTCTCTTTGTATGTAAAAATCTTTCATTAATCCTTTATACCGTAAATAGCTCAACTTTTGATAAACTTTACTAGCCTAATCGTCTGCATCACTACTCACTATGAATACAGCGTGCGGTCCGGCCGTCGTGTGTGACATGCTCCTCCCACTTCATTAATGAAGCAGGATGAAGTCATGCGCCGGAGGGACCGCACGCTACTTTCATAGTGAGTACTGATGCAGGCGATTAGGCTAGTTTATCAATAGGAGAGCGATGGATTCAGGAATAATGAAAGATTTTACATACAAAGAGACTTCTGTGCGCGGGGCCCGGTGTAATACAGTGACTGCACCGGGCCCCGCTGTGACTTGCCTCCAGCCCCTCCTCCCTCCCTGCACTGTGACTGATGTATCGCCGGCCACACTGTGCAGCATAGCGGCCGGTGATATATCGGTGTCAGCTAGTATATCAAAAGGAGAGCGATTTGATTCTATTTTACATACAAAGAATAAAGTACTGTAATGCTGTGAAACATAGGGCCATGAGGGGGACCAGCATAAGATGCTATATGTGTGTCACCCACACATATAGCATCTTATGCTGGCCCCCCTCATGGCCTTATGTGTCACAGCACACATCCCCCATAACAGTGTGTCATCCACAGATCCCCCATAACAGTGTGTCATCCCCAGACCATTAGTTCAAAATCCACCAAAAGCACACCATTTGGTTCAAATTTTATTTTTTCTTATTTTCCTCCTCAAAAACCTAGGTGCGTCTTATAATCAGGTGCGTCTTATAAAGCGAAAAATACGGTACATATGTGCACACGCATATAGAGGGACACACACACCTGTATTCACACTTATAGATTTTAATATTTGAGGCAAACCATGTTAGGCATAATAAAAAAAATTATACCTCATTGCAATGATTCAAAATTACTGATAAGCTGCTATGGATGGACTGGTTAGGAGGAGGTGACTTGGATTGACAGCCTGGGGAAGCAACCGTATGCTGGATGAAGGAGTGTGAGAGGGGAGAATTCACAGTGCTCCAGAGGAAGGTATCAGATTGCTGATGACTGGTTATAAGAGGAAAGTTTGTTGTGATGTTAGCTTACTGATGTAAGGTTGTATTGGAGCATGAAATGGAGTAGTGATATTGCGGTAAAGGGGAGAAGAGTGATGAATTGATGGACTGTTGATATATACAGTAGATGCATTGGGGAAGGATAGTAAATTAACTGTATGGATAGATGGTGACTGTTGCTGTGAATAGCGTATGGTAATGAAATAGGGTGGCTGATGTAGATAAATGAAACAGGTATTAGGAAAATGGGATAGAGATAAATATCAGGTTGCTGATGTTTGATGTGGGGGGAAAGGTATATTGCATTATTGGTACTGGTTTGTAGCAAATAAATTATATGGTAAAATGCAAGGGCTTTAAAAGTGGGTAATAGTATGGCTGTATGAATGGAAAATTAGGGAGATGTATGAATGGAAAAAAGTGGTGAATAAATTTGGATGTCTGATGTAAATATATGAATTAATGGAGAGAGGAATTTTGAATGAATGGGCTGTTGATATATTGTAAGTGTGCAATATTATATTTATAATACATTATATTTGTTATTATAAATGGGGCCACATCTACATGCTGCATAATCAACAAAATGAGTACTTAATTTATACAACGTAATAGAAGGGATCAGCTATGTCTGCGCAGATACAGTACTCTAAATCTAGGAGATTCAAACCCTACTGTTGATCGGCTGAATTTGCGCTTACAATCAGAGATTATTGGATATTTGTTCTACTAAGCAGCTGAATAATCAACAGAATAATTATTTTACTTTAATTAATTTATTTATTTAAATCCACATACCTTTATCGATTTATTTTTTTGCTAGCAAGATTGCGGATAATAACATTAATCTATGTATTTAATACGGCGCAATAGTGATTGCTATTCTTCTACTCAGTGCAGAAGTCACAATAGGATTTATAATATTGCACACTTACAGGATAATAGGCTTTGCCAGTTATACCTGTGAGTCTGCAATCTGTTTAGCATATAGTAGATCTATGTTATACTGTAGCTCCTAGATATTTTGACCATTTATGATTATTAATATCAGTGATATTAATACGGCACAATAGTGATTGCTATTCCCCAGTAGGGAAATTATATATATATATATATATATATATATATATATATATATATATATTTTAACTTTTTTTTTACCTCTATAAAACATTGCAGTACACCATATAGTGTACTGCAGTGTATTGTGACTTTACACTTACATTAGGCTTACCTATACCATGGCAAGCCAAAAGCGTGTGAAGGCGTCAGGTTGCCATGGTAACCATCCGGACAGATGGGGAAGGGAGCTCCCTACCTGTTAACCCTTTCAATACAGAGGTCCCTATGGACTGTGGCATGGAAGGGGTAAATGTCGGACATCAGTGCCAGCACTGATGTAGGCTGTTTCAAGAAGAGTGTCAGGTGTATGCTGACACTCTGCTAACTGCTCCTGCCATCCTGGAAATAGGGGAAGGGAGGGCGGGATGGGGGAATCGCCCGCCTTAAATGACTCTATATATATATATATATATATATATATATATATATATATATATATACACATTTTTATACATATTTAACAAGGTTCTGATCCCCACAGTCACAGAGTCACGGACTGTGGGGATCAGAACCTTTCAGCCGGCATTAGGGTCCTGTGATTGGCTAGTCTGTACAGACTAGCCAATCAGAGTGATCGCTGGCTGGGACCAGCGATCTGTTTAGTATAGACCTATATTATACTGTAGATAATTATTTATTGCCACAGAATAAGACAATATATATATTTTTTCTTATTTTTTATTAGATTTCTTTTCTTTTTTATGGCTCCTTTTATATATTTCTATTTTAATTTTTTATGTTTATCAACTACTGATAGCTTCAGAAGGGGAACTCAAAGTGCGCCATTCATTCATTACTTCATTACGTACAAATACTGCCATATTAAACTGCAGTTCAACGCGCCATCTGCTGGTTACTAATCCAAATTGCACCCTGAATTTTCTTACTATTCTTTTTACGCTCTTTGTAGCTAATGAAACGGGATATCGCTCTGCGCTCCTGCGATTCCACTGGGAGCGCTAGCAATGCTATATCTGTAGTTAGTATTTTTTACTGGATTCTCTGCACAACGGAGAGCCAGTGATAGGATTGCCAGAGAGAAGGGACAGAAGAGTAATGGCAGGAGAGGGATTAGTTGGACGGCAGAATTGAGGCAAGAGGTGGAAAGTACTTGGATGTACAGTTTGAAGAACAGAGCAGAATCAAAGATTACTCCAATGCAGTTGACTTGGTTGACCGGGAGAGTATGCAGCCATTGACTGTGATAGATAGGTCTGATGTGTGTGTGTTTTAGGTGGGGGTATAATTGGAAATGGGTTAAAGATTATGTATTTTGTTTTATCTATGTTAAGTTTTAGAAAGTAAAAGTATCTATGGCTTTAATCGTTTCTTCCAATAGTAACACAGAGGTCTCAAGGACTCACCACCATGCCCCAGAAGAATCCGATTGTGGACTATACCCTGGGTTGGGCGTTTTAGCAGGGCTTCCCTTTGGTGAGTGTGGATTAAGCCTATGATTTTAACTGTGCCTGTCAATCTGCAACACCTAGTGACTCCCTGCTGGATAAGATCTAACACTGCATGGTGTGAATACTTATGAGCAAGTGAACATCTATTCTGAGCTCAGCTAGAAGTATCTTCCCACCTCTGGTGTGGCAAGCAGCGATTGCGTTTCCTGTGAGAGTGTGCTAATTTTGTGAACTGGGGGGGGGGGGGGGAGCTGAAGCGACAAGTTATGAGAACGTAAGTAGATTGTGGTCATAAAGGGAAAGACGTGACTTAGAGAGGTAACATAGGAAACAGAGGCAGGTAAAGATAAGATCCAGTGTGTGTGGATGTCCGTGGAAAGAAGGTGTAGGAGTCAGGTGTTGAAGTGGATGATGAAAAAGATGAAGGCCAGACTTGGAGAGTAGTCGATGACAGCCACTTGGCGTGTGGAGGGAGAGTGGATCTGGACAGAGTGTACTTCAAATGAAGGGAGAATAATGGAGGGTGGCAGTGGAGTTGCGCTGTAGAGGCAGTTGTCTAAAAGGAGAAGACCAACTTCTCCAGCATGTTTGCTTCCGGGGTGGAGGGTATGAGTAAAATGAAATCCATCACAAAAGAGTGTAGTAAGGGATACAGTGTGCAAGGGTGTCTGCCAAGTTTCTGTCAAACCCAGGAAGGAAAGTTTGTGAGAGATGAAATGGCTGTGAGTGTAATGCTACTACATGGATGGATGGATGGCTGGCTGCTGCTGCTACCCACATTCTGTTTCTGGGATGACAATGGGCTGGATCTGTCGTTTTGCATTCTTCCATTTTCCAATTTTCAGATTATTAAATGGTGCAAGCAAAATTGCAAGGGTTTTTTCTGAAATTAAAAGACAGAGGTGCAATCCAATGTCCTCAATCCCTCCCCTTCCACCAACACACTTTACAAATTTACAATGGTAATAAATCTAATTTTTGCCGTCTAACGTGTTTGAACTACATGCTCTAATTTAGTAATACTGGTCCTTCACTAACACTTGGATGTGAAAATGCAATTTTTTGGTCAGTGATGATAAATGTCTATTCAACTAGACATTGTGATGCAGTATGTCTTTATTAGTGTGTAATTTTTGGTACAGAGGTAAAATATAATTCAATTACTGAATGCATTTTTCACAGAATAGCACATTCCCTAAAACGCTTGCAATATTTTAGCTGTGAAAAAGTGATGATACATGACATGTCTTTTTAACTAGATACTGTGATGCAGTGTCTGTAATTAGCATTACGGGCATGAAATGCAGTAGAATTATGAACGCTCTTTTTTTTACAGAATAACACGTTCATGAAAACACTTCACTTCACTTGTGCATACCATATTTTTAGGCCCTATAAGCCACAACTGCCGTTAAGACACACCTAGGTTTTAAAAGGAGCAAAATAAGAAAAAATAAGATTATTTTTTTTCCATCAGATCTTAGCTCAAAGCCCCAATCAGACCCCCAATGTTAATCAGACCTCTGATCACAGCGGTAATGTGCATAAGACCCCCTCTTCAGACCTCAGATCAGACCATAGTGCAGACAAAAAAAATATCAACTTACCTCTCCTGCTCTGGACGCTGCCGCCTCTCCTGACTTCCTGTGACCTGACAATGCACAGCTTGAGGTCACAGAGTGCAGAGATCCTCACACTGTGCACAGGTCACAGAACAGCTTGAGGAGCCTGCAAGAGAAAACCAGAAAGTGGTGAGTACAGAGCCCGGGGAGTGCTGCATTCACCGCTTCCTGGTTCTCCTATACTAATAATGGAAGCATTAGTAATTGCCCAATAAGACGCACTGACATTCTCCCCACCCTCTCACACACACACACTTTGGGAGGGAAAAAAGTGTATCCTATAGGTCGAAAAAGACGGTAATCCACTAAAATTCTCAATATTTTTTTTAATGAAAAGCGATGATACAAGTATTTTCAAATAGACACTGTGATGCAGTATGCCTTCACTAACACAGTTGTGAGAAACTTTTTTTCCCAAAATAAAATTACTCTTTTGGCAGGAATATGTACTGTACAACTAGTTGCCAGTAGATGAGCCAATACACCTGACTATGGTGTTCAGCCTTGGAAACACAAGGAGTTTATACGTGATACGGGTAGGTAAGCAAAAGGCGGCACTCACCACTGCAATAAAACAACTTCCTTTATTCTTCCATCTTGATATAATAAAATTTGGGCTGAGGTGGACTCTTGTCTCTTACACAGAACGCAAAGTGGCAACGACCATTTTGCTCTTCTCCGCCTCTTCAGGCCACTGACATCATCCCGCAAATACATGCACCTTTTAAGCGTTACTCAATGTGGTTGCCACAGCTTATATAAATAGTAGGCATCATATAAACACGCGCAAATTGTTCCTTTCGTTTAAACCTAGAGGGCCTGTAGCTGCAGTAGGAGCAATCCATCTGGCCTCCTTTTGTAGGAGCAGGCGATGCCTGTCTCCTCCTTGCGGCAAATTCAATACCTGCATAACATCCCCTCCATGAACATCGTGAACGTGAGCAATCAGTCTGGAGCAACCTTTTCCTGTTCTTATAGAATTAATGTGCTCCCTAAACCTCTCGTACAAGGGTCTGATTGTCTTCAGAATCAGAATCAATTTACTTGGCCAAATAAGTTTGCACGTACAACGAATTTGACTTGGCAGTTGCTTGACAGACACAAACAAAACAGTACAAGAACAGACAGTACGGATAGTGCAGGACACTGAAATGGTCTCTCACTCCTGAAGGCAATCTTAGGTGCTCTCTTTCTACACCTGCTAGCATGAAGATCCTGCAGGGAAGGTAAGCTACAGCAAGTTATCCTTTCTGCTGTTCGGATGATGCGCTGCAGTGTCACCTTTTCTAATACTGAGCAGGAGCCGAACCATACAGTCATAGATGATGTCATGGTAGATTTGATGATCGCGGTGTAGAACTGCACCATAAATTTTTGTGGTAGGCCAAACTTTTTCAGCTGCCGTAAGTGGTACATCCTCTGTTGCGCTTTCTTGATGATAGTGACAGTATTGTTGTTCCATTTTAGGTTGTTGGAAATTGTGGTCCCAAGAAACGTGAATGACTCTACTTGGGTTACTGTAGATCCATTTATGATTAGGGAGAGGTGCTGGGGGGGGATCTCCTAAAGTCTATTATCATCTCCATGGTCTTAAGAGCATTAAGTTCCAAGTTGTTGTTGCTGCACCAGGAGGAAAGCTGTCCCACTTCATGCCTACTTCAGAACCTTAACAGATGGGTCTATGGAGATACAGTAATTGGTGTACAGTTAGTAGATCAGTGGGGAAAGCACACAGCCCTATGGAGCTCCAGTACTGACTGTCAAAGAGCTTGGGGTGCGTTTCCCAAGTCTAACCTGCTGTCTCCTGTCAGTTAAGAAATTGGTTATCCATTTGCAGATGGATTCAGGTATGCGTAGCTGGAAGAGCTTGCTGTGTAGCAGCTATGGTATTATGGTAGTAAACGCAGAGCTGAAATCCACAAATAAAATTTTGGCATAGGTTGCCGGGAGTCTAGATGTTCTAGTACATAATGCATACACATGTTTACAGCATCATCTGCAGATCTATATGACCTGTAGGCAAATTGCAGAGAGTCCAGCAGGGGATCTGTTATGGATTTCAGATAAACCATTATCAGTTTTTCGAATGCTTTTATGACCAATGATCTAAGGGGAACCAGCCTATAGTCATTTAGACATGTAGGTTTTGATTTTTGTAGGAACTGGGACAATGGTTGAGCGTTTAAAACAGGCAGGGACCATTGAGAGTTCCAGAGATGATTTTAAATAGGTCTGTGAAAACAAAGGCTAGCTGATCAGCGCAGAATTTCAAACATTTCACATACACAGAGTCTGAGCCACCTGCTTTTTTAATATTTTGTATTTTTAAAAGATTGTTTACATCTAATTGGCCTGTGTTGTGTAGATGCTGAGGCACTGCAGGGGGTGGAGACGTTGACTGGCTGGAGTGCATCGGTTTGCCTGTTGGAACAGAGATGCAAATTATGCGAATTGATTAGGAGTGGATGGCATTTGTTGATTGTATCAAACCTACAGTAGAATGTGTTCAGTTCATTTGCAAGTTGCAGGCTGTGGGGTTTTCCTTCTGTAGTTGGTAATTTGATGTAGAGACTTCCATATTGTGGTAGACTCCACTGTGGAACATTTTTCTTCAAGTCTTTTTGAAGAATAATTGTTTTTTGCGGCAGTGATGGCCTTTTGCAGTTTGTATCTGACAGCTTTATCGCCTTTATACGCTCTTTCTTTATCGAGGCGCAGCTTCCTAAGATGCAATGTAAACCAGGGTTTATCGTTGTTGTACCTGGTGCACTTTTTGATGGGGATGCAGGACTCCTCGCAAAAGGTAATATAAGATGTCACCGCTTCAGTGTATTCATTTAGGTCACTGGTGGATTCTTGTAATATATTGCAGTCTGTTGAATCAAAGGAACTCTGTAGTTTTTCTATTGCTTCACTAGTCCATATCTTGATTGTGGTCACTACAGGTTTGGCAGTTTTTAGTCTTTGTCGGTATGTTGGGATGAGCTTTATCGCAGCATGATCAGAGTTCCCCAGAGCTGCTCTGCTGACAGAGTGATACCAATTCTTAGTCATAGTTTAACAGTGGTCAAGTGTTTTACCTTCTCTAGTTGCGCTTGTGACGTGTTGCCTGTATTTAGGAAGCTCTTTGTTTAGGTTAGCACTGTTGAAATCCCCTAGTTTATGAAGTGTTTCCAGCCCAGCCGAGCATGTCCTCTTAATAACTAACATCCATATACCACTTATGTAGTGTCCCACTAGGTAGGGTTGGGCACTACACAAGGGTCAATTGATGTGCGCGTTACTCCTACTCACAAGGGACAGAAATGTTATATTTAATTATGCATTTAATGTATGTTCTAATGTGTTTTTATATGCAATGTTCCCCTGGATGATGCAATAGCAGGTCTAGTTGGGTGTAGTTAGACATCCCAGACACTAGAGGGAGATAGGGAGCCCCTAGTATAAATGTCCAGGCCCAGACAGGGAGAGTGAGTGCAGAGTCAGGAGTCTGAGAAGACAGAGGTTAGAAAGCCTTCTCCTGACATGCAGCTTGATAGCCCTGGCTGCTAGCTATGACCAGGAGGCTAGTGAGGAGATCCAGCCTGCCTGAAGCCAAGAGAGCCTTAGTTAGCTCTGAAGACACCCCAGTGGCAGGACAGAACCTCCTGGGAGAAACCCACAGTCCTTCAACAGACAAGTAAGGAAATCCCAGGGAAAGATAAGTAACCCTGATGGGCAGATGCATTAGAAAGTAAAGCAAGGATTTAATTAATACCTGAGGAAGAGATATTTACCAAGGATTTAAGCCACCATTTAGGCATCCGGGCCTTGGGATAGAAAGCCAGAACAGGAGTTCTAGAAAACTGTGTACGCTATTTCTGAGGAAAGGTACAACCTGTTTCTGAGTGCATTGTGAATTTACCCTCTGCGTATCTTGCATAATTAATACCTGCCATTTTGTGGAGAAAGCCTACTTGTGAAACTGTGATTTGAAGGACTGTGTTACACACCAGCTTGTACAAAGTTGGACTGTTCAGTAAAGTAACGTTTGGTTCACTATACTACCTGTGTACCTCAATCATTCCAACTACCAACCGGTGTGCCACCGTCAAAGGCACTGGCGTCACAAACCTTAAAGGGACCTTGCCCCAGGCACTCAAAATACCCTGCACTCATAACATCCAGGGCACCTCATCCACCATCAGGCCTGGTCCCTACATCCAGAGTATGCCCCAGAGGAACCGTGTCTACCTCTCCTTCACTGCCACGCGCCTGCCCAGGGTTCTCCAATACAGTGAGCAACCCTCGATTGCCCATAACCGTGACCTCACCTTGCTATACCCTGCAGGTCTGGCGTGTCTTCCACCTTTGGTTTTGCCAGAGATAAGTGGGTCCTGGTCAGATCTGTAGAGTGTAAATCCATTAATATGCAGAGCATTGTCTGGAATAAGCCAGGTTTTTGTGAAGCAAAGAGCGGCAGAGAGATAGAAGTCCTTCTTTGTCCTGTTCAGTAGTTAAAGGGGTTATCCCAGTTATTTTTTTGTTCTTTCTCTGTCCCTAACTAAGAAAATGTTACAGCTTTCCAATTCACTCACTTTATCTCCGGTGGCTGGTTTCTCAGATTTCACTGAGGGTCACATGACCTGTGATGTCAGCTTCTCTCTCTGCTCTGATAAAGGTCGTTTACAAGCCTGTAAACGAGACGTCACTGTGCTGGCCACGCCCCCTCCACTGCCGTCTACTCTCTGCTGGGATTCTTAACCCCTTCAGCTGCACAGCTCTGCAGGCAGTGAAGAAACGATACATACTAGAGAGAGAGCATTGCACAATAAGGTAGGGGGAAGATCCTGTGTGTATTAGCAGTGTCATTATACAGCTAGGACTTGTAATCCTACACATACAACATGCTGCAGAGTCTCCCAGCAGTCAGACATGTCACTCAGGGCAGCACTTGTATTCACTCCCTTAGCAGTGTCATTATACAGCTGGGATTTGTAGTCCTACACATACAACATGCTGCTGAGTCTCCCAGCAGGCAGACATGTCACTCAGGGCAGTACTTGTATTCACTCCCTTAGCAGTGCAGGGGGAGGAGCAGAGATTGTTTTTATTGCATGTAAACAAAGGGCCAGAAGAGAACTAGGGAAATGAGGAAATATATATATATTTTTTTGCATAAAACTTGCTTAGCTCAGTTATATATCAGATTTTCAGTGCTATATTATTTTTCTTCATAACTCGGACAACCCCTTTAAAGCTCATCTAGTTTGTTGCATATGGACCTGACATTAGATAGTATGATTCCAGGTAGTGGAGAGCGCAGTCCTCTATGCCGAAAGCGAGCCTGGATCCCGGAGCGATTGCCTCTTCTTTTCAGCTTCACTGCCTGATTCAGCACCGTGGCTCCACTGGTTAGAATCCCCAGAAGGTCAAGAGTAGATAAAATATCCAGGGGTAGATTTGATACCGCTAAATTCCGAAAGCTCAGTAATTGTTCTCTGGTGAAGGTTATCCGAGTTGGGTTGCACAAGGCAAAGTTGAAAAACAAAAACATATAACACAAACAGAAAAAGACAGCGCAACTTGCCGAGGCTGCCATCTCCAGGCGCCTCCAGGTGCCTCCAGCCTAAATAGAAAGTGCCACAATGGCACAAAATCAGATAAACCACATAGTTGCTCTTACATGCAGATGCAGTACAAGCAATCCATCTGGCCTCCTTTTGTAGGAGCAGGCGATGCCTGTCTCCTCCTTGCAGCATATTTGGAACAAATTCAATAACCGCAAAGCTCAGACACTTAACATCCCCTCCATGAACATCGCGAACGTGAGCAATCAGTCTGGGGCAACCTTTTCCTGTTCTTATAGAATTAATGTGATCCCTAAACCTTGTATATCCCAGAAGGCAGGACAATATCAGTAGTAGTGAAAAAGCAGCTTTACGCTGGCTTAGCAATAATTAGGATGTCGTTGTGAAACCAGCGGAGGGGAAATGTGGTGCTTATGACAAGAGAATACTATGTACAGGAGTCCAATAGACAACTTGAAGATACCCGAGTATATGAGAAACCCAGTAGTGACCCAACCGCAAGTATACAGGTACAGCTTAAAAGTATGTTGCAGAGATATATACAGACGTGGACAAAATTGTTGGTACCCTTTGGTCAATGAAAGAAAAAGTCACAATGGTCACAGAAATAACTTTAATCTGACAAAAGTAATAATAAATTAAAATTCTATAAATGTTAACCAATGAAAGTCAGACATTGTTTTTCAACCATGCTTCAACAGAATTATGTAAAAAAATAAACTCATGAAACAGGCATGGACAAAAATGATGGTACCCCTAACTTAATATTTTGTTGCGCAACCTTTTGAGGCAATCACTGCAATCAAACGCTTCCTGTAACTGTCAATGAGACATCTGCACCTCTCAGCAGGTATTTTGGCCCACTCCTCATGAGCAAACTGCTCCAGTTGTGTCCGGTTTGAAGGGTGCCTTTTCCAGACTGCATGTTTCAGCTCCTTCCAAAGATGCTCAATAGGATTGAGGTCAGGGCTCATAGAAGGCCACTTTAGAATAGTCCAATTTTTTCCTCTTAGCCATTCTTGGGTGTTTTTAGCGGTGTGTTTTGGGTCATTGTCCTGTTGCAAGACCCATGACCTGCGACTGAGACCAAGCTTTCTGACACTGGCTAGTACATTTCTCTCTAGAATTCCTTGATAGTCTTGAGATTTCATTGTACCCTGCACAGATTCAAGACACCCTGTGCCAGACGCAGCAAAGCAGCCCCAGAACATAACAGAGCCTCCTCCATGTTTCACAGTAGGGACAGTGTTCTTTTCTTGATATGCTTCATTTTTTCGTCTGTGAACATACAGCTGATGTGCCTTGGCAAAAACTTCGATTTTTGTCTCATCTGTCCACAGGACATTCTCCCAGAAGCTTTGTGGCTTGTCAACATGTAGTTTGGCATATTCCAGTCTTGCTTTTTTATGATTCGTTTTCAACAATGGTGTCCTCCTTGGTCGTCTCCCATGTAGTCCACTTTGGCTCAAACAACGACGGATGGTGCGATCTGACACTGATGTTCCTTGAGCATGAAGTTCACCTTGAATCTCTTTAGAAGTCTTTCTAGGCTCTTTTGTTACCATTCGGATTATCCGTCTCTTAGATTTGTCATCAATTTTCCTCCTGCGGCCACGTCCAGGGAGGTTGGCTACAGTCCCATGGATCTTAAACTTATGAATAATATGTGCAACTGTACTCACAGGAACATCTAGTTGCTTGGAGATGGTCTTATAGCCTTTACCTTTAACATGCTTGTCTATAATTTTCTTTCTGATCTCTTGAGACAGCTCTTTCCTTTGCTTCCTCTGGTCCATGTCGAGTGTGGTACACACCATATCACCAAACAACACAGTGATTACCTGGAGCCATATATATAGGCCCAATGGCTGATTACAAGGTTGTAGACACCTGTGATGCTAATTAGTGGACACACCTTGAATTAACATGTCCCTTTGGTCACATTATGTTCTGTGTTTTCTAGGGGTACCATCATTTTTGTCCATGCCTGTTTCATGAGTTTATTTTTTTACATAATTCTGTTGAAGCATGGTTGAAAAACAATGTCTGACTTTCATTGGTTAACATTTATAGAATTTTAATTTATTATTACTTTTGTCAGATTAAAGTTATTTCTGTGACCATTGTGACTTTTTCTTTCATTGACCAAAGGGTACCAACAATTTTGTCCACGTCTGTATGTGCAGATTTATTTTCTAGTAATATGATGGAGAAACTTGTGCCACTGTACCCCAGGAAGCCTGCGTGGTACTTTTTACCTAAAATTCACAAGTCACTGGCCCATCCCCTGGCCGCCTTATTGTGGCGGAGATTGTTTCAGAGCCTTTATCGAAATACATTGATTGGCTTTTTAAACTGCTTCTTTAAAAAGCCCCTGCATACCTGAGTGACACCAATGGGTTTCTCCTGTCATTGAAGGATTTTCACTGGCAGGAGGGTTTCAATTTGGTGTTGCTGGATGTTGCAAGCTTGTACACCCGCATACCACATGGGGCTGGTATTAAAGCTGTAATGGAAGTTTTGGGCAGTACTGGTAAGAGTGGTCTTTATTGCCAGTTTATCGAGGAAGCTCTTGAGTTTGTTCTAATCAACAATGTATTTTGTTTTGGGGATCAGTGGTACAAGCAGGTTTATGGAATGGCAATGGGCACATCTGTCTCATGTACCTTTGCGAATATCTATTTAGCCACATTTGAAGACAGATTTGTATTCTCCACCAAGAACCCTTTCCTACGATATATACAGCTCTTTTTGCGTTATGTGGATGATGTCTTCGTGGTGTGGTCAGGGACTGAAGTCCAATGTAGTGAGTTTGTGTCGTATTTAAATGAATAAAATGACATTAACATGCGTTTTACTTTAAATTATGGTGACAGAAGGTTGGAGTTCCTTGACGTATTGGTGACGGTGGAGGGAGGTACTCCTATTACTGAAGGGTAACGCAAGCCCACCACCACCAACTCGTTACTGCACCATGATAGCTTCCATCCACTTAGTGTAAAAAAGTCTGTGGCTTATGGGCAGTTTATCAGATTAAGAAGAATTAATAGTACAAGACAGGGATATGATGAACATTCCCAGGAATTGAAAGATAGATTGTTAAATAGGGGGTACCCGAAGAATATGTTGGATTAAGCTATGAAAAAAGTGGAAAAATATACGCAGAGTGATTTATTGACAAAGAGCCGCAGGAGAATTGAGAAAGAAACATGCAGATTTGCGTTTTTGATTAAATTCAGTCCTATAGTGGACATCATTAGACGGGTTGTTTGTAGTCATTGGGACATTTTGAGAAATGAAGGGGTTCTAGAGGAGTATGTGGAAAATAGACCAGTAGTAATGTTTAAAAGGTGCCACACACCAAGGGACAAAGTTGTGAGGAGCCGCTATAGAGAAGAGAGGGGCAGTAACTGGTTATCAGATAGAAGACCAATAGGGAATTATAAATGTGGGAATTGTTCATTTTAATAATTTGATGATTTATAATCATCAAAATAAATTCCTAGTTATTGGAGGTATACATCACAGAGTGAACCAATTCATCACATGTAAGAGCAACTATGTGGTTTATTTGATCTTGTGCCATTGTGTCACTTTCTATATAGGCAAGACAATCAGACCCTTGTACGAGAGGTTTAGGGAGCACATTAATTCTATAAGAACAGGAAAAGGTTGCCCCAGACTGATTGCTCACGTTCGCGATGTTCATGGAGGGGATGTTGTGTCTGAGCTTTGCGGGTATTGAATTTGTTCAAAATATGCCGTAAGGAGGAGACAGGCATCGCCTGCTCTTACAAGAGGAGGCCAGATGGATTGCTCGTACTGCATCTACAGGCCCTCTAGGTTTAAACGAAAGGAACGATTTAATCGTGTTTATCTGATGCCCACTGTTTATATAAGTTGTAACATTATGTGTCATCTGTTATTGTTGTTATTTTAATAAAAGATAGTGTCTAGGGTTGCTGTGGCAACCACATTGAGTGACGCTTAAAAGGTGTGCGTGTTTGCGCGATGATGTTAGTGGCCTGAAGAGGCGCGTAAGCCTTTTCAGGAAGTTTTTTATTGCAGTGGTGAGTGCCGCCTTTCGCTTACCTACCCCTACCCCCTTTTAAATCCCGAGTGAAGACCTCTGGATGCAGAAGGTCGGGAATCTCTGAAAGAACCCAAGGGTCTGAGACCGACATGGTCCTGAGGGTAGTGAACCATGCTCTCCTGAACCAAAAAAGTACAATTAAAATAACTCTTGCACCCTCTTTTCTGATCTTTTTCAATACTAAAGGTATTAATTGTACCGAAGTGAAGGCATATGTCAGAGTGAAGTCCCTTTTCAGAAGAAAAACATCCACCCCATAAGGGAATTCTCTGGGATTTAAGGAACAGAACTACTTTACTTTCTTGTTCTGATGAGTAGCTAAAAGATCTATCACCATAGATCTGTAATTTTTGAAAAAAGAATTATTATCTGATTTAAGGACCATTACCTGCTCAAGCAATCTGCCTGATAGTTTTCTTTCCCCTTTATGTGAAGGGCCGAGATATGACTGACCTGGCCCTTCAACCTCTTAAACAATCTGTCCACCTCTAGCATTAGGGAATCTGATCTGCTACCCCCTGGTGATTTATATATGCCACTGCTGCCTGGTTATGTGACATGACCTGATCCCAACAAAGACCATGAAAATTCTACTGCCAACCTTATCACCAGGAGTTCCTTCCTGTTAGAAGAAGACCACTGACCCTGAAAACTCTGACCTAGGATATGAGCTCCCCAACCCAAGGGGTTGGTATCCATGGTTAGAAATATCGGATCGGGATGATTCCAGGGATGATTTCAGGAAACTTGAGATCCCAGAACTGACACTGCTTTTCGTATATTTAGTTTTGGAGACTTCAAAGTCTTCAACTGGGATTGGACCTTTAACACCCTTTCCTCTGTCAGAAAGACTGTTGACTCTAAAAGAAGGCCCAAAAACATGTGCTTTCTCTTTGCTATCAATCTGGATTTCTTGGAGTTTACAATCCTTCCCAAGATTTGAAGAATCCTTATCACTTCCTAAACTGCAACTGTGCAGTCTTGGAAGGATTTTGCTAGGATCAAATAATTGTCCAAATACGGAATGAACATGATGTATTTTTCCCTTATGTAAGAGGCCATATCTGCTACCACCTTGGTAAAAACCCTTGGGGTAATGGAAAGCCTGAAGGGAAGGGCCTGAAATTGCAGGTGACACCGTTGACTGCCAATCCAGATTGCTATTCTTAGAAATTTCTGAAAACCTGGATGAATAAGAATATGATAGTAAGCATCTTTTAGGGCTATAACAGCCATGTAACAGACCAAGAAAAAGAGCTGAATTGTTGATTTTATTGTCTCCACCTTGAATTTCTGAGAAACTAGGATTTTGTTCAAATCCTTTAGGCTGATTCATAGTAGATCTAATTGCTTTCAGTAATTTCTCTGTATCTTCCGTTTCTTCATCAGATGACATTCATTGGATGCTTGGTCCTCCCCACTCTGCGCCGATCCAAAATGAAGCTCTGCCAAGCACACTGCACCAATGTCTTTCGTGTTACCAGATGTGCCCATGGCATTCCACAGCGTCCTGCTGTCTCTATATTAAAGACTCCTTACGTAGCATCACTCCACCAGACGAGCCCACGTGCCTGCCGTAAGACCCTGGAAAGAGACCCTGTATCTCCCTGGAAAATACCATGCAATGGACCCCAGCAGGATACCGCTAGCCGTCCAGAGTCTCCCTAGGAATTCTTAGACCAGCGGCAGGTGACCTGTGAAATCAAACATTGTAGGTCTCCCACTCCTGTACCTGGGGCGGATCTTCTCTCTATGGTGCTGTTGTGGGGGAAAGGAAAAAATATACAACATATATCTACCTGTTTGAGACATAAAATATATAATATATTTAAAAAAATATATGAATTATTGAATAAACAAATAGATTAACAAATAGATAAATCCCTATTAATCTTATGGTCCTGGTCAAATCTAGTCTAAATAAAAAATAAAATTTGGTCAAAATGTGCTGCGGTGGGGCTATTTCTCGTACATAAAAAAAACTGCGGTCACTACTAATTCTCTGTTCAGATCTGCACCAGACCATAAGAATTCTCTGCTGACTTGAACCTGCCTTCATATGCTAAACAGTTGAAACAATACATAATAACAATAAAAATAAATCCCCAAAAATAAAAAGAATCAGATGTAGATCGGGGTTAGCCAGAGGAGACATCACAGTGCTGGAAAAGACTGCAATGTTACTTGAGACCAGGCCAGTTTCCCCACAGTAGGGAATGTAAAAAAAAAATAAAAAAAAAAATTAGTCGCATTAAAATTAGAAAAACACTCCCAAAAATGACATTATAGATTTTTTATGTGTAGAATGATGGTCGGCTCACAAGTAATCAATACAGTATTTATTACTAACACTAGATTCACACAAACACTTAAAATCAATACGTATAAAATTGTATAAATTAAGTCACGGTCCCTCATATACTATAAGTTGCGGAGCTCACGCAACCTACAATTCATATGCTGCAATTAATATGCTGCGATTTTTCCACATCTCGCTCCTGATTTATCAGGTAAATAAGTATTTAATCCTGGGTTTAATCCTCTTACTATAGATCGTACTTATGTTCATACATTACTAAAACCTGGACCGGACCGTGACTTAGATCTCAATACAGACATTACTAGGTGTTTCTTCACATTATTCATTCCTACACTTGCGATCATTGCAGTGAATTTTATTAGATCATGTGTCCATTACATTATCTGCACCTTACACATCCAAAGATAACATACTAAATTAAAATGGATATCGCATATGCATAAAAAAAATAAAAATCAAGAATAAAATTAGAATGAATATAAAATCCACAAGGGAACAAAAGGCACATTATTCCATTACTAGCGATGACATAGGACCAGCTCTATACATAATTGCACTGGAGTTCGGTAAAAAGTGCACTAGCGCATGACATTCTGTATGAACATACCACAAGTACGCTCTATAATAAGAGGATTAAACCCAAGATTAAATACTTATTTACCTGATAAAGCAGGAGCAGGATATGGAAAAATCGCAGCATATGAATTACAGCATATTACAAACTGGATTCCCAAAAAGTTGGGACACTATATAAATTGTGAATAAAAACTGAATGCAATGATGTGGAGGTGCCAACTTCTAATATTTTATTCAGAATAGAACATAAATCACGGAACAAAAGTTTAAACTGAGAAAATGTACCATTTTAAGGGAAAAATATGTTGAATCAGAATTTCATGGTGTCAACAAATCCCCCAAAAGTTGGGACAAGGCCATTTTCACCACTCTGTGGCATCTCCCCTTCTTCTTACAACACTAAACAGACGTCTGGGGACCGAGGAGACCAGTTTCTCAAGTTTAGAAATAGGAATGCTCTCCCATTCTTGTCTAATACAGGCCTCTAACTGTTCAATCGTCTTGGGCCTTCTTTGTTGCACCTTCCTCTTTATGATGCGCCAAATGTTCTCTATAGGTGAAAGATCTGGACTGCAGACTGCCCATTTCAGTACCCGGATCCTTCTCCTACGCAGCCATGATGTTGCGATTAATGCAGAATGTGGTCTGGCATTATCTTGTTGAAAAATGCAGGGTCTTCCCTGAAAGAGATTACGTCTGGATGGGAGCATATGTTGTTCTAGAACCTGAATATATTTTTCTGCATTGATGGTGCCTTTCCAGACATGCAAGCTGCCCATGCCAGACGCACTCATGCAACCCCATACCATCAGAGATGCAGGCTTCTGAACTGAGCGTTGATAACAACTTGGGTTGTCCTTGCCCTCTTTGGTCCGGATGACATGGCGTCCCAGATTTCCAAAAAGAACTTTGAATCGTGACTCGTCTGACCACAGAACAGTCTTCCATTTTGCCACACTTCATTTTAAATGATCCCTGGCCCAGTGAAAACGGCCTTGACCCTTACGCACAGAGATTGTTCCAGATTCTCTGAATCTTCGGATAATGTTATGCACAGTTGATGATGATAGATGTAAAGTCTTTGCAAATTTTCGCTGGGTAACACCTTTCTGATATTGCTCCACTATCTTTCTGCGCAACATTGTGGGAATTGGTGATCCTCTACCCATCTTGGCTTCTGAGAGACACTGCCACTCTGAGAAGCTCTTTTTATACCCAATTATGTTGCCAATTGACCTAATTAGTGTTAATTGGTCTTCCAGCTCTTCGTTATGCTCAAATTAACTTTTTCCAGCCTCTTATTGCTACTTGTCCCAACTTTTTGGGGATTTGTTGACACCGTGAAAATTTGAATCAACATATTTTTCCTTTAAAATGATGCATTTACTCGGATTAAACGTTTGACCTGTCATCTACATTCTATTACAAATACAATATTGACATTTGCCATCTCCACATCATTGCATTCAGTTTTTATTCACAATTTGTTTAGTGTCCCAACTTTTTTGGAATCCGGTTTGTAATTGTAGTGAGGGACAAGTATATGAGGGACCAAGACTTAATTTATACATTTTTATAAGTATTGATTTTATTTAAGTGTTTGTGGGAAATACTGTATTGATTACTAAATAATGTATTGATTACTTGTTAGCTGACCATCATTCTAGATATTTACTGCAAGAGCTATTAGTTGATAGCAGGTTGGGCTTTACCCTGATGAGCTCTCCGTTTTTTTTTATGTGTGTCTGCGGTAAATCTTGTTGGTGCACAACTCAGGGGACACAATTACATTTTTAACCCTTTTAGCTTGTATGGACTTCAATGAAAGCCTGAAATGCCAGCTTCTAGCTGTTACCATTCAAGAGATATCAGCAGCTACAGCAGCCCTCCCCTTCCACTTCAGGAAGAACAGTTAAGTACTTTTCCCACATCTGAGCTGAGCTCAGGCAGAAGAGTTGGGCAGTTAAGGTCTGTGATGTACGACCTATATATATTTTTTGAACACGGGCACTGTGCTAGATATATCACATCGTTTTCATCATATGTTAATAGTTCCTCAATTTTCCATATAAACACAGATGTGAAAGAACGCATATCCTCTATTTTTCTGCAAAATTTGGTCACTTTACAGTTATTACATCTTCTACATTTGAAAAAAGCTTTCATCCAAGATGCCAAATCCTCTTTTCTCATGTATATCACTGTTTGATATTTTGGGGGAAAAGACCCCAACAGTTTATCCTGACCAAGTAATTGCCAGTCTCTGTTTAGGATTTTTTGCTCTTTGTTTATATTGTATCTTAAACAGAAGGACTATTCTGATCGTTCCTTTACCAGCTCTTACAATTTGTGTTTTTTTTCCTTCAACATGTGTCGATTCATCCCCTGTACCTTCTATAATGCTTCATCTAATTTATTCTCCAAATAACCTTTATCTCATAATTGCTGCTTCATCTTCAAACCATTGTACAATTCTTTTGAGTCACTTGAATTGGCTCAAAGGCCACAAGCCATTTAGGTAAGTGACAGCTAGAGTTAAAAATGAAGCTATTTTTCAGTGTTGGTTTTTGAAATGTTTTGAAGATCAATTTCTACCCCACTATAGTCACCACCAAATCCAAAAACCCAACAAGTGTACCAGCAGCAGAGTGGGAGACCCACCCGCAGCCTAGGAAATATGGTCTTCTGTTCCCAGGAGGCCATAAACAGGTCCTGAATCTTGTGCCCATGGTGTTCCCGGCACATTAATGATAAAGCTTAGATTTAAACCAAAAATAATTATGATTCAAAATTAAATCTATACCCTCCAAAATAAAGTGAAGTTGTTCTAACTGAAAGCTCCCCATTTGTAATAAGTCACCTGGTCACCTCAATCCCTTGATAATGTTGGACACTGGTATACTACTGTCTAAGCTAATGTCCAATGTACCCAGCACCCAACCTGGTTGTACTTTTATTTGTTTTAATGCAGTCACTAATTGTAATATATCTTTCAAACAGCTAGGAATTGGTTTTACTAAAGAATGATCTACAGTTGCAAGAAAAAGTATGTGAACCCTTTGGAATGATATGGATTTCTGCACAAATTGGTCATAAATCGTGATCTGATCTTCATCTAAGTCACAACAATAGACAATTACAGTCTGCTTAACTAATAACACACAAAGAATTAACTGTTACCATGTTTTTATTGAACACACCATGTAAACATTCACAGTGCAGGTGGAAAAAGTATGTGAACCCTTGGATTTAATAACTGGTTGAACCTCCTTTGGCAGCAATAATTTTAACCAAACGTTTCCTGTAGTTGCAGATCAGACGTGCACAACGGTCAGGAGTAATTCTTGACCATTCCTCTTTACAGAACTGTTTCAGTTTAGCAATATTCTTGGGATGTCTGGTGTGAATCACTTTCTTGAGGTCATGCCACAGCATCTCAATCGGGTTGAGGTCAGGAATCTGACTGGGCCACTCCAGAAGGTGTATTTTCTTCTGTTTAAGCCATTCTGTTGTTGATTTACTTCTATGCTTTGGGACGTTGTCCTGTTGCAACACCCATCTTCTGTTGAGCTTCAGCTGGTGGACAGATGGCCTTAAGTTCTCCTGCAAAATGTATTGATAAACTTGGGAATTAATTTTTCCTTCGATGATAGCAATCGGTCCAGGCCCTGATGCAGCAAAGCAGCCCCAAACCATGATGCCCCCACCACCATACTTTACAGTTGGGATGAGGTTTTGATGTTGGTGTGCTGTGCCTCTTTTTCTCCACACATAGTGTTGTGTGTTTCTTCCAAACAACTCAACTTTGGTTTCATCTGTCCACAGAATATTTTGCCAGTACTGCTGTGGAACATCCAGGTGCTCTTGTGCAAACTGTAAACGTGCAGCAATGTTTTTTTGACAGCAGTGGCTTTCTCTGTGGTATCCTCCCATGAAATCCATTCTTGTTTAGTGTTTTACATATCGTAGATTCGCTAACAGGGATGTTAGCATATGCCAGAGACTTTTGTAAGTCTTTAGCTGACACTCTAGGATTCTTCTTCACCTCATTGAGCAGTCTGCGCTGTTCTCTTGCAGTCATCTTTACAGGACGGCCACTCCTAGGGAGAGTAGCAGCAGTGCTGAACTTTCTCCATTTATAGACAATTTGTCTTACTGCGGACTGATGAGCAGCAAGGCTTTTGGAGATACTTTTATAACCCTTTTCAGCCTTCCGCAAGTAAACAATTCTTAATCGTAGATCTTCTGAGAGCTTCTTTTGTGTGAGGCATCATTCACATCAGGCAATGCCTCTTGTGAAAATCAAACCCAGAACTGGTGTGTGTTTTTTATAGGGCAGGGCAGCTGTAACCAACACCTCCAATCTCATCTCATTGATTGGACTCCAGTTGGCTGACACCTCACTCCAATTAGCTCTTGGAGATGTCATTAGTCTAGGGGTTCACATACTTTTTCCACCTGCACTGCGAATGTTTACATGGTGTGTTCAATAAAAACATGGTAACATATAATTCTTTGTGTGTTATTAGTTTAAGCAGACTGTGATTGTCTATTGTTGTGACTTAGATGAAGATCAGATCACATTTTATGACCAATTTGTGCAGAAATCCATATCATTGCAAAGGGTTCACATACTTTTTCTTGCAACTGTATATACTTCCCCAATATGATCGGTCTTCCAGGTGGAGTAATTAAACTTCAGTATCTTTGGGATCCAACAGAAAATTAGAGCCGTGGCTAAATTAGCACAACCACAAAAGGTGAGCCTCCAATTCACAGGGATTTCTGTAATTCATTGTTTTTATTGTACTCACTCTACAGTGCGCCTTATTTCCTGCCTGCATTCCTGTACATATTTGTCCATGTCTAAGATCTAAATCCCTTCTCCTTATCTGCTGGATGGATTGTTATCCCCTTATTGTACTGTAATTGTTCTATGGATTTAATTTCAGTTGAGAAAGAATGTTAAAAGTGGACCTTGTTCTGAATTTCAGGATAAATTCGATTTGCCGCAAAGCCAAATTCCCTCATGCTTCATGGTAGCAATTTAAACTGAAATAGTGTAAATAACTATATAATACTTACCTGATCCATTTGCTCGTGATGGTCTGGCCGCCGCCATCTTGCTTGAAGATCTTGGCAAAAATCCAGTGCGTGGTGCTGTACGATGTCATGCCGGCCAGCATGATAACGTCATCTCGGGACACGCAAGATTTCACACCAGACCTTCAAGAAAGATGGCGGCGGCCGGCCAGTCGCGAGCAAATGGATTAGTTACGTATTCTTTTTTTATTTTACACTTTCTTATTTATATCAGATGTCGAGATCATTTATGAGCGTGTAGTCTGAGGGGTGCAATGACTGTCTGCACCCACTACTTTGTAAAATTGGGCGAAGTAGCTGAATAGAATTTTTAAATACTTTGCTCATTACTAATGTTAATTATATTTTTAGGGACTTTCAACCTAAGTATATCTGCATTCACTGCTCTCTGAATGCTGTGATCTCTTGGCCTATTTCCTGCTTAGGGAGTTTTTTGGACTGGGGTTTTAAATTTGCATGCTGTTAACAGTTTCCCAAATGTTTATTTTAAAATAATGTTTTTTAAACACAATTTCCTAATATACTTTTAAACCCCTATGAAGATGAAGCCTTGAGTAATTTCCAGCAGGCTGCTCCTCTCTGGCACAGCCTGCTGGTCAATGTTAGAACATCATTGCCATTAAAATGCAATGCACTATAGGGATAGTGCATTGCATTTTAAAAGCAATCAAAATGCTGTTTGTTATAGTCCCCTTGTGGCACTATTAAGTCATAAAAAAAGAGAAAAAACCCCACATTTATTAAATAAAAAAATTCTGTAAAAAATGCACTTTTTTTCCATTGAAAATATGCTTTTAATGAAAAAATTGCAAAAAAAGAGTCCCCTCCCCATATGTTTGGTATTGCTGCATCTGTAACGACCCGGACTACATAAATATCATGTAAATTATACCCTACGGTCAACGCTGTAAAAAAAGACAGAATTGCTCATTTATTCTTAGTTGCCACCGAAAAAACGTAACCCTACACTACTCCATAGAAGGGGAAAAAAAAGTTATGGGTCTTGGGAAGCGGCAATGCAAAAACATATATATATATATTTTTTTTTTTAAAAAGGGCTTTTATTGCACAAAAGTAGTAAAACATAAAAAAATATATATGTATTTGGTATCAGTGTAATCGTACTGACCCATAGAATAAATAAATTATGTTATTTATACCGAAAACAAATAAAAGCGGCCAAACTACAGGGAGTGCAGAATTATTAGGCAAGTTGTATTTTTGAGGATTAATTTTATTATTGAACAACAACCATGTTCTCAATGAACCCAAAAAACTCATTAATATCAAAGCTGAATATTTTTGGAAGCAGTTTTTAGTTTGTTTTTAGTTTTAGCTATTTTAGGGGGATATCTGTGTGTGCAGGTGACTATTACTGTGCATAATTATTAGGCAACTTAACAAAAAACAAATATATACCCATTTCAATTATTTATTTTTACCAGTGAAACCAATATAACATCTCAACATTCACAAATATACATTTCTGACATTCAAAAACAAAACAAAAACAAATCAGTGACCAATATAGCCACCTTTCTTTGCAAGGACACTCAAAAGCCTGCCATCCATGGATTCTGTCAGTGTTTTGATCTGTTCACCATCAACATTGCGTGCAGCAGCAACCACAGCCTCCCAGACACTGTTCAGAGAGGTGGACTGTTTTCCCTCCTTGTAAATCTCACATTTGATGATGGATCACAGGTTCTCAATGGGGTTCAGATCAGGTGAACAAGGAGGCCATGTCATTAGATTTTCTTCTTTTATACCCTTTCTTGCCAGCCACGTTGTGGAGTACTTGGACGCGTGTGATGGAGCATTGTCCTGCATGAAAATCATGTTTTTCTTGAAGGATGCAGACTTCTTCCTGTACCACTGCTTGAAGAAGGTGTCTTCCAGAAACTGGCAGTAGGACTGGGAGTTGAGCTTGACTCCATCCTCAACCCAAAAAGGCCCCACAAGCTCATCTTTGATGATACCAGCCCAAACCAGTACTCCACCTCCACCTTGCTGGCGTCTGAGTCGGACTGGAGCTCTCTGCCCTTTACCAATCCAGCCATCTGGCCCATCAAGACTCACTCTCATTTCATCAGTCCATAAAACCTTAGAAAAATCAGTCTTGAGATATTTCTTGGCCCAGTCTTGACGTTTCAGCTTGTGTGTCTTGTTCAGTGGTGGTCGTCTTTCAGCCTTTCTTACCTTGGCCATGTCTCTGAGTATTGCACACCTTGTGCTTTTGGGCACTCCAGTGATGTTGCAGCTCTGAAATATGGCCAAACTGGTGGCAAGTGGCATCTTGGCAGCTGCACGCCTGACTTTTCTCAGTTCATGGGCAGTTATTTTGCGCCTTGGTTTTTCCACACGCTTCTTGCGACCCTGTTGACTATTTTGAATGAAACGCTTGATTGTTCGATGATCACGCTTCAGAAGCTTTGCAATTTTAAGAGTGCTGCATCCCTCTGCAAGATATCTCACTATTTTTGCCTTTTCTGAGCCTGTCAAGTCCTTCTTTTGACCCATTTTGCCAAAGGAAAGGAAGTTGCCTAATAATTATGCACACCTGATATAGGGTGTTGATGTCATTAGACCACACCCCTTCTCATTACAGAGATGCACATCACCTAATATGCTTAATTGGTAGTAGGCTTTCGAGCCTATACAGCTTGGAGTAAGACAACATGCATAAAGAGGATGATGTGGTCAAAATACTCATTTGCCTAATAATTCTGCACTCCCTGTAGAGACTGAGAGATTAATTGCCAAAGAGAGTAAAACTAACCCTAAAATGTTCTTCAATTATATAAATGTTAAAAAGTATAAATCTGAAGGTGTCGGCCCGTTAAAGAGTAATGAGGGGGAAGTCGCACAGAGCGACGAGGAGAAAGCAAAGCTGTTAAATATTTTTTTCTCCAATGTATTCACTGAGGAAAATAAACTGTCAGATGACATGCCGAATGTTGAAATAAATTCCCCATTAAAAGTGTCCTGTCTGACCCAGGAAGAAGTGCAACAGCGACTTAGAAAGATTAAAATAGACAAATCGCCAGGACCGGATGGCATACACCCCCGTATCCTAAGGGAATTAAGTAATGTCATAGCCAGACCCTTATTTCTGATATTTGCAGATTCTATATTGACAGGGAATGTCCCACAGGATTGGCGCATGGCAAATGTGGTGCCAATATTCAAAAAGGGTCCAAAAACAGAGCCTGGAAACTATAGGCCGGTAAGTTTGACATCTGTTGTGGGTAAACTGTTTGAAGGTTTTCTGAGAGATGCTATGTTAGAGCATCTTAACGGAAATAAGCAAATAACGCCATATCAGCATGGCTTTGTGAGGGATCGATCATGTCAAACAAATTTAATCAGTTTCTATGAGGAGGTAAGTTCTAGACTTGACAGCGGCGAATCAATGGATGTGGTGTATCTGGACTTCTCCAAGGCATTTGACACTGTACCACATAAAAGGTTAGTATATAAAATGAGAATGCTCGGACTGGGAGAAAACGTCTGTAAGTGGGTAAGTAACTGGCTCAATGATAGAAAACAGAGGGTGGTTATTAATGGTAAATACTCAGATTGGGTCACTGTCACTAGTGGGGTACCTCAGGGATCAGTATTAGGCCCTATTCTCTTCAATATATTTATTAATGATCTTGTAGAAGGCTTGCATAGTAAAATATCAATTTTTGCAGATGACACTAAACTGGGTAAAGTAATTAACACTGAAGAGGACAGTATACTACTACAGATGGATCTGGATAGTGGCAGATGAGGTTTAACACTGACAAATGTAAAGTTATGCACATGGGAAGGAATAATGCAAGTCACCCGTACTTATTAAATGCTAAAACACTCGGTAACACTGACATGGAAAAAGATCTAGGAATTTTAATAAACAGCAAACTAAGCTGCAAAAAACAGTGTCAGGCAGCTGCTGCCAAGGCCAATAAGATAATGGGTTGCATCAAAAGGGGCATAGATGCCCGTGATGAGAACATAGTCCTACCACTTTACAAATCATTAGTCAGACCACACATGGAGTACTGTGTACAGTTCTGGGCTCCAGTGAACAAAGCAGACATAGCAGAGCTGGAGAGGGTCCAGAGGAGGGCAACTAAAGTAATAACTGGAATGGGGCAACTACAGTACCCTGAAAGATTATCAAAATTAGGGTTATTCACTTTAGAAAAAAGACGACTGAGAGGAGATCTAATTAATATGTATAAATATATCAGGGGTCAGTACAGAGATCTATCCCGTCATCTATTTATTCCCAGGACGGTGACTGTGACGAGGGGACATCCTCTGCGTCTGGAGGAAAGAAGGTTTGTACACAAACATAGAAGAGGATTCTTTACGGTAAGAGCAGTGAGAATATGGAACTCTCTGCCTGAGGAGGTGGTGATGGTGAGTACAATAAAGGAATTCAAGAGGGGCCTGGATGTATTTCTGGAGCGTAATAATATTACAGGCTATAGCTACTAGAGAGATATCGTTGATCCAGGGATTTATTCTGATTGCCTGATTGGAGTCGGGAAGGAATTTTTATTCCCCTAACGTGAGGAAAATTGGCTTCTACCTCACAGGGGTTTTTTGCCTTCCTCTGGATCAACTTGCAGGATGACAGGCCGAACTGGATGGACAAATGTCTTTTTTTGGCCTTATGTACTATGTTACTATGTTACTATGAAAAATGAACTCTGTAAAATTTATAAATTAAAAAAAATGCAGGTGGCAAAATTGCTGTTTTTCCCATCTCCCTCCCAGAAAGAGTTAATAAAAGTGAATCAGAAAGTTATGTGTACCCCAAAATGGCTCCATTAAAAACTACAACTTGTCACGAATACAAGCCCGAATACAGCTATATAGACGGTAAAACAAAAAAGTTATAGCTTTTGGAACGCGACGATGAAAAAAGGAAAATAAATGCTTGGTCAGTAAGGCCCAAAACAGGCTGGTCACTAAGGGGTTAAAAATAGGTAGAAATCTTTTCTCAAAAAAAAGAAATTAAAGCCATAAAACAATTACAGTCTAATAAGGGGATCACAATCCTTCCAGCCAATAAAGGAGGAGAGATTTGTCATCTTAGACATGAACAAATACCGTATATACAGGAATGCTAACTAATAATGACAAGAAGTTAAATCATGACCCCATTGATCAATATAGTGGAAACTTAACTCAATTGTGTATAGGAGCGTTACATAAGGGGATTCCGAACAAACAGGAGTATGATTTTATTTTGTGAACAGAGAAACAGACACTTGTTTTCTATTGTATCCCAAAGATACTAAAAAGTTTGATTAATGCACCTGGAAGACCAATTATATCAGGGATAGGATCGTTGACATCAAATCTCTCTAAGTATATAGATCAACATTTTCAACCTTTAGTATAATAACTAGAGATGAGTGAATCGAAGTTGACGAAGTGGAATTCGATCCGAATTTCAGGAAAAATTTGATTCGCACCGAATCGGAATTTCCTCACACTTCGTGGTAACTAATTGCATTTTTTCCTAAAATGGCTGCTGCATGTGTGAGGACATGGAGCAAGGAACTCTGGGAAGGCGGGATCACCCATAATGCCATGCATGCAGCCAATCAGCAGCCAGCCAGCCCTGTGATGTCACAACCCTATAAATAGCCTCAGCCATTTTGGATTCTGCCATTTTCCAGTGTACTTAGTGCAGGGAGAGACGTGAGCATGCGCTAGGGACAGTGTTAGAAAAAACATTAATTGTTCTAAAAAAATAAATAAAAAATTTACAAGTTCAGGGAAAGATTATCCAAAGTGTAAGGAAAGGATAGGGAGGAATCATTCCACAGAATTTATGTTGAATATGGTTCAGTTTCAGTAGGGGAAGTTACAGCCTGGGTAATAGGAACAATCCTATTACACCTTGTTGCCATTATACAGCTCTGTAATTTCAGCAAACAGCTTTTGTTATTGGGATGCAAGTGCTGATACAGCCATTAACAGGGTTTATTACAAGGAAATATTTATACGTCTTATTTGCCCTTGTGCAGTGCAGTTATATGTTGTAAACCATTTTTGGCTTGTATTAGTGGAAAAAAATTGCTTATTAGCCGTTGTCTGGTGAAGTACGAAAATTACAGCCCATTTTTGTCGTGTATTAGTGGCAAAAAATATATATATTTGCCATTCAGCGGTGCAGTTATATGTTGTGAAGCCTTTTTTGTTGTGTATTAGTGGCAAAAGTTAAATATATTTGCCGTTCAGTGGTGCAGTTATATGTTCTAAAGCCCTGTTTGTTGTGTATTAGTGGCAAAAGTAAAATATATTTGCTGTTCAGCGGTGCAGTTATATGTACTAAAGCTCTTTTTTTTGTGTATTAGTGGCAAAAGTTATATATATATATATATATATATATTTTCCGTTCCGCGGTGAAGTTACAGTTGTGTTCAAAATAATAGCAGTCATACATCACTAACCTGATCAATCGCTGTTTTTGGTAGAAATGATATTTTCTACATGGCAAATAATTTGCTAGCAGATGTAGTAGAATAATAGAAACCCAACAGACCCAATAGTCATGACATGCATGCTGCTGATTCTCTGTAGTTCAATCACTTATTGAAAGGGGCATGTTCAAAATAATAGCAGTATGGAGTTCAATGAGTGAGGTCATTCATTCTTTGAAAAACAGGTGGCAATTATTGCCCTTATTTAAGGAAGGAAGGCTGCAAATGTTGTTCGTGCATTTCTCTCTGAAATTGGGGGAAAATGGGTCGTTCCACACATTGTTCAGAAGAACAGCATACCTTGACTAAAAAGTTGATTGGAGAGGGGAAACATAAAGAAGTGCAGAAAATAATAGGCTGCTCAGCTAAAATAATCGCAAATGCTTTAAAAATGGCAACCAAAACCTGAAAGATGTGGAAGAAAGCGAAAAACTACAATTTGAATGGATAGAAGAATAGCCAAAAAGGCAAGGACTCCATTAGCCAACCATCAGCTCCGGGAAGATCAAAGAAGGTCTAAAGTTACCTGTGAGTACTGTTACAATTAGAAGACGCCTATGTGAAGCCAAGCTATCTGCAAGAAGCCCCCGCAAAGTCCCACTGTTGAAAAAAAGACATGTGCTGAAGAGGTTACAATTTGCCAAAGAGAACATTGACTGGCCTAAAGAAACATTTTGTGGACTGATGAAAGTAAGATTGTTCTTTTTGGGTCTAGTGACCGGAGACAGTTTGGCAGATGACCCCCAAACACTGACTTCAAGCCACAGACAGTGAAGCATGGTGTCGCAAGCATCATGATGTGGGGATATTTCTCATACTAAGGTGTTGGGCCTATTTATCGCATGCCAGGGATTATGGATCAGTTTGAATACATCAAAATACTTGAAGAGGTCATGCTGCCTTATGCTGAAGAGGAAATGCCCTTGAAATGGGTGTTCCAAACGCCAAACATACCAGAAAATTTGCAATATCTTGGTTCCAGACCAACAAGATTGACGTTATGGAGTGGCCAGCCCAATCCCCGGATCTTAATCCAATAGAAAACTTGTGGGGTGACATAAAAAATGCAATTTCTGAAGCAAAACCAAGAAATAGAGAAGAACTGTGGAATGTAGTCCAATCATCCTGGGCTGGAATACCTGTTCACAGGTGCCAGAAGTTGGTTGACTCCATGCAACACAGATGTACAGCAGTTCTCAGAAACAGTAGTATACAACTAAATATTCGTTTAAGTGATTCAAAGGAAAGCAAATTCTTCAAACATTTTTCAGTTTATATAGTGAATGTTTGAGTTTGTAAAGAAAAATACAAACTCTCCTATTTTTTTGAACAGTCTAATATTCCCTTTTCTTAATTATTTTTCTTAGAGGAACAACACAAATTTGATATATTTTTCTTCATGTTTTGATTTGGAATAGAATGTGTAGCGTTCCCAATGCATTTGTGTGTATGGAAATAAAAGCTATTAGAAGGATTTTGAGCTTTATTCACTTTTTTAAACACACTGCAATTATTTTGAACACAACTTTATATGTTCTAAAGCCATTTTGCCATGTATTAGTGGCAAAAGTAAAATATATTTGCCGTTCAGCGGTGCAGTTATATGTTCTAAAGCTTTTGTGGTATGTATAAGTGGACAAAAAATAAGGGCTTATTTGCCGTTCAGCTGTGCATTTATATGTTCTAAAGCCCTTTTTGTCGTGTAATAGTGGAAAAATAAAAATATATTTGTTGTTCAGCGGTGCAATTATATGTTCTAAAGTCCTTTTTGCCATGTATTCGTGGCAACAGAAAAATATATTTGCTGTTAGGCGGTGCAGTTATATGTTCTAAAGCCCTTTTTGGTGTGTAGTAGTGGGGAAAAAGAAAAAGGGCTTATTAGCCTTTGTGTGTTTGTTGAGGGAAGTGTTAGATTTAAATATATATGTATATATGACCTTACATATGTGCCTATATATATTGGCCCTTTTGCATGGGCCGGTCCAGGTTGTATAGGTGTATACATAGAGATGTATATATGCAGGTGGGCTTATTGCTGCCCATTTATGCCCCAGAATTAGAACATGTAGATGTGCCCCAAACATCTATATGGATGTATATACCTAAATGTGGCCAAATACTGCCCCAGGTTGGTGTATCTGTATATACATGTATATAGATATGCCCCAAGTATCTATATAGATGTGTATTCTTAGACATTGCTGACCAGAGAATGACCCCCAATCGTGGTGCCCCCCCCCCCCCCCCGCCCAGCTGAGGAGAAGCCGACAACTGGACAATTGTGTCCAGTTTAGGCCACTTCAAAGGACAGAGAATCAATAAAAATCCTCTGCCCTTTGTCACCATCTCCGGCAGCGCCAGAGATGGTATGTCTAACAGGGACATGGGAACAAATACTGGCCATCAATAACATCCAGTATTGAACACATGGACGACTCTCATCTCGGACCTTGTCCACAATGTTCGGGACCCCCTGAATGTCTTATATGTTTTAGACATGATCCGTGCAGTGCTTACTACATGTTATACCGCTTCTTACCTTTCTGTTACAGCGGCTGTGAGACCTGCACATACTAAGGCTTATTTATGAAGATTTTCCGGTGTTGCCTGTCCTGACCAGCTGTATTTGTGTAGCCTGCACTGTAGGAAGGAGCTGGAGTCAGCTTGTTTGCTGGACTGTCCTCCAGTTATCAGCCATAACCCCATACATTTCATGATCAATATGCATTACCATCGTGGTCAGCCCGACACTGGTCGTCAATCCATACTTGTTGATGAAGCACTTTTTTTTTTCAGTTTGTCTACTTGTATAATAGAACAGGTTCTGTAGACATCTATGTGGAATCAGCTGACAACGGTGAAAAAGGAGTGAACTTCTTCTTGGCGCCAACATTGACCTGTAAGGCTGAGTTCATACCTGAGTCATTTGGTCAGTTTTGGCCCCATGACTGCTCAAATAAGTGAAGTGTGCAGTGATTCTAAGAGCAACGCCTGTCATCTGCATGCCATACTGACTATTATTTCATTACCACAGCAGACTACCTATGCGTGTTGCTGCAAGGCACAGTGTTCTACACCACTATACAGGCTCTATGCAGCCAGTAAATAGACGTTTTTTCAAAGCAATTTGCCACGAATAAATTCGTATCGAAACAATTTTTTTTTTTTTTATTCGCTCATCTCTAAAAATAACCCAAAGGTATTTGACAGATACATCACACATTGTGACTATATTAGAACAAAAGGAAGTTCGTCATATCTAGTACCACTTAAAATCTATTGCCAGTAATAGTCCTCTTCTGACTGTAGTACATCTGGCCAAGTTTACTGTATAGTTTATAACTTTAGCAACAGCCATTTAGTGGTCTCATACCTTGTACAGAGATGCCAAGCAGCACACATGGTACGCATGAGCACATCGGTATAATCTGCCAACTACTCCTTCTGTCAAAGTCTTTCTACAGAGAGCACAGTCCTAGTAGTAAAAAAAAACACAAGTACAGTATGCTATCAATTAACAAAATTGTATAACATTATAAAATAATGTAAAATACAAAACCATACATAATGCCACTGCAAACTCAATATTATCATTAATATAACTATTTATTTGAACTTGATAGACCTCAAACTACAAAACTATAGGTAGCCACAGACATTGAATTTTGTCAGTAGATTTTGCAGATTTTGTTAGGTTCCATTATCAATATAAAATGTATGGATCTGACACAAAAAAGGGCTCCCATGGGGCTAATCAGTAAGTGTGTAAAGGGGGAAAACCTTACCACTGCTTATTAATGTGAATGTATATTTCACCCCCTTTTACTTGTCATCCCCCTTTTACTTGTCATAAATCAGTGACTGTAGACAGTGCTTTAGGTCATTATTCTGGTACTCCCCTGTTATTCACCCTTTAACCCCTGTACAGGGATCTGGACTTTGCTGCAGGGAAAAATCCAGCCCACTAGCTCCTGGGATAGACCCAGTGTAGTTGGTAGCAGACCTACTGGGGTCAGGGGGACCCTGGTGCAAACACTAGTAGCTCAGGCTAACAAAAAATGCACCTAAACTAATAGCATTGTTAATACAGAATGCTTACTAAAATGTGGCTTTAGGGGTTAAAAAATATAACAAAAATTAACTCACCTCATGCTGTTGCTCATGCAGCCGGCATCTTATTCTTTCAGGACCTGCCAAAGGACCTTTGACTCACATGGTGAGCGCGGTGATGTCAGCGCAGGTACTGCTGAATGAAGATAGAATCTTCATTCAACAGGACCTGCGCTGATGTCACCGAGCTCACCACTTGTTGAGTGCGATTACGTCATCAAAGGTCCTTTGGCAGGTCCTGATAGAAGAAGAAAGAAGAAGATGCCGACTGCGCGAACAACAGGATGAGGTGAGTTAATTTTTTATTTTTTTAACCCCTAAAGCCACATTTTAGTAAGCATTCTGTATTAACCATGTTATAAGGGAAAATAATAAAATATACAGAACACCTAACCCAAACCCGAACTTCAGTGAAGAAGTCCGGGTTCCGGTCTGGTTACCACAATCAGTTTTTTATCACGCACGTGCAAAACGCATTGCACCCGCGCGATAAAAACTGAACATCGGAACGCAATCGCAGTCATAACTGACTGCAATTGCATACCTACTCGCACGATTTTCCATGATCGCAGACGCAATGCATCCGGACACGCTCGTCTGCAATGGGGCTTAAGGATGAAGCTAAGCGTGTGCGGCCATTTCAGTGAACAGGAAAAACAAATAAGAAAAAAATAAACAACAGCAGATGGCGCTAAACAGATACGTTTTAGTAAATAACTCAGTGACTGTGCTATAGTTTTAATTACATGCAAATACAAAATAATTCTGATACAGGTGCTGGTTTGAAAACTGTACAATATTGTTGGTGGCACCTGGATCTGTAGTCCTTTTCTACTGACAGCTCATAACACGCCTTTAAGCTATAGTCTTAGTTTGGTAAGAAAATAACTTTAGTTAGTGTTTATGGGCTGTCAGGACACTATAAATATTGGGGGAGATTTATCAAAACTGGTGCAAATGAAAACTGGCTTAGTTGTCCATAGCAACCAGTCAGATTCCACTATTCATTTTTCAGAGCTCCCTTGGAAAATGAAAGGCTCACTCTGATTGGTTGCTAGGGGCAACTAAGCCAGTTTTCCTTTGCACCAGTTTTGGTAAATCTCCCCCAAAGACTAAATGTTGAGCCATCTGAGCTATATGATGGATTTCAGTAAAAAACGAAAAAAAAAAACAGAAAGAACAGTCCGCATAGTCAGTGGCAACTGAAGGCTATGGAAGACCATTTGGAACACTGTTTTTAAGCCCAAAAAAAGTAGAATGCAATAATAACTACTAAGGGCAAAATGAACTAGTGACAGGTCCCCTTAGCAAAATGTTGTCCCTTTCTTTAAATTTGCTAAAATCTTGTATAGTCATGAATATAGCCGATTAGTCATGAATATTTATGCGTTTCTGATTTAGTTGGGAATAAAACTGTCAATCAGTGGCAGGGGGTGAAGAAAGTTAGAAGCTCATGACATGCGCTGGAGCAACCCAACACTGGTGACAGTTTCTCTTTAAGAACAGAAAGAGTTACATCAACGAAACAATTCATACCTCTAATGGAGAATTCCTCACTCTTTGCAAGAACTGTTTTATGATTTCTTCTGGCTTTTTTGCTATTATATAAAAATGAAAAAAAAAATACCATTAGCAAAAGAAAAAAAGTGACCTTCCATAAATTTCCCACATTGTGATGACCCAGTTTAAACAGCAAAGCTACATAATAAAGAGAAGGCCAGCCTATTGATTTATGCATCAGCAGATAATGTGAAAACTGGAATATTTATGCATTTACAGTGGCATGCAAAAGTTTGGGCACCCCTGATCAAAATTACTGTTACTGTGAAGCAAGTTAAAGATGAAATGGACTCCAAAAGGCATAAAGTTAAAGATGACACATTCCCTTTGTATTTTAAGCAAAACTATTTTTTATTTTCATCTTTGACATTTTCAAAATAACAAAAAACAAAAAGGGCACCCTGCATAGTTAGTACCTAGTAGCATTCCCTTTGGCAATTATCACAGCTTGTAAACACTTTTTATAGCCAGCCAAGAGTCTTTTAATTCTTGCTTTCATTCATTCATCCTTGCAAAAGTATTCCAGTTCTGTGAGATTAGATTCATGTGTTGTCTTGCATGCACTGCTCTTTTGAGGTCTGTTCACATATTTTTTTTTCTTCAAATCTGTTGTTATTAATAAAAGAACAAAAGTACAACGACAAATATGCTCTCACAAGGAGGATGTATACAAAAAAATGGAAAGGATAGACTGACTGCATACTGGAGATGTTCACAGATTTTCAATGATGTTCAGATCAGGGGCCATGGTAAAATCTTCAGCTTGAGGTAGTCTATTGTGGATTGTAAGTTATGTTTAGGATAATTATCTATTTGTAGAAGCCATCCTTTTTTGATCTTCAGCTTTTTTACTGCCGGTGTTATGTTTGCTTCCAGAATTTGCTGGAATTGCATTGAATCCTTTCTTCCCTCTACCCATGAAATGTTCCCCATGCCATTGGCTGCAACACAACCCTAAATTATGATAGATCCACCCCCATGCTTAATGGTTGGAGAAGTGTTCTTTTCGTGAAATTCTGTGCCATTTTTTCTCCAAGCATACCTTTGCTCATTGTGGCCAACGAGTTCTATTTTAACCTTATCGATCGACAGGACTTTTTTTCAAAATGCATCAGGCTTGTTTAGATGTTCTTTTGTAAACTTCTGACATAAAAATTTGTGGTGAAAACACAGGAGAGGTTTTCTTCTGATGACTCTTCCATAAAGGCCATATTTGTGCAGATTTTGCTGAACAGTAGAACAATGTACCAAAACTCCAGAATCTGCTAAATATTACTGAAGGTCTTATGCAATCAAGTGGGGGTTCTGATTTGCCTTTCTAGCAATAATATGAGCAGCTGTCTCTGAAAGTTTTCTTGGTCTTTCAAACCATTACGGTGTCCAGGTACCTGGACAAAAGTCTGTGTTCGTTGTTCAGAGTTAAAATATAGCTTGTTGAAAGGCTGCAAAGCAGCCAATCAACAAGCATTCAAACTGTGGGCACTTAGAAGCCATCATAGTCCTGCCTAGTATTGGCATGGCTGTGATTGGGTGGTGCACCTTGCGACCCTGCATGCATGAATTCCGGATCACGTGGTGCGCCGCCATTCTGCTCTGACTAGTGTACGGACAAGACACTGCTGCACTGAGGGACAGTGTTTGGCTTTTATTATTTTAGATAACTCTGTGGGTAACCTTTAGGCCTTTATGTGGGTGCAATGCAGCACATTTGCACCAGTGACACAGAAATAGAATACTTAATATGGCTGTTCAGTCTGTGGGTGACCTGTAGACATTTTTGTTCTGTGCAATTCTACTCCTTTGCACCAGTGACAGGGAAATCCAATAGTTAATCAGTCTGTTAATTGTGTTGGTGACATATAGCTTTTTTTTTTGCAAAACCCTTTATTTGCCACCATCACAGGGAAATACAATAGTTAATCTGTCTGTTAATTGTGTCAGTGAAACACATGTGTTTTTTGGGGGGCAAAACTCTTTAGTTGCCACCATCACAGGGAAATATAATAGTTAATCAGTCTTTTAATTGTGTTGGTGAGACATGCTTACTTTTTTTGGTGCAAAACCCTTTACTTGTTACACTCATAGGGAAATATAATAAATAGTTGTCGTGGTGCTGCTGGTGGAGCTCCTGCTGCAGGGAGAGGACATTGTCGATCTGTGCCAGCTACATGCCCAAATGAAACACCTTCCTCCGTTGCATGCAGGCCAGAATACTGTTCTAAGAATGGTGAGGCCAAGAACAAGTAGAGTCGGTAATAGATTGAATGGCTGAAAGTGCCACCAGTTTCTTCATATTGTCTTCAACCCGGTCCACTGCTGAAAGCACAGAGTTGGCACCTGGGGCCCATGGGCATCTGTTTTTCACCTCAACCCCTTGCACATCAGCCAAGCAGTCTGAGCCCCAAGTCATACAGCAGTCACTTATATTTTTTTAAAGACTGCTGGTGGGGTTTTGGTGGGCGATCCACCTAGTACTGCCCTAGAAGTGAAAGAGATTGAGTGTACTGATGCCCAACCACTTACGTTTGAGGATGAGTACATGGGAGAACCACCGCAGCACCACTCTGATGACTATGACGAAACACAGGTTTCAACTGCTGCGGCTTTATGCAGTGTGCAGAATGGTCCGGAAATCAGGGGTGAGGAGTGGGTGGAAGATGATGTAGAGGATGATTAGGTCCTAGACCTCACATGACATCCTGGTCATGCCAGTGACATGTGCAGTTTGGAGGAAGACGTGGGGATCACACAGCACCAGTGGCACAGCAATAGAGGGAACAAGGTGCAAAAGCAGAGCGGCCATCCCCTAGCCAGTACGCCTGCTACCGCCCAACTGCCCCAGATACTTAGCACACCAAAGCCAGTGCAAAGCAGTTCCCTGGCGTGGCAGTTCTTCAGGCAGTGTGTTGACTACAGGACACGGGTGGTTTGCACGATGTGCAGTTAGAGCATGAAGTAAGGCATACATTTTCCAAACCTGAGCACCACCTGCATGATCTGGCATATAACTGCAAAGCACAAGCTGCAGTGGAATAGACACCTGAAGAACCACAAAAGGTTTGAGGCTCCTCCTGCTGCCTCTTCTGCTGCAGTCCTGGCCTCTTCCTCCCCCTCTGGAGTGACAGGGGCACCTGCCACCCCGCAAAGAGAAGATATCACAGCCACAACACCACCATCACTGAGTATCTCCACACTGTCCAATGGAAGCGGTTAGCTGTCCATCCCCCAAACACTGGAGAGAAAATACCCCCCTACCTACCAGCAAGCCCTGAATGCCAGCATTATAAAATCCCTGGCCTTTGAAATGCTGCCATTCCATCTGGTGGAGACAGACAGTTTTAGAAACGTCATGATGATAGCTGGTTGGGTTCCTGCACCAACAGCGGCCAGGTACCCAACTGTCCACGGGCATCACTAGAGCGTGGCTGGGGGGATATAGAGGACACAGACGATACACCTCTCACCAAGGACAGTTAGTCGTTGCCTCTGGGCAGCATGGCACACATGGGCGACTACATGCTACAGTGCCTGCGCAACGACCGCTGAGATGCCCTCATTCTTACCATTACTGGGTGGCCACCCTGCTGGATCCCTGCTACAAGGACAACGTTCTGTCCTTACTTCCATCACTGGAGTGTGATCGGAAGATGTGCGAGTACAAGCGCACGCTGGTAGATGCGCCACTGATGGCATTCCCACCTGGCCGCACACAGCTATTGTTATACTCCAGAGCAGTTTGTGTGTTCTCTTTGCTATTTCCCAATGTCTTGAGGCCTCCGCAAACCAAAACAAAAAAAGTTGGTGACCTCCTCCGTCTCTTCCGCCTGCACCACCACGTCCGCCTTAACTGCCACGTCCGCCTTCTCCATTCGGACCTCCGCCTCCTGCCTCAAGATTATTATGTCTTATACTATGTATTATATTGGAGTAGAGAAGTTTACCTGTCACACCACAAAAATGTCTAAAGTCGCACACAAAATTAACAGACGTAAAAAAAAAAGTGGACATAAATCACAGCAGAATTTTTTGTTTCTTTGAGTTTATTACTCAGTATATTAATTGCTCGGTACATTCAATTGAACGGCAGTGTGTGAACGTTTTTGTTTCACACGCCTTCATCAGACACTGTGCTGCAGTTGAGATTAAAAAGTCGAAGTGTTATATATTAGGATGTAACACCTATGTGAAATGGCACTATCCAGTGCCTGGAGGGAGAGGTACAGATAAAAAAACTGAAACATTGTTGGCTTCCTCCCCCACCTCTACTGCCACGTCCGCCTTCCTCTCCAATTGGACCTCCAACTCCTGGCTCAAGATTATGTCTTATATTGGCAGAGTAAAGAAGTATACTGGCCAAACCCCATAAAATGGCTAGAAATCACACACAGAAATAATAGACACATTTAAAAAAAAAAAGAAACAGTGTTGGCTTCTTCCTCCATCTTCTCTACCTCTTCCACCTACACTGCCACATCCACAGCCTCCTCAACTTCCTACTCCAATTGGACCTCTGCCTCCTGGTTCAAGATTATTATTTTTATATATTTTGTTATTTTAAGTAATTTCCCTATCCACATTTGTTTGCAGAGCAATTGTACTGCTCTTATCCCCATGTTGGATCCTTTTGCAGCCCTCTAGCCCTTTTCTAGACTTTTGTACAGCCATTTAAGTGCCCCAAAGTTCGTGTCCCCATTGACTTCTATGGGGTTTGGTGTTCTGGGTCAAGTTCGGGACCTGAACCGAACTTTGAAACTCAGTTAGGTCAAACCAGTCGAACCCGAATATCCAGCGGCTCGATCATCCCTATTTCTGTTAACTGCCATTTCTTAATGACATTTAAAACTGAGGAAATGGCAACCCGAAAACGCTTTGCTATCTTCTTATAGCCTTCTCCTGCTTTGTGGGCCTCAACCATTTTCATTTTCAAAATGTTAGTCAGCTACTTAGAAGAACCCATGATTGCTCTTTTTTGGGACAAGGTTAGAGGAGCCTGGGTATTTATAATCTGGCCTTTCCTAACAATGATTGTGTAAAAGCCTTAACACTAACAGACTATTTAAGATCTCAGTCAAAGTTGTCAGAGTGCTGAAATCTCCTTCGGTTTCCATACTTTTGCATGGTACTCCTTTTAATTTTTTTCACAAAATCAAAGTAAGTCTAATTTCACACTCACGTTTTGGCTTTCCGTTTGTGAGATCCGTTCAGGGCTCTCACAAGCGGTCCAAAACGGATCAGTTTGCATTCTAATGCATTCTGAATGGAAAAGGAACTGTTCAGAATGCATCAATTTGCATCAGTTTCCATTCCGCCTTGTAGATAGACACCAAAATGCTGCTTGCAGAATTTTGGTGTCCGTCTGATGAAACTGAGCCAAAACGTTTTCACTGACATAATCTGGCACAATAGAAAACAGATCCGTCCTCCATTGACTTTCAGTGGTGTTCAAGTCGGATCCGTCTTGGTTATGTTAAAGATAATACAAACTGATCCGTTCTGAACGGATGCAGATGGCTGCATTATCTGAATGGACCCGTCCATGATGGATCCACACAAAACGCGAGTGTGAAAGAAGCATAATACATAATACGAGCAGAAGGGTAACAATAGTTTGAACTTTTGACATGACAATAATCTACATAACTAATCATATGCTGAATAGTTGCAAGTCCAATTTATGTATGGGATAGCCAAGATGATTGTCTATAAAATGATGGTAGTCTCTCATTCAAAGCTGTAGTTGATGGTGAGATATAGAGCCTAAAAGTTCTAAATATTGTTACCGTTTTGCTAGTCAGTGTAGCCTTATGTTGCTTAAAATGTTGAAAAGCCTGTTTCATGTTTAACTTTATGCCTTTTAGAGATCACTTTGTCTTCAACTTGCCGAACTGTTCACAGTAAGGCTACTTTCACACTAGCGTTTAAGTTTTACGGTATTAAGTTCCGTCATAGGGGCTCAAAGGAAAGAAACGTTTCAGTTTTGTCCCCACTTATTGTCAATGGGCACAAAACTGAACTAATCAGAACGGAATGCTCCAAAATGCATTCCGTTCCGTTTAGTTGCGTTCCTAGACCGGAGAGCAAACCGCAGCATGTTGTAGTTTGCTTTCTGTCCTGGGATGCAGAGCAAGACGGATCCGTCATGACCCCCAATGCAAGTCAATGGGGATGGATGTGTTTTCTCTGACACAATCTGACACAATAGAAAACTGATCCCTCCTCCATTGACTTCCAATAGAGTTCATGATAGATCGGTCTTGGCAGTGTTAACGATATTACAACCGGATCCGTTCATAACGGATGCAGTTGGTTGTATTATCAGTAACGGAAGCGTTTTTGCTGAACCCTGCCGGATCCAGCAAAAACGCTAGTGTGAAAGTAGCCTAAATTTTAACCAGGGTGCCTAAACCTTTGCATGTCACTGTATGTTGCATGGATAACCACTATGATAAAGTGTACGGTAAAGTACCGGAAGGCATGTATATTTCACCCACAATTCTCAGCTGGGTGAGATAAATGCAATCCAGAAAGCTGCAGTGATTTCAGCAAAGTGTAGTTTGCTGAGACGGGTTTGTTTAGATTCTGTCCTAGGCTGGATTTCTTTGGACTGGTTGGTAGGTTTGGTAGCGGGACCTACCAATCCAAACCCTTGCAGTATGGCTGTTTCCCCTAGCCAGACGTGATCCCAAGTGTTGGTGCTGAGGATCATTACTGGGAAATGAAAAGAGGCTTCAGATTGTCAGTCTGGGTCAGAAAGCCTTGGAAGCTAGATGATCTGCCAGCTGTTGAAGCCTGATTCCCCTTGTATGTGAAGTTCTCTCTATAGGCGAGATACAGATGACCTGTTTAGGTAGTGCCCAGATGGGCAGGCGTTTATTTTATTGTTTATGTGATGTTGGAACCGCAGCTTCACCCCACCAAGTTCACGTGATAAACAAACAGCATCCAAGTTGTTATGCTGCGTACCAGAAAATAAACAGTTTGGACTCTTTAAACTGCTGTCTCTGCTGAAATCTGTCATTGCTGACCCAACCATGAGTACAGATCCAGAAACCACATAAAACCACCAAATATAAAAAAATATATATATTAATGGGGTTTTCCAGTAGTAGAATACTGATGACCTAAACTCAGTAGAAGTCATGAAGGTCTGATTGGCAGAGGTCCATATGCTCTGGTGACCACTGTGGCCTCCTCACAGCATACTGCCCTACATTGTATAGCAGCTTTGCCTGGTATTGCAGCTCCAGCCTAGACCACCAAGGCCTCTTCAAAAAGCTCATCAGCGTGGGTGTCGGGAGTTGGACAACCACCAATCAGATCATGATGACCTATCCTGAGGACAGATAATCAATATTCTGCTCCTGGAAAACCCTTTATTAATAAAAGCCTGATTTAAATTGTTATTATGCAAATACCTTTAAAGGGGTTGTCTGGTTTCAGAACTGAACCTGGAAATATCCCCTTCTTCCCCCACTCAGCCCTTCTAACAAGAGCGGTTCATGCTCCGATGCTCTCCCTTGCCTTAAATTGCGCAGGGCAAGGACTTATTCTGGAGATCTGGTGACGTATCGGGCTCTCCATGGGTAAGCTGTAAAATGGCTAGGGCAGCTCTAAAGTCCGCCCATCAGTGGCAGTGATGTCACCGGGAACAATGCTAGGTGGCAGCCTCCGCCTAGCAGTGTGTAAATGTAAACAAAAAGGCGCTTGCCCTGCGCGAAAGAGAACAGGGCAAGGGAGAGCAGAGGAGAATCATGTCAGAGGGGCTGAGTGGTGGAAGAAGGGGATATGTCTGGGTTCAGCTCAGAACCTAGACAACCCCTTTAACCACTTACTGGCCAGATGTTTGGGATCAAGTGATTGAATTTTTCAGTTGCACCACTTTGGGGAGCAATAGTTTATTAATTAGCTTTGACTTTTTTTCAGGCAAGAATGTAAAAAATAAGTCAGCAACTGCCAATTCATTTATTTTGGATTTTTTTTTTCAATGTTTACTGTGTTGTTAAAATAAGTTAGCTTTATTCTATGGAGCGGTAAGAAGGTACTAATACCAAATATGTATTTTTAAAGATGTAGTCGTTTTGCACAATAAAAACATGTTTTATGGAGAAAAAATATATAATTTTTGTATCACTGCATTTGGTTAGTTATACATTTTTCTTATCTCCCTGTTGATGTGTCATTCTGAGGGCTACAGTTTTTATTGTTACTATTTTGGGGCTACATATAATTTATGGACTAATATTTATCTTTTAATGGAAGACTGGCACACTAAACATACGGGACACAGTGGGCAAAGTCCGAACTACAATGAGTTTAATACAAGCACACAATGTAAAATATATAAAATAAAAAGTTACAGACAATAAAATGTTAATAACAGTCAATAAAACGGTATAGTGGCTCAGAATATAAGATATTGCACACCATTTGCAACATGTAACAAGCAACTAGCTCAATAAATGATTCTGCATTCTAAGGTGTGTCCACAATTGCTACTTGAGTCTAGAGTCGTTATTAGGTATCCTTTGTTGCAACAATGAGGTCAGCAGTATCTCACTGCAATTGTAAAATCAATGGTATATATAACCAGAATGGCAATTTGTTAATATCGCATTGGATATAATTATGTCCTTTTATGGAGGTATTACTTGCTGGTCATCTAGATCCTATTGACCGGTAATGATAACCCACTTCGTGGGCTTACCTTTCTTTGTCCCGACTGCTCGTCAGTACCATGATGATTTCTGAGACCCGCTGCAGCATTCTTGTTAAGAAGGCTTCAGGGTTTCCAAGAAAGTCCAGCAAGCACCAGGATCGTCTCCTAAAGAGGATTCAGCTACGGGATCGGAGTGCCACCAGCGCAGAGCTTGCTCAGGAATGGCAGCAGGCAGGTGTGAGCGCATCTGCACGCACAGTGAGGCGAACACTTTTGGAAGATGGCCTGGTGTCAAGAAGGGCAGCAAAGAATCCACTTCTCTCCAAAAAAAACCCATCAGGGACAGATTGATCTTCTGCAGAAAATATGGTGAATGGACTGCTGAGGACTGGGGCAAAGTCATATTCTCCGATGAAGCCTCTTTCCGATTGTTTGGGGCATCAGGAAAAAGGCTTGTCCGGAGAAGAAAAGGTGAGCGCTACCATCAGTCCTGTGTCATGACAACAGTAAAGCATCCTGAGACCATTCATGTGTGGGGTTGCTTCTCATCCAAGGGAGTGGGCTCACTCACAATTTTGCCTCAAAACACAGGCATGAATAAAGAATGGTACCAAAACACCCTCCAACAGCAACTTTTTCCAACAATCCAACAACAGTTTGGTGAAGAACAATGCATTTTCCAGCACGATGGAGCACCGTGCCATAAGGCAAAAGTGATAACTAAGTGGCTCGGGGACCAAAACGTTGACATTTTGGGTCCATGGCCTGGAAACTCCCCAGATCTTAATCCCATTGAGAACTTGTGGTCAATCCTCAAGAGGCGGGTGGACAAACAAAAACACACTAATTCTGACAAACTCCAAGAACTGATTATGAAAGAATGGGTTGCTATCAGTCAGGAATTGGCCCAGAAGTTGATTGAGAGCATGCCCAGTCGAATTGCAGAGGTCCTGAAAAAGAAGGGCCAACACTGCAAATACTGACTCTTTGCATAAATGTCATGTAATTGTCGATAAAAGCCCTTGAAACGTATGAAGTGCGTGTAATTATATTTCACTACATCACAGAAACAACTGAAACAAAGATCTAAAAGCAGTTTAGCAGCAAACTTTGTGAAAACTAATATTTGTGTCATTCTCAAAGCTTTTGGCCACGACTGTAGTATGTATGGTAGATGAAATTGCAAACAATAAGAAAAAAACGCACCATGATGACGAAAGGCGCACAATAACCGCAACAAAACTGCAGGTGTGAAGGACAAGCATTAAATCAAATGAATGGAAATGATAAACAACAATAATGAGCTTGTGATGAGCGCTTGTACCCTTCCCATCTTTCTAATATTCATGTCAACCATGATGGAATGCATGTGTAAGAAAAAACGATTAGAAATATTTTTCTAAGGCAAATAGAGGGATAATAATCGACACAGTGGACATAAACTAGTCTGAATTATTTGTTTATTATTATACTATAGAAGTGAAATTTTTAACTAATTTTGTATGCAGTATGTATAGTGCAAGAAATTGCAAACAATAGAAAAAAATGCACTATTATGACGAAAAACGCACAATAACCGCAACAAAACCACAGGCATGAAAAACGAGCATTAAATCAAATGAATGGAAATGATAACCAGCAACAACAAAATATAGATGTCCCATTATATACAAACTAAAAATATATACAGAAAATCTGTAAAATGGGAAAATTACATCTGGAATAATTCATACCGGTCTTTGAAGACAACCAATTTGGGTATAAAAAAACACAATTCATACAGAAGGGGTGCTGCCACTGAGGAAGGGGAGAGACATCCCTGAAACACGTTTGGTAATAACTACAATTGATATATGATCCTCACCCCAAAAGAATGGACTTTATCTTGATGACTTTATCTTGAGTGCACTGTCAATTTCTTAAACGATCACTGCCCAAAGATAATCGAGGGTTTGATCAAGGATTCAGATTAAGGAAATACCAGAAGACCCAGTTCTGTCTGCCTGCTACGTCATTTCCGTAAGTATCACCCTTGTGGTGAACTAACCTCCAAACACACGTGTGAGACTGACGGAGGAACAGCCGGGACGCTGGTCTGCAGCGGGTCTCAGAAATCATCATGGTACTGACGAGCAGTCGGGACAAAGAAAGGTAAGCCCATGAAGTGGGTTATCATTACCGATCAATAGGATCTAGATGACCAGCAAGTAATACCTCCATAAAAGGACATAATTATATCCAATGCGATATTAACAAATTGCCATTCTGGTTATATATACCATTGATTTTACAATTGCAGTGAGATACTTCTGATCTCATTGTTGCAACAAAGGATACCTAATAACGACTCTAGACTCATAATATAACTCAAGTAGCAATTGTGGACACACCTTAGAATGCAGAATCATTTATTGAGCTAGTTGCTTGTTACATGTTGCAAATGGTGTGCAATATCTTATTAATAATAATATTCTGAGCCACTATACCGTTTTAATGACTGTTATTAACATTTTATTGTCTGTAACTTTTTATTTTATATATTTTACATTGTGTGCATGTATTAAACTCATTGTAGTTCGGACTTTGCCCACTGTGTCCCGTATGTTTAGTGTGCCAGTCTTCCATTAAAAGATAAATATTAGTCCATAAATTATATGTAGCCCCAAAATAGTAACAATAAAAACTGTAGCCCTCAGAATGACACATCAACAGGGAGATAAGAAAATGTATAACTAACCAAATGCAGTGATACAAAAATTATATATTTTTTCTCCATAAAACATGTTTTTATTTTGCAAAACGACTACATCTTTAAAAATACATATTTTGTATTAGTACCTTCTTACCGCTCCATAGAATAAAGCTAACTTATTTTAACAACACAGTAAACATTGAAAAAAAAATCAAAAATAAAAGAATTGGCAGTTGCTGACTTTTTTTACATTCTTGCCCGAAAAAAAGTCAAAGCTAATTAATAAACTATTGCTCCCCAAAGTGGTGCAACTGTGCAACTGTGCAACTAAAAAATTCAATCACTTGAGCCCAAACTACTGGACAGTAAGTGGTTAAAGGGGGTGTCTAGGTTCTGAGCTGAACCCGGACATATCCCCTTCTTCCTCCACTCAGCCCCTCTGACATGATTCTCCTCTGCTCTCCCTTGCCCTGTTCTCTTTCGCGCAGGGCAAGCACTTTTTTGTTTACATTTACACACTGCTAGGCGGAGGCTGCCACCTAGCATTGTTCCCGGTGACATCACTGGCACTGACGGGCGGGCTTTAGAGCTGCCCTAGCCATTTTACAGCTTACCCATGGAGAGCCCGATACGTCACCAGATTTCCAGAATAAGTCCTTGCCCTGCGCAATTTAAGGCAAGGGAGAGCATCGGAGCATGAACCGCTCTTGTTAGAAGGGCTGAGTGGGGGAAGAAGGGGATATTTCCGGGTTCAGCTCTGAACCCAGACAACCCCTTTAAAAGGTATTTACATAATAACAATTTAAATCAGGCTTTAATTAATAAAGGGTTTTCCAGGGGCAGAATATTGATTATCTGTCCTCAGGATAGGTCATCATGATCTGATTGGTGGTTGTCCAACTCCCGACACCCACGCTGATGAGCTTTTTGAAGAGGCCTTGGTGGTCTAGGCTGGAGCTGCAATACCAGGCAAAGCTGCTATACAATGTAGGGCAGTATGCTGTGAGGAGGCCACAGTGGTCACCAGAGCATATGGACCTCCGCCAATCAGACCTTCATGACTTCTGCTGAGTATAGGTCATCAATATTCTACTCCTGGAAAAAACCATTAATATATATATTTTTTTATATTTGGTGGTTTTATGTGGTTTCGGGATCTGTACTCATGGTTGGGTCGGCAATGACAGATTTCAGCAGAGACAGCAGTTTAAAGAGTCCAAACTGTTTATTTTCTGGTACGCAGCATAACAACTTGGATGCTGTTTGTTTATCACTTCACTTGGTGGGGTGAAGCTGCGGTACCAACATTACATAAACAATAAAATAAACGCCCGCCCATCTGGGCACTACCTAAACAGGTCATCTGTATCTCACCTATAGAGAGAACTTCACATACAAGGGGAATCAGGCTTCAATAGCTGGCAGATCATCTAGCTTCCAAGGCTTTCTGACCCAGACTGACAATCTGAAGCCTCTTTTCATTTCCCAGTAATGATCCTCAGCACCAACATTTGGGATCACGTCTGGCTAGGGGAAACAGCCATACTGCAAGGGTTTGGACTGGTAGGTCCCGCTACCAAACCTACCCACCAGTCCAAAGAAATCCAGCCTAGGACAGAATCTAAACAAACCCGTCTCAGCAAACTACACTTTTCTGAAATCACTGCAGCTTTCTGGATTGCATTTATCTCACCCAGCTGAGGATTGTGGGTGAAATATACATGCCTTCCGGTACTTTACCGTACACTTTATCATAGTGGTTATTCATGCAACATACAGTGACATGCAAAAGTTTAGGCACCCTGGTTAAAATTTAGGCTACTTTCACACTAGCGTTTTTGCTGGATCCGGCAGGGTTCAGCAAAAACGCTTCCGTTACTGATAATTCAACCAACTGCATCCGTTATGAACGGATCCGGTTGTAATATCGTTAACACTGCCAAGACCGATCTATCATGAACTCCATTGGAAGTCAATGGAGGAGGGATCAGTTTTCTATTGTGTCAGATTGTGTCAGAGAAAACACATCCATCCCCATTGACTTGCATTAGGGGTCATGACGGATCCGTCTTGCTCTGCATCCCAGGACAGAAAGCAAACTACAACATGCTGCGGTTTGCTCTCCGGTCTAGGAACGCAACTAAATGGAACGGAATGCATTTTGGAGCATTCCGTTCTGTTCAGTTCAGTTTTGTGCCCATTGACAATAAATGGGGACAAAACTGAAACGTTTTTTTACGGTATTGAGCACCTATGACGGAACTTAATACCGTAAAACGTAAACGCTAGTGTGAAAGTAGCCTTACTGTGAACAGTTCGGCAAGTTGAAGACAAAGTGATCTCTAAAAGGCATAAAGTTAAACATGAAACAGGCTTTTCAACATTTTAAGCAACATAAGGCTACACTGACGAGCAAAACGGTAACAATATTTAGAACTTTTAACTTTTAGGCTCTATATCTCACCATCAACTACAGCTTTGAATGAGAGACTACCATCATTTTATAGACAATCATCTTGGCTATCTCATACATAAATTGGACTTGCAACTATTCAGCATATGATTAGTTATGTAGATTATTGTCATGTCAAAAGTTCAAACTATTGTTACCCTTTTGCTCGTATTATGTATTATGCTTCTTTCACACTCGCGTTTTGTGTGGATCCGTCATGGACGGATCCATTCTGATAATGCAACCGTCTGCATCCGTTCAGAACTGATCCGTTTGTATTATCTTTAACATAACCAAGGGAAGATCGCAGTGCTGATAAACAGCCAGACATGCAATTTTCCATTGGTAGATGAGCGAATGTCTCATTGTTTCATAGAAAACCGAAATAACTCCAGATCGGCATTAAGTCCTATTGGTATGAGATTACTAAAGTCATAAATTCGCCTTGATTCTGCCCTGGACATTTTTTCAATGTGATCACCTCTTCTCCAGTGATGCTCTATCTGCTCCAATGCCATGTCTTTGTTGTGCACTTCTTTAAAGTGTTTAGATGCATTATTTTCACATCCTTTTGCTATATTATTTAAATGTTCCAATATTCTAGTTTTCAGCTGCCTTTTTGTTCTGCCAATATATTGTTTTGGACATGGACAGTGATTTAGATAGACCAGTGTTTCCCAACCAGTGTGCCTCCAGCTGTTGCGAAACAACCAAAGGCTGTCCGGGCATGCTGGGAGTTGTAGTTTTGCAACAGCTGGAGGCACACTAGTTGGGAAACACTGAGATAGACAAAGCTGGAGGAGTTACATGTCAAGAAATGTTTGATGTACATAGAGAAGGAATTCTGGGTTGAAGAGATTTCTACAGTCTTTTTGGGGAGTTTAGTTTTCTTGCAACCCATACACCTTCCACATCTGAAAAAGTCATCAGGTTTCAACCAATTTTGTTGAGGTTTTTTTTATGCTTTTTTTTTTCCGATGCCATTTGTATGCCTAAATTTGGCGCTTTAGTATATGTAATGAGTGGACTTGTGGGTAGTAAAGGGCCAATAAGCTTGTCATGAAGAACATGATGTCAATGACGTTTAATAATTTTTGTTACTTGTCTAGATTGTGCATTGAAGGGAAGAATAATTCTGAATTCAGGATTTTTATTCAACTCCTGTGTCTGTTTTTCTTCAAAGAAGGATTTTCTATCTAATTGTCTCACTTTTTTAAGTGCTTCCTCCAATATCCCATCTGGATATTCCTTTTCCTTAAACTGCATTCTCATTATACTGGCTTCTTCTTCAAATTTATCATCTTCCGTGCAGTTTCTCCAAATGCGTCGAAACTGTCCGAAAGGAATATTAGTAAGCCAATTAGGTAAATGACAGCTAGAGAAGAGGATAAATAAATTTTTTGCTGTGGGTTTATGGTGAGTATTACATATATATTTTTCCTTTTTTAGTAATCTGGATGTCTAGGAAATCAACCCTCTCTCTGTGCCGGATCTAAAGCATAAATTATATATATTATTGTTTAGCTCTTCCATAAATCGTTGCAAGCTATTTTCGTCTTTTCGCCAGATGAAAATGACGTTGTCTATATAGCGCTGCCACAAAAATACATCTACAATAAAGACAAATGAAACCCAACCCAATAGGGCAGACCCAATAAGAGAAATATATGATCAAATACAAGACGAACACGACGAACAAAATAGATATAATATACCTACCCAAAATCGATATGAAACTTTGGCACAACATTCTCTTTTAGATCAGACTCCACCACATCACCCACCAAGAATAAGACACAGACAGTCATGATCACTGGATCAAGGGAGAATAGCACAAACTCCATACAGACCACTATACAATCTGAGACACAGGATTTCACCACAAGAACAGAGGAAACCAGTATATCCAAAGACACATTTGGGGAAACACGATTCACATCCGCACAATGCACAGGGCAATCACACACAAATAGACACTCAGAAACAGTATCAAAGAGAATATCCCTCAAAACCAAGAAGACAAGAAGAGGGAAGAAGAAAACTAGAGAACAGAGGACACCATTAGATATTGATCAAAGTAATATAATTAATCTTAGCCAAATTAATCTCACATCAGATTACTTTATTGAATAAGGGATTAACATTTGCCCCCAGAACAAAACTACACAAGTTTGACACATACATAGGCATCCAAATATTTATTAGGAAAATCTGCCTAAAAAAGTTTTTGGGGAAAAATCCAGTCACTATGGACACTGGGGAAACAGATCCCTTTACACATACTCACTTGAAAAGTAAATCAAAAAAATTTCCCAGGGCTGAAATAAGCCCTGAGATGATGACTTTCCAAAAATGTGTTGAAACTGATCTAAATAAGATAAAAGCGAAAAGACATAATAAGAATAATTTGACCAGTGGAGAAATTAAAGCACTACAAGAACTACAGAAAGAACAAAATGTAATAATCCGCCCTGCGGACAAGGGAGGTCCTATTGTTATTTGGGGAAAGGAACAATAGTGAAATGTTTAGGCATACAATAGTGAATGTTTGAAACAACTGTCAGATCAATCTACATACAAACTTATATAAAAGGACCCTACAGCCGAATTCAAACTTTCTCTGTCAAAATATTGCGACAGAGGGCTGCAACAGGGAATCCTAACCGATCAAGAGTACAAATTAATCATGGGAACACCAGGATGACTTCCAATATTTTATTGTTTACCATAGGTTCACAAAAATCTAACAAATCACCCTGGCCGTCCTATTATATCAGGAATAGGCTCCTTAACAGCCAATTTGTCGCAGTATATTGATACCTTACTCCAACCATTGGTCAAAACTACTAGGTCTCATATCAAAGATACCACACAAATTATCCGCGTTCTAGAGGAATTGGATGTCCATCCGGAATGGATTATAAACACATTGGACGTTCAATCCCTCTATACTGTAATTGATCACACACAGGGAATTTCGGCTTTAAGAAATCAACTTAATATGGATAATACCTTGAAACCAGAACAAATAAGTTTTATATTAGAAGGTGTAGATCATATTTTACACCATAATTATTTTCTTTTTGAGGAGGATTGTTACCTACAGTTGAAGGGCACCACCATGGGGACTAGGTTTGCCCCCAGCTATGCCAATTTATTTTTGGCACAGTGGGAACACGACACAATAGAGGTCCCAGGCTGGGTGGAGACCTGGTCCTGTGGCCGTGCTATATAGACTACGTCATTTTCATCTGGCAAAAATACGAAAATAGCTTGCAACGATTTATGGAAGAGCTAAACAATAATATATATAATTTAAGCTTTACATCAGGCACAGAGAGAGGGTTGATTTCCTAGACACCCAGATTACTAAAAAAGGAAATAAATATATATGTAATACTTACCATAAACCCACAGATAAAAATGGATTTATCCTCTTCTCTAGCTGTCATTTACCTAATTGGCTTACTAATATTCCTTTCAGACAGTTTCAACGCTTTAGAAGAAACTGCACGGAAGATGATAAATTTGAAGAAGAAACCAGTATAATGAGAATGCAGTTTAAGGAAAAGGAATATCCAGATGGGATATTGGAGGAAGCACTTGAAAAAGTGAGACAATTAGATAGAAAATACTTCTTTGAAGTAAAACAGAGACAGGAGTTGAATAAAAATCCTGAATTCAGAATGATTCTTCCTGTCAATGCACAATCTAGACAAGTAACAAAAATTATTAAACGTCATTGGCATCATGCTCTTCATGACAAACTTATTGGCCCTTTACTACCCACAAGTCCACTCATTACATATACTAAAGCGCCAAATTTAGGCATACAAATAGCACCTAAGGTTAAAAAAGAAGCATAAAAAAACAACTCAACAAAATTGGTTGAAACCTGATGGCTTTTTCAGATGTGGAAGGTGTATGGGTTGCAAGAAAACTAAATTCCCAAAAAGACAGTAGAAAGCTCTTCAACCCAGAATTTCTTCTCTATGAACAGCAAACATTTCTTGACATGTAACTCCTCCAGCATTGTCTATCTAATCCAATGTCCATGTCCAAAACAATATATTGGCAGAACAAAAAGGCAGCTGAAAACTAGAATATCGGAACATTTAAATAATATAGCAAAAGGATGTGAAAATAATGCATCTAAACACTTTAAAGAAGTGCACAACAAAGACTGCAGAGGCTTGTCTTTCCTGGCATTGGAGCAGATAGAACATCACTGGAGAAGAGGTGATCACATTGAAAAAATGTCCAGAGCAGAATCAAGGCGAATTTATGACTTTGGTAGTCTCATACCAATGGGACTCAATGCTGATCTGGAGTTATTCGGTTTTCAGTGAAACAATGGGACATTTGCTCATCTACCGACGGAAAAATCGCATGTCTGGCTGTTTATCAGCACTGTGATCTTCCCTTGGTGATGAGTGCTTGTACCCTTTTCCATCTTTCCAATATTCATGTCAACTATGATGGAACATATGTGTAAGAAAAATCGACTAGAAATATGTTTCCAAGGCGAATATAGGGATAATAACAGACACAGTGCACAAAAACAAGTCTGAATTCATTAAGTTTATTATTACACTATATCAGTGAAATTTTTAATTAAGTTTTTTATGTAGTATGTATGGTAGATGAAATTGCAAACAATGAGAAAAAACGCACCATGATGACAAAAGGCGCACAATAACCTCAACAAAACCGCAGGTGTGAAGGACAAGCATTAAATCAAATGAATAGAAATGATAAACAACAATAATAATGAGCTTGTGATGAGCGCTTGTACCCTTCCCATCGTTCTAATATTCATGTCAACCATGATGGAATGCATGTGTAAGAAAAATTGATTAGAAATATTTTCTAAGGCAAATAGAGGGATAATAATTAGGGATGAGCGAACTCGAACTGTATAGTTCGGGTTCGTACCGAATTTTGGGGTGTCCGTGACACGGACCCGAACACGGACATTTTCGTAAAAGTCCGGGTTCGGTGTTTGTCGCTTTCTTGGCGCTTTTGTGACGCTTTCTTGGCGCTTTTTGAAAGGCTGCAAAGCAGCCAATCAACAAGCGTCATACTACTTGCCCCAAGAGGCCGTCACAGCCATGCCTACTATTGGCATGGCTGTGATTGGCCAGAGCACCATGTGACCCAGCCTCTATTTAAGCTGGAGTCACATAGCGCCGCCCGTCACTCTGCTCTGATCAGCATAGGGATGGTTGCGGCTGCGACAGTAGGGCGAGATTAGGCAGATTAACTCCTCCAAAGGACTTGATTAATTGATCGACCTGCAGCTGTGGATCATTGAGCTGCTGATACTCAATTGCTCACTGTTTTTAGGCTGCCCAGACCGTTTGTCAGTCACTTTTTTCTGGGGTGATCGGCGGCCATTTTGTGTCTTGTGGTGCGCCAGCACAAGCTGCGACCAAGTGCATTTAACCCTCAATGGTGTGGTTGTTTTTTGGCTAAAGCCTACATCAGGGTGAAGCTGTCACACCAAGTGCATTTAACCAGCAATAGTCTGTTTATTTTTTGGCCATATACTACATCAGGGGCAAGCTGCGCCTGTCACCAAGTGCATTTAACCCTCAATGGTGTGGTTGTTTTTTGGCTAAAGCCTACATCAGGGTGAAGCTGTCACACCAAGTGCATTTAACCAGCAATAGTCTGTTCATTTTTTGGCCATATACTACATCAGGGGCAAGCTGCGCCCGTCACCAAGTGCATTTAACCCTCAGTAGTGTGGTTAGTCAAGCTGTCACACCAAGTGCATTTAACCAGCAATAGTCTGTTCATTTTTTGGCCATATACTACATCAGGGGCAAGCTGCGCCCGTCACCAAGTGCATTTAACCCTCAATGGTGTGGTTGTTTTTTGGCTAAAGCCTACATCAGGGTGAAGCTGTCACACCAAGTGCATTTAACCAGCAATAGTCTGTTCATTTTTTGGCCATATACTACATCAGGGGCAAGCTGCGCCCGTCACCAAGTGCATTTAACCCTCAGTAGTGTGGTTGGTCAAGCTGTCACACCAAGTGCATTTAACCAGCAATAGTCTGTTCATTTTTTGGCCATATACTACATCAGGGGCAAGCTGCTCCCGTCACCAAGTGCATTTAACCCTCAGTAGTGTGGTTGGTCAAGCTGTCACACCAAGTGCATTTAACCAGCAATAGTGTGGTTATTTTTTGGCCATATCCCAGTCTAATTCTGTCAGTAAATCCATACCGGTCACCCAGCGCCTAAATACTAGGCCTCAAATTTATATCCCGCTAAATCTGTCGTTACCGCTGTACTGTTCTGGCTGGGCAAGTAATTTGTGTCCGTCAAAGCACATTTTTTGTTCTGGGTTGAAATACAATTCCCAATTTAGCAATTTCATAATTTAGTGGTTTCTGCTGTATCAGAGCTATTTGAAATCTATCCCTAAAAGGGTATATAATATTCAAGGTGCACATAGGGTCATTCAGAATAACTTCACACACACGCTACTGTGCATTTCCAAGTCTAATTCTGTCAGTAAATCCATACCGGTCACCCAGCGCCTAAATACTAGGCCTCAAATTTATATCCCGCTAAATCTGTCGTTACCGCTGTACTGTTCTGGCTGGGCAAGTTATTTAGTGTCCGTCAAAGTACATTTTTTGTTCTGGGTTGAAATACAATTCCCAATTTAGCAATTTCATAATTTAGTGGTTTCTGCTATATCAGAGCTATTTGAAATCTATCCCTAAAAGGGTATATAATATTCAAGGTGCACATAGGGTCATTCAGAATAACTTCACACACACGCTACTGTGCATTTCCAAGTCTAATTCTGTCAGTAAATCCATACCGGTCACCCAGCGCCTAAATACTAGGCCTCAAATTTATATCCCGCTAAATCTGTCGTTACCGCTTTACTGTTCTGGCTGGGCAAGTTATTTAGTGTCCGTCAAAGCACATTTTTTGTTCTGGGTTGAAAAACAATTCCCAATTTAGCAATTTCCTAATTTAGTGGTTTCTGCTGTATCAGAGCTATTTGAAATCTATCCCTAAAAGGTTATATAATATTCAAGGTGCACATAGGGTCATTCAGAATAACTTCACACACACGCTACTGTGCATTTCCAAGCCTAATTCTGTCAGTAAATCCATACCGGTCACCCAGCGCCTAAATACTAGGCCTCAAATTTATATCCCGCTAAATCTGTCGTTACCGCTGTACTGTTCTGGCTGGGCAAGTTACAGTGGGATGCAAAAGTTTGGGCAACCTTGTTAATCGTCATGATTTTCCTGTATAAATCGTTGGTTGTTACGATAAAAAATGTCAGTTAAATCTATCATATAGGAGACACACACAGTGATATTTGAGAAGTGAAATGAAGTTTATTGGATTTACAGAAAGTGTGCTATTATTGTTTAAACACAATTAGGCAGGTTCATAAATTTGGGCACTGTTGTCATTTTATTGATTCCAAAACCTTTAGAACTAATTATTGGAACTCAAATTGGCTTGGTTAGCTCAGTGACCCCTGACCTACATACACAGGTGAATCCAATTATGAGAAAGAGTATTTAAGGGGGTCAATTGTAAGTTTCCCTCCTCTTTTAATTTTCTCTGAAGAGTAGCAACATGGGGTCTCAAAACAACTCTCAAATGACCTGAAGACGAAGATTGCTCACCATCATGGTTTAGGGGAAGGATACAGAAAGCTGTCTCAGAGATTTCAGCTGTCTGTTTCCACATTTAGGAACTTATTGAGGAAATGGAAGACCACAGGCTCAGTTCAAGTTAAGGCTCGAAGTGGCAGACCAAGAAAAATCTCGGATAGACAGAAGCGACGAATGGTGAGAACAGTCAGAGTCAACCTACAGACCAGCACCAAAGACCTACATCATCTTGCTGCAGATGGAGTCACTGTGCATCGTTCAACCATTCAACGCACTTTACACAAGGAGATGCTGTATGCGAAAGTGATGCAGAGGAAGCCTTTTCTCCGCCCACAGCACAAAAAGTGCCGCTTGAGGTAGGCTAAAGAACATTTGGACAAGCCAGCTTCATTTTGGAATAAGGTGCTGTGGACTGATGAAACTAAAATTGAGTTATTTGGCCATAACAAGGGGCGTTATGCATGAAGGAAAAAAAACACAGCATTCCAAGAAAAACACCTGCTACCTACAGTAAAATATGGTGGTGGTTCCATCATGCTGTGGGGCTGTGTGGCCAGTGCAGGGACTGGGAATCTTGGCAAAGTTGAGGGACGCATGGATTCCACTCAGTATCAGCAGATTCTGGAGACCAATGTCCAGGAATCAGTGACAAAGCTGAAGCTGCGCCGGGGCTGGATCTTTCAACAAGACAACGACCTTAAACACTGCTCAAAATCCACTAAGGCATTTATGCAGAGGAACAAGTACAACGTTCTGGAATGGCCATCTCAGTCCCCAGACCTGAATATAATTGAAAATCTGTGGTGTGACTTAAAGAGAGCTGTCCATGCTCGGAAGCCATCAAACCTGAATGGACTAAAGATGTTTTGTAAAGAGGAATGGTCCAAAATACCTTCAACCAGAATCCAGACTCTCATTGGAACCTACAGGAAGCGTTTAGAGGCTGTAATTTCTGCAAATGGAGGATCTACTAAATATTGATTTCATTTATTTTTTGTGGTGCCCAAATTTATGCACCTGCCTAATTTTGTTTAAACAATTATAGCACACTTTCTGTTAATCCAATAAACTTCATTTCACTTCTCAAATATCACTGTGTGTGTCTCCTATATGATATATTTAACTGACATTTTTTATCGTAACAACCAACGATTTATACAGGAAAATCATGATGATTAACAAAGTTGCCCAAACTTTCGCATCCCACTGTATTTAGTGTCCGTCAAAGCACATTTTTTGTTCTGGGTTGAAATACAATTCCCAATTTAGCAATTTCATAATTTAGTGGTTTCTGCTGTATCAGAGCTATTTGAAATCTATCCCTAAAAGGGTATATAATATTCAAGGTGCACATAGGGTCATTCAGAATAACTTCACACACACGCTACTGTGCATTTCCAAGACTAATTCTGTCAGTAAATCTATACCGGTCACCCAGCACCTAAATACTAGGCCTCAAATTTATATTCAGCTGAATTTGAATACAATACATTGGGCCAAATAATATTTTTGTTGTTGTGGTGAACGATAACAAAGAGGAAAACATCTAGTAAGGGACGCGGACGTGGACATGGTCGTGGTGGTGTTAGTGGACCCTCTGGTGCTGGGAGAGGACGTGGCCGTTCTGCCACATCCACACGTCCTAGTGCACCAACTACCTCAGGTCCCAGTAGCCGCCAGAATTTACAGTGATATATGGTGGGGCCCAATGCCGTTCTAAGGATGGTAAGGCCTGAGCAGGTACAGGCATTAGTCAATTGGATGGCCGAAAGTGGATCCAGCATGTTCACATTATCTCCCACCCAGTCTTCTGCAGATAGCGCACAGATGGCGCCTGAAAACCAACCCCATCAGTCTGTCACATCACCCCCATGCATACCAGGGAAACTGTCTGAGCCTCAAGTTATGCAGCAGTCTCTTATGCTGTTTGAAGACTCCGCTGGCAGGGTTTCCCAAGGGCATCCACCTAGCCCTTCCCCAGCGGTGAAAGACATAGAATGCACTGATGCACAACCACTTATGTTTCCTGGTGATGAGGACATGGGAATACCACCTCATCATGTCTCTGATGATCACTAAACACAGGTGCCAACTGCTGCGTCTTTCTGCAGTGTGCAGACTGAACAGGAGGTCAGGGATCAAGACTGGGTGGAAGACGATGCAGGGGACGATGAGGTCCTAGACCCCACATGGAATGAAGGTCGTGCCACTGACTTTTACAGTTCGGAGGAAGAGGCAGTGGTGAGACCGAGCCAACAGAGTGGGCAAAAGCAGAACACCCGCCGCCAAGAGACTCCGCCTGCTACTGATTGCCGCCATCTGGGACCGAGCACCCCAAAGGCAGCTTCAAGGAGTTCCCTGGGCATGGCACTTGTTCAAACAATGTGCTGACGACAAGACCAGAGTGGTTTGCACGCTGTGCCATCAGAGCCTGAAGCGAGGCATTAACGTTCTGAACCTGAGCACAACCTGCATGACCAGGCACCTGCATGCGAAACATGAACTGCAGTGGAGTAAACACCTTAAAACCAAGGAAGTCACTCAGGCTCCCCCTGCTACCTCTTCTGCTGCTGCCGCCTCGGCCTCTTCTGCTGCTGCCGCCTCGGCCTCTTCTGCTGCTGCCGCCTCGGCCTCTTCCTCCGCCTCTGGAGGAATGTTGGCACCTGCCGCCCAGCAAACAGGGGATGTACCACCAACACCACCACCACCTCCGTCACCAAGCATCTCAACCATGTCACACGGAAGCGTTCAGCTCTCCATCTCACAAACATTTGAGAGAAAGCGTAAATTCCCACCTAGCCACCCTCGATCCCTGGCCCTGAATGCCAGCATTTCTAAACTACTGGCCTATGAAATGCTGTCATTTAGGCTGGTGGACACAGACAGCTTCAAACAGCTCATGTCGCTTGCTGTCCCACAGTATGTTGTTTCCAGCTGGCACTACTTCTCCAAGAGAGCCGTGCCTTCCCTGCACAACCAAGTATCTGATAAAATCAAGTGTGCACTGCGCAACGCCATCTGTGGCAAGGTCCACCTAACCACAGATACATGGACCAGTAAGCACGGCCAGGGACGCTATATCTCCCTAACTGCACACTGGGTAAATGTAGTGGCAGCTGGGCCCCAGGCGGAGAGCTGTTTGGCGCACGTCCTTCCGCCGCCAAGGATCGCAGGGCAACATTCTTTGCCTCCTGTTGCCACCTCCTCCTACTCAACTTCCTCCTCCTCTTCTTCCACCTGCTCATCTAGTCAGCCACACACCTTCACCACCAACTTCAGCACAGCCCGGGGTAAACATCAGCAGGCCATTCTGAAACTCATATGTTTGGGGGACAGGCCCCACGCCGCACAGGAGTTGTGGCAGGGTATAGAACAACAGACCGACGAGTGGTTGCTGCCGATGAGCCTCAAGCCCGGCCTGGTGGTGTGTGATAATGGGCGAAATCTCGTTGCAGCTCTGGGACTAGCCAGTTTGACGCACATCCCTTGCTTGGCGCATGTGCTGAATTTGGTGGTGCAGAAGTTCATTCACAACTACCCCGACATGTCAGAGCTGCTGCATAAAGTGCGGGCCGTCTGTTCGCGCTTCTGGCGTTCACATCCTGCTGCTGCTCGCCTGTCTGCGCTACAGCGTAACTTCGGCCTTCCCGCTCACCGCCTCATATGCGACGTGCCCACCAGGTGGAACTCCACCTTGCACATGCTGGACAGACTGTGCGAGCAGCAGCAGGCCATAGTGGAGTTTCAGCTGCAGCACGCACGGGTCAGTCGCACTACAGAACAGCACCACTTCACCACCAATGACTGGGCCTCCATGCGAGACCTGTGTGCCCTGTTGCGCTGTTTCGAGTACTCCACCAACATGGCCAGTGGCGATGACGCCGTTATCAGCGTTACAATATCACTTCTATGTCTCCTTGAGAAAACACTTAGGGCGATGATGGAAGAGGAGGTGGCCCAGGAGGAGGAGGAGGAAGAGGGGTCATTTTTAGCACTTTCAGGCCAGTCTCTTCGAAGTGACTCAGAGGGAGGTTTTTGGCAACAGCAGAGGCCAGGTACAAATGTGGCCAGCCAGGGCCCACTACTGGAGGACGAGGATGAGGAGGAGGTGGAGGAGGATGAGGATGAAGCATGTTCACAGCGGGGTGGCACCCAACGCTGCTCGGGTCCATCACTGATTCGTGGCTGGGGGGAAAGGCAGGACGATGACGATACGCCTCCCACAGCGGCCAGCTTGTCCTTACCCCTGGGCAGCCTGGCACACATGAGCGACTACATGCTGCAGTGCCTGCGCAACGACAGCAGAGTTGCCCACATTTTAACGTGTGCGGACTACTGGGTTGCCACCCTGCTGGATCCACGGTACAAAGACAATGTGCCCACCTTACTTCCTGCACTGGAGCGTGATAGGAAGATGCGCGAGTACAAGCGCACGTTGGTAGACGTGCTACTGAGAGAATTCCCAAATGTCACAGGGGAACAAGTGGAAGCCCAAGGCCAAGGCAGAGGAGGAGCAAGAGGTCGCCAAGGCAGCTGTGTCACGGCCAGCTCCTCTGAGGGCAGGGTTAGCATGGCAGAGATGTGGAAAAGTTTTGTCAACACGCCACAGCTAACTGCACCACCACCTGATACGCAACATGTTAGCAGGAGGCAACATTTCACTAACATGGTGGAACAGTACGTGTGCACACCCCTCCACGTACTGACTGATGGTTCGGCCCCATTCAACTACTGGGTCTCTAAATTGTCCACGTGGCCAGAGCTAGCCTTTTATGCCTTGGAGGTGCTGGCCTGCCCGGCGGCCAGCGTTTTGTCTGAACGTGTATTCAGCACCTCTCCTCTGTCTGGGTGCCGGGGCCTAAATATATGCCAATGGACTGTTCTAATGTTGGGTGACGTGAATCCTGATTCTCTGCTATGACATGCAGACTAATTCTCTGCTGACATGAAGCCAGATTCTCTGTTACGGGACCTCTCTCCTCTGCTTGGGTGCTTGGCCTAAATTTATGACAATGGACTGTTGCAGTGGTGGCTGACGTGAAGCCTGATTCTCTGCTATGACATGCAGACTGATTCTCTGCTGACATGAAGCCAGATTGTCTGTTACGGGACCTCTCTCCTCTGCCTGGGTGCTGGGCCTAAATTTATGAAAATGGACTCTTACAGTGGTGGGTGACGTGAAGCCTGATTCTCTGCTATGACATGCAGACTGATTCTCTGCTGACATGAAGCCAGATTCTCTGTTTTGGGACTTCTCTCCTCTGCCTGGGTGCTGGGCCTAAATATATGCCAATGGACTGTTGCACTGGTGGCTGACGTGAAGCCTGATTGTCTGTTACGGGACCTCTCTCCTCTGCCTGGGTGCTGGGCCTAAATATCTGACAATGGACTGTTGCATTGGTGGCTGACGTGAAGCCTGATTCTCTGCTATGATATGAAGACTGATTCTCTGCTGACATGAAGCCAGATTGTCTGTTACGGGACCTCTCTCCTCTGCCTGGGTGCTTGGCCTAAATTTATGAAAATGGACTGTTGCAGTGGTGGCTGACGTGAAGCCTGATTGTCTGTTACGGGACCTCTCTCCTCTGCCTGGGTGCTGGGCCTAAATATCTGACAATGGACTGTTGCATTGGTGGCTGACGTGAAGCCTGATTCTCTGCTATGATATGAAGACTGATTCTCTGCTGACATGAAGCCAGATTGTCTGTTACGGGACCTCTCTCCTCTGCCTGGGTGCTTGGCCTAAATTTATGAAAATGGACTGTTGCAGTGGTGGCTGACGTGAAGCCTGATTCTCTGCTATGACATGCAGACTGATTCTCTGCTGACATGAAGCCAGATTCTCTGTTACGGGACCTCTCTCCTCTGCCTGGGTGCTGGGCCTAAATTTATGAAAATGGACTGTTACAGTGGTGGGTGACGTGGAGCCTGATTCTCTGCTATGACATGAAGACTGATTCTCTGCTGACATGAAGCCAGATTGTCTGTTACGGGACCTCTCTCCTCTGCCTGGGTGCTGGGCCTAAATTTATGACAATGGACTGTTGCAGTGGTGGCTGACGTGAAGCCTGATTCTCTGCTATGACATGCAGACTGATTCTCTGCTGACATGAAGACAGATTCTCTGTTACGGGACCTCTCTCCTCTGCCTGGGTGCCGGGGCCTAAATATCTGAGAATGGACTGTTCCAGTGGTGGGTGACGTGAAGCCAGATTCTCTGCTATGGGACCTCTCTCCAATTGATTTTGGTTAATTTTTATTTATTTAATTTTTATTTTAATTCATTTCCCTATCCACATTTGTTTGTAGGGGATTTACCTTTTGCAGCCCTCTAGCCCTTTCCTGGGCTGTTTTACAGCCTTTTTAGTACCGAAAAGTTCGGGTCCCCATTGACTTCAATGGGGTTCGGGTTCGGGACGAAGTTCGGATCGGGTTCGGATCCCGAACCCGAACATTTCCGGGAAGTTCGGCCGAACTTCTCGAACCCGAACATCCAGGTGTTCGCTCAACTCTAATAATAATCGACACAGTGGACATAAACAAGTCTGAATTCATTAAGTTTACTATTATACAATAGAAGTGAAATTTTTAATAAATTTTTATGCAGTATGTATAGTGCAAGAAATTGCAAGCAATAGAAAAAAAACGCACCATTATGATGAAAAACGCACAATAACTGCAAAAAAACCGCAGGTATGAAAAACAAGCATTAAATCAAATGAATGGAAATGATAACCGGTCTTTGAAGACAATCAATTTGGGTATAAAAACCCACAATTCATACAGAAGGGGTGCTGTCACTGAGGAAGGGAAGAGACATCCCTGAAACGCGTTTGGTAATAACTACAATTGATATATGATCCTCACCCCAAAAGAATGGACTTTATCTTGATGACTTTATCTTGAGTGCACTGTCAATTTCTTAAACGATCACTGCCCAAAGATAATCGAGGGTTTGATCGAGGATTCAGATTAAGGAAATACCGGAAGATCCAGTCCTGTCTGCCTGCTACGTCATTTCCGTAAGTATCACCCTTGTGGTGAACTAACCTCCAAACACACGTGGGAAGCTGACGGAGGAACAGCTGGGACGCCAGTCTGCAGCGGATCTCAGAAAGCCTCACGGTACCGACGAGCAGCCAGGACAAAGAAAGGTAAGCCCACGAAGTGGGTTATCATTACCGGTCAATAGGATCTAGATGACCAGCAAGTAATACCTCCATAAAAGGACATAATTATATCCAATGCGATATCAACAAATTGCCATTCTGGTTATATATACACCATCGATTTTACCATTGCAGTGAGATACTGTTGACCTCATTATTGCAACATAGGATACCTAATAACGACTCTAGACTCATAATATAACTCAAGTAGCAATCATTTTTTTAGCTAAATAAATGAAGAATAGAAGTGTGGCACTCACTAAAAGTATAGGGATCTTTAATTTATTATAACAGCAAAAACACAATAAGAGTACAATAAGCACAATATAATATCAGCAATATAATAAAAAGGAGAGCATATAAAATGTAGTACTGGCGATGATATGAATGATAAAATAGAACAATAAAAAAAGCGATAAAAAAGGAATTAAACTCAATAATATTAATTAAATAAATTGATAAATGAGATCCCGATGTGTATAGTTAAAAATATAATGGTGAATTCAGATGTCAGACATAGGAATATTCACTAGTTGAATTCTGAAGAATGATTCCATATATGGTGATCCACTCCGACAACCAGTCTTTATAGCAGGTCTCTCAAGTAAGAAAAATCAAAGTCCCAGGCGTATGCAGCTATGGAATTATACTGGATAACAGTTTGGCTGCTGATACGCACAGCGGCGTCCCGCTGTATTAGTATGATGCGATCGCTTTTGGGTGGGATATGCAAGTGCTTACCCAAGGCTCCTTTGCGCTGGATGATAGTCCCTCGACTGGGCGTATTAGTGTACAGCTCCGGTCTCAAGGGTTGGTGTCCTGATTCAAATTTGGCGCCAGTAGAAATGTTTGTTGCACGTGGTTTTAGTTACCTACGTATTGCAACACCGATGTATTCCGGTAATTACTCTGGCCCACGGGATATGACCTTCAGGCTTCCTCGGACTTGCAGACACACTCCTCCTGGTGGGGGGGGGGGATATCAGACGCGTTTCGGGGATTTACAAAGCAGACCCCTTCGTCTGTAACTTTTTATTTTATTTATTTTACATTGTGTGCTTGTATTAAACTCATTGTATTTCAGACTTTGCCCACTGTGTCCCTATGTTTAGTGTGCCAGTCTTCCATTATTAGCTATTTATATGTATTTTGAAGAGTGAATCAATACAGATCTGAGCACCTGGTCGTGATTGTGAGGAGGTGAGCTATTTCCATCCAATTCTATTAATATTTATCTTTTGTTGAAGGAGATATGGAATAAAACATCAAATACATTGTCCACCTGTCATTACAATTGCCGCAGTAACAAATATTTATTTTGCTTATTGAACCATATTTTAAAAAATAACATTTATTTTAATGAAAAAGAGTAATTTTTGGAGGGAGGGAGGAGACTTTTATTAAATTTTTATTAAACTTTTTTTGTACCACTTAAGACAGTAATCCTTGGATTGCTTGTTAGACACTTTGAAACAGTTGAAAACTATACAAAATAATGATGCTGAGTTTATGCTCAAATTGAACAGAATCACATTTTGCGCAAGAGAAGAAAGTTTTTCTGTTTCCAATAAACTTCTTGTGCAAACCCTTATGTTATTTGGATTCGAGTCCTTTTTACTGTACAACCTTTACTATTAACAACATTTGTGTGGATAAAATAATTCCAGTACAAGAAAACATTTTGAAGATGCTCCTCACCTTTCTTATTAGTGATTTTTCGACTGGTCCCTTGAATTCCAGGAACTGGGCGTAAATCTCTTTTTTTTACTGGCGGTGGAAGGAAAATAGGAGAAGCAGGAACTGAAAGACAAACTGGAAGTCCTGCTGCACTCATCAGAAGACTACTAATGCCTAGTATAAAAGCAATAAAGAATAATTAGTGATGCTTTGAGCTGTGTGTATTGCGTTTATTTTATTATTTCTGCAATTTTTGCTTTTCAATAATATTGTTACCTGCCAGAGCCGGTGGGACAATTCCTGAGCCTAGTACATTAGAGAGAGGCAGTGATGGTGCCCTAAAAATTGCAAAACATATACAAATCCTTTACCGTGAACATCTCAAACTCTTAGATTTAGTGTGTATATATATATATATATATATATATATATATATATATATATAAATAATACTTTAAAGGGGTTTTCCAAGATTTTGACCTCTGAATAGGTCATCAGTATCTGATCGTGGGGGTCCAAACCCAGGACCCCTGACGATCAGCTGTTTGAGAAGGCCTTCTCCTCCATGCTTTCCAAGCACAGCACCATACATTGCATAGCGGCTGTACTTGGTAAGCTCGGAGAACGCTGTGTCGCTCACAGGAGCGCTGATACCTTCACAAACAGCTGATCTGCGGGGGTCCTAGGTGTCGGGCCCCCACTGACCAGATACCGATGACCTATCCTGAGGATAGGTCATCAGTATCAAAATCTCGGAAACCCCATTTAAGACATCTAAGAAATAACGAAACATTACCTAGTGAAGTTCTTGACCTTTTGACTTTGATGACCATCATGCAATGATTCCTTCATTTCTAACTGACATTGTGGCCAACTGGATGATTTTATACTCTGTACCAGAAAACACTGTGGACATTTACAGGATGGGAGGTTCTTACTTCTTCTCAGTGAAGTTAATTGAGATATACTTCTGCCAGCTGAAGTAGATTTAGAGTGGCTGAAGCCAAGATAGGGACTTGGTAGACAAGGTGTAGCGTCAGTAGATCTTGACTGAGATCTCACAAACCCCAATTTTGAGCCTATAATGCTACACTCTGAATTCTGTATAGCAGGGTGAGAATCATCATGCCAAGATTCTGATCTAGTTAGCACTGGTCTAGATTCTGCTTGTCTTGAGTTAGATCTGTCATATCCAGGCTTAGAAGTAGACCTGACTAATACAGGTCTACTATCGGGGAGGTGAGAATTAGCCTCAGTAAATAAAGACATTTCATAAGGTCTAGAATTTGATTGGAGAAATTCATGTCTTGTTTCTTCTGGTTTAGATATTGATCTGCAAATTTTATTTCTATATTCTTCAGTTCTCGAATTTGAAGTATTTAAGGACTCTGACATAACTTGTTCTGTTCTTATGCCTTTGTGCTTTGAATCAGGCCATACAAGTCCAGGTCTAGAATCTGCTCTTTTAGAATTAGATCTGACTAATGCAGGGTTACAATTATCATGATTTATGGGTGCCCAATGTGGTTGACTGCCTGCATTAGAGTTAAGCAGCAAATTTGTTTTCTCTGACCAAGAACTATAATTAGGTAGCATTGTATTACAATAAGAGGGATCAGAATTTGGGTTTATTATGCTAGCTTCAAAATTAATTAATTCATCACTGGTATTTTTTACATCTCGGTTACATTTTACTACAGGATCATTAAACTTTCCAGGTCCATAATTGGATTGTAATGGCCCATTACTATAATTTAGCACTGCAGAATTGAAGTTCATTAATATCTGATCAGAGTCTGTGATTTCATGATTTGAATTACCCAACATGTGTCCAGTATCGGCCATCCCATAATAGTAGCTCATAGGGTCATGTCTGGAGTTAACGGTCAGTTGGTGTGAGTTCATATTCACCTGGTTGCAGTTAAGTAACAAATTGTTTGAATTTGATAATGTCTGGCTTGTGTTCACAATAGCATCGTCGATGTTCATTAGTTTTTTGTTGGATCTAGGCATAGTTCTATCAGAGTTCACACAACCATGGTTGGTGTTCATCAGCAGTTTGTTTAGTAGCTCCTGACTAGGATTCACAGGGATTTTGCAAGTATAATATGACCCACATTTTAAATTTCCATTTACAAGCTGGGGCATCACAGGCTTAAAATGATCATAATTACATATGATTCCAGCTGTAGGGTAGGGAGTCTGAGCTTGCGCACGGACTCTTATTCTCTTCTGTGAAGAAAATTCTACTTGAGTCATGGTTCTGAAACATATATGGGAGCTACTGCAGAGCTCTCCAAGACGAACACCTGGCTGCTGTCTCTCAAAAGCTTCTTGGATCAATACTGATAACTGGGTTTCAAAAGGGAACCATTGTCCAGGGAGCCGCTCCCTTTCCCACACTATGCCTTTTCCAGGTGCGCTGGAAGGAGGAAAACTAACTCTTCTTGCTGGAAAGAGAGTACCTGCATAAAAATAAAATAATGGTGAGTATGTAAATTAATAACAATATTAATAGCATAAACATTCAACACACTCTGTAAAAGCAAAAGAAGAAGGGGGCGGAGCTAGCACCAGAGCTGAATAGCTGTGTTTGGCTGAAGCTCCTGCTTTTAACCTGCAGTGGGGATGGCATTTTTCAGTAAAACCTTCTCAAAATGGTCAAATACGGTGGACCTAAGCATGGAGACCCTACCCATTTAACCAAAGTGTCTCCAGCTGTGTCAGACATGACGAAATTCCTAAAAGAAACATCAAGCAGCCGATCCGACCAAGGATCCCAAGATGGCCGCGGCTCTCTGCTGCACTGCGAGCTCTTGCGCTTCAGGCCTTTCTGACTGTGAGGACGAGTCAGGAGAGACTGGTGAGTTGCAAAACTTCCCGATCTCTCGCCGCTTTATTAAGCAAGCCTTGGAAGAGGCTCTGAACCCTATTTACTCCAAACTACAGGAGGTGGCCCAAGATGTTCAACAAAAAGGCCACATAGTTGACTCATTAGAAACCGCACAGGCCGCTACCCTAGATCATAGCGCGGCGGTCTCACAATCCCTCTCGCTCTGCCAAGTGCATATAAATCAGCTCTACGCATCCCTGGAAGACCAGGAGAACCATGGCAGACGTAATAACCTCCGGTTCAGGGGGATCCCTGAATCGGTATCAGATGCTGATACTCCGGCAGCGATTATGAAAATTGTCGCCTCCTTACTTGGAGACTTTGATCCTTCCATGCTGATCATAGAAAGGGCACACCGAGCTTTACGTCCGCGCCATAAAGAAAACGACCCACCAAGGGACATTTTTAGCCGCTTCCTGAATTTTCACGACAAAGAAGCAATACTTGAAGCGGCCAGAGCTGCGCCATCCATTCTTTTAGATGAAGTCCCTATCCAAATCTACCAGGACCTATCCCCATCTACTCTCCAAAAAAGAAGAATCCTGAGACCCCTCGCTTCTCTCCTCAAAGAGAGACAAATTCCTTACAGATGGTCTTTTCCGTTTGGGCTATCATTCCTTGTTTCTGGCAAGAGGATCATCATCTCTTCTTTCCTGGACCTCCCAGAAGCTTTTTACACGCTTGATATTGCACCTCTGGACATACAAGACTGGGACAAAGTACAGGACATCACCTCATTACCTTCCCTTCCAGTTCATCAACCATGGGAACCTTCTACCACATCCAAGAAGCAAAAGTCCAAGAAGATCAAGGACACTACAACTCCCAAGAAGTCGCAAGCTTCTCATGATGGTCCCTGATTCATCCTTAATCTACTTAATATTTAGCCCCACCAGGGCTCTCCATCTTTATCCTTAACTTGATACGTTCCTACCTCAATCTTCCATCTGTCTGTATTAGTGCTGGTCTCCCAGTAAATACTATCTTCGTCTCTTTTTACTTCTCCCTGTCATACCTAGCTATTACCCTCCTTCATTATGTTGCTTTTCATTTACATCTCCTATTGCTCTCCTCCTTTCTACTATTTTGTGTTATGTTTTCTTTAGTGTTTTCTACTCCCCACTTCTCTGCAGGTTTCATGGGAACTACCCCCTCTCCCCCTTTTATACTGTCATATATTACCATAGGTATAATTCTTCACTATGGTTCGTGTTCTCTCTTTGTTTAACAGTTTTAACTGTTTTTTCCTTAGTTAAAATGTTGAGCTTTTTATATTTGCCACAATGCATACACTCAGCTCTATTTTTCATTGCTGTCCAGATGAGATATGGCTGATCTGAACATTGTATCCTTTAATGTAAAAGGTCTTAGGTCTCAGTTTAAGCGTTGCCAAATATTTTCCCTTTTATGGAAAGAAAAATGTAATGTCGTTTTTCTACAAGAAACCCATTATAAACACAATAACTACCCTAACCTTACCTATTCCAAATTTCCGCTATGGTTCCATTGCGGCGCAGATGGTGCTGTCTCAAGAGGGGTCAGTATTGGGTTTCGCAGGGGCACCCCTTACTTATTTAAACCATATCAAAGTTTCTGAAAGCTGCTACATCATCTTTAAAGGTCGTGTTGGCCAGGTGCTTTACACATTTGTTAATGCCTATGCACCCAATACTGACCAATCACTTTGGATTGCAGATCTTCTATCCTTAGTGGAGCCGCATAGGGAAGGCATCTTTATCCTAGCAGGAGACTTAAACTTAGCTCTCAACCCCTTGATTGACACCCCTCGAAGAAATCAGCCCTATCATCAAAACTACAACTCCCATCATGCCTGGAAGTCTGCAGCTATCAGCCTACAGCAAGGCATGGTGGGAGTTGTAGTTTTACAACAGCTGGAGAGCCGCAGGTTGGCCATGCCTGATCTAGAGCTATCCGTGCTACTCTGGCTAGATTGTATAATCTGGGATTTACTGATGTATGGAGATGTTTGAATCCTTCTGTCATTGACTACTCTTTTTATTCCCCCGCTAACAACTCTTACAGCAGAATCGACTACATTCTGGTGTCGAAGGAGCATCTACAACTCTGTTCATCGGCTCGAATAGGAGTCATGACCCTCTCCGACCATGCACCTGTTTTCTGCTCCCTCCGTCATCCCATGGGACCGGGTAGGTCGGCCTGCTGGAGGTTCAACGAGTCCATCCTGGGTAATGATACCCATAAAAAATGTATAGCATCCCTACTGACAGAATACTTCACCACTAACCAATCTCCCTCCATCTCCCCCAATGTACTTTGGGAGGCACACAAGGTCTTTATCAGAGGCCAATTAATTAGCCTATGCTCCTTTTTAAAAATCTGAAAAAAAACTAAATTCTCTCCTCTCACAGATTAAGGTTTTTTTTTAAGGTCTGCAATAACGGGGTCCGTAGGTCCGTGATCCGTGACCGTTTTGTCGTCCGTGGGTCTTCCTTGATTTTTGGAGGATCCACGGACATGAAAAAAATGTCATTTTGGTGTCCACCTGGCCGTGCAGAGCCAAACGGATCCGTCCTGAATTACAATGCAAGTCAATGGGGACGGATCCGTTTGACGTTGACACAATATGGTGCAATTGCAAACGGGTCCGTCCCCATTGACTTTCAATGTAAAGTCAGGAGTCCCTTTACTTTCACACTTGCGTTCATATAATGCAGACGGTGGCTCCGTTCAGAACGGATCCGTCTGCATTATATTGTTAAAACATTTCTAAGTGTGAAAGTAGCCTCAGACGGATCCGTCCAGACTTTACATTGAAAGTCAATGGGGGACGGATCCGTTTGAAAATTGAGCCACAGTGTGTCATCTTCAAACGGATCCGTCCCCATTGACTTACATTGTAAGTCTGGACGGATCCGCTTGCCTCCGCACGGCCAGGCGGACACCCAAACACTGCAAGCAGCGTTCAGGTGTCCACCTGCTGAGCGGAGCGGAGCCCAAACGCTGCCAGACTGATGCATTCTGAGCGGATCCACATCCACTCAGAATGCATTAGGGCTGGACGGATGCGTTCAGGGCCGCTTGTGAGCCCCTTCAAACGGAGCTCACAAGCGGACACCCGAACATTTTAACTTGAAGCGTCCCCATCACCATGGGAACGCCTCTATGTTAGAATATACTGTCGGATATGAGCTACATCGTAAAAAACTCAGATCCGACAGTATATTCTAACACAGAGGCGTTCCCATGGTGATGGGGACGCTTCAGGTTAGAATATACTGAAAAACTGTGTACATGACTGCCCCCTGCTGCCCTGCTGCCTGGCAGACCCCCCCCCCCCTGTTTTTAACTCATTGGTGGCCAGTGCAACCGCCCCCCCTCCCTCCCCTGTAGTTAACTCATTGGTGGCCAGTGCGGCCGCCCCCCCTCCCTCCCCTGTAGTTAACTCATTGGTGGCCAGTGCGGCTGCCCCCCTCCCTCCCCCCCCTGTAGTTACCTGCGAGCTGCGATGTCTGTGACCGGCCGGGAGCTCCTCCTACTGGTAAGTGAAAGGTCTGTGCAGCGCATTGCCTATAGCACAGACCTGTCACTTACCAGTAGGAGGAGCTCCCGGCCGGTCACAGACATCGCTGCTCGCAGGTAAGTATGAAGATTCTACAAATTGCTAAGTAACCATGGCAACCTGGACTGCAGTAGCATCCCGGTTGCCATGGTTACCGATCGGAGCCCCAGCGATTACACTGGGACTCCGATCGGTACTCTCCACTGCCACCAATGATAGGGCAATTTTAATTAGGAGGGGGAGGGAGGGGAGAGGGCCCACTGGCCACCAATGAGTTATCTACAGCGGAGGGAGGGGGGCCCACTGGACACCAATGAGTTAACTACAGGGGAGGGAGGGGGGCCCACTGGACACCAATGAGTTAACTACAGGGGAGGGAGGGGGGCCCACTGGACACCAATGAGTTAACTACAGGGGAGGGAGGGGGGGCCCACTGGACACTAATGAGTTAACTACAGGGGAGGGAGGGGGGGGCCCACTGGACACCAATGAGTTAACTACAGGGGAGGGAGGGGGGGCGGCCGCACTGGCCACCAATGAGTTAACTACAGGGAGGGGGGGCGGCCGCACTGGCCACCAATAAGTTAAAAACAGGGGGGGGGGGGGGGTCTGCCCCCTGCTGCCTGGCAGCACCTGCCAGGCAGCAGGGGGCAGTCATGTACACAGTTTTTCAGTATATTCTAACCTGAAGCGTCCCCATCACCATGGGAACACCTCTGTGTTAGAATATACTGTCGGATCTGAGTTTTCACGAAGTGAAAAAGCTTTTATGCAGACGGATCTTCGTATCCATCTGTATGAAAGTAACCTACGGCCACGGATCACGGACACGGATGCCAATCTTGTGTGCATCCGTGTTCTTTCACAGACCCATTGACTTGAATGGGTCCGTGAACCGTTGTCCGTCAAAAAAATAGGACAGGTCATATTTTTTTGACGGACAGGAAACACGGATCACGGTCTCTGCTGCAAAACGGTGCATTTTCCGATTTTTACACGGACCCATTCAAAGTCAATGGGTCCGCGAAAAAACCCGGAAAACGGCACAACGGCCACTGATGCACACAACGGTCGTGTGCATGAGGCCTCACTCCTTGGAAAAAACACATAAGATCTCCCTACTACAGCTCCATTTGTCTGAACTGACATCTCTTAAAACTGAACTTAAAAACATGCTTAATGAACGTTCCGCTAGGTTTTACTTAGCATCTCAACAAAAGATTTTTGCCCATGGAGATAAAGCCACCAAATTTCAAATGCAGAGAATTCAACGTAGAAAACTTGCTAACTTTGTCCAAAACATCACTAGCGCTTCAGGTAAGACACTTTTTAAATCAGAGGACATGGCAGAACAATTCAAGCTTTATTATGAATCCCTCTACAACCTATCTCCCCCCCCCCTTCCAGATCCTAATTATGATAAAGAACATAACATCTCCTCCTTCCTTAATACACTAAACCTCCCAGCCCTCTCTCCTTGTTGCTCCTTTCACTCTGTCTGACTTAATGGAGGTGCTCAATTCCTCCCCCACTGGGAAAGTCCAGGACCAGATGGTCTCCTACTATCCTATTACAGATCCTTTTCAGACACACTTCTGCCTCACTTCCTTCCGGTATGCAATAGAGCATTACTCAATTTCCCTGTCTCTGCAGATTTGTCTAGAGCCACTATAACAATTGTCCCCAAACCTGGTAAAGATCCATCTTTAAGTTCTAATTACCGTCCAATCTCCTTATTAAACACTGATCTTAAACTTCTGGCCAAAATGTTAGCCAATAGATTACAGCAATTACTTCCCACCCTGATCCATCCAGACCAGGTAGGTTTTGTCAAAGGAAGAGAAGGTAAAGATAACGTAATGAAAATATTAAACGCCCTATACTTCTCATCCCTTTGGTCATGCTTGGCACAGACGCAGAGAAAACCTTTGAATTGAATTGATTGGTCATATATCAAGCTCACTCTTGCAAAGTTTGGTATCCCAGATCAATTCTCTAATGAAATTGCTGTTATGTACCACTCTTCCTCGGCCTCTGTGTCAGTGAATGGTATCCTTTCTCCTTGTTTTCATATAAAAAAAACGGCACTAGGCAAGGTTGCCCCCTTTCCCCCCTTATTTTCGTACTAGTTATGGAAAATATGGAATTATTGCAAGCCCTAAGACAACAGAATGATATTATTGGCCTTGATGTTGGGTATCAGGAAGTCAAATTGGCAGCTTTTGCTGACGACCTTCTAATCCTCAAAACAAACCCGAAAAAGTCCCTCCCAACTATTTTATCCATTCTTGAATTATTCGGCTCCCTCTCCAATTTCAAAGTTAACCCAGCCAAATCCCAACTTCTTCACAGGGGGTTCTCCCCAGCGACTATTAGGTCCCTCGAAACACTATCTCCATTCAACTGGTCCACACAACAACTAACTTACCTAGGGGTAAAACTTTCCCCCAACTTAGCGGATTTATATAAACTTAACTATCTTCCACTCCTACAGTCTATAGTTGCCCAGCTGGACTCGTTGGACTTCCCGTACCTCTCCTGGTTTGGCGGAAAGAACATGGTATCTGCACTAGTTTTACCCAGACTGACATACCTTATGCAATCGCTCCTAATTAAAATTCCAAAATCATTTTTTATTACTTTCAACAGAGCAATTCGCAAGTTCATTTGGAAGGGGCGTAGTCCTAGAATCTCTATTAACACCCTCACTAAACGGCTGGGAGGAATCGGTCTTCCTGACCCAGAAATGTACTCGAGAGCCATACATCTAGCCAGAGAAGTAGACTGGATTAGATCCCCTCCCCACAAAATATGGGTCCACATGGAAAAAGCTTTTCTCCCCTCCTCCCCTAGAGCTTTTCTGCTGTCAGGCAAACCCTTCCCACCACTTCTGAAAATCACAAACCCCATGATACAGAGCACATTAACAGTCTGGAACTGTTTCTCCTCACATAACAAACCAATAACAACTCCCTCTCCCCTCCTCACGTTGGGTGATTTGATTGATTTAGCTCCGTAGCTGAGTGCCTTGAAAGAGAGCTGCCCCCTTTCAAACAAATTCTCAACCCAAATGTGTCAAACCCTTGCATACTCTCATAAATGACTTGAAGTGCTCTGCATCTCTCGCCTTCCTTCAAAGGTTCCTTAACTCGGAAATCGTTTATCTGCTTAAAGAATCCCCACTACTGCCCCTACCCTCCTGGCTTGACATAACACTAGGTGCAAAGCAACCCCCTAAGAGGACCATCTCGATTTTATATAGCCACCTAAAATCACCCTCATCCCTTATTAAGCCAGCCATAATTGGCTCATGGGAGAAAGATTTGGGATGCTTTCTATCTCCTACAGAGATTTAAACAGCATTTATAACCCCTCACAAAATATCTAGATGCATACGCATCCAAGAAAATGGCTACAAAATCCTGACGAGATGGTATAAGACTCCTGAATTGATCTCTCTCTACTCTTCTAAATGCTCTGGCCTATGTTGGAGATGCCAGTCCTCTAAGGGCTCTTTTTTTCCATATTTGGTGGAAATGCCAAATTATCAATGACTGGTGGCGCATTATAGTTAAAAAATGCAACCTTATATGTCAAACCACTCTCTCTTGCTCTCCTGACCTAACGTAGGCCTCAGAGGTTTAAACAAATGGCGGAGAGCCTTACTCCTCATGCTATTGGCTGCTGCTAGACTTCTGATTGCGTCTTGTTGGCTCTCCCCTGAGGTCCCTGATGTGGCTAAATGGATCCAGAAAGTAGACCAGATCTATAGGTTAGAAGAGCTCTCACATTGGGAACTCCGCTCCCGGTCTACCTTCCTAGCTATCTGGTCGCCCTGGAAACAATTTAGAGGTTTTCACTGACCCTTTTACATTACAACTGCGTTTACTAAATACCTTGTATCTGCTCGATCGATCTCTCCTCTTGGTCGTTTTTGTAATTATGTGGCTTATTACGCATCAATCATGCCCCGTTTGGTTATTTTTGCTTGTTCATTTTATATTTTTTATTTACTATGGAAAGTTATAATGTGACATCATTACTCCATTTTTAGATTTCTCAACTTGTTCATCTTAATTATGTAGTCTTCTATTTAACATAGTAACATAGTACATAAGACCGAAAAAAGACATTCATCCATCCAGTTCGGCCTGTTATCCTGCAAGTTGATCCAGAGGAAGGCAAAAAAAAAAAAACCCTGTGAGGTAGAAGCCAATTTTCCCCACTTTAGGGGAATAAAAAACCCGACTCCAATCAGGCAATCAGAATAACTCCCTGGATCAACGACCCCTCTCTAGTAGCTATAGCCTGTAATATTATTACGCTCCAGAAATACATCCAGGCCCCTCTTGAATTCCTTTATTGTACTCACCATCACCACCTCCTCAGGCAGAGAGTTCCATAGTCTCACTGCTCTTACCGTAAAGAATCCTTTTCTATGTTTGTGTACAAACCTTCTTTCCTCCAGACGCAGAGGATTTCCCCTCGCCACAGTCACAGTCCTGGGGATAAATAGATGATGGGATAGATCTCTGTACTGACCCCTGATATATTTATGCATATTAATTAGATCTCCCCTCAGTCGTCTTTTTTCTAAAGTGAATAACCCTAATTTTGATAATCTTTCAGGGTACCGTAGTTGCCCCATTCCAGTTATTACTTTAGTTGCCCTCCTCTGGACCTTCTCCAGCTCTGCTATATCTGCCTTGTTTACAGTAGCCCAGAACTGTACACAGTACTCCATGTGTGGTCTGACTAGCGATTTGTAAAGTGGTAGGACTATGTTCTTATCACGGGCATCACGTTTTATCTTTTAGTATGTACGGGTGACTTGCATTATTCCTTCCCATGTGCATAACTTTACATTTGTCAGTGTTAAACCTCATCTGCCACTTATCTGCCCAAGCCTCCAATCTATCCAGATCCCTCTGTAGTAGTATACTGTCCTCTTCAGTGTAAATTACTTTACAGTTTAGTGTCATCTGCGAAAATTGATACTTTACTATGCAAGCCTTCTACAAGATCATTAATAAATATATTGAAGAGAATAGGGCCCAATACTGACCCCTGAGGTACCCCACTAGTGACAGTGACCTTTTATGTGGTACAGTGTCAAATGCTTTGGAGAAGTCCAGATATACGACATCCATTATTTCGCCACCGTCAAGTCTAGAACTTACCTCCTCATAGAAACTGATTAAATTAGTTTGGCATGACCGATCCCTCAAAAAGCCATGCTGATATGGCGTTATTTGCTTATTTCCATTGAGATGCTCTAAGATAGCATCTCTCAGAAAACCCTCAAACTGTTTACCCACAACAGATGTTAAACTTACCAGCCTATAGTTTCCAGGCTCTGTTTTTGGACCCTTTTTGAATATTGGCACCACATTTGCCATGCGCCAATCCTGTGGGACATTCCCTGTCAGTATAGAGTCCGCAAATATCAGAAATAAGGGTCTGGCTATGACATTACTTAATTCCCTTAGGATACGGGGGTGTATGCCATCCGGTCCTGGCGATTTGTCTATTTTAATCTATTTAAGTCACTGATGTACTTCTTCCTGGGTCAGACAGGACACTTTTAATTGGGAATTTATTTTTACATTCTGCATGTCATCTGACAGTTTTTTTTTCCTCAGTGAATACATTGGAGAAAAAAATATTTAACAGCTTTGCTTTCTCCTCGTCGCTCTCTGCGACTCCCCCCTCATTACTCTTTAAAGGGCCGACACCTTCAGATTTATACTTTTTAACATTTATATAATTGAAGAACATTTTAGGGTTAGTTTTACTCTCTTTGGCAATTAATCTCTCGGTCTCTAGTTTGGCCACTTTTATTAGTTTTTTACATGTTTATTTTCTTCCTTATAGTTTTTCAGTGCTTCCATGCTATCCTTCTGTTTTAGTGATTTATATGCTTTCTTTTTGTCATTTATTGCTTTCTTTACAGTTCTATTTATCCACATTGGTTTCTTTTTGTTACTTAACCTTTTATTCCCATACGGAATGTACCTCCCACAATGAGATTTTAGGATGTTTTTAAAGATATCCCATTTGGTGGCTGTATTTTTATTTTTGAGGACTTTGTCCCAGTTAGTTAGGCCTATGGCCTCTCTTAGTTGGCTAAATGGAGCTTTTTTGAAGTTTGGTATTTTTATTCCTCCCTGTAGAAACGCTCTTTTGAATGATAATTGGAAGGTTATTACTTTATGGTCACTATTTCCCAGGTGTCCTCCAACCTGCACGTCTGTTGTTCTGTCAGGCCTATTGGTTAATACTAAGTCCAGTATGGCCGTCCCTCTAGTCGGGTCCTGAACCAGTTGGGAGACGTAATTGTCTTTGGTTATTGCCAAGAACCTGTTTCCCTTATGAGATATACAAGTTTCAGTTTCCCAGTCTATATCTGGGTAGTTGAAGTCCCCCATAATAACCACCTCATTATGATTTGCCACCTCGTCTATCTCGTTCAGTAGTAGATTTTCTGTGGACTCTGGTATATTAGGTGGTTTATAGTAAACTCCTATTAGTAATATATTGTTGTTTTTAGCTCCATGTATCTCTACCCACAGTGACTCCTCACTTACATATTCCCGGAGTGTGGGCTTCAGACAGGACTTTACATAAAGGCAAACCCCTCCCCCTCTCCGCTTTTTCCGATCCTTTCTAAACAGACTGTAACCTTGTACATTAACTGCCCAGTCATAGCTATCATCCAGCCATGTCTCAGTTATTCCTACTATGTCATAGTCCTCCTCACACATCACCAACTCCAGCTCCCCAGTTTTATTAGTCAGGCTTCTGGCATTAGTATACATACATTTGAGAGGTTTATGTATATTTTTTACTCTACACCTTTCCTTCTGAACTGTTCTAGTCCCTCCTTCCATTCCTCCCACAGTCCCACTACCTTGCCACCGGTCTCTATCTGCACTATATTTCCCTCCTATAGTGTAATTTCCCTCCCCCCCAGTCCCTGGTTTAAACACTCCTCCAACCTTCTAGCCATCTTTCTCCCCAGCACAGCTGCCCCTTCCCTATTGAGGTGCAGCCCGTCCCTACGATAGAGCCTGTAGCCGATAGAGAAGTCAGCCCAGTTCTCCAGGAACCCAGAACCCATCCTTCCTACACCAGTTCTTGAGCCACTTGTTAATCTCCCTAATCTCCCACTGCCTTTCTTGTGCGGCTCGTGGTACAGGCAGTATTTCGGAAAATACTATCTTTGAGGTCCTTGCCCTAAGCTTTTGACCTAAATCCCTGAAATCATTTTTAAGGACTCTCCACCTACCTCTAACTTTGTCATTGGTTCCAATATGGACCATGACCGCTGGATCTTCTCCAGCCCCTCCCAGTAATCTGTCAACCCGATCCGCGATGTGTCGAACTCTAGCGCCAGGAAGACTGTTCAGCGATCGCGGTCTTTGTGACAGATTCCCCTATGTGTTCCCCTAATAATGGAGTCTCCCACTACCAGCACCTGTCTGGCCTGCCCTGCTCTCCTGGTTCCCTGCTTGCTGGAGCTGACATTCCCCTGACTGGCAGAGGAAGCGTCTGGCTGCGGCAGTGCCGTCCCTGGACTGACATCCCCCTCATCTGCCAAACGTGCAAACTTGTTGGGGTGTGTCAGATCAGGGCTAGCCTCCCTGGCACTCTTCCCTCTACCCTGCTTTCTAACCCAGCTAGCTACCTCGCTTTCCTCAGCCTCCTCTCTGTCATTCTCCCCCTCATCTACCCCAAAGAGTGCTTGCTCGGTGATAGGCAAACTCTTTTGCAAATTGTCAATGCCTCTCAGTGTTGCAACTTGCCCGTTTAGAGACTCGATTTGCGATTCCAGGTGGGTAATTTGCTCACATCTTGAACAAAGATATACACCCTCGAACGGCTATTCCAGGACTGAATACATCATGCAAGATGTGCACTGGAGTGCGTTGTCAATTGTGCAACACATACTAAATGGGGATTACAACAGTAAAAAGTAAAACAGTAAATATGATTTAGAATTAGACCCTGTCTGCTGTAGTTGAAGGACTACCTAGAATTAAGCCAACAACACACAATGAAATTATATCCAACCTTAGTTTCCAACTCCTTTTCTTAAGCTCCTTTTTTTAACTCCACTTAATAAGAAGCCCACTTAGTAGAGAAAGCCTCAGGAAAAGCAAGCCCAGGGAGTTTAGTGGTTTAATTTATAGCACCAGGTTGCCCAGGCCACTCCCCTTAATCAAGCAGAGAAAAAAATGGGTTTAAATGGCAACACCCAGCAGAGAAAAAAAAAAAAGTTTTAAATGGCAGTACTAAAATGCAAAAACTTAACTTTCAAGGATCTCTGCTTCAAACCACATTAAGCCACTCCTTTTTTTTAACTCCACTTAATAAGAAGCCCACTTAGTAGAGCAAGCCTTAAGTCTTTCTCTACTAAGTCTTAAGTCTTATTGTAACCAATCTGATACGGTCATAATATTGCTCTGAAGAATTGTATACTTAAAAACTGTATCTTATTGCTTACTATCATCTTATGTCTTATGAATTAAAAAAAAAAAAATTGTTAATAATAAAAATAAGCAAAAGGAGAAAGCATTATTTGTAGTAGGTGTTACAATCAAACTGTTCTTCCAAATGCTATCTTGTAGTGACACCTCTAAACCTGGCCATACACATTATATCTTTATTTGCCGAACATGCCAAGAATGCATATGTATGGAATGAACAGGAAGGTTAAATGGTTGATCGGTTGACAGCTTTATCAGGTGTATCGTCATCTTTGCATGAGCTTCGTCATAAATTAAGCGCATCCTCTGACAGCGCAGGGACACCCAGGGTCTTTCATCCCACCATATCATAAACATAGTGACCTGCCATATTTTCTACATGTGGTTTTATACAGTACCTGTATACTCAGTCTTTTTTTTCAATATAAAAACAAATTAAAGCAAATTACAAATCAAAAAGTCACCACTGTGTTATTCAGATCTCCAATGGCGTCGCAGACCTCTGTGTGAAGTGGGCCCAATTCATATCAAAACAACTGTTCAATCAAAACAGGTGGTCGCACTACCAGGTACAAGCTGTAGTTATCGAGTGTGTATGGGAAGATGCAGCAATCTCTTCCAGTGCAGCCGAACATCAGAGTTCCACTAAGGAGTAGTCTTGATCAGCAATTCTATGGATTTTAGAATTTGCAGCACATAGTGAAGACACACCAATTTTCCATAAAATAACACTTTTTTACTATACTCACAAAAGTATAAAATCAGCAGGCTTTGAACAATCATCAGTACATGTCTCTTTTGGGTGTTCTATTTATATAGGGGGGTGGTTGTCAAAAAAAGGGGACACCCCCCTCGCACTCCCCATCACATTATAAATAAAGTAAATTTAAATTTAAAATAGCCTATTTCTCATATAAAATCAATACATTCCTAGTTTTTCTCCAAAAACTTTATACAGTCAGGTCCATAAATATTGGGACATCAACGCAATTCGAACATTTTTGGCTCTATACACCATCACAATGGATTTAACATAAAACTAACAAGATGTGCTTTAACTGCAGACTTTCAGCTTTTAAACGGTGTAGGAAATACAACAGTTTGCATATGTGCCTCCCTCTTGTTAAGGGACCAAAAGTAATGAGACAATAATAATCATAAATCAAACTTTCACTTTATAATGCTTGGTTCCAAATCCTTTGCAGTCAATTACAGCCTGAAGTCTGGAACGCATAGACATCACCAGACGCTTGGTTTCATCCCTGGTGATGCTCTGCCAGGCCTCTACTGCAACTGTCTTCAGTTCCTGATTGTTCTTAGGGCATTTTCCCTTCAGTTTTGTCTTCAGCAAGTGAAATGCATGCTCAAACTGATTCAGGTCAGGTGATTGACTTGGCCATTGCATAACATTCCACTTCTTTCCCTTAAAAAACTCTTTGGTTGCTTTTGCAGTATGCTTTGGGTCATTGTCCATCTGCACTGTGAAGCACCGTCCAATGAGTTCTGAAGCATTTGGCAGAATATGAGCAGATAATATTGCCCAAAACACTTCAGAGTTCATATTGCTACTTTTGTCAGCAGTCACATCATCAATAAATGCAGGAGAACCAGTTTCATTGGCAGCCATACATGCCCACGCCATGACACTACCACCACCATGCTTCACTGAGGTGGTATGCTTAGGATCATGAGCAGTTCATTTCCTTCTCCATACTCTTCTCTTCCCATCACTCTGGAACAAGTTGATCTTGGTCTCATCTGTCCATAGGATGTTGTTCCAGAACTGTGAAGGCTTTTTTTAGATGTCGTTTGGCAAACTCTAATCTGGCCTTCCTGTTTGAGGATCGCCAATGGTTTATATCTTGTGGTGAACCCTCTGTATTCACTCTGGTGAAGTCTTCTTTTGATTGTTGACTTTGACAAACACCTACCTTCTGGAGAGTGTTCTTGATCTGGCCAACTGTTGTGAAGGCTGTTTTATTCACCAAGGAAAGAATTCTTCGGTCATCCACCACAGTTGTTTTACGTGGTCTTCCGGGTCTTTTGGTGTTGCTGAGCTCACCGGTACATTCCTTCTTTTTAAGAATGTTCCAAACTGTTGTTTTGGCCACGCCTAATGTTTTTGCTATCTCTCTGATGGGTTTTTGTTTTTTCAGCCTAATGATAGCTTGCTTCACTGATAGCTCTTTGAATCTTATCTTGAGAGTTGACAGCAACAGATTCCAAATGCAAATAGCATTGCAATTGGGATAATGAGGGAATAACACACACCTGGCCATGGAACAGCTGAGAAGCCAATTGCCCCATTACTTTTGATCCCTTAACAAATGGGAGGCACATATGCAAACTGTTATAATTCCTACACCGTTCACCTGATTTGGATGTAAATGCCCTCAAAATAAAGCTGACAGTGGCAGTTAAAGCATATCTTGTTCGTTTCATTTCAAATCCATTGTGGTGGTGTATAGAGCCAAAAATGTTAGAATTGTGTCGATGTCCCAATATTTATGGACCTGACTGTATATCGGATAGACCATTGTATTCCTAAATAACTGCAATATAGCATTTGAAGAGTCCCAAAGACAACTCTTTATCCCTACCCTCCAATTCCGTAAATGTTACCTAACTATATAGAGTGAATCATTTCACTAACTTGGTCAACAAACATTCATTGCCCATCTTATGCAATTTTCTCCATTCATTCATGTTCACATAATGCAGTTTGGCAAATAAAAGATCTCCTCCCATCCAGCGTATTTCCCATTCATAAAAACACCATCATGTGATATCAGACAACCAATACCCTTTCCCTATCAGCTACTCCCACTACTACTATCATTCAATACCAATTCTAAGGGTACTTTCACACTAGCGTTTTTCTTTTCTGGCACTGAATTCCTTCATAGGGGCTCAATACCGGAAAATAACTGATCAGTTTTATCCCCATGCATTCTGTATGGAGAAAAATCGATTCAGGATGTTTTCAGTTCAGTCACTTAACAGCGTTTTGGACGGAGGAACTACAGCAGCATGGGGATTTTAAAGAACAAAGTGAAATCATACAAGAGCGCATGGAGGAGAAGGGTTATGATAGAGATGAGTTAAAAAAAATTAGTGACACTAGAAATTAAAGGAAAGTATATAAAAAGGAGAGCAAATACGGAAGAAAGGGATTATAGGTTTACTTTGTTTACTCAGTTTAGTGCAATTACAGGGCCGATTAAAAATGCATTACAAAAGAATTGGTCAGTTCTAAAGAACGACCCTATTTTAGGGGCGCATATCCCCCCAAAAAACTAAGTAATCTACCGAAAAGCTCCTAATTTGCTAGACACTCTGGTATATAATTATATCGACCACTAAGGTTGAAAGAAAGAAAATAAATCAATTGACATGGTGCAGTTTCTGCATTGCGTGCAGAAATCGCACCAAGGAAGATAAAAAGATAAGGAATATACAGAAAGTAACATCTAAATGTGGTGTGGAGTATGCTATTAAGCGTGAAATTACTTGTGAGCATATGGGGGTAGTATACCTCCTTAATTGTCCCTGTGGATTAAATTATGTAGGAAGAACCAGGCGGAAGCTCAAGACAAGGATTCAAGAACAAATTAATAATATAGAATAGGGTCTGCAGAGTCACAGAGTGTCCATGCGTTTTTTTAAAATGCATGGAAAAGACCCAAGGTGTCTGTGGTTTGCGGGAGTCGAAAAGGTTAAATCTAACTGGAGAGGGGGAGACCCGCTAATGAATATCAATCGGTGGGAAGTTGAATGGATATATCAAATGAAAACTCTGCAACCCCTTGGTTTGAATATCTATTTTGATTCAAAATCTTGTCTGGTAGATTAACTGTGATATAAATGTAGTTTTGAGCTATGCTGCTGAAGTATGGGGAGAAATGCGTAGAGAGGCTTCTCTTGTTGGCTGCTTCACACCACCTGGTATTTTTGTGAATAAGAATTGGTATTGAATGATAGTAGTAGTGGGAGTAGCTGATAGTGGAAGGGTATTGGCTGACTGATTTCACATGATGGTATTTTTATGAATGGGAAATACACTGCATGGGAGGAGATGTTTTATTGGCCAAGCTGCATTATGTGAACATGACTGAATAGAGAAAATCGCATAAGACAGGCAATGAATGCTTGTTGACCAAGTTAGTGAAATGATTCGCTCTATAGTTAGGTAACATTGACAGAATAGGAGAGTAGGGATAAAGAGTTGTCTTTGGGACTCTATAAATGCTATATTGCAGTTATTTAGGAATACAATGGTCTATCTGATATATAAAGTTTTGGGAGAAAAACTAGAAATGTATTGTTTTTATATGAGAAATAGGCTGTTTAAAAATTAACTTTATTTATAATGTGATGGGGAGTGGGAGGGGAGTGTTACCTTTTTTTTGACAATCCCCCTATATAAATAGAACGCCCAAAAGAGGGAGTCATAATCGTCCCTGATGAAGCTTTCTTGGCGAAACCTGGGTTGGGCAGTCTTGTGAATATGGACGTGTTCTGACGATTGTTCAAAGCCTGTTGATTTTATACTTTTGTGAATATAATAATAAAGTGTTATTTTATGGAAAATTGGTGGGTCTTCACTATGTGCTGCAAACTCTAAAAGCCACAGAAGGGTCGTTGTTGATCAAGACTACTCCTTAGTGGAACTCCGATGTTCGGCTGCACTGGAAGAGATTGCTGCATCTTCATATGCACACTTGAAAACTACAGCTTGTACCTGGCAGCACGACCACCTGTTTTGATTGAACAGTTCTTTTTTTATCAAGCATATTGGTTAAAAACCATGAATATAGTTTTTTGTTGGGGTATTCATGACAAATTGCTGACAGATTTTTGACCTTGAAAACTGTCGTTGAGAACACTCCATTTTGAAAAGATCTATCCCCTTTTTGTTTAAAATACTTGCAGCAATACAAAAAAGACTAATTCCTACATAAACCAAAAACAACAACAAACCATACAATATGTTGCATTATTACTTTTAGACCAAACAATTATTCATGCCTATGGTTATGGTTACATACACAAACCTAAAAAAAATTACCAGACCACATGCAAATTCAATAGTTCGTATACTTTATTAGTTAAAAAATATATATGTTAAAAACAGTTAAAAAGAGGATTTGCGGCTGTAGCGGCATGTCGTGCCGCGCTCCCTCCCCTCCTCCCTCGTGCGCTATGGGCTGTGGCGTCTGAGTAAGAGCTGCTCTCCGCTGATGGTTTCTGCCGGGATGCTCTGGAGCCATGCCATGCAGTAAGAAGACCGCGGTCTTGCCGGACAGGACAGGAGCGCTGGTGAGCGATTCATGGCGGCAATATAGAGTCGACATATACTGGCTATAGTGCGAGCTCTCTGCTTTCCACATTACGAGAGGAGCGGTGTTGCCCTCCCCACCCCACGAGAGGTGAGAAGCCGCAGATGTGGGGCGGCTGGCAGGTACTTTTCCACAATTTTGTATTTGCTTGAATACACTGTGAATCGTGAACATTGTGAACGGGTCACTACCGGGCCGAGCAGAAGATGCCGAACATCGCAAAGTCCACCTAGAGGTCTGAAGCTGCAGTAAAAAAAAGGGTCTCTGCGGTAGAATATACCCTTGGTAGTAAATTCTGTGCTGGAATTGCTGCCGGTGGCTCGAGGTGGAAAAGAGGGGGTTAAAGGATAAGCAGCACCACAGGAATATCTGGGGACCTTAATGTGGCCTTAGGGGGTTCGTGATTATCTGAAAAAAGTGAAGTGGTCCTTAAGTCACGGAAAAGCAGAGGGTGTCTATATCTAGCTATTTGACCTGGTTGAAGAAATAGTCCATAAAATTTAAAAAGGCTGGGATAGCGCTAGTATATATGTTCTGGACTTATATGATTAGATTACAGGACTTTATTATATGACTATACTAACGCTTCAGGACACTGCTCTCTATATTGTCCTTTACTGTGGGAGTGAAAATCTACCTATTACTACTGACTTCGGGAACGAGGAAAATTAGGATTGAACTCTCCTGTTTTTTTTTTTTTTTTTTTTTTTTTTTTTTTTTTTAGCTGGACTGGAAAACAGAAGTTTGATCTGGACTGGCATAGAAGATTTGCTGGGCTGTTGTGTTTTTTTTTTCTCCTCTCTCCTCCCCATTTGCTGATTTTCTTTTTGTTAACCCCTGGTGCTCTCTGCTCTCCCCTTTCTGTTGTGAAGCCGTCTTCTGTGTAGCTGTTATTTTTGTGTACTGCAAATATGCCAGCGAAATCATATAATAGAAAATCCGTCGGCATGTCCTCGCCGAGTGGAGGAAAGGGAAATAGTACAATAACTGGTTTAGAAAAATTCCTTAAGTCTCCTCCAAAGAGCAGAAGTGCACTCCGGGGAAATAAGAAAAGTCAGAGAGAAGGTGGAGATCAACCAGTTTCTGATGAATGTGCTGGGGTGGATAGGAGGACAGGTAGTGGAGAAGGGATGGAGGAAAGAATAAACTCAGTGGATAAGAAACTGGTTGAAATTTTGGGGGCAGTAAAAAAGTCTAATCACAGCCTAGAGGAATTGACTATAAAGATTGCATCAGCACAGGTGGATCTCTCCCTTATTAAGGAAGAGATGAATAAAGTTAGGGAAAAGGTTAAAGAGTTGCAGATATCCTCTGGTGGAATGAAAAAGGATATGGAAGGAATAAAGAAAAGAGTAGAAGTTATAGATGAGGAAAAGACAATCTTAGTAGAGAGAATTACCACAATGAAGGATATGTCTCGCAGATCAAATATTAGATTAGTGGGATTCCCAGAGGGAGTGGAAGGAGAGGATATAACGGGGTTCATTCAGCAGTGGCTGAAAGACAGTTTTGATAAAGAGGTTTTGTCTCAATGGTTCTTAGTGGATAGAGCACATAGGATCCCGGGGAGACCGCCTCTAAGGATAGAGATGCAATAATGAGGACAAAAAGGAAAATGAAAACTATAGAGTATAATGGAAGTAATATAGAGATATACCCAGATTACTCCAGAGCAACACAGGCAAAAAGGCGCGAGTTTAGAGAAGTAAAGAAGAGGTTAGCTGCTGCACAGATACAATACTCTCTGATATACCTACTAAGCTGCGTGTAATATACCGTGGTCAAGTTAGTTTTTTTGGCTCCCCAGAGGAAACAGTGGAATGGCTGGATGCCAAGGGAATAGGGTTATGATGTAAATTGGAATACACGAGTTGGGGAGGTGAAGGGGAGGGAAGGGGGGTAGTGTAAGAGGTGGGGGAGATGTTCGATTTCGCCGACCAGTTGGGGGTTAAGGGGGGGGGAGAAGGGTGAGAAATGGGTGGGGCGGTTGTTTTGGTGGGTCTAGTAGGGAGGAAACATAAAAAAACAGGTGGGAGGTCCACATGAGTAGGATTATGACATGGAATGTGCGTGGACTGGGAGATGAGGTTAAGAGGGTAATGGTCTTTAGCATTGTTACTAGACATCTCCCGGCTATTGTCAGATTAATGGAGACACATAACACACAGGATAAGATAAACTTACTTATGAAGAGATGGGCTAAATATCAGTACCATTCGTGTTTTTCTACCTACTCATGTGGAGTCAGCGTTTATATTCATCATAAAAAAGACTTCCTCCCACTTGACCAGAAAACGGATGACAGGGGTAGATATGTATTCCTTCATTGCCAATGGAATGGTATAGTTTGCATTTTAGCTTTTGTTTATATACCCCCGCCATTCTCCTTATATGTTATTCACCGCCTGGTTGAGTTTGCAGATTCCAGTGGTAAATGCCCCATATTAATAATGGGAGATTTTAACAATGTTATGAACAGTAAGCTATATAGATTTTCAGTAATCTCAAACGATAAATATGAGACAAATCAACAAACACTTCTTAAATTGGATATCTCAGGAATTGTCACTAACAGATGTATGGAGGTACCTCTATGATAATAAGCAGGCGTTTTCATGTTTTAGCCATGGAGGTAAAATAATGTCAAGAATAGACATGGCACTAGCTAGCCCGGAATTGACAACGCAGATAGCGGGTATGAGGTATAAGGCTAATAGTATTTCAGATCACTCTCCTATTAGCCTAACATTAAAAAAAAATCTTATGCCAAAAAGCCGTGAGTTTCGGTTAAATCCGTACTGGTTAAACGTAATTAATAAGGATGAAAGCATTGGTGCTGATATCGAGGAGTTTTGTCAACTTAATTTAGGGTCCACGCAAATAGGGTACGTATGGGATGCTTTCAAAGCATATCTGCGCGGAATCCTGGTTGGCAAAATTAAGGGGCTGAAATGTGAATTTGCAAAAAAGGAGAGGGAACTGGGAGATAAAATAAAGCACATAGAGAAATAACTCCTGATAAATGACTCACCTGAATTGGTGGATCAGCTGGAAGAGGCTAAAAGTACACTAAAAATTATCTGCGGATAAGGCACAACAAAAAGTGTTTTTTGAGGGGGCACGTTACTTTAGGGAGTCTGGGAAACCAGGTAGATTGTTGTCCACACTTATACAGAATCAAAAGGAGGGTGGTAGAATTAAGAGGGTTGAGAAGAGAGATGAGGGGATGACATCCAATCGGAGAAATCGTGCAAGAATTTGTTAAACACTATAAGGATCTGTACTCCTCGGAGAGAGTGGGGGGGGGGGGGGGGGAGATATAGGATTCTTTCTGGATGGTAAATCACTCCCTAGGCTTTCGGAGGAGGATAGGGAATTTTTGAATGGCCCTATTAAATTGGAGGAACAATGGGAAACTGTGAAATCTATTAAGGGCAACTCTACACCCGGGTTGGATTGCCTCCCCTTTGAGATATACAGAAGATATGGAGAGTTTATTCTTCCAGTCCTCTTACAGGTCCTTAATGAATCAATGGATAAGGGGGAACTCCCCGCATCTTTATCCGAGGCTGTAATAACTTTGATAGGGAAAAAGGGGAAGGATGAGAGTAAGGTGGATTCATATCGCCCCATCTCTCTTCTCAACACCGATTTCAAAATATGTGCCAAATTGCTGGCAAATCACCTGAAAAGAGTTTTATAGCAAAAATAATTTACCCAGACCAATCAGGGTTTGTGCCAAAACGACAAGCCCAAACAAACATCTGACGGGCTTTGTTGAATATCCAGATGAGTGGGGAGGGGGCCCACTCCATCCTGTCTTTGGACGCGGAAAAAGCATTTGACAGGGTGGAGTGGGCATACCTCTGGAGGATAATGAAGGAAATTAACTTCATTAGTTGGGTACAACTGTTATACCGCCATTCGAAAGTGAGGATAAAAATCAATGGCGAGATATCAGAGCCGGTAACATTATATACAGGTACTAGGCAGGGGTGCCCCCATCCCCATTATTGTTTGCTATGTTTATTGAACCCCTGGCCTGTAAGGTCCAGGCGGATGACAAAATTAAGGGGTTTGGGGGAAGGGGCGTAGCGGACAAAATATGCTTATATGCGGATGACGTTTTGGTCTTTCTGGAAGGGGGGGGGAGTCAGCGTTGCCCTACCTGATGGAGATAGTAGACCAATTTGGACAAATCTCAGGGTTCAGGGTAAATTGGACAAAATCAGTGCTGCTCCCAATTGGATATGAAATAGCGCGAAAGGATATAAATGTCAAAATATTGAAATCTACAGAATCATTTGAATATCTTGGGATAAAAATTAGCTCCAGGATTCAGGAATATATAGATCTTAATATTTCCCCTCTGCTTAAAAGGGTGAAAAATAAAATAAGTACCTGGCAAAAATTATTGATCTGTTACCTCAGATTCTGTATGTTTTGTCTTCGTGCCCTGTGTGGATAGGGGACCATTTTTAAATGTATTGGAGGGAATAATTAATGACCTCATATGGGGGAGAAAAAGGGTTAGGTTGAAACAAAAATATTTATGGTTAAATGAAGAAGATGGTGGCTTGTCTGTCCCTTGCTTTCGAGGCTACTATTATGCATCCCAGCTACAGTGGTTAATGGTGGAGGACGACAGATTGCGACGTTATTTGGTGGGTGAGTTAAAAAATCTCCAATATAACCTCTTTAGTTTCCTAGAATTTGGGATTATAAAAATTAAGGGTAGGAAGTGCCCACTTAGTTATATGATGCACTTAATTTGGGTTAATGTAAAAAAAATATTGGGTATAAATCACTCATTAAGGTTCACCCCCATATGGGGAAATATAAACCTAGGGGAGTTTCAGAGATTGGATGATTACGCTTTTTGGGATAAAAATGATATCAAGTTTGTATCACAGATGGTGGTTAAGGGGAAGTTGAAGACACTAGAGGAAATGGGGGTTAGTACTGAGTTAGAGCCCCTTACACGGTTTAGATATTTTCGATTGAAGTACGCCTTTCACTCAACAGAGAATAAAGAGTATTTAATCACTAAGCATTCAGAATTCGCTGAATTCTGTTATCACAGTAATGTATCTAAAATATCAATTTCACAGATATATAAAAATATAAAGAGAGGGTTGGGGGGTGTGATTAAATTTAAAAGTGAAAGCAAATGGGCACTAGAAGTGGATTCTAATACTTTAGATTGGAGATGTATATATAAAAAGTATAAAAAGGAGCACTATATCGAGCCATTTCCGGCTGATACAGTTTTTTATCCATTACCGCACCTATATAACTCCCTGGGTGCTGAGTAGGATGTATAAAACAAAGGACTCTAGATGCTGGAAATGCAAAACTGATAACGCAGATTTTATCCACTTGATCTGGTACTGTCCTCTCATGCAGGTCTATTGGATCCAAGTTTTTAAAGAGCTTACCAGAGCAACTGGTAGCACGGCACCACTAGAGATTTCGATAGCCTTGCTTGGAAATATTAGAGGAATTGGTTGGGAAAAAAAATTTGAGCTTAAATGGGAAAAAGGATTAATGTTAGCGAGGGTGGTAGTGGCTAGAGAGTGGGGGGCGGACGGTCCACCAAATGTTGAGGAGTGGAAGAATTTATGTGAAAGGGTGCAGAGATATGAAGATGTCTGCAAGACAAAAGAAAGTATAAGGGATAGCAAACAGATAGAGGGAAAAAATGTAATAAATAAATAAATGAAGGATGACGAAAATCTCCGATATGAGGTCACGAAATCAATTCTTCCTTTCCCTGGAAACACCCAAGACAACCAAGGGGGGTGGGGTGTATATATTTTTTTATATTTCTGTTTTATGTGAAATGACATGACATAACAACACGGATAGAAATATGATGTTATAATGATAAGTATTTAATATTTATTGTTTGTGTATATTTTTGTTTGTGTATTGTATTTCATTGTCTATATTGAAAATAAAAATTAAATTAAATAAAAAAAAGAGGATTTGCAAGAAATGTGACATCTTTGGAAGAAGAGGGACACAGACAGGACTGGCAATACTAGCTGTATGCATGTATGTAAACAAAGAGATTTGACTATGCAAACAAAAGGATAATCATAAAGTGCAAATAAAATCACAAGCCTAATACAATGATCTGCAAGTGGTTATACAAAATCAAATATAGTAAAAAAAAAAAATAGCTGTTACCCATACTGTGTCCCAGAATCCAAGATGGCGCCGACCCTGAAGGGTAGCCGAGAGAAATCAAGTACATTCTTCCAAGGCAAAGTTAAAAATCATTTGTTATTCAACAATCTAGGTTACAATTACCTGACTTGTGGTAACATTTAAAGCATTTTATTTTATAGGGTCTATCAGTTATGTTTTGTTTAGTGCACCACACATATTTGCTATATTTCTGCTCTGTTTCATTCTTATTGATTTACTTTACTGCATATTATAAAGGATTTATTTTCAACAGTGTTGATAATGGAAAAAGAAGGTGTCATAGGAAGGGCCACAATAGTTTAGAGCAAATACTGTATTTTTTGCTTTATAAGACGCACCCCCCCCCCCCCAAAGTGACGCACTTTTCCCCCCCAGATCTGTAATCCACAGATCCCCCATAAGTGTCATCCACAGATCCCCATAACAGTGCAGCATCCACAGATCCCCCATAATAGTGCATCATCCACAAATCCCCCCATATCAGTGCGTCATCCACAGATCCCCCCCATAACAGTGCTTCATCCACAGATCCCTCATAACAGTGCGGCATCCACAGACCACCATTAGTTCAAAACCTACCAGAAGCACACCTTTTAGTTGAAAATATTTTTTTCTTATTTTCCTCCTCAAAAACCTAGGTGCGTCTTATCATCAGGTACGTCTTATAAAGCGAAAAAATACGGTAGATTCTATTAAAAGGATTGTGCCACCATTACATTTTATTTTAATGTAATTCAGTATGGAAACCTATTTACTTTTGGAATTTTCTTTCTGTTCCAAAAATGTCCAGTTGTAAAATATTGACAATTTTCATTATAATGGAATCCCTGGTGTTTAATCTGTATAGTAAAGTGCACATCCACTCCTGTGGTGGTCGCACATACTCCATCCTTCAATTGCCAACATCCAGTTACATAGGCATTTCCCAGCCCCACAAGCAATATGCCCAAAGAGAATGTAGTGGAGCAACTGGGGCAAGGAACGAGGGGAGCTCTGGGGATCCATTTGCGGTACAGCGTTGGTTCTAGCTTTGTTAGAAAGAAATTGTCATGTAATATATTATTTCATTTTTTACATCAATCATGGCATAACCTCTTTAATGCTGAAACTATAGTTACAGGAATGGATGCCCGATAGTGGTAAATTGGGGCATAGAGACTACTAGCAATGGCAGATTATAACATATGTGGCTGTCTGGGGCCCAGGGCTCTCAGGGGGCCTATGGCTGGCCAAACCATTTTTGAACCTGTGTTTTTTTTTTTATAATAACAATAGCTCCAAGTGTTAGATGAAGGTCTATGGGCAGTGATGTATCTATGGCGGGTGCAGAGGTACCAGGCCCAGGGGACTGAGGGAGCCAAAGATGCTTGTGCCACCTAAGAAGACACCGGTATTATAGAAAGTGCATGCTAGGAGGGATCTGTTATAGATTTTTCACTGGGGCCCAGAATGTTCAAATTAGTCCTCTGAATGGAGGGAAGGGGTTAGGTCAAGAATTTGGCATTGGGAGGGGGGTATTGCCGTTTCAATTTTTGCCTCAGGCCGCAGGAAATTTCAAAGCACTTGGGGGACCCAAGCTGAACTCTTACATCAGGGGCCATGAGCCTTTAGCTATGGCCCTGTTTACGGGAAATATGAAATGCATGACACATTAAAAAAAAAAAGATCCTTCCGTTTTTGTTCATTAAGTGGCGTTTTTTGTCTCCATACTCATTTATATAGTGCTGGCATGTTCCACAGAGCTTCACAGACATTTATTACTTGCTTTCCCCACTGGTGCTCACAATCTAAATTCCCTATCAGTATGTCTTTGGAGTGTGGGAGAAAACCAACGCAGATGTTTCTCTTGGTTGAATTAAAATGTATGGGCCCAGTGCCTGCAAGGAATCACTGCTAACCACTGAGCCACAGTGACAGCTAATATGCTTGATCCAAGTGTGATATCTATGTAATAATCTTCGTTCTGTTACTGTTCTTATGTAGTAAGCATCAGATCATTTTACAAATTTAGACAGTGGATGGGGTCCTCAATCCTCATACAGCCCAAGGCCAATGGTAGTCTTAGTCTGCTCCTGATTACTAGCATTTGTAGTAGCTTTATGAAAGTTCTTACAACTGTGTGCCACATTTTCCCATTCATCCGGACTTCTCTTGTTCAAGGGGAAAATTTGTTAAACACAGGTGAGCTGTGAGCTTATTACATAATTACACACCGTTGTCTTCATAAGTGATTTATGATGATCTGAGGGTGCTATCAGTCACTTTCTTGTGCTTCAATTTAGCTGAATGTTCTGCTGCATTTCACATGATGCTTAAAAACTAACCATAGATCAATGGTGGACAACACCCTTTTCTGTTTATTTTTGTGAATGCAATGCATTCATACTGAACAGCTAGCCCAGTGACTTCAAATATCACAATGTCAAAAGATGCCAAATGCCAAGATTTTCCAAATGTCATTTTGTAAAAGAAACTAGCCACAGATCAATGGTGGAGAAACCCTTTTCTATTTTAGTGAAATACTATTTATTATATATACTGTATGGACATAAGTATGTGTTTCCAGTGTTGGGAGCTGAACTGCAGTACCCCCAGTACAGCCAGTACACAAAGGATTGAGTATTCTGCTTTCAGCGCCATCCGTTGTTTACTGTCTGGTGCTGGGAAGCTCCCCAAAACAGATGATTGGTGTCACCCCCACTGCTCTCATATTGATGGCCTATACCAGTGATGGCGAACTTTTTAGAGACTGAGTGCCCAAACTGCAACCCAAAACCCAATTTTTATCGCAAAGTGCCAATACGGTAGTTCACCATGAATACTACAGTCCAGTATATTATATCTTCCATGTACTTTATTATTTATCTACAATAGCCTGCCTACATTCAGTGGGCTGCCTGTGCTGTTCATAGAGAGTCCTGCGCTGATAAATGGCAGGAAAAGTCTAAGGCATATTGGTACACCATAGGCTTTTTCCAGGGTGAGAGTGCCCACAGATAGGGCTCTGAGCGCCGCCTCTGGCACCCGTGCCATAGGGTCGCCACCACTGGCCTATACTGACAATAGGCCACCAATATCTACAGTCATGTGAAAAAATTAGGACACCCTTTGAAAGCATGTGGTTTTTTGCAACATTTTTAATAAAAGGTTATTTCATCTCCGTTTCAACAATACAGAGAGATTAAAGTAATCAAACTAAACAAAGAAAACTGAAGAAAAGTCTTTTCAAGATCTTCTGTAAATGTCATTCTACAAAAATGCCTATTCTAACTGAGGAAAAAGATAGGACACCCTCACATGTATTCCCTCTTAAATTGGCTCAGATCTCACACAGGTATATCACACCAGGTGCACATAATTAGTAGATCGTTACTCTGCATGTTGAATGAGGCTTGCCCTATTTAAACCTCAGACATTTAGTTTGGTGTGCTCCTGACTGTTGAAGTGAGAGTGAGCACCATGGTGAGAGCAAAAGAGCTGTCAGAGGACTTCAGAAAAAAGATTGTAGCAGCCTATGAGTCTGGGAAGGGATTTCAAAAGATCTCAAAAGATTTTGAAATCAGCCATTCCACTGTCTGGAAGATAGTCTACAAGTGGAGGGCTTTCAAAACAACTGCCAACATGCCCAGGACTGGTCGCCCCAGCAAGTTCACCCCAAGAGCAGACCGCAAGATGCTAAAAGAGGTCTCCAAAAACCCTAAAGTGTCATCTCGAGAACTACAGCAGGCTCTGGCTACTGTTGATGTAGAAGTACATGCCTCTACAATCAGAAAGAGACTGTACAAGTTTAACTTGCATGGGAGGTGTGCAAGGAGGAAACCTTTGCTTTCCAAGAGAAACATCGAGGCCAGACTGACATTTGCCAGAGATAAAGTTGACAAAGACCAGGACTTCTGGAATAATGTTCTTTGGACAGATGAGTCCAAAATTGAATTATTTGGACACAACAGCAGAGGACATGTTTGGCGTAAACCAAACACAGCATTCCAAGAAAAGAACCTCATACCAACTGTGAAGCATGGAGGTGGAAGTGTCATGGTTTGGGGCTGCTTTGCTGCAGCAGGACCTGGTCAGCTCACCATCATAGAATCCACGATGAATTCTACTGTGTATCAGAAGGTGCTTGAAGAACATGTGAGACCATCAGTTAGAAAATTAAAGCTGAAGCGGAACTGGACCATGCAACATGACAATGACCCAAAACATACTAGTAAATCAACCAAAGATTGGCTGAAAAAGAAGAAACGGAGAGTCCTGGAATGGCCAAGTCAAAGTCCAGATTTGAATCCCATTGAGATGCTGTGGGGTGACTTGAAAAGGGCTGTACGTGCAAGAAACCCCTCAAACATCTCACAGCTGAAAAAGTTCTGCATTGAGGAGTGGGGTAAAATTTCCTCAGACCGATGTCGAAGACTGGTAGATGGCTACAAGAACCGTCTCACTGCAGTTATTTCAGCCAAAGGAGGTAACACTCGCTATTAGGGGCAAGGGTGTCCTATCTTTTTCCTCAGTTAGAATAGGCATTTTTGTAGAATGACATTTACAGAAGATCTTGAAAAGACTTTTCTTCAGTTTTCTTTGTTTAGTCGGATTACTTTAATCTCTCTGTATTGTTGAAACGGAGATGAAATAACCTTTTATTAAAAATGTTACAAAAAAACCACATGCTTTCAAAGGGTGTCCTAATTTTTTCACATGACTGTAAGTGCCAGAAAAAGCTCTGATTCTGTATTAATATATGTTTGCTAATGTGCCACTAATCTGATTAAAAATTGCTCACAATGTATCATAACCTTCAGCCATGGCCTCCTACACGTTCAGTCCTGGCTAAAGAATTTGAGAAATGCAAGCTAGCTTTTATGCAATATTATGAATTAAGTTTTGTGTTTATTGTTTGTTCAAATCTAAAAAAAATTATTGTAGGAAGGCGCAAGGGGCCATTATTGATGGAAGGTATGTGTCACCGAGATTCCTGGCCTCGGTAAGGTAAGAGCTGATAGTTTTAAATGTCAGCGGCAGCTAGCGTTGGTTGACACTGTTTGTTGTTAGTGTGACTGTAAAGCCGATCCGGGCCGGCTCTTACTGGGAGTAGCCAAAGTGCTGGGTAAGGCTACTTTCACACTAGCGTTCGAGCGGATCTGTTCTGAACGGATCCGCTCATATTAATGCAGATGGTGGCTCCGTTCAGAACGGATCCGTCTGCATTATAACTTAGAAAAATTTCTAAGTGTGAAAGTAGCCTGAGCGGATCCGTTCAGACTTTACATTGAAAGTCAATGGGGGACGGATCCGCTTGAAGATTGAGCCATATGGTGTCATCTTCAAGCGGATCCGTCCCCATTGACTTCCATTTTAAGTCGGAACGGATCCGCTCGCCTCCGCACGGCCAGGCGGACACCCGAACGCTGCTTGCAGCGTTCAGGTGTCCGCTCATGAGCGGAGCGGAGGCTGAGCGCTGGCAGACAGATGCATTCTCAGTGGATCCGCCTCCACTGAGAATGCATTAGGGCCAGACGGCTGCGTTCAGGGCAGCTTGTGAGCCCCTTCAAACGGAGCTCACGAGCGGACGCCTGAACGCAGGTGTGAAAGTAGCCTTAGTGGGCCTCTCCCCACACTCCAGGCTGGGTCTTTATTGTCCTATATAAAACCCAGCCAGCAGTCTCAGCTGAGTGTGGATGATCCGCCATCTGACAGGGAAGCTGTGGAGACTCTGTTTTGGGATCTGTGAATTGGTGCTGTGCTAAAGGCTTGAAAGCAGCATGCTAAGAAAACAGGCACCTAAAGACTACTTTGGATGGTTGCTGAAAGACTGCTAACCAGGTGAAGATTTTTTTCTATGGACATTGCATGGTGTGAACAAACAACAAGACTGTTAACGGTCATTTTGTGTTTTCTTATGTGTGAATAAACACCAAACTGTTTAAGTTAAAGACTTTGCGATTACCTCTATACTGCGTCCACTAGCCTGTCTACCAGAGCAAACCCCACACAGTATACTTACAATTTTTGTAATTATGGTGGATAGTGATGGACGAACATCGGCCGGGACAAATCACGAACATGCTTTAGCGATGAAATGTTCGCGAATCGTGCGTTCACATCGCGCCCATTCACTTTAATAGCTAGCGAGCCTGAAAAACCTTCAGGTTATATTTACAGCCACCAAATACAAACAATGAGTGCACAAATAGTCGCAAAACATGGACAGTGACATACCAGAGGGAGATCATTGGCAAAAATTCCCACACATGTATTTTAATCAGGGGCCATTTTTATGTGTCTTAAAGGGAAACTCTTAAAAATGTGCCCTGCTGGAGCCTATAGAAATGTTATTTCCGATCGGTTTGATGTATACAAATTTGCAGAACTTAACGTTTTTGTATCCTGCAGAGTCCATTAGCTGCAGTGAAGTAGACACCTCAAAAACCAAGAAAGGTCTCTGGCTCCTCCTGCTTCCTCTTCTGCTGCAGTCTCGGCCTCTTCATCTACCTCTGGAGTGACAGTGCCACCTGCCACCCCGCAAACAGAGGATCTTCCAGCAACACCACCGCCTGGGTCACCAAGCATCTCCACAATGTCCCACGGAAGTGTTCAGCTCTCCATCTCCCAAACACTGGAGAAGAAGAGGAAGTACCCCCCTACCCACCTGCGATCACTAGCCCTGAATGCCAGCATTTCAAAATTACTGGCCTTTGAATTGCTGTCATTCCGTCTGGTGGAGACGGTTAGTTTTAAAGGCCTTATGGCAGTGGCTGTCCCACAGTAAGTCGTGCCAAGCCGCCACTACTTTTTCAGACGAGCCATCCCTTCCCTACACAACCAAGTGGGGGCCAAAATCAGGTGTGCACTGCGCAACTCCATCTGTGGCAAGGTGCACCTCACTACGGATACGTGGACCAGTAAGCACGGTCAGGGACGTTATATCTCCATAACAGCACACTGGGTAAATGCAGTGGCAGCTGGGCCTGAGGTGGATAGCAGTTTTGTGCATGTCCTTGCACCACCGAGGATTCCAGGGTACTTCAGTTTGCCTCCTGTTGCTTCCTCCTCCTACTCCGCTTCCTCATCCTCTACCAGCTCCTCATCCGGTCAGCGTAACACCTTCATGACTAACTTCAGCACAGCCAGGGGTAAACGACAGCATGCTGTTTTAAAACTTATCTGTTTGGGGGACAAACCCCACACCGTGCAGGTCAGATTCCTCACGCCACGTCTCAGGGGAAAAGCCCTTGAAATCTTTGGGTACCTGCCCAGAGAGACCATACTGAGCTATGAGGACATCAAACAGGCTCTGGTCTGGCAGTACAACTTGACCCCTGAGACATACCGGAAAAAGCTCAGGAGTTTGCAGCGGGGTTCTACCCAGAGCTGGGCCGATCACATGCGGGCCTTGCTGAGAGCGGTCGACCAATGGATGACAGGATTGGAGCTCACTACCTCTGTGGAGCTGAAGGAGTTCATCGCCACAGAGCAGTTCTTGTGGAATTGCCTGGAGGATCTACAGCAGTACCTCCACGACCGGAAGCCAAAGGGGGCCCTGGCCGATGAATACACCAACAACAAGACTTCAGAGGCCCGGAAACCTTTCTGCTGGAGAGGGGGTAAGATGCACGCTGCACCTGCTACCCCTGCCCCCAGGCCCAAGTTGGCACCAGCCCCTGCTACACTTTCCATGTCAGTGGGGGGACCCCGACTGTGCCACCTGTGTAAGCAGCCAGGACACTTCAAAGCCATGTGTCCCCAGCGCCCGAGGGACCCATCCCAGTCATCAACCCGGAAACCATTCACTATGTTGTCTGTGGGTGGGGGTGGTGGGAGGTCCCTTCACAGTTTTTAACCAGTCACCGTGGACCAGGCTGTGGCCATGGGACTTAGAGACATCGGGGCTGAGATGACTCTGGTATGGCCTGAACTGGTGGCACCCCATGATTTATTGCCTGGGAGATTCCTTACTGTCTCCGGGAGTGGAGGAGTAAAACCGTTACTGCCCGTCGCCAAGGTCTATTTGGACTGGGGCGCAGATCGAGGAGTAAGGAAGGTGGGGGTATCCTCAAATATCCCTGCCAGTGTTTTGCTTGGGACAGACCTGGGGCAGCTTGTGTCTAAGTACATGGCCGCTGACACCCCGAGGTCCGATCCCCCAGAATGTGATGTCATTTCCACCCCTGTTGATACTGTTATTGTTCATAACATGCCTGCTGATGGGGATGTGTGGGTGGGGGGTGTAATGTGTGCCTCTCCCCTCAAGGGGGAGGGGGTCATTCAAGCCAGCTGTGCTGAGGCCCAAGGGTGTGGCCAGAAAGCATGCTGGGACCTGTTGTCCTCAGGTGTGGCTACTGAGAGGACAAGCAGGGGGCAGACAGCTGCGGAGGAGGAGGATGCAAAGGAGGTTGGGGCTGTCCCAGGAGAAGTAGGGCTGCCAGGTAAAGTGTCAGTGCAGGGTTCCTCCACAACTGGGATGTTAGAGGGCCAGGTTAGTCCGTCTGGACTGGCGACTTGGTCGGAAGCCAAGGGGAAGCAGGCAGTACTAGCGGTGGCAGCGACCATAGCTGCTGTCATGAGCAGTGGGAGTGTTGGGGCCCTAGGGGCCCCGCAGCAGTCTGTTGGCTTTCCCCCTTCCAACCAATTGGCTGCCGAGGCAGATGGAGGTCACGGAGCAGGTGGCACGGCCTCCCTTGGACTCAGACTTCCGGAGGACGGTCTGGGACCAAGGACGATTGTATCGGGAAACGGTCCAGCAGGGCTCACAGGAGGTGTGGCCTAGGGACCAACAATTTGTGGTACATTATCTATACAGGGCAGAGTTTTTGTGGATTGCACATGGGATTCCGATGGCCAGATACCCAGGGGCCGCTAAGTATGAGGCTTGGACGGGAATGTCGGTCATCGAGTGGGTTGTGTGCTTCCAGGAAAAGGCGCCATTTCGGAAAGAAGACACCCCAAGGTATTCCGTGAGGGGCATATTGAGTCCATGAAAGATTGAAATTTTTGTCCCAAGTTAGCGGAAAGGGAGAGTTTGTGAGAAAATACAAAAAGAAAAATCAATTTACGCTAACTTGTGCCAAAAAAAAAATATTCTATGAACTCGCCATGCCCCTCATTGAATACCTTGGGGTATCTTCTTTCCAAAATGGGGTCACATGTGGGGTATTTATGCTGCCCTGGCTTTTTAGGGGCCCGAAAGCATGAGAAGAAGTCTGGGATCCAAATGTCTAAAAATGCCCTCCTAAAAGGAATTTGGGCCGCTTTGCGCATCTAGGCTGCAAAAAAGTGTCACACATCTGGTATCGCCGTACTCAGGAGAAGTTGGGCAATGTGTTTTGGGGTGTCATTTTACATATACCCATGCTGGGTGAGATAATATCTTGGTCAAATGCCAACTTTGTATAAAAAAATGGGAAAAGTTGTCTTTTGCCAAGATATTTCTCTCACCCAGCATGGGTATATGTAAAATGACACCCCAAAACACATTCCCCAACTTCTCCTGAGTACGGCGATACCAGATGTGTGACACTTTTTTGCAGCCAAGGTGGGCAAAGGGGCACACATTCCAAAGAGCACCTTTAGGATTTCACAGGTCATTTTTTACACATTTTGATTTCAAACTACTTACCACACATTAGGGTCCCTAGAATGCCAGGGCAGTATAACTACCCCACAAGTGACCCCATTTTGGAAAGAAGACACCCCAAGGTATTCCGTGAGGGGCATGGCGAGTTCCTAGAATTTTTTATTTTCTGTCACAAGTTAGCGGAAAATGATGATTTTTTTTAATTTTATTTTTTCTTACAAAGTCTCATATTCCACTAACTTGTGACAAAAAATAAAAAATTCTAGGAACTCGCCATGCCCCTCACGGAGTACCTTGGGGTGTCTTCTTTCCAAAATGGGGTCACTTGTGGGGTAGTTATACTGCCCTGGCAATTTAGGGGCCCAGATGTGTGAGAAGTAGTTTGCAATAAAAATGTGTAAAAAATGGCCTGCGAAATCCGAAAGGTGCACTTTGGAATATGTGCCCCTTTGCCCACCTAGGCTGCAAAAAAGTGTGACATATGTGGTATCACCATACTCAGGAGAAGTTGGGGAATATGTTTTGGGGTATCATTTTACATATACCCATGCTGGGTGAAATAAATATCTTGCCAACTTTGTATAAAAAAATTGGAAAAGTTGTCTTTTGCCAAGATATTTCTCTCACCCAGCATGGGTATATGTAAAATGACACCCCAAAACACATTCCCCAACTTTTCCTGAGTACGGTGATACCAGATGTGTCACACTTTTTTGCAGCCTAGGTGGGCAAATGGACCCACATTCCAAAGTGCACCTTTCGGATTTCACCGGTCATTTTTTACAGATTTTGATTGCAAACTTCTTCTCACACATCTGGGCCCCTAAATTGCCAGGGCAGTATAACTACGCCACAAGTGACCCCATTTTGGCAAGAAGACACCCCAAGGTATTTTGTGATGGGCATAGTGAGTTCATGGAACTTTTTATTTTTTGTCACAAGTTAGTGGAATATGAGACTTTGTAAGAAAAAAAAATAAAAAAAATCATCATTTTCCGCTAACTTGTGACAAAAAATAAAAAGTTCTATGAACTCACTATGCCCATCAGCGAATACCTTAGGGTGTCTATTTTCCGAAATGGGGTCATTTGTGGGGTTTTTCTACTGTCTGGGCATTGTAGAACCTCAGGAAACATGACAGGTGCTCAGAAAGTCAGAGCTGCTTCAAAAAGCGGAAATTCACATTTTTGTACCATAGTTTGTAAACGCTATACCTTTTACCCAAACCATTTTTTTTTTTGCCCAAACATTTTTTTTAATCAAAAACATGTAGAACAATAAATTTAGCAAAAAATGCAAATATGGATGTCGTTTTTTTTTGCCAAATTTTACAACGGAAAGTGAAAAATGTCATTTTGTTGCAAAAAATCGTTAAATTTTGATTAATAACAAAAAAAGTAAAAATGACAGCAGCAATGAAATACCACCAAATGAAAGCTCTATTAGTGAGAAGAAAAGGAGGTAAAATTCATTTGGGTGGTAAGTTGCATGACCGAGCAATAAACGGTGAAAGTAGTGTAGTGCAGAAGTGTAAAAAGTGGCCTGGTCATTAAGGGGGTTTCAGCTAGCGGGGTTGAAGTGGTTTTTAAAGGGAACCTGTCACCGGGATTTTGTGTATAGAGCTGAGGACATGGGTTGCTAGATGGCCGCTAGCACATCCGCAATATCCAGTCCCCATAGCTCTGTGTGCATTTATTGTTAAAAAAAAATGATTTGATACATATGCAGATTAACCTGAGATGAGTCCTGTCCCTGAGATGAGGTTAATTTGCATATGTATCAAATCGTTTTTTTTACTCAATAAAAGCACACAGAGCTTTGGGGACTGGATACTGCGGATGTGCTAGCATCCCTTCAAAAATAAGCTATCTAGAACACTTCCCTCACTGCATATCTAATTGTCTACTAATGAAACTGGCACTGTTCTCAATGTGAATATAACAAGTAGTACAGCAATTTCCCCAGTTTTTCTTTATAGTTGGCCCATCTGCTGCTGGTGATTCTTAAGAAGAGGGGAAATGCAAATGTCTTAACGACATCCCACTGTCTTTTGAGGGTGGCTGGTTCAGGTCCTCAATCAGCAGAGACGTCTTTTGGCATTGCTGCAGATGAATGGGTTAAATGGCTGCTTGAGTGCTCCAGTGTTAAGAGTCTATGTTCTGACCCCAGCTGTTAACCCTTTGATCATGCAGCAATCTACACTGTGGCATGATCGAAGGGAACTCCACCTGTGATTGTACTTTGATCTGCACTGTGAGCCTTCTGTTAGGGCACACTAACACAGAGCATAGTTTATTAGCATAGAGTAGTATGCTAATCTATATATATATATATATATCTATATATGTATGTGTGTGTATGTTCCGTGAAAACTCTAAAACGCAACCATCCATTTCAACGAACCTTGGTATACACATCCCTTGCTACCTGGAAAGAAATCTTGCGGGGGTCTCAGCTCTTTAGGACGTACTGTTCCGGAGATATTCCCCAAAAAATGACCTGCATTAGGCTACTTTCACACTAGCGTTCGATCGGATCCGTTCTGAACGGATCCGATCGTAATAATGCAGACGGAGGCTCCGTTCAGAACGGATCCGTCTGCATTATATTAGCTAAAAAAAGCTAAGTGTGAAAATAGCCTCGGACGGATCCGTCCAGACTTTCAATGTAAAGTCAATGGGGGACGGATCCGCTTGAAGATTGAGCCATATTGTGGCATCTTCAAACGGATCCGTCCCCATTGACTTACATTGTAAGTCTGGACGGATCCGCACGAATCCGCACGCCTCCGCACGGCCAGGCGGACACCCGAACGCTGCAAGCAGCGTTCAGCTGTCCGCCTGTCCGTGCGGAGGCGAGCGGAGCGGAGGCTGAACGCCGCCAGACTGATGCAGTCTGAGCGGATCCGCTCCATTCAGACTGCATCAGGGCTGGACGGCTGCGTTCGGGTCCGCTCGTGAGCTCCTTCAAACGGAGCTCACGAGCGGACCAGCGAACGCTAGTGTGAAAGGAGCCTTAGCCAATACAATAGTTTACTCACAGGTTGAATTTATGGTAGAATGTGGTCGTTTGACGAGAATTCACAGAAATACCACCATTCTAAAACATAACCTTTAATGCTTGTATATTAAAAAGTTAATACACCCTTATAGTTATAAATAAATAATAATCAAAAAGAAAAAGAAAATCTAAGGTCAGGTTGCTATTCCCTTGCACAGTGTATGCAGGAGGGTAAGGAGATGTTAGTGGGGCCTATTGGGGAGGGGGGTATCCCTAATTCTGGCCCTAGTCAGGAGACCCTACCTAAATACGGAATAGGGCGATCCCGTTTCTTGTGCCTCCTAGTATCCCTGGGTTGACCCTAGCACGGGAGGGATTCCAACCTGTGGAATAGATAGCCCTATCGGAGACCTAGGCTATTATAAGTACAGAAAATAATAAATAATTAAGTGCAAATACCCGGATGAAGTGACGGAAAACACCCTAATTAATAGGTGAGATAAATAGTATAAAGTATTAGAAAAAATAATACATAGAAATGTCCAATATCGTCCCTACGCGTTTCACCTGGTTGGTGTCAGGCTCATCAGGGGACATATCTGACCATAGAGTACCTATCACCATTAGTAGTCACCTGAGCACTTCAAATTATGTTATATACAAGTTAATTTAATTACTTTTTTTTTTCTTTTTCTTTTTTATGATAGTAAGGAAATCACTGGAACACGTGATAAAAATTTGATAAAAATGTATTACCAGCTACTGACTGACTATTCGTTATAGAGAATCACCAGTCCAGTTTATAGAACACAAGATATCAGTCATACAGATATAATCTAGGTACTAATATTTAAAGTGACCTAGAAAGACCCCTGTATCTAGTGTTCTAGGCTGAAGCCAAATGGGGTATACCAATTTACATATACATGTGTATGACCCGCATCTGAGACAGATAAAGTGATGCCCAATTATTCATTTTCCAACGGTCACTAAATGTATATATCTGAATAGTGTCAGGGGTAGTGAGATACAAATAAATCTACTACATGTGGTATATAGCAATGGTTTGTGGCCACTCAGGGAAGGTTACCGGACCAGATGAATAATACATAACAGATTATCAGTGTTTTAGGGGCTGGTATCAAAACAAGTATTACTGATCTGATTAGCGTTACTTGCGTTCCCTTTATAATTGTTCAGATGGATCATCAGCGATGTACAGAAAATAGGAGGCCAATAGCGGTGGGGGCATCATGAAGACTCATAGGCACACTGGCAATGACGTCCGGCAGATATACGTCCTGCATTAGCCAATACAAGCCTGCCAGCCATTCACTTAAATCCTAACTGCCATACACACGGTCACATGTCCCTTGTCAGCCAATAGAAGCTCGCAGGTCCTACTCCAGGTTGCCATAACAACTGATCACAGGTTTTAGCAGTTCGCAGGTCCTTAAATATTCAGTCATATGACGTATGACATCACAACTACGCTGCTACATGTATGGGGGGCAGGGGCCACTATTAAATGAACAGGTGCTGTAGAATTCACTGTTAAAGGGGCGGTCACTGTTAAAAGGGCGGCCACTGTGAAAGGCACTGTTAAAGGGGCGGTCATTGTTAAAGGGACTGCCACTGTGAAAGTCACTGTTAAAGGGAAGGCCACTGTAAAAGTCACCGTTTAAGGGGCGGCCACTGTGAAAGTCACTGTTAAAGGGGTGGTCACCGTTAAAAGGGCTGCCATTGTGAAAGTCACTGTTAATATAAAATTTTAATAAATAAATACCCGAGCAACTCCGGGTCATCAGGTAGTTTTTGATATTATATAACCGGATCTGTTCTAAACTGATGCAGCGGGTTGCATTATTCAAACTGATGCAATTTCTTCTGGTTTAGAGATCCTCTGCCAGATCTCAAAACCGGAAAGATAAACGCAGATGTGAAAGTAGTCCGAGCTGGTCATAATCATTATACCTGAAGGTTCTTATAGGTAATTATAATATATGCCCCTGGATGTTGACTTATTTTACATACTTGTGGCGATGAATACATAGAACAATGGGGAACATTTATTGAAACTGGTGTAAAGGAAAACTGTCTTAGTTGCCCATAGCAACCAATCATATTCCACCTTACAATTTCCAAAGAAGCTCTAAGTGAAAGGTATAATCTGATCGGTTATTTTTGGCAACTAAGCCAGTTTTCCTTTACACCAGTTTTGATAAATCTCCCACAATATGTTCCAAAACCTCTATAATGCTCATTTAAAGAGCCAAGTGGCTTATTATACAAATGGTTGGGATTCAATAACAGGTTTTCTAGAACTGTTGATATAAATCAGATTGTTGGCTAAAAGCATCATTATAACTGTTCTATACTATCCCATCTTCCAGAATACACCTGTCGATCGAACCCTGCTGAAGCCTCTACCCCACCCCTGAAGGTGCTCTGTCCCATTAGAGCATGCAAGTGCAATATAATTTATGATCACTCACCAGTATCTAGACGAAATTGGTTCATCGAGATAAAATCCAGGATGTAAGGGGTCAGGGTGGCATCTGCTTTCCCTAGACTCACTGAAGAGGCTTTTGGGTTTTCCCTTATCACCTGCTCAATGTAACCAGCCACCTGTGGGCTGTAGGGATGCCACAGCGACGCCTTGTCTTGCCATTCCCAAACCAGCACTGCTCCTCTGTCTAGCATCATGCTTAAAATTTCTTTTTTTTTCCTTTAAAAAAATAGGGTACAAAGTTGAGGACCCGTAGAAAATTCACACTTCCGTTTTAGTCATATCCTGGGTGTTAAGAATCCTTCCTGATTAAAGACATCTGTCTTCTAAATGTTGATCTTTAGTCTTTTAGACACAAGTTACAGTCTTCATGGCTGATCTTCCATATCCTACCATGTTGTCAGTCTTCTGCATATTCTCTAATATCTTTCTTTCTAATATCACTTTCCTACCCTTCTTTTTTTTTTTCCCTTTAAGACACTTCTCTCATCAAGACTTTTCCCTCTGTTTAAAGAAGCTTTCTTCACTCTTCCTCTCTGTAGCACCTTCCTTCTTGCAGTCCTGGGCAAATTCTTAGTAATAGTGGCTTGAGCTGTGTTTCCCATGCAGCTGGGTGTTGGGCGGAATATCCAAGAAAAGAGAAGGAGGGGGGGGGGGGGGTTAGTGTAGAGTAGCAGGGGTTGTTCAGTCTTCTTGCAAAACACTTTGTTCAGTACCCCTCCTCCTTCTCTTGGGGACAGATTTTTCAAACCTATGGGTCCCTTTGTGTGCAGTTAATGACCAATCAGTGCTTGACCCATTCACCACTTATCTGTCTCCAGAACCAAGCCTCCAGTTTTCCTTCTTTTGTACTTTGTCTCCTGTTCCCCATAGTAACTCCTTTCATTCTGTTCTTCCCCTCCCCCTCTCATTCAATTGTAAAAAGAGCTGAAAATCTTTAATGAGCTAGTGGGCTGTCTGACCTGCTATTCTGAGCTGGGATCCCAGGATCCCAGGATTGCACTACAATACACCCAGATGACCCCTCATGCCTCCTGCTGCCCTCATTCCATTATTGTGATTATTCTCAGTCTGCCTGAACATCTCTCATTACAAAAACCTTGGGAAAGAATTTCCTAGGATATCTTTCTACTGCAACTAATATTGTTCATGATGAAAATTACAATCCATAGGTAGTAGAGATGAGATAATTTCTTGAAATTCATTTTGACCCGAATCAGTAAAAAAATGATTTGGGTCCTAATCAATTCTATCTGATTAAACGTACTCCAAGTGGCCAGCAAATTGCTGTATGATACTGTGAGCTCTCCTAGGACTCATATTTTTCTCTCTTTTCTTTATTTTTTTAAAAATCATTTTCTTTCTTTCTCAACCCTCCTTACCCCTATCAAGTCATAACACAAAGACCGCAATAGCAGTGGCGACTCTAGGAGCAATATATATGGGGGGCACAAAGATACCACAGTCAAAAATGGGGGGGGGGGCAAAAACAAAATAAGTATATATAAATAGGATTACAAAATACGAGAGACTTGCTGTATGCAGGGATACATTTATAATAAAGCAATTTACTTACAAAAGAAGCTATTCAGTCGTCTGCTGTGCCGTCCTCTGCTTGCTTCCGCGGATTCTTTCCCCTTCTTTTCTGTCTCTCGAGACATTATGCCTCTCATTACTAACATAGTACATAAGGGCGAAAAAAGACATTTGTCCATCCAGTTCGGCCTGTCATCCTGCAAGTTGATCCAGAGGAAGGCAAAAAAAAAACTGTGAGGTAGAAGCCAATTTTCCTCACTTTAGGGGAATAAAAAATTCCTTCCCGACTCCAATCAGGCAATCAGAATAACTCCCTGGATCAACGACCCCTCTCTAGTAGCGATATCCTGTAATATTATTACACTCCAGAAATACATCCAGGCCCCTCTTCAATTCCTTTATTGTGCTCACCATCACCACCTACTCAGGCAGAGAGTTCCATAGACTCACTGCTCTTACCCTAAAGAATCCTCTTCTATGTTTGTGTACAAACCTTCTTTCCTCTAGACGCAGAGGATGTCCCCTCGTCACAGTCCTGGGGATAAATAGATGATGGGATAGATCTCTGTACTGACCCCTGATATATTTATGCATAGTAATTAGATCTCCCCTCAGTCGTCTTTTTTCTAAAGTGAATAACCCTAATTTTGATAATCTTTTAGGGTACTGTAGTTTCCCCATTCCAGTTATTAGCCCCCATTATGCCTCTCATCACTCCCATATCAGCCCCCATGCCTCTCATTAGCCCCCATATCAGCCCTTATACCTCATTAGCCCCAATTATAAGCCATTATGCCTCATTAGCCCACATTATGCCTCTTATTAGCCCCCATTATAAGCCATTATGCCTCATTAGCCCACATGATGCCTCTTATTAGCCCCCATATGCCTAATTAGCTCCCATATGCCTAATTATCCCCCATTTGTCATGACCGGCGTGCCGATCACATACGTGACACAAAGGGAGGGAGAAGGGAAGGCCATGTCCAAGGGAGAGGGAAAGGTGGTGACCCATAACTCACCTTGAGGCTGGCACCTGACTGCCCTGACGTCCCTAGATGGGTTCCTCACCCTTACGCCGATCACGTGCCTAAAACCCTGGCTTTTCCTAAGATGAGCCCTATGTAGTGAATAGGGCGGTGGGAGCACTAGTCCGCACCACTAAGACTAAAGGAAAACACCAAGGAGCGGACAGACAATACAGACAAAACATATAATCCCAGGTGGGCGACCACAGTGGACAACAAAAGCCCAACAGGGATCCGGAGGGTAACACTCTGGAACAACAACCAGGGATCTCCAGCTCCAGTGGGTCAGTATAGAAGTCCAGGCAGGAAGCTCTATATCTGGCAACCAGAGAAGTGGGAGAGGAGAATATAAGGAGGTTGGGAGTGACAGACAAGAAACAGCTGAGGAGAAGAAGCTACGGATCCCTGAGTGAGACAAAAAGGATTGCAAGGCAAACACAGAAAACTATAATTAAGAAACAGCGTGATCTTTAGACATAGAGCGCGCAGCCACCCGCTGCGACTTCCTGACCCCGGGTATAACGGAGTCAGACGTGGCTCTTGACACCCTCGTGACACCATTATGCCTATTAGCCCCCATTATGCCTCATTAGCCCCCATATGCCTCATTAGCCCCCATATGCCTATAATAGTCTAATTAGCCCCCATTTTGTCTCTAATTAGCCCCCATGATGCCTCTCATTAGCCCCATTATGCATCATTAGCCCACATATGCCCCCAATTAGCCCCCATAGCCCCCAATTAGCCCCCATATGCCTTCAAATTAGCCCCCATTATGCCCCTAGCAGCCACATTTTTTATAAAATAAAAAAAACACTTACCTCTCCTGCTCCTGGACGGACGCCGCCGACTGTGCTCTGAACTGGCGCGCACAGCGTGAGGTGTGCGCAGCCCTGCACAGCCGACAGCTGAGGACCAGGAAGTGGTAAGTACAGAGCGTTCGCCACTTCCTGGTCCTTCGGTACTAATGAGCACTTCCATAATGGAAGCGCTCATTAGTATTCATCTGGGGGAATCAGCGGGGGAGGGGGCACCCGGGGGGCAAAGAACAACATAGGGGGGGGGGGGGGCCACTACGCAATAGTAAATAATGTCAGAGTGACACTGGTATATATATATATATATATCTATAGCTATGGCTGAAAGCATGTTAACAAACAGTCTGTTTAAAAACACACTGCACTCTCGGATTTGTTATGCCTGCTCATGTTTATACACACACTGTGGTATCAGAAAAAAACAATGCCTTTGTTACGACTGTTGTGTAACTAAGTACAAGGACAGTGAGGCTCTGATCTGAAACCACCACTCTGTCCTTACCTGCTTGCAGTACAAGTCCTAATTGGCTAGACCACAACCGGTTGACGGTCCTTACACTACCTAAGTACAGAGATGGACAAACCAACGTGCTGACAGACAAACACAATAAGCAGAGTTGACAGAAAATGTATCAAAACCAGAAGGCAGCAAGGTACCAAACGAAAGGCAGAGAATGGTGAAAACCAAGCCGAGGTCAGAAACACAGGGAAGCAATCAGAAAATTAGCAACACAGAAAAAAGGAGAACACGCGAGTGTGCCACAATAGATTATTACTGGCAGAAGGGGATTAAAATAGATTGTTAGGTCCCTGCACCAAAACCTGATTGGTCTGGCACTCCATAAAGGTCAGACAGAAAACTAAACATGACTGAGCAGATTGACTGTTAATAAGTCCATTGCCTATCTCCCTATACGCACGCTCGATGCGGGGAGAAACAGATTATCGCGCAAGGTTGCTAAGGATGCATCACCAGGAGAAGTGGCTCAACAACGCATCTCTCCTGCCGTGGCTGCACTGAAGCTGAAGATTGTGTTGCTGGAGCCCGGACTAGTAAGTGTATTACGATGCTGCCCCTTTTAGAAGCTGCCAACGGACCCTCAACATGGAGAGCAGGCTTAAAGGGAAATTAGAGATTACATTTTCTCTTAAAAATGAAGAGCATGGACATCTCGAGCTTCGACCCATGTTCTCTCCTCAAAACCATATCCTTTCCAATGGATAAGATACTGAAGGCAGCCCTGAACCGTCCAAGAGTCCAGAACTTTATGCACCTCATACTATAATTCACCTTGGATTATAACTAGATCATGGGATTTAGAAGAAGGAATGATCGGAGGAAAGTATTTCTTAAGTAATGATTTATGGAAAACATTATGTACCAGGAATGAGGATGGTAATTGAAGGTGGAAAGATATTTGTGAAGGCACAAATTCTTAGTGGAAAGCCATGCAAGTTCTACCTGAAGTAAATTTGCTTTTTATTGGCTTGTTTATAATCGATGCTTTGAGCTTTTTCCAGGCTCTTGCATGCCTGAGCCCAAACTGTGCACAGATCATTCATGATGGCATCCACCTCAGTATTCACTGAACTTAATCCAGAAACTGATGAACAATGCAGATTCAAACTAGAGATGAGCAAATTTCTAAAAATATTGTGTTAAAAAACTGCTATTTCCTGACTGCTGAGAGCCTGCATAGTAGTATAGAACACTGCATTGCAGACACATGCATAGGGAGTCTGCTGTGCTAGTGAAACAGTACATTTTAGTCAGTATGACATGCAGATTACAGGTGTCACTCTTAGAATAACTTCACACTCCACTTATTTGGTCAGTTACGGGGCTAAAACTGACCAAAGAATTCAAGTTTAAGCTTAGCTTAACAGGTCAATGTTAGCGCCAAGAAGAAGCGCACTCCGTTTACACTGTCGCCAGCTGATTCCACATAGATTTCTAAAGAACCTGTTCTGTTACACGCTGAAACAAGTAGCATGAGGAGTCAACACAGTGGCCCAGTCACAGAGTGCTGAGGTTGGGAATCGCATGAGGAGTCAACACAGTGGCCCTAGTCACACAGTGGGGAGGGTGGGAATCGCATGAGGAGTCGCATAAGTTGTCAACACAGTGATCCAGTCACAGAGTGGGGAGGGTGGGAATCGCATGAGGAATTGTATGAGTCGTCAACACAGTGGCCCAGTCACAAAGTGGTGAGGGTGGGAATCGCACGAGGAATCACATGAGTCATCAACACAGTGGCCCAAACACAGAGTGGGCCATGCTGATTGTCCTCCGGCGGCTTGATGAAAAATTCCCACAATGCCGAATATGGCAACACAGTGGCCCAGTCACAGAGTGGTGAGGGTGGAAATCACACAAGTAAATCACATGAGTTGTCATAACAGTGGCCCAGTCACAGAATGGTGATGGTCAGAATTATATGAGGAATAGCATGAGTCGTCAACACAGTTGCCCAATCACAGAGTGGCAAGTGTGGGAATCGCATTAGTCGTCAACACAGTGGCCCAGTCACAGCGTGGGCCATGCTGATCGTCCTCCAGTGGCTCGATGAAAAAGTCCCACACCATCAAGTATGGCATTTTCCCCCAACCACTCCATGCTGACAAGCCTGCTACCGCTGCCTCCGTGGACCCATGCACCCCTACTTCTTTCTGGATAGGTAGGCCCCTGCATAGCAGGCAGTCTACCCTGGGCACGTTTGGCTACAGATCTCACACTGCTGCCATCTTGCTGACTCACGGACACTCTATCATCCTTCTGGCTCAGCCGCTGCCTCACGCACGAACTGTAACCCTTATCTCCTGATGAATGATGAAGCCCCCTCTTCACCCAGCTCTATCATCGTTGCTACTTGCCCGCCTACCGGAGGAAGCAGCGGATTTCTTCTCCTCACCTGTCTGCTGGACATACTGTACTGTAACATTAACTGCAAGGGTAAAAGAGCAATAGTATCAGGCCGCAATTTCGCAACCACTTACAACTACTGATTGACACATTGAATTAAGTGTAAAAGAATTTGAATACCCTAAAATGTGTAGTATCAAACCAGGTTTGGGTCAAAAACACAGGACAGGTGCAGATCTATCCATTATACCTTATTTGCTTTTGGCTCACAAAAATTATAGTAATACAGTAACTGATCAAATAACTGAAGTGTGTAGTATCAGGCCGCTATTTCACACCAACTCCACAACTACTGATTGAGGCATCAAATCTGACCACCCTAAAAATAATTTGACCACCCTAAGTGTATGGAGAAGTTTTTTGCTTCGGCGAAAGGCGGCCTTGGCAGCTAACCCTTTGTTCTCGGCATTTATGGTGTGATCACCTCTAGTATCTTTTTTTATCCCTTTCTTAAGACCCAGGAGTGTGCTTTCTTCACCCATGCAGCATGCTAGACCGCAAGTACTTATACAGTTGTTCAAAATAATAGCAGTCAGACATCACTAACCTGATCAATCACTGTTTTGGTAGAAATTATATTTCTACATGGCAAATAATTTACTAGCAGGTGTAGTAGAGTAATAAAAACCCAACAGACCCAACAGTCATGACATGCATGCTGCTGATTCTCTGTAATTCAATCATTTATTGAAAGGGGCATGTTCAAAATAATAGCAGTGTGGAGTTCAATGAGTGAGGTCATTCATTCTTTTTAAAAACAGGTGGCAATTATTGCCCTTATTTAAGGAAGGAAGGCAGCAAATGTTGTACACGCTGATTACAGTGCAGTTCTCTCTGAAATTCTGAGGAAACTGGGTTGTTCCAGACATTGTTCAGAAGAAGCGTACCTTGATTAAAAAGTTGATTGGAGAGGGGAAAAAAATATAAAGAAGTGCAGAAAATGATAGGCTGCTCAGCTAAAATGATCACAAATGCTTTAAAATGGCAACCAAAACCTGAAAGACGTGGAAGAAAGCAAAAAACTACAATTCAAATGGATAGAAGAATAACCAAAATGGCAAGGACACAGCCAACAATCAGCTCCAGGAAGATCAAAGAGGGTCTAAAGTTACCTTTGAGAATACTTGCCACCAATATGATAACCGGATCAATAGTTTTAATACTACAAAGAAGGCAAAAACATGTAAACTGAGCCACAAACAAATTGCAACGCCACACTTTGGTGAGAAAGTGGTAAATACAAACTTTATTAAAGGTAAAATATTACAATACAGTACATAGATAATTATTTTAGTCAGCAGCCATAACAAAATGGAGGACACAAAACCAAGGAGGAGGCTGAGGGGTCAGCACATACGGGACACAGCATGAAAAAAGCAGGCATCCACATTCACCTGTCTATAAGGTGCATGAAGCTCCCGGGCAAAACCAAGGAAAAAGGAAAGAGCAAAAGTGACATGTGGAGAAACATAAATGTAGTAAATACCCGCCATGTGCTGGCTCCTCAGCCGCCACCTTCTAACGGGGATGCCCGGAAGTAGCCAGCGTGTCTGGCGAAACGGCGTTAGGAGGCGGCGGCTGAGGAGCCAGCACACGGCGGGTATTTACTACATTTATGTTAGGTATCGCCGCGTCCATATCGACAGCTCTATAAAAATATCACATGACTAGGGATGAGCGAACCCGAACTGTATAGTTCGGGTTCGTACCGAATTTTGGGGTGTCCGTGACATGAACCCGAACATTTTCGTAAAAGTCCGGGTTCGGGTTCGGTGTTTGTCGCTAGTGTTGATCACGAATATTCGAATTGCGAATTTTTATCGCGAATTTCGGCACTTCGAGAATTCACGAGTATTACGAATTTCGCAAAATATTTTCGTAATTGCGAATATTCAATTTTTGTGAAAATACCAGTTCATGCGAATTTTATGCAAATTTTCGCAATCAAGAAAATAATGCCTGGAGATCATGAATTCGCGAATTCTCAAATATATGGCGAATATTCACCAAAATATTCACGAAATATCGTGAATTCGAATAATGCCTCTGCTGCTCATCACTATTCGTCGCTTTCTTGGCGCTTTTTGAAAGGCTGCAAAGCAGCCAATCAACAAGCGTCATACTACTTGCCCCAAGAGGCCCTCACAGCCATGCCTACTATTGGCATGGCTGTGATTGGCCAGTGCAGCATGTGACCCAGCCTCTATTTAAGCTGTAGTCACGTAGCGCCGCACGTCACTCTGCTGTGATCAGTGTAGGGAGAGGTTGCAGCTGCGACGTTAGGGCGAGATTAGGCAGTGATTAACTCCTCCAAGACTTCATTCAGAGATCGATCTGCAGCTGTGGATGATTGAACTGCTGCTATTCAATTGCTCACTGTTTTTAGGCTGCCCAGAGCGTTTTTCAGTCACTTTTTTTTGGGGTGATCGGTGGCCATTTTGTGTCTTCTGGTGCACCAGCACAAGCTGCCACTAAGTACATTTAACCCTCAATAGTGTGGTTATTTTTTGGCTATATCCTACATCAGGGTGAAGCTGTCACACCAAGGGCATTTAACCATCAATAGTGTGGTTATTTTTTGGCCATATACTACATCAGGGGCAAGCTGTCACCAAGTGCATTTAACCCTCAATAGTGTGGTTGTTTTTTTAGCTATATCCTACATCAGGGTGAAGCTGTCACACCAAGTGCATTTAACCATCAATAGTGTGGTTATTTTTTGGCCATATACTACATCAGGGGCAAGCTGTCACCAAGTGCATTTAACCCTCAATAGTGTGGTTGTTTTTTGGCTATATCCTACATCAGGGTGAAGCTGTCACACCAAGTGCATTTAACCATCAATAGTGTGGTTATTTTTTGGCCATATACTACATCCGGGGCAAGCTGTCACCAAGTGCATTTAACCCTCAATAGTGTGGTTGTTTTTTGGCTATATCCTACATCAGGGTGAAGCTGTCACACCAAGTGCATTTAACCATCAATAATGTGGTTATTTTTGGCCATATACTACATCAGGGGCAAGCTGAGCCTGTCACCAAGTGCATTTAACCCTCAATAGTGTGGTTGTCTTTTGGCTATATCCTACATCAGGGTGAAGCTGTCACACCAAGTGCATTTAACCATAAATAGTGTGGTTATTTTTGGGCTATATCCTACATCAGGGTCAAGCTGTCACACCAAGTGCATTTAACCATCAATAGTGTGGTTATTTTTTGGCCATATTACAGTCTAATTCTGTCTGTAAACGTATACCTGTCACCCAGCGCCTAACTAATAGGCCTCAAATTTACAGTCAGCTAAATCTGTGGTTATTGCTGCAGCTGGGCAAGTTATTTAGTGTCCGTCAAAGCACAGTTTTTGTTCTGGGTTGAAATACAATTCCCAATTTAGCAATTATCTAAATTAGTGGTTTCTGCTGTATCAGGCCTACTTAAAATTTATCCCTAAAAGGGTATATAAGTTTCAAGGTGCGCATAGAGTCATTCTCAATAACTTCACACACACGCTACTGTGCATATCCCAGTCTAATTCTGTCCGTAAATGTATACCTGTCACCCAGCGCCTAAATAATAGGCCTCAAATTTATATTCATCCAAATCTGTCATTATTGCTGTAGCTGGTCAAGATATTTAGTGTCCGTCAAAGCACAGTTTTTGTTCTGGGTTGAAATACAATTCCCAATTTTGCAATTTCCTAATTTAGTGGTTTCTGCTGTATCAGACCTACTTTAAATTTATCACTAAAAGGGTTTATAAGATTCAAGGTGCACATAGGGTTATTCTCAATAACTTCACACACGCTACTGTGCATATCCCAGTCTAATTCTGTCTGTAAACGTATACCTGTCACCCAGCGCCTAAATAATATGCCTCAAATTTATAGTCAGCTAAATCTGTGGTTATTGCTGTAGCTGGGCAAGTTATTTAGTGTCCGTCAAAGCACAGTTTTTGTTCTGGGTTGAAATACAATTCCCAATTGTCACAACCAGACAGCTGAGAAGCTCTGACAGAGGCTTTTCAGAACCTCCTCCTTGAGTTTCTGTGTTGTGGTATTCAGCTCCTCCTCTCGTCAGCCTCTCTCAAGCTGTCATGTGTTGGACTAATTGCCGCCCTTTAAATTCTTACCCAGAAGGCTTTTCTGAGCGGCTTATACTTCTTCCTGGAGTGTGTGTGCACGCTGATCTGTCCTCCTGTTTGCTTCAAAGCTAAGTGTACCTTTATCTGTTAATATCTGTTTGCTGGATCCCAGGTGACCCTGACTCCCTCCGTATCTTGTGTAGGGAGCCGGTGGTCGTGTCCCCTCACTATTGTAGGGTGCTCAGGGCTTTATAGTCAAGGTTCGTGGATATGCAAACCTCCACCATTCGGATCTTTGCATAGGCTGAGCAGCCAGGGAAAGTGCCAGGTCTTCTGCAGGGGTCTCCCTTGGTTCCTTAGTTTTTGGATCCAGCGAGTTGTTTATACATGTTGCTTTGCCTTATTTGCTGTACACCGTCCGTAACATTATAAGCCGCCGTAACCGTCTCAAGCATGGATCCGGTTTCACTTTTGGCTGAACGCCTTCAGGGTCTTTCATTGGAGGTAGCTGATCTCCGCAGGACTTTTTCTCAGCTTCAAGTGACCGGTTCAGCTGGCGTTCATGGAGTTTGCGCTGAGCCTAAGATCTCGCTCCCGGATACGTTCTCCGGGGGTAGTGAGAATTTTGTGCGTTTTAGAGAGGCTTGCAAACTCCATTTTCACCTTCTTCCCCATTCTTCTGGTGATGAGGAACGGAGGGTGGGGATCATTATATCGCTGCTCAGGGGTAACGCTCAGTCCTGGGCCTTTTCGCTGCCGGAGGGGGCACGGCCCCTCCGTTCAGTGGATGAATTCTTTTTATCCCTGGGTCAGATATATGATGATCCGGATCGTATTGCTCTGGCGGAGTCTAGACTACGTCTCCTATGCCAGGGTAAACAATCCGCAGAAATATACTGCTCAGAATTTCGGAGATGGGCAGTTGATACTGGTTGGAATGATGCTGCACTCCGAAGTCAATTTTGCCATGGTCTTTCAGAGGGATTGAAAGATGCATTCGCCTTTCATGAAAGGCCTATTTCTTTGGACTCTGCTATGTCTCAGGCCGTTCGTATTGACAGGCGTCTTAGAGAGAGAGGAGAGATCTCTCCTTCCTGTCATACTCGGTCCCAGGACTGTGCAGCGGTTCCATTCTCTGCGCAGGGGTCTCAGTCGCTGTCAGCCCCTTCTGAGCAGGAGCCCATGCAGCTGGGGTTGATTGCTTCTGACTAGGGATGAGCGAACTCGAACTGTATAGTTCGGGTTCGTACCGAATTTTGGGGTGTCCGTGACACGGACCCGAACCCGGACATTTTCGTAAAAGTCCGGGTTCGGGGTTCGTCGCTTTCTTGGCGCTTTTGTGACGCTTTCTTGGCGCTTTTTGAAAGGCTGCAAAGCAGCCAATCAACAAGCGTCATACTACTTGCCCCAAGAGGCCGTCACAGCCATGCCTACTATTGGCATGGCTGTGATTGGCCAGAGCACCATGTGACCCAGCCTCTATTTAAGCTGGAGTCACATAGCGCCGCCCGTCACTCTGCTCTGATTAGCGTAGGGAGAGGTTGCGGATGCGACAGTAGGGCGAGATTAGGCAGATTAACTCCTCCAAAGGACTTCACTTGATTAATCGATCGATCTGCAGCTGTGCATCATTGAGCTGCTGATACTCAAATGCTCACTCACTGTTTTTAGGCTGCCCAGACCGTTTGTCAGTCACTTTTTTATGGGGTGATCGGCGGCCATTTTGTGTCTTGTGCGGTGCTGCGACCAAGTGCATCCAAGCTGCGACCAAGTGCATTTAACCCTCAATGGTGTGGTTGTTTTTTGGCTAAAGCCTACATCAGGGTGAAGCTGTCACACCAAGTGCATTTAACCAGCAATAGTCTGTTCATTTTTTGGCCATATACTAAATCAGGGGCAAGCTGCGCCTGTCACCAATTGCATTTAACCCTCAATGGTGTGGTTGTTTTTTGGCTAAAGCCTACATCAGGGTGAAGCTGTCACACCAAGTGCATTTAACCAGCAATAGTCTGTTCATTTTTTGGCCATATACTAAATCAGGGGCAAGCTGCGCCTGTCACCAAGTGCATTTAACCCTCAATGGTGTGGTTGTTTTTTGGCTAAAGCCTACATCAGGGTGAAGCTGTCACACCAAGTGCATTTAACCAGCAATAGTCTGTTCATTTTTTGGCCATATACTACATCAGGGGCAAGCTGCGCCCGTTACCAAGTGCATTTAACCCTCAGTAGTGTGGTTGGTCAAGCTGTGACACCAAGTGCATTTAACCAGCAATAGTCTGTTCATTTTTTGGCCATATACTACATCAGGGGCAAGCTGCGCCCGTCACCAAGTGCATTTAACCAGCAATAGTGTGGTTATTTTTTGGCCATATCCCAGTCTAATTCTGTCACTAAATCCATACCGGTCACCCAGCGCCTAAATACTAGGCCTCAAATTTATATCCCGCTAAATCTCTCGTTACCGCTGTCCTGTTGTGGCTGGGAAAGTTATTTAGTGTCCGTCAAAGCACATTTTTTGTTCTGGGTTGAAGTACAATTCCCAATTTAGCAATTTCATAATTTAGTGGTTCCTGCTATATCAGAGCTATTTGAAATCTATCCCAAAAAGGGTATATAATATTCAAGGTGCACATAGGGTCATTCAGAATAACTTCACACACACGCTTCTGTGCATTTCCAAGTCTAATTCTGTCACTAAATCCATACCGGTCACCCAGCGCCTAAATACTAGGCCTCAAATTTATATCCCGCTAAATCTCTCGTTACCGCTGTCCTGTTGTGGCTGGGAAAGTTATTTAGTGTCCGTCAAAGCACATTTTTTGTTCTGGGTTGAAGTACAATTCCCAATTTAGCAATTTCATAATTTAGTGGTTCCTGCTATATCAGAGCTATTTGAAATCTATCCCAAAAAGGGTATATAATATTCAAGGTGCACATAGGGTCATTCAGAATAACTTCACACACACGCTTCTGTGCATTTCCAAGTCTAATTCTGTCACTAAATCCATACCGGTCACCCAGCGCCTAAATACTAGGCCTCAAATTTATATCCCGCTAAATCTCTCGTTACCGCTGTCCTGTTGTGGCTGGGAAAGTTATTTAGTGTCCGTCAAAGCACATTTTTTGTTCTGGGTTGAAGTACAATTCCCAATTTAGCAATTTCATAATTTAGTGGTTCCTGCTATATCAGAGCTATTTGAAATCTATCCCAAAAAGGGTATATAATATTCAAGGTGCACATAGGGTCATTCAGAATAACTTCACACACACGCTTCTGTGCATTTCCAAGTCTAATTCTGTCACTAAATCCATACCGGTCACCCAGCGCCTAAATACTAGGCCTCAAATTTATATCCCGCTAAATCTCTCGTTACCGCTGTCCTGTTGTGGCTGGGAAAGTTATTTAGTGTCCGTCAAAGCACATTTTTTGTTCTGGGTTGAAGTACAATTCCCAATTTAGCAATTTCATAATTTAGTGGTTCCTGCTATATCAGAGCTATTTGAAATCTATCCCAAAAAGGGTATATAATATTCAAGGTGCACATAGGGTCATTCAGAATAACTTCACACACACGCTACTGTGCATTTCCAAGTCTAATTCTGTCACTAAATCCATACCGGTCACCCAGCGCCTAAATACTAGGCCTCAAATTTATATCCCGCTAAATCTCTCGTTACCGCTGTCCTGTTGTGGCTGGGAAAGTTATTTAGTGTCCGTCAAAGCACATTTTTTGTTCTGGGTTGAAGTACAATTCCCAATTTAGCAATTTCATAATTTAGTGGTTCCTGCTATATCAGAGCTATTTGAAATCTATCCCTAAAAGGGTATATAATATTCAAGGTGCACATAGGGTCATTCAGAATAACTTCACACACACGCTACTGTGCATTTCCAAGTCTAATTCTGTCACTAAATCCATACCGGTCACCCAGCGCCTAAATACTAGGCCTCAAATTTATATCCCGCTAAATCTCTCGTTACCGCTGTCCTGTTGTAGCTGGGGAAGTTATTTAGTGTCCGTCAAAGCACATTTTTTGTTCTGGGTTGAAGTACAATTCCCAATTTAGCAATTTCATAATTTAGTGGTTCCTGCTATATCAGAGCTATTTGAAATCTATCCCAAAAAGGGTATATAATATTCAAGGTGCACATAGGGTCATTCAGAATAACTTCACACACACGCTTCTGTGCATTTCCAAGTCTAATTCTGTCACTAAATCCATACCGGTCACCCAGCGCCTAAATACTAGGCCTCAAATTTATATCCCGCTAAATCTCTCGTTACCGCTGTCCTGTTGTGGCTGGGAAAGTTATTTAGTGTCCGTCAAAGCACATTTTTTGTTCTGGGTTGAAGTACAATTCCCAATTTAGCAATTTCATAATTTAGTGGTTCCTGCTATATCAGAGCTATTTGAAATCTATCCCAAAAAGGGTATATAATATTCAAGGTGCACATTGGGTCATTCAGAATAACTTCACACACACGCTTCTGTGCATTTCCAAGTCTAATTCTGTCACTAAATCCATACCGGTCACCCAGCGCCTAAATACTAGGCCTCAAATTTATATCCCGCTAAATCTCTCGTTACCGCTGTCCTGTTGTGGCTGGGAAAGTTATTTAGTGTCCGTCAAAGCACATTTTTTGTTCTGGGTTGAAGTACAATTCCCAATTTAGCGATTTCATAATTTAGTGGTTCCTGCTATATCAGAGCTATTTGAAATCTATCCCTAAAAGGGTATATAATATTCAAGGTGCACATAGGGTCATTCAGAATAACTTCACACACACGCTACTGTGCATTTCCTAGTCTAATTCTGTCACTAAATCCATACCGGTCACCCAGCGCCTAAATACTAGGCCTCAAATTTATATCCCGCTAAATCTCTCGTTACCGCTGTCCTGTTGTAGCTGGGAAAGTTATTTAGTGTCCGTCAAAGCACATTTTTTGTTCTGGGTTGAAGTACAATTCCCAATTTAGCAATTTCATAATTTAGTGGTTCCTGCTATATCAGAGCTATTTGAAATCTATCCCTAAAAGGGTATATAATATTCAAGGTGCACATAGGGTCATTCAGAATAACTTCACACACACGCTACTGTGCATTTCCAAGTCTAATTCTGTCACTAAATCCATACCGGTCACCCAGCGCCTAAATACTAGGCCTCAAATTTATATCCCGCTAAATCTCTCGTTACCGCTGTCCTGTTGTAGCTGGGAAAGTTATTTAGTGTCCGTCAAAGCACATTTTTTGTTCTGGGTTGAAGTACAATTCCCAATTTAGCAATTTCATAATTTAGTGGTTCCTGCTATATCAGAGCTATTTGAAATCTATCCCAAAAAGGGTATATAATATTCAAGGTGCACATAGGGTCATTCAGAATAACTTCACACACACGCTTCTGTGCATTTCCAAGTCTAATTCTGTCACTAAATCCATACCGGTCACCCAGCGCCTAAATACTAGGCCTCAAATTTATATCCCGCTGAATTTGAATACAATACATTGGGCCAAATAATATATTTGTTGTTGTGGTGAACCATAACAATGAGAAAAACATCTAGTAAGGGACGCGGACGTGGACATGGTCGTGGTGGTGTTAGTGGACCCTCTGGTGCTGGGAGAGGACGTGGCCGTTCTGCCACATCCACACGTCCTAGTGTACCAACTACCTCAGGTCCCAGTAGCCGCCAGAATGTACAGCGATATATGGTGGGGCCCAATGCCGTTCTAAGGATGGTAAGGCCTGAGCAGGTACAGGCATTAGTCAATTGGGTGGCCGACAGTGGATCCAGCACGTTCACATTATCTCCCACCCAGTCTTCTGCAGAAAGCGCACAGATGGCGCCTGAAAACCAACCCCATCAGTCTGTCACATCACCCCCATGCATACCAGGGAAACTGTCTCAGCCTCAAGTTATGCAGCAGTCTCTTATGCTGTTTGAAGACTCCGCTGGCAGGGTTTCCCAAGGGCATCCACCTAGCCCTTCCCCAGCGGTGAAAGACATAGAATGCACTGACGCACAACCACTTATGTTTCCTGATGATGAGGACATGGGAATACCACCTCAGCATGTCTCTGATGATGACGAAACACAGGTGCCAACTGCTGCGTCTTTCTGCAGTGTGCAGACTGAACAGGAGGTCAGGGATCAAGACTGGGTGGAAGACGATGCAGGGGACGATGAGGTCCTAGACCCCACATGGAATGAAGGTCGTGCCACTGACTTTCACAGTTCGGAGGAAGAGGCAGTGGTGAGACCGAGCCAACAGCGTAGCAAAAGAGGGAGCAGTGGGCAAAAGCAGAACACCCGCCGCCAAGAGACTCCGCCTGCTACTGACCGCCGCCATCTGGGACCGAGCACCCCAAAGGCAGCTTCAAGGAGTTCCCTGGCATGGCACTTCTTCAAACAATGTGCTGACGACAAGACCCGAGTGGTTTGCACGCTGTGCCATCAGAGCCTGAAGCGAGGCATTAACGTTCTGAACCTGAGCACAACCTGCATGACCAGGCACCTGCATGCAAAGCATGAACTGCAGTGGAGTAAACACCTTAAAACCAAGGAAGTCACTCAGGCTCCCCCTGCTACCTCTTCTGCTGCTGCCGCCTCGGCCTATTCTGCTGCTGCCGCCTCGGCCTCTTCCTCCGCCTCTGGAGGAACGTTGGCACCTGCCGCCCAGCAAACAGGGGATGTACCACCAACACCACCACCACCACCTCCGTCACCAAGCGTCTCAACCATGTCACACGCCAGCGTTCAGCTCTCCATCTCACAAACATTTGAGAGAAAGCGTAAATTCCCACCTAGCCACCCTCGATCCCTGGCCCTGAATGCCAGCATTTCTAAACTACTGGCCTATGAAATGCTGTCATTTAGGCTGGTGGACACAGACAGCTTCAAACAGCTCATGTCGCTTGCTGTCCCACAGTATGTTGTTCCCAGCCGGCACTACTTCTCCAAGAGAGCCGTGCCTTCCCTGCACAACCAAGTATCCGATAAAATCAAGTGTGCACTGCGCAACGCCATCTGTAGCAAGGTCCACCTAACCACAGATACGTGGACCAGTAAGCACGGCCAGGGACGCTATATCTCCCTAACTGCACACTGGGTAAATGTAGTGGCAGCTGGGCCCCAGGCGGAGAGCTGTTTGGCGCACGTCCTTCCGCCGCCAAGGATCGCAGGGCAACATTCTTTGCCTCCTGTTGCCACCTCCTCCTTCTCGGCTTCCTCCTCCTCTTCTTCCACCTGCTCATCCAGTCAGCCACACACCTTCACCACCAACTTCAGCACAGCCCGGGGTAAACGTCAGCAGGCCATTCTGAAACTCATATGTTTGGGGGACAGGCCCCACACCGCACAGGAGTTGTGGCGGGGTATTGAACAACAGACCGACGAGTGGTTGCTGCCGGTGAGCCTCAAGCCCGGCCTGGTGGTGTGTGATAATGGGCGAAATCTCGTTGCAGCTCTGGGACTAGCCAATTTGACGCACATCCCTTGCTTGGCGCATGTGCTGAATTTGGTGGTGCAGAAGTTCATTCACAACTACCCCGACATGTCAGAGCTGCTGCATAAAGTGCGGGCCGTCTGTTCGCGCTTCCGGCGTTCACATCCTGCTGCTGCTCGCCTGTCTGCGCTACAGCGTAACTTCGGCCTTCCCGCTCACCGCCTCATATGCGACGTGCCCACCAGGTGGAACTCCACCTTGCACATGCTGGACAGACTGTGCGAGCAGCAGCAGGCCATAGTGGAGTTTCAGCTGCAGCACGCACGGGTCAGTCGCACTACAGAACAGCACCACTTCACCACCAATGACTGGGCCTCCATGCGAGACCTGTGTGCCCTGTTGCGCTGTTTCGAGTACTCCACCAACATGGCCAGTGGCGATGACACCGTTATCAGCGTTACAATACCACTTCTATGTCTCCTTGAGAAAACACTTAGGGCGATGATGGAAGAGGAGGTGGCCCAGGAGGAGGAGGAGGAGGAGGAGGAAGAGGGGTCATTTTTAGCACTTTCAGGCCAGTCTCTTCGAAGTGACTCAGAGGGAGGTTTTTGGCAACAGCAGAGGCCAGGTACAAATGTGGCCAGCCAGGGCCCACTACTGGAGGACGAGGAGGACGAGGATGAGGAGGAGGTGGAGGAGGATGAGGATGAAGCATGGTCACAGCGGGGTGGCACCCAACGCAGCTCGGGTCCATCACTGGTGCGTGGCTGGGGGGAAAGGCAGGACGATGACGATACGCCTCCCACAGAGGACAGCTTGTCCTTACCCCTGGGCAGCCTGGCACACATGAGCGACTACATGCTGCAGTGCCTGCGCAACGACAGCAGAGTTGCCCACATTTTAACCTGTGCGGACTACTGGGTTGCCACCCTGCTGGATCCACGCTACAAAGACAATGTGCCCACCTTACTTCCTGCACTGGAGCGTGATAGGAAGATGCGCGAGTACAAGCGCACGTTGGTAGACGCGCTACTGAGAGCATTCCCAAATGTCACAGGGGAACAAGTGGAAGCCCAAGGCCAAGGCAGAGGAGGAGCAAGAGGTCGCCAAGGCAGCTGTGTCACGGCCAGCTCCTCTGAGGGCAGGGTTAGCATGGCAGAGATGTGGAAAACTTTTGTCAACACGCCACAGCTAACTGCACCACCACCTGATACGCAACGTGTTAGCAGGAGGCAACATTTCACTAACATGGTGGAACAGTACGTGTGCACACCCCTCCACGTACTGACTGATGGTTCGGCCCCATTCAACTTCTGGGTCTCTAAATTGTCCACGTGGCCAGAGCTAGCCTTTTATGCCTTGGAGGTGCTGGCCTGCCCGGCAGCCAGCGTTTTGTCTGAACGTGTATTCAGCACGGCAGGGGGCGTCATTACAGACAAACGCAGCCGCCTGTCTACAGCCAATGTGGACAAGCTGACGTTCATAAAAATGAACCAGGCATGGATCCCACAGGACCTGTCCGTCCCTTGTCCAGATTAGACATTAACTACCTCCCCATAACCATATATTATTGGACTCCAGGGCACTTCCTCATTCAATCCTATTTTTATTTTCATTTTACCATTATATTGCGAGGCTACCCAAAGTTGAATGAACCTCTCCTCTGCCTGTGTGCTAGGCCTAAATATATGCCAATGGACTGTTGCAGTGGTGGCTGACGTGAAGCCTCATTCTCTGCTATGACATGCAGACTAATTCTCTGCTGACATGAAGCCAGATTGTCTGTTACGGGACCTCTCTCCTCTGCCTGGGTGCTGGGCCTAAATTTATGACAATGGACTGTTGCAGTGGTGGCTGACGTGAAGCCTGATTCTCTGCTATGACATGCAGACTGATTCTCTGCTGACATGAAGCCAGATCCTCTGTTACGGGACCTCTCTCCTCTGCCTGGGTGCTAGGCCTAAATATATGCCAATGGACTGTTGCAGTGGTGGCTGACGTGAAGCCTCATTCTCTGCTATGACATGCAGACTAATTCTCTGCTGACATGAAGCCAGATTGTCTGTTACGGGACCTCTCTCCTCTGCCTGGGTGCTGGGCCTAAATTTATGACAATGGACTGTTGCAGTGGTGGCTGACGTGAAGCCTGATTCTCTGCTATGACATGCAGACTGATTCTCTGCTGACATGAAGCCAGATCCTCTGTTACGGGACCTCTCTCCTCTGCCTGGGTGCTGGGCCTAAATTTATGAAAATGGACTGTTGCAGTGGTGGGTGACGTGAAGCCTCATTCTCTGCTATGACATGCAGACTGATTCTCTGCTGACATGAAGCCAGATTGTCTGTTACGGGACCTCTCTGCTCTGCCTGTGTGCTAGGCCTAAATATATGCCAATGGACTGTTGCAGTGGTGGGTGACGTGAAGCCTCATTCTCTGCTATGACATGCAGACTGATTCTCTGCTGACATGAAGCCAGATTGTCTGTTACGGGACCTCTCTGCTCTGCCTGTGTGCTAGGCCTAAATATATGCCAATGGACTGTTGCAGTGGTGGGTGACGTGAAGCCTCATTCTCTGCTATGACATGCAGACTGATTCTCTGCTGACATGAAGCCAGATTGTCTGTTACGGGACCTCTCTCCTCTGCCTGTGTGCTAGGCCTAAATATATGCCAATGGACTGTTGCAGTGGTGGCTGACGTGAAGCCTCATTCTCTGCTATGACATGCAGACTAATTCTCTGCTGACATGAAGCCAGATTGTCTGTTACGGGACCTCTCTCCTCTGCCTGGGTGCTGGGCCTAAATTTATGACAATGGACTGTTGCAGTGGTGGCTGACGTGAAGCCTGATTCTCTGCTATGACATGCAGACTGATTCTCTGCTGACATGAAGCCAGATCCTCTGTTACGGGACCTCTCTCCTCTGCCTGGGTGCTGGGCCTAAATTTATGAAAATGGACTCTTACAGTGGTGGGTGACGTGAAGCCTGATTCTCTGCTATGACATGAAGACTGATTCTCTGCTGACATGAAGCCAGATCCTCTGTTACGGGACCTCTCTCCTCTGCCTGGGTGCCGGGGCCTAAATATCTGAGAATGGACTGTTCCAGTGGTGGGTGACGGGAAGCCAGATTCTCTGCTATGGAACCTCTCTCCAATTGATTTTGGTTAATTTTTATTTATTTAATTTTTATTTTAATTCATTTCCCTATCCACATTTGTTTGCAGGGGATTTACCTACATGTTGCTGCCTTTTGCAGCCCTCTAGCCCTTTCCTGGGCTGTTTTACAGCCGTTTTAGTGCCGAAAAGTTCGGGTCCCCATTGACTTCAATGGGGTTCGGGTTCGGGACGAAGTTCGGATCGGGTTCGGATCCCGAACCCGAACATTTCCGGGATGTTCGGCCGAACTTCTCGAACCCGAACATCCAGGTGTTCGCTCAACTCTACTTCTGACAATAGAAGATTCAGCCCGCATGGGAGGGTTTGTTTTTGTTGTGGAGGTATTAATCATTTGGCAAATATTTGTCCCTCTAGGAGATTCAGGCAGTTCTCTGGGTATAATAAAGAAACAAAGAGGAAAAAATCTTTGAAAAATGTTCCGTCTGTTACTATTGGCAGGGTTGAGGCGGAGATTGAAGGTTTTCCGTTTGCTTGTAGTTCCCGTTTTGTCCTGCCGGCTAGGGTGGCGCTAGAGAGCAAGAACATTTTTTGTGAGATTTTTGTGGATAGTGGAGCAGCGGTCAATCTCATTGATAATCACTTTGCGATAACTCATGGTTTCCAGGTGTGCGCTTTGAGAAACGATATTCCTGTGTTTGCTATCGATTCCGCTCCACTTTCTCAGAAGTCATTAAAGGGCATAGTTCACAATATCCGTTTAATTGTGAGTGATGCTCATGTTGAGGATGTGTCATGTTTCGTCCTTAGCGGTTTGCCGACTCCTCTAGTGTTGGGGCTACCCTGGCTCACTAAACATAACCCCACCATTGATTGGCAAGCGAGGCAAATAAATGGTTGGAGTGACTTTTGCAGAGAGAATTGCCTCATGACATCTGTTTCTGAGGTTGCTACTAAGACTGTACCATCTTTTCTCTCTGAATTTTCGGATGTCTTCTCTGAGAGTGGAGCTCAGGATTTGCCCCCGCACAGGGAGTACGATTGCCCTATTAATCTCATCCCAGACGCCAAGCTGCCTAAATCTCGTTTATACAATCTTTCCCAACCTGAAAGGCTCGCTATGCGTGCTTATATCTCTGAGAGTCTGAGAAAGGGACACATACGACCCTCAAAGTCACCTGTTGCCGCTGGTTTTTTCTTTGTTAAGAAAAAAGATGGTTCTTTAAGACCTTGTCTGGATTTCAGGGAGCTGAACAGTATCACTATTCGTGACCCTTATCCGCTTCCTCTGATCCCGGACCTATTTAACCAGGTTGTTGGGGCTAAAGTCTTTTCCAAATTAGATTTAAGAGGGGCATACAACCTGGTCAGGGTCAGAGAAGGGGACGAATGGAAGACGGCCTTCAATATCCCTGAGGGCCATTTTGAGAATTTGGTTATGCCTTTTGGTTTGATGAATGCCCCAGCCGTTTTTCAGCATTTCGTGAACAGCATTTTTTATCATTTGATGGGAAAATTTGTATTGGTGTATTTGGATGACATTTTGATTTTTTCTCCTGATTTCAAAACTCATAAGGAACATTTACGTCAGGTCTTGCTCATCCTGCGGGAGAATAAATTATATGCGAAACTGGAAAAATGTGTGTTTGCGGTTCCAGAAATTCAATTTCTGGGGTTTCTTCTCTCCGCTTCTGGTTTTCGCATGGACCCCGAGAAGGTCCGCGCTGTGCTTGAGTGGGAGCTTCCTGAGAATCAAAAGGCGCTGATGCGTTTTTTGGGCTTTGCCAATTATTACAGGAAGTTCATTTTGAATTATTCTTCTATTGTTAAACCACTCACTGATATGACCAGAAAGGGGGTAGATTTTTCTTCTTGGTCAGTAGAGGCGCGTAAGGCTTTTTCTGATATCAAGGAGAGTTTTGCTTCCGCTCCCATCTTGGTGCAACCTGATGTTTCGTTACCCTTCATAGTTGAGGTTGATGCTTCTGAGGTGGGTGTGGGGGCGGTCTTGTCTCAGGGTTCCTCTCCTGCCAATTGGCGACCGTGTGCCTTTTTCTCAAGAAAACTCTCCTCCGCAGAGAGAAATTACGATGTGGGAGATAGGGAATTGTTGGCCATCAAGTTGGCTTTTGAGGAATGGCGCCATTGGCTAGAGGGAGCCAGACACCCTATTACCGTATTTACTGACCATAAAAATCTGGCCTACTTGGAGTCAGCCAAGCGTCTGAACCCGAGACAGGCCAGATGGTCGTTGTTCTTTTCTAGGTTTAATTTTGTTGTCACGTTCCGCCCTGGAGTTAAGAATGTGAAGGCAGATGCCCTGTCACGTTGTTTTCCGGGAGGCGGGAATTTTGAAGACCCGGGTCCCATTTTGGCTGAAGGTGTGGTGGTCTCTGCTCTTTTTCCTGAATTGGAGGCAGAGGTGCAGGCAGCCCAGTCAGAGGCTCCTGATCTTTGTCCTCCTGGGAGGTTGTTTGTGCCTCTCGCTTTAAGACACAAGATTTTTAAAGAACACCACGATACGGTCCTTGCTGGGCACCTGGGGGTAAGAGCCACACTGGATCTCATTGCTCGGAGATTCTGGTGGCCTGCACTTCGTAAGTCGGTTGAGGGTTTTGTGGCAGCCTGCGAGACTTGCGCTCGTGCCAAAGTCCCTCATTCACGGCCATCAGGTCCTCTCCTTCCCTTACCCATTCCTTCCCGTCCTTGGACACATCTGTCCATGGACTTTATCACGGACCTGCCTCGTTCCTCGGGGAAGACTGTGATTCTGGTGGTGGTGGACCGTTTTAGCAAAATGGTGCATTTCATCCCTTTTCCTGGTTTGCCCAATGCTAAGACGCTGGCGCAGGCATTTGTTGATCACATTGTCAAATTGCACGGTATTCCTTCAGACATAGTCTCTGATAGGGGCACGCAGTTTGTTTCCAGATTCTGGAAGGCTTTCTGTTCTCGCTTGGGGGTTCGGTTGTCATTCTCTTCTGCTTTCCACCCGCAGTCGAATGGCCAGACGGAGCGCGTCAATCAGAATCTGGAGACATATCTGCGTTGTTTTGTGGCGGAGAATCAAGAGGATTGATGTTCTTTTTTGTCCCTTGCTGAGTTTGCTTTAAATAACCGTCGTCAGGAGTCCTCTGATAAGTCACCATTTTTTGGTGCATATGGGTTTCATCCACAGTTTGGGACTTTCTCGGGAGAGGGGTCTTCTGGTTTACCTGATGAGGACTGATTCTCCTCGTCTTTGTCATCTATTTGGCAAAAGATTCAAGATAATCTAAAGAGCATGGGTGAGAGATATAAGCGTGTGGCTGATAAGAGACGTGTGCTTGGTCCGGACCTGAATGTTGGTGATCTGGTGTGGTTGTCTACCAAGAATATCAAATTGAAGGTTCCCTCCTGGAAGTTGGGTCCTAGGTTTATTGGGCCTTACAAAATCCTGTCTGTCATCAATCCTGTTGCATACCGTCTTGATCTTCCTCAGACTTGGAAGATCCATAATGTTTTTCATAAGTCCTTATTGAAACCTTATGTTCAACCCATTGTACCCTCGCCTTTGCCTCCTCCTCCGATTATGGTTGATGGGAATCTTGAATTTCAGGTATCTAGGATTCTGGATTCTCGTCTTGTCCGCGGTTCTCTTCAGTACCTTGTTCAGTGGGAGGGGTATGGTCCTGAGGAGAGGATGTGGGTCCCAGTGACGGACATTAGGGCCTCTCGTCTCATCAGGGCTTTCCATAGGTCCCATCCTGAGAAGGTGGGTTCTGAGTGTCCGGAGTCCACTCGTAGAGGGGGGGGGGGGTACTGTCACAACCAGACAGCTGAGAAGCTCTGACAGAGGCTTTTCAGAACCTCCTCCTTAAGTTTCTGTGTTGTGGTATTCAGCGCCTCCTCTCGTCAGCCTCTCTCAAGCTGTCATGTGTTGGACTAATTGCTTCCCTTTAAATTCTTACCCAGAAGGCTTTTCTGAGCGGCTTATACTTCTTCCTGGAGTGTGTGTGCACGCTGATCTGTCCTCCTGTTTGCTTCAAAGCTAAGTGTACCTTTATCTGTTAATATCTGTTTGCTGGATCCCAGGTGACCCTGACTCCCTCCGTATCTTGTGTAGGGAGCCGGTGGTCGTGTCCCCTCACTATTGTAGGGTGCTCAGGGCTTTATAGTCAAGGTTCGTGGATATGCAAACCTCCACCATTCGGATCTTTGCATAGGCTGAGCAGCCAGGGAAAGTGCCAGGTCTTCTGCAGGGGTCTCCCTTGGTTCCTTAGTTTTTGGATCCAGCGAGTTGTTTATACATGTTGCTTTGCCTTATTTGCTGTACACCGTCCGTGACACCAATTTAGCAATTCTCCAAATTAATGGTTTCTGCTGTATCAGGCCTACTTTAAATTTATCCCTAAAAGGGTATATAAGATTCAAGGTGCACATAAGGTCATTCTCAATAACTTCACACACACGCAACTGTGCATTTCCCAGTCTAATTCTGTCTAAACGTATACCTGTCACCCAGTGCCTAAATAATAGGCCTCGAATTTATAGTCAGCTAAATCTGTGGTTACTGCTGTGCCTGTATTAGTGTAATACGGTACCTAAATAGATAGCCAGATAGTGTTAGGTGTCTGTAAAAAAAAGGCCTGAATTTGAATTCAATACATTGGGCCAAATAATATTTTTGTTGTTGTGGTGAACGATAACAATGGGCAAAACATCTAGTCAAGGACGCGGACGCGGACATAGTCGTGGTGGTGTTAGTGGACCCTCAATAGTGTGGTTGTTCTTTGGCTATATCCTACATCAGGGTGAAGCTGTCACACCAAGTGCATTTAACCATCAATAATGTGGTTATTTTTTGGCCATATACTACACCAGGGGCAAGCTGAGCCTGTCACCAAGCGCATTTAACCCTCAATAGTGTGGTTGTTTTTTGGCTATATCCTACATCAGGGTGAAGCTGTCACACCAAGTGCATTTAACCATAAATAGTGTGGTTATTTTTTGGCTATATCCTACATCAGGGTCAAGCTGTCACACCAAGTGCATTTAACCATCAATAGTGTGGTTATTTTTTGGCCATATCCCAGTCTAATTCTGTCTGTAAACGTATACCTGTCAACCAGCGCCTAAATAATAGGCCTCAAATTTATATTCATCCAAATCTGTCATTATTGCTGTAGCTGGTCAAGTTATTTTGTGTCCGTCAAAGCACAGTTTTTGTTCTGGGTTGAAATACAATTCCCAATTTTCCAATTTCCTAATTTAGTGGTTTCTGCTGTATCAGACCTACTTTAAATCTATCCCTAAAAGGGTATATAAGATTCAAGGTGCACATAGGGTTATTCTCAATAACTTCACACACGCTACTGTGCATATCCCAGTCTAATTCTGTCTGTAAACGTATACCTGTCACCCAGCGCCTAAATAATAGGCCTCAAATTTACAGTCAGCTAAATCTGTGGTTATTGCTTTAGCTGGGCAAGTTATTTAGTGTCCGTCAAAGCACAGTTTTTGTTCTGGGTTGAAATACAATTCCCAATTAAGCAATTCTCTAAATTAGTGGTTTCTGCTGTATCAGGCCTACTTTAAATTTATCCCTAAAAGGGTATATAAGATTCAAGGTGCACATAGGGTCATTCTCAATAACTTCACACACACGCTACTGTGCATATCCCAGTCTAATTCTGTCCGTAAACGTATACCTGTCACCCAGCGCCTAAATAATAGGCCTCAAATTTATATTCATCCAAATCTGTCATTATTGCTGTAGCTGGGCAAGTTATTTAGTGTCCGTCAAAGCACAGTTTTTGTTCTGGGTTGAAATACAATTCCCAATTTAGCAATTCTCTAAATTAGTGGTTTCTGCTGTATCAGGCCTACTTTAAAATTATCCCTAAAAGGGTATATCAGATTCAAGGTGCACATAGAGTCATTCTCAATAACTTCACACACACGCTACTGTGCATATCCCAGTCTAATTCTGTCTGTAAACGTATACCTGTCACCCAGCGCCTAAATAATAGGCCTCAAATTTATAGTCAGCTAAATCTGTGGCTACTACTGTGCCTGTTGTAATACGGTACCTAAATAGATAGCCAGATAGTGTTAGGTGTCTGTAAAAAAAGGCCTGAATTTGAATTCAATACATTGGGCCAAATAATATTTTTGTTGTTGTGGTGAACGATAACAATGAGGAAAACATCTAGTAAAGGACACGGACGCGGACATAGTCGTGGTGGTGTTAGTGGACCCTCTTGTGCTGGGAGAGGACGTGGCCGTTCTGCCACAGCCACACGTCCTAGTGTACCAACTACCTCAGGTCCCAGTAGCCGCCATAATTTACAGCAATATTTGGTGGGGCCCAATGCCGTTCTAAGGATGGTAAGCAGGGGCGTAACGATCGCGGTCGCAGGGAGTGCGACTGCGACCGGGCCCGGCGGGGGGAGGGGCCCGCTGTACTAACATGTAATGAAGCGCTGTGACGGGGCCCAGCATGAAGTACAGTGACAATGCCGGGCCCCCATCAGGGCGCTCCATTACATGTTTAATATGAAGCAAGGTGGGGGAGGTTTGCGCAGAGGGGGGGGGGGGGAGGAAGAGGGGGGATGCGCGCACTCACTCACATACAGTCCGCCCGGCATTTCTTGTCACTGCCGGGCTGTATCCAGATCATCAGTGACGCAGGAGCTCTAGAGCTCCCTCTGCTGGCCGCACATTGCGCTGCTGGCTGTGGGAGGAGCTCTGAAGGCCCGGGAAACTGCCTTCAGCACAGCCAGCAGCGCGATGTGAGTGTGGCAGCGCAACATCAGGGAAGAGGGTAAGTATGTGTTTTTTTCTTTTCTTTTCCTAACACTGCAGACTGGGGGCAAAGGGGAAGGGGGTTGATGGGCACAACTAGAGTGAGGGGGCACAAAAGTGGGCATCTCTACTGAGGGGGCACCTAATATGTCATAACTACTGTGAGGGGGCACATATAAAGGCATAACTATGAGGGGGCACATATATCAACTACTGTGAGGGGGGCACATAATGTAGCATAACCACTGTGAGCGGCACATATGTGGGCATATTTAATGTGAGGGGCACATAATCTGGCATAACCACTGTAGGGGGGCACATATCTGGTCATAACTACTGTGAGGGGCACATAATCTGGCATAACTACTGTGAGGGGTAACATATCTGGCCATATCCACTGTGAGGGGCACATATCTGGGCATAACCACTGTGAGCGGGCACATATCTGGGCAAACCCCTGTGAGCGGGCACATATCTGGTCATATCCACTGTGAGGGGGAACATATCTGGGCATAACTACTTTGAGGGGGCACATATCTGGCATAAATACCGTGAGGGGCACATATTTGGCATAACTACTGTTAGGGGGCACATATTTGGCATAACTACTGTGAGGGACACATATCTGGGCATAACTACTGTGGCAGGAACAAAGGTAGGCATAACTGCTGTGAGGGGCCACAAGAAGGACATAACGTTTGTGAAGGGACCACAAGGTGGGCTTAATTACTATGAAAGGCCACAAGGTGGGCATTAGTACTGTGAGGGGCCACAATGTAGACATTAGTACTGTGTGGTTGCACTTAGGGGAAATGTCCTAAATTACCCTGCTATACATTGGCATAGCTCAGTCTACCAGGCTAGCACAGCGCCCCCTGCTGGTAGTTTCATAGGGGCAGTCACCATCCCTTCCTTATGTGATTATTCTTTTTTTCTCTATCACCACAGGAACCTTGTTCTGGATCCAGCGGACATCACGCCGACGCCAGAGACACCCTGGATGAGGTAGGACCAGATTTTATTAGGACTGGGTGAGTGTAGCCATGCATTGGGCTTAGGGCTCTTTAACACGAGCGGATCCCGTGTGGCTAAACTGCTGTGTGAAAGAAAGCCAAGCCCCGCTCCGGACAGCAGAGACACTGAGTAGTAACATGATTGATAATGCTCTTTGCCTCTCTGTGATCGCTTTGCTACAAAATCACGGTGACAACTTTATCTCATTGTGATTTTGTAGTAAAAAGGTCACAGAGAGGCACGGAGCTGTCTCTGCTGTCCGGAATGGGGCTTGGCTCTCATTTACGCAGCGGACTAGCCGCACGGGAAAGAGCCCTTAGTAAGAAATTCTGCCGCTTCTTTGTATAAATGGGGGGGGGGGGGGCCCCGATCCAAAGTTTGCACTGGGGCCCATAACACTCTAGTTACGCCACTGATGGTAAGGCCTGAGCAGGTACAAGCATTAGTCAATTGGGTGGCCGACAGTGGATCCAGCACCGTTCACGTTATCTCCCACCCAGTCTTCTGCAGAAAGCGCACAGATGGTGCCTGAAAACCAAGCCCATCAGTCTGTCACATCACCCCCATGAATACCAGGGAAACTGTCTAAGCCTCAAGTTATGCAGCAGTCTCTTATGCTGTTTAAAGACTCCGCTGGCAGGGTTTCCCAAGGGCATCCACCTAGCCCTTCCCCAGCGGTGGAAGACATAGAATGCACTGACGCACAACCACTTATGTTTCCTGGTGATGAGGACATGGGAATACCACCTCAGCACGTCTCTGATGATGAAGAAACACAGGTGCCAACTGCTGCGTCTTTCTGCATTGTGCAGACTGAACAGGAGGTCAGGGATCAAGACTGGGTGGAAGACGATGCAGGTGACGATGAGGTCCTAGACCCCACATGGAATGAAGGTCGTGCCACTGACTTTCACAGTTCGGAGGAAGAGGCAGTGGTGAGACCGAGCCAACAGCGTAGCAAAAGAGGGAGCAGTGGGCAAAAGCAGAACACCCGCCGCCAAGAGACTCCACCTGGTTCTGACCGCCGCCATCTGGGACCGAGCACCCCAAAGGCAGCTTCAAGGAGTTCCCTGGCAAGGCACTTCTTCAAACAATGTGCTGACAACAAGACCCGAGTGGTTTGCACGCTGTGCCATCAGAGCCTGAAGCGAGGCATTAACGTTCTGAACCTTAGCACAACCTGCATGACCAGGCACCTGCATGCAAAGCATGAACTGCAGTGGAGTAAACACCGCGTTCAGCTCTCCATCTCACAAACATTTGAGAGAAAGCATAAATTCCCACCTAGCCACCCTCGATCCCTGGCCCTGAATGCCAGCATTTCTAAACTACTGGCCTATAAAATGGTGTCATTCAGGCTGTTGGACACAGACAGCTTCAAACAGCTCATGTCGCCCACTGTATGTTGTCCCCAGCCGGCACTACTTCTCCAAGAGAGCCGTGCCTTCCCTGCACAACCAAGTATCCGATAAAATCAAGTGTGCACTGCGCAACGCCCTCTGTGGCAAGGTCCACCTAACCACAGATACGTGGACCAGTAAGCACGGCCAGGGACGCTATATCTCCCTAACTGCACACTGGGTAAATGTAGTGGCGGCTGGGCCCCAGGCGGAGAGCTGTTTGGCGCACGTCCTTCCGCCGCCAAGGATCGCAGGGCAACATTCTTTGCCTCCTGTTGCCACCTCCTCCTACTCAGCTTCCTCCTCCTCTTCTTCCACCTGCTCATCCAGTCAGCCACACACCTTCACCACCAACTTCAGCACAGCACGGGGTAAACGTCAGCAGGCCATTCTGAAACTCATATGTTTGGGGGACAGGCCCCACACCGCACAGGAGTTGTGACGGGGTATAGAACAACAGACCGACGAGTGGTTGCTGCCGGTGAGCCTCAAGCCCGGCCTGGTGGTGTGCGATAATGGGCGAAATCTCATTGCAGCTCTGGGACTAGCCGGTTTGACACACATCCCTTGCTTGGCGCATGTGCTGAATTTGGTGGTGCAGAAGTTCATTCACAACTCCCCCGACATGTCAGAGCTGCTGCATAAAGTGCGGGCCGTCTGTTCGCGCTTCCGGCGTTCAGATCTTGCCGCTGCTCGCCTGTCTGCGCTACAGCGTAACTTCAGCCTTCCCGCTCACCGCCTCATATGCAACGTGCCCACCAGCTGGAACTCCACCTTGCACATGCTGGACAGACTGTGCGAGCAGCAGCAGGCCATAGTGGAGTTTCAGCAGCATGCACGGGTCAGTCGCACTGCGGAACAACACCACTTCACCACCAATGACTGGGCCTCCATGCGAGACCTGTGTGCCCTGTTGCGCTGTATCGAGTACTCCACCAACATGGCCAGTGGCGATGACGCCGTTATCAGCGTTACAATACCACTTCTATGTCTCCTTGAGAAAACACTTAGGGCGATGATGGAAGAGGAGGTGGCCCAGGAGGAGGAGGAGGAAGAGGGGTCATTTTTAGCACTTTCAGGCCAGTCTCTTCGAAGTGACTCAGAGGGAGGTTTTTGGCAACATCAGAGGCTAGGTGCGAATGTGGCCAGCCAGGGCCCACTACTGGAGGACGAGGATGAGGAGGAGGTGGAGGAGGATGAGGATGAAGCATGGTCACAGCGGGGTGGCACCCAACGCAGCTCAGGCCCATCACTGGTGCGTGTCTGGGGGGAAACGCAGGACGATGACGATACGCCTCCCACAGAGGACAGCTTGTCCTTACCCCTGGGCAGCCTGGCACACATGAGTGACTACATGCTGCAGTGCCTGCGCAATGACAGCAGAGTTGCCCACATTTTAACGTGTGCGGACTACTGGGTTGCCACCCTGCTGGATCCACGGTACAAAGACAATGTGCCCACCTTACTTCCTGCACTGGAGCGTGATAGGAAGATGCCCGAGTACAAGCGCACGCTGGTAAAAGTGCTACTGAGAGCATTCCCAAATGTCACTGGGGAACTTGTGGAAGCCCAAGGCCAAGGCAGAGGAGGAGCAAGAGGTCACCAAGGCAGCTGTGTCACGGCCAGCTCCTCTGAGGGCAGGGTTAGCATGGCAAATTTTTGTCAACATGCCACAGCTAACTGCACCACCACCTGATACGCAACGTGTTTGCAGGAGGCAACATTTCACTAACATGGTGGAACAGTACGTGTGCACCCCCCTCCATGTACTGACTGATGGTTCGGCCCCATTCAACTTCTGGGTCTCCAAATTGTCCACGTGGCCAGAGCTAGCCTTTATGCCTTGGAGGTGCTGGCCTGCCCGGCGGCCAGTGTTTTGTCTGAACGTGTATTCAGCACGGCAGGGGGCGTCATTACAAACGCAACAGCCTGTCTACAGCCAATGTGGACAAGCTGACGTTCATAAAAATGAACCAGGCATGGATCCCACAGGACCTGTCCATCCCTTGTGCAGATTAGGCTCCTTTCACACTAGCGTTCGCTGGTCCGCTCGTGAGCTCCGTTTGAAGGGGCTCACGAGCGGACCCGAACGCAGCCGTCCAGCCCTGATGCAGTCTGAATGGAGCGGATCCGCTCAGACTGCATCAGTCTGGTGGCGTTCAGCCTCCGCTCCGCTCGCCTCCGCACGGACAGGCGGACAGCTGAACACTGCTTGCAGCGTTCGGGTGTCCGCCTGGCCGTGCGGATCCGTCCATACTTACAATGTAAGTCAATGGGGACGGATCCGTTTGAAGATGCCACAATATGGCTCAATCTTCAAGCGGATCCGTCCCCCATTGACTTTACATTGAAAGTCTGGACGGATCCGTCCGAGGCTATTTTCACACTTAGCTATTTTTAGCTAATATAATGCAGACGGATCCGTTCTGAACTGAGCCTCCGTCTGCATTATTACGATCGGATCCGTTCAGAACGGATCCGATCGAACGCTAGTGTGAAAGTAGCCTTAGACATTAACTACCTCCCCTTAACCATATATTATTGTACTCCAGGGCACTTCCTCATTCAATCCTATTTTTATTTTCATTTTACCATTTTATTGCGAGGCAACCCAAAGTTGAATGAACCTCTCCTCTGCCTGGATGCCTGGGCCTAAATATATGACAATGGACTGTTACAGCGGTGGCTGACGTGAAGCCTTATTCTCTGCTATGACATGCAGACTGATTCTCTGTTACGGGACCTCTCTCCTCTGCCTGGGTGCCTGGGCCTAAATATATGACAATAGACTGTTACAGTGGTGGCTGACGTGAAGTCTGATTCTCTGCTATGACATGCAGACTGATTCTCTGCTGACATGAAGCCAGATTCTCTGTTACGGGACCTCTCTCCTCTGCCTGGGTGCCTGGGACTAAATATCTGACAATGGACTGTTACAGTGGTGGGTGACGTGAAGCCAGATTCTCTGCTATGGGACCGCTCTCCAATTGATATTGGTTAATTTTTATTTATTTTATTTTTATTTTTATTCATTTCCCTATCCACATTTGTTTGCAAGGGATTTACCTACATGTTGCTGCCTTTTGCAGCCCTCTAGCTCTTTCCTGGGCTGTTTTACAGCCTTTTTAGTGCCGAAAAGTTCGGGTCCCCATTGACTTCAATGGGGTTCGGGACGAAGTTCGGGTCGGGTTCGGATCCCGAACCCGAACATTTCCGGGAAGTTCGGCCGATCTTCTCGAACCCGAACATCCAGGTGTTCGCTCAACTCTACACATGACCTTACCCCTCAGATGAACACAGTAATACATTTTAAATCAAAACTGTGCTAAGTAAACCATTTTTTGTCACCTTACATCACAAAAAGTGTAGTAGCAAGCGATCAAAAAGTCACACGCACCCCAAAATAGTGCCAATAAAACCATCAACTCATCCCGGAAAAATTATACCCTACCTAAGGTATTTGCCCAAAAACTGAAAAAATTATGGCTCTCAGACTATGTAAACACTAAAACATGATTTTTTTTTATAAAAAAAGAAATCATTGTGTAAAACTTACATAAATAAAAAAATAAGTATACATATTAGGTATCGCCGCATCCGTGACAACCAGGTCTATAAAAATATCACATGATCTAACCTGTCAGATGAATGTTGTAAATAACAAAAAATAAAAACTGTGCCAAAACAGCTATTTCTTGTTACCTTGCCTCACAAAAAGTATAATATAGAACCAAAAATCATATGTACCCTAAACTAGTACCAACAATACTGCCACCCTATCCCGTAGTTTCTAAAATGGGGTCACTCTTTTGAAGTTTCTACTCTAGGGGTGCATCGGGGGCTTCAAATGGGACATGGTGTAAAAAAAAACTGTCCATCAAAATCTGCCTTCCAAAAACCGTTTTGAATACCTTGAGGGGTGTAGTTTCTTAGATGGGGTAACTTTTATGGAGTTTCTACTCTAGGGTTGCATCAGGGGGGCTTCAAATGGGACATGGTGTAAAAAAAAAAACATTCCAGCAAAACCTGCCTTCCAAAAAAACGTATGGCATTCCTTTCCTTCTGCACCATGCCGTGCGCCCGTACAGCGGTTTACGACCACATATGTGGTGTTTCTGTACAGAACCAGGGCCATAAATATTGAGTTTTGCTTGGCTGTTAACCCTTGCTTTGTAAAAGTAAAGAAAATATAAAAATGGAAAATCTGCCCAAAAAGTGAAATTTTTAAATTGTAGCTGTATTTTCCATTAATTCTTGTGGAACACCTAAAGGGTTAACAAAGTTTGTGAAATCTGTTTTGAATACCTTGAGGGGTGTAGTTTCTAGAATGGGGTCATTTTTGGGTGGTTTCTATAAAGTAAGCCTCGCAAAGTGACTTCAGACCTGAACTGGTCCCTAAAAATTGGGTTTTTGAAAATTTCAGAAAAATTTCAAGATTTGCTTCTAAACTTTGCTTCTAAGCCTTGTAACATCCCCACAAAATAAAATATAATTCCCAAAATGATCCAAACATGAAGTAGACATATTGGGAATGTGAAGTAATAACTATTTTGGAGGAGAAATTGAAACTTGGAAATTTGCCATTTTTTACACATTTTTGTTAAATTTTGTATTTTTTTTATAAATACAAATATTTTTTTTTAACTTCATTTTAACTGTGTCATGAAATACAATATGTGACGGAAAAAATTCTCAGAATGGCTCTGATAAGTCAAAGCGTTTTTTTTTTTAAATATATTTTTGTTAATGCATCATCAGGTAGAAAAATAGCATGTGTCTCATATGTGTAGCGATACAGGATGCATTATTGTGGCGAAACCAACCTCGCCACAGTGTTTTGGAGGGGGCTGTTTGCCAGCCTCCTGCCCTGGGATTATGGTCCCTTAAGTTATTGGGTCTTAAGGCACTTGGGATTTAGCCCTCTGTCCCTGGATTGCATCATTTGCCTTACTTGCTTGGATTTTACTATTCCCATGGTGAGAACAATGGATGAAGCACATGGTGAGAACAATAGATAGCGGCCATTTTAACTCACAGACACTGTTCTGACTTTTCAACACGGTGCTATCTTGCCTGTATTTGGTGCACAGAGACATCATTCAGTAGTTTGAAACTACCAAACAGGGGACACATTTATTAGTGACTATTTTCTGTATAACTTGTATATTTTCGGTGTAACTGGCATAAAACTGTATCTTCCAAACTACTGAACGGATGTGGGTGAATTTTGGATATGTGGTTCACCCAGATCCCTCGGTTTCGAGGATATATTGGTTATGGGGTTATTGCATGTTTTGGGGTTCCTGTGATATGTTTTATAAAACTGTATTTCTCTGCCTTTGATAATTATATTCGCCATTGTGCTCAATAATCATCACCAGTTTGGAGTGCTATTTTGCACCCAGTTCGGGAGTTTGGTGTTCTGTTTGTGCCTGTCTCTCAGAAAGGGGCATATCGCCTAAACGGATTTTAACCCCTTGTCTGCTGAAACGGTACGTTACAATTATGTTTTCAAGTATATATAAAAGGCACAAATACAAATAATTGAATACATGGCATATTCAAAATAAAGGAACAATATTCCCACCCTCCCTATCCCATCAACACTTCCCAAAAGGATGTCTGCTCAAGTTCCTCCCTCCCCAGCTTTAGAATCAAATATAGGTAGCATCATGATGAAGATACCATTGGACAATAACCCTGAGTCCTCAATTCTAGTTTTCCCAAGTTCCCCTTTAGAGTACCATTCTGTGTATTGGAAAGCTGACATAAGCTTATTAATGTCAGTCCGTGTAAGGTGTTTTTCAATAAAGGTGTTCCATTTACAAAATGAGCTTTTCTTTTTTTTTCCTTCTGGAGTTCCGTGTCTAGTTTATCAATATATATATATAAAGTGAGACATCTGGGATACTAGATCCTGTATTTGTGGAGTATTTGGCTTTAGCCAATTGTTTAGAAGGCCAAGGAGAGACACCAATAAAGTCACATCTATTATCAGTTTCGGTTTAGATGACTCATCAAATATGTGGAATAGAGTTGAGCGAACACCTGGATGTTCGGGTTCGAGAAGTTCGGCCGAACTTCCCGGAAATGTTCGGGTTCGGGATCCGAACCCGACCCGAACTTCGTCCCGAACCCCATTGAAGTCAATGGGGACCCAAACTTTTCGGCACTAAAAAGGCTGTAAAACAGCCCAGGAAAGGGCTAGAGGGCTGCAAAAGGCAGCAAAATGTAGGTAAATCCCTTGCAAACAAATGTGGCTAGGGAAATGAATAAAAATAAAATAAATAAAAATTAACCAATATCAATTGGAGAGAGGTCCCATAGCAGAGAATCTGGCTTCATGTCAGCAGAGAATCAGTCTTCATGCCATAGCAGAGAATCAGGCTTCACGTCACCCAACACTGGAACAGTCCATTGTCATATATTTAGGCCCCGGCACCCAGACAGAGGAGAGAGGTCCCATAACAGAGATTCAGGCTTCATGTCAGCAGAGAATCAGTCTTCATGTCATAGCAGAGAATCAGGCTTCACGTCACCCACCACTGGAACAGTCCATTGTCAGATATTTAGGCCCCGGCACCCAGGCAGAGGAGAGAGGTCCCATAGCAGAGATTCAGGCTTCATGTCAGCAGAGAATCAGTTTTCATGTCATAGCAGAGAATCAAGCTTCATGTCACCCACCACTGGAACAGTCCATTGTCAGATATTTAGGCCCCGGCACCCAGGCAGAGGAGAGAGGTCCCATAACAGAGATTCAGGGATGGGCATGTCTGTTTCCTGCAGCTGAGATGGAAAGTTGTGTGTGCAGCAGCTCCTAAGAACGTCCACCTCGTTAAGGCCCCAGGGAGATTTTTCATCACCTTAATCCCTTGGGAGGGACCAGGCTCGTGGGGAGGTTTTCAACCTTTCTCCCCAGCCCGGGCCCTGCCTCTCCCTAGGGAGCTGGTAAGGGCCTGGGCCATGTGCTCAGGCAAGGCCCAGGATCCTGCTTCCCGGGGTAGGCCGGCGGGGAGTTGAGTTACCGGCCTCTGCTACATCTCCCGCCCCGGGGGTCAGAAGATCCAGCAGGGGTCATGTGTCTGTGTCCCCTGTGGCCCCCAGGAGTGAAGCCGTAAAGATTGGCGGCAAGTCCAGGAGAATGGAGTCTCCAAAAGGTACGCGGGGTGCTCCTGGAGGTGGGTTGGGAGCGGTGGAGGCCGACTGGGGCTGCATGGGGCCCAGGGAGCTTGTCGCCATATATAGCTCCCGTATAGCAGCCTACCTCCAGGAGTACGAGGAGGCTGGAAAGGTCTTGAAGAGGCTCAGAGGCGAGCTAAAGTGTGAAAGGCGGAAAGCGGACAGAGCCTCTAAGGCGAAGAGGCCAGAAATATCGGCTAAGATTAGAGCCCTAAAAGAGGAGATATGTATATTGGAGGACAAGAGGGCCGCTATCCTCAAGAATAGTGGTCCCTTTGAAGAAAAACTGAGAAACGAGAAAAGGTTTAAAGGAGAACTGGAGGAGGAAAAAGTATTAGACCCCTCAAATGATGAGGAGGAAAGGTCTGTGGTGAGCCTGGGGGGCCAGTCTGCAGGGCCTGCGGACTCAGGGATCAGGTCTGTCTCCCCCCCACAAGCTCAGAGGAGGAGGAGGATAGTGAGAGCAGTGGGGTAGGGGGGCAATAAATGGAGCAGATACGCCACCTAGAATCCTCCCGGGCTCACCTTGAAGACTTTGTTTTCGGGAATGAGCTCCTGGAGGACGAGCCTGCAGGAAAAAAGAAGAGGAAAAGGGCAAAGAAACAAGAACAGAACAAAGAAATTAAATTGGTTTATGTTTCTCACCCACTGCCCTCTGGACTGGCTGCAAAGTCAGTCCAGGGAGCTAACCCCACTACCCCCCCTAGCCTGGTTTCTGAAGTGCGACCAGAGCGTGGGAGTGGGGAGAATATAACTATTAAAAAGATGGCGCAGGACGCCGTCCTTGTTTACAGTAACAAGGGCGGTTTTTGATGTTTGTGGGTCGAGCGGCTGAAAAGTCGAACAGTGAGGAGTCAATGACGGGGGGGGGCGTGGCTACATCCGCTGTGGCTCCGTCCGCCGTCGCATCAGCTATAGCACTGGAAAAGTGCTCGGTTGAATTGCGGCGATGTGGTGGGGTTACCTCCTCCTCCTCTGCGTCTGCCCGCAAATTGGAGGGTGGTCCCGCCGGGGTGTCGGGGGTGCATTGGGGGAGATCGCGCTGCCGGGTGGCGTTGCCGAGGGCGTGGCCAAGAGCGGCGTCCCGGCTGGAGCAAACATGGAGCACTTGCTCACAGGAACTGTCAAGGACATGGAAAAAAGTGCTGATAAAACTAAGTTAAGTGAAAAAAAGCTGGCTAAGCTAGCAAAACACCAGAGGTACAAGGTTTTCAGGGCTGTGGACGCTGCTGCATCCTCTCTGTCCTCCTCTGAAGAGGGGGGGAGGAGGGTGACAGTGGCGGAGGCCACGGTCCACCACAATATAAATGATGCCAATGAAGCCAAGAAAGTGGCGACAAGGGCCACTGAGGCTGAGGCAAAGAATAAGAATGTGAATGCTAATGTTAATATTAATAAGAATGTTATGGTCCCTGCTGGCCCAGCGGAGTGCTTAGGGGTGGGAGAGGAGATGGAGGTGACCACTGAAAAAGTGGTTACCCAAAAGAGTGGTTACAGTGGGAGTGTTAGGTTAGGGGTCGCTCCGGATCCTGATGGGGGGGTGGATGCGGGGGGTTGTCTTGCTGCTGGGAGGGTGGCGGGGCCCCCCCGTGTGGCCGGCGTGACAGTTGTGACAGGTAGGGGGGGAGCCGGTTCTGCTGCCCCTCCTGCGTCCGTGGCACCTGGCAGAAGTTATGTAGGGGGGGAGGGGCTGACTTCTTTGGCTTCCTCACTCTCAGGGTCTGGTAATGGTGACTTGCAGCGGCGACTGCTGGAGGCCCTCAAAAAGGGGGAGAGCTTCTTTTCCGTAGAGGGAGAGAAGGTGGAATGTTCATTCTGGTTGAACAGACATGGCGTTCGGACCATCCGAGAACAGAACGGGGGCGAGACCGCCTGGTCTTCACCCACAACCGGCCCTGGAGCCAGACGTAATGTGGTCTGTCTCAAGTGGAGTAGCGATGAAGCTTGCCCTACTTGAAAGAGGGTAGTGGACCTCCTGCTTGGGATGGGTTTCAAGGCAACCGATATCTTTGCCTTGATCCATCCTTTTGGCTCCAAGGAGTTTGAAATCAGCTTTGTCCGGCCGGAGGGGCTTGAGCTCTTCTGGTCCGGATATGAGCTGGTGAAGAACATGCCGGACTGGCGTGGCTTCGTTGCAAAAGTGATAACCCGCCAGAGTGAGGTCAAGAGAGTGACCGTGCTGACCCGTAACGAGTCGCTCTCTTGTATTGACATCATGACCTGGCTGGGAAGGTACGGAGAGGTCCAGGGAATACCAGCTAAAAAACTGGACGAGTTTGGCATTTGGTCGGGTGGCTGGACGTTTAATATCAAGCTTAAGCGTCTGGGTAGTACAGTTTCCCACATTCCATCATCTGCCTTTATCTGCCGAGACAGGATCTTGGTTTTCTACAGGGGGCAGCCTAAGCTCTGTCACAAGTGCGGCAGCCCCACACACTTCAGTGCCAGCTGCCAAGTGCAGAAGTGCGCGTTGTGTGGGGGGACAGGTCATCTTGCTGCATCTTGTGAGGAGATTAGATGCAACCTGTGTGGGGAGCTCGGGCACCCCTTCAGTCGTTGTCCTCTCTCTGAGGCCAATGCGGCCCGAGCTCATGCAGGAGCGGGCCAGGAGGTCCCTTCGGCTGAAGCGGGTACTGGCAAAGGCAGTGGAGTTAAGGGGTCAGTGAGGAACCGGAACAACCCGTCCCGGCAGAGGCGGAGAGAGAGGCGTCAGGCGGAGAGGGAGGGGGAGGAACCCCGTCCTGGGGTGATGCCCGCTCCTTCCCAAACGACTGCCCCTCCTGAATCTGAGACCCTAGGGGGCAGCGAGCTGGAGGAGGAGATTGAGAGACTGGATCAGGCCGAAGAGACTCTGTCCTCGCATTATGAAAGTTCTTTAGAGGGTAGTGGGGCAGAGTCCCAAAGTAGACGGAAACGGCGTACTAAAAAAAGATCTAGCCCGACCAAAGTTGCCAGGGAAGGTGTAACCGGTTCCCCTCTGGAGCTCTCCAACCGGTACCTCATCTTGGATGAGACCTCTGCCTCCTCTGCTGAGGAGGAGGTAGAAGGTGAGGGGCCGGCGGCGAAGGAGGGAGGGCCTTCAGGGGGCCCCGCGCCCCCCCTCTGGTGGGGATGCAAGGTCCTCAGGAGGGGTGGCAAAACCGGGCCCTGAGACTGAGAAAGCCAGGAGTGGTGCGCAGAGGGAGGTGGTGGTGGCAGAGATGGATACCACTATCTCCCTCAAGAGAGGTCGTTCTGCTCTAGAAGGCAGCCCCGGGAGGGGGGAGAAGGATGGGAAGAAGGCCGTCTAATTTAACTACTCTTTATGGCGGTACCCGCTCTGCTGACTCTGGCGACCATTAATGTCGCCAGCATTAAGTCGGATGCGGCTCGTTTCACAGCCTTTGATTTTCTCAGCCTGTTGAAGCTGACATTTTGTTTTTGCAAGAGACGAGGCTGCCAGATTTGGCAGCGATTTATAAAGCCAAGAGGGAGTGGAGACCAGGGCCCTCCTACTGGTCTCTTGCGGCTGAGCCGTATAGCGGAGTGGTGGTCCTTTTTACCGCACCGGTAGAATGCAGACGAGTAATTGAATTAGAAATGGGGAGGTGTTTGATCTTGGATGTCCTCATGAAGGGACAGGAACTGCGTCTGATTAATATCTATGGGCCCCAGTCCAGGTGGGACAGGAAATGTCTCTTTATGAGTGTGGCGAAACCAACCTCGCCACTGGGTTTTGGAGAGGGCTGTTTAGAAGCCTCTTGCCTCAGGATTATGGCCCATAGTAACTTTAAAGGAGAGGACAGACCGGCCGCACAGCTTAAATCTGTCTGTAGAATTGTATTTTATGTTATTATGCGTTCGGTTAAATTGTATGTTATGTGAGGGCACCCAGATAGCTAATATTATTGTATTCGTGTATTCTGAGTGCCATTCACCTAATGATATGCACTCAGACTTGAGCTATCTGGGGATATGTTAAATGTCTGTGTTTGCTGTGGGCGTGTTCCATTGTGTGTTTAAATGGTGATGTCTGTCCTGTTGTCTCCACATGTGTATTGGTGACCTCCCTTTGTCCTGAGAGATAATTGGATTGCCCTCGGTTGTCTCCCAGGCAGAGAGGAGGAAACTATGATGCATTGTGGGCATGTGCTGTATCTGTTCTGTATTTGCAAAACTGTAATAAAAACCAGGCTGGGTGTGCCAGCACATCAGACCACTGCTGACCCTCAAGACGGAGCCTTGTCTCGTTATTGGGGGGGATTCCCTGTATGCTGTTAGAGACTGATTGCCAGGAGTGTAAGCTGACTGTACGCTTTTCCTGTTCATCTGCTGACAGCTATTTGCGAGGTTCCAGTTTGGAGTGCTATTTTGTATCCAGTTTGGGAGGTTGGTGTTCTGCAGTAGCTGTGCCTGTCTCTCAGAAAGGGGCATATCGCCTAAACAGATTTTAACCCCTTGTCTGCTGAAACTGGTCCGTTACATTGGTGGCAAGCAGCGGGATCGTTCCTACAGCCAGAAGGACAGCTACAGGAGACACCATTTCTGTGGATTCTACAATTTAAGGGCAACGCATGTCTCAGTACAGTGACCCTAAAAGCACCAGGATGGAACCAGCAGTGGAGTACAGATACTCTGTGGAGGAATTTGACCGTATCATGTGGTTGCGGCTGAACTTCTTCGGACCCAATCCAGCTGAGAAATACGTGAAGTTCGGAAGGAGTCTAGTGTCTAAGACCCTACTATACCGGGCAGCAGGTGACGGTCAGCTGCCACGTTGGGTGGACCTCCATCGGAAGTTACGGTTGCGGGACAGTGGGAGCCCAGTCTCCATTCCCCAGCGGCAGTGTGAAGTGCAGGGAGGGGAGAGCAGCGGCCTCCCTCCCCAGTGGCAGGCTGAGTTACAGGGGGCAAAAGTAGTTGTTCCTGCCCCCCCCAGCAGCAGCATGATTTTTTGGGAATTGGGAGCCAGTCTCCATTCCCCAGCGGCCGTGTGATGTACAGGGAATTGGGAGCCGAGTCTCCATTCCCCATCGGCAGGCGGAGTTACAGGGGGCAGAGACAGTCGGTCCTGTCCCCCAGCAACAGGGCTGTTTAGCCAAAGAGGAGACAGTCGGTCTCCCCCTCAAACAACCAGATCTCCAGCCATCTCCGCAGGGATACCAGGAGGAGGAGGTAAGCGAGCCCTCCCCTTCCCAGCTACTTCCCAACCGAGTTCTGGGGGCAGGGGATGAGCCTGCAATACCCACTGATCCCCTCCCAGTGGAAGAGCTGGCATCAGGGCAGAGAGCCGCTAGCCTCTGCTCCACCAACCCCCTTGTTACAGGACTGGCTTGTACCCCCCTCACCCCCCCTAGTAACTTTAAAGGAGAGGACAGACCGGCCGCACAGCTTAAATCTGTCTGTAGAATTGTATTTTATGTTATTATTCGTTCGGTTAAATTGTATGTTATGTGAGGGCACCCAGATAGCTAATATTATTGTATTCGTGTATTCTGAGTGCCATTCACCTAATGATATGCACTCAGACTTGAGCTATCTGGGGATATGTTAAATGTCTATGTTTGCTGTGGGCGTGTGCCATTGTGTGTTTAAATGGTGATGTCTGTCCTGTTGTCTCCACATGTGTATTGGTGACCTCCCTTTGTCCTGAGAGATAATTGGATTGCTCTCGGTTGTCTCCCAGGCAGAGAGGAGGAAACCATGATGCATTGTGGGGATGTGCTGTATCTGTTCTGTATTTGCAAAACTGTAATAAAAACCAGGCTGGGTGTGCCAGCACATCAGACCACTGCTGACCCTCAAGACGGAGCCTTGTCTCGTTATTGGGGGGATTCCCTGTATGCTGTTAGAGACTGATTGCCAGGAGTGTAAGCTGACTGTACGCTTTTCCTGTTCGTCTGCTGACAGCTATTTGCGAGGTTCCAGTTTGGAGTGCTATTTTGTATCCAGTTCAGGAGGTTGGTGTTCTGCAGTAGCTGTGCCTGTCTCTCAGAAAGGGGCATATCGCCTAAACGGATTTTAACCCCTTGTCTGCTGAAACGGGTCCGTTACAATGAGGATTAAGCCTTTCCTTTTTACAAGCCGGCAGGTGGTTTTTGGTGGGGACTTTAATACTATCACAAGGCCCCAAGACAGGGGAGGCACCAGAAACCGGCTGACTTATGATAGTATTTTTCTGAATAGAGTAGCTAGTGAGGCTCGTCTGGAGGATGTCAACATTAGGCATACCCCAGGCCACGGGGGTTTCACTTTCTATAGAGGTAGTCAGATCAGGTCTAGAATAGATATGTTTTATTTGAAGGAGGAGGCTACCTTCTCGCCCTTAAGGGTTGTGGAGGTGGAATTCTCTGATCACTGTTTGATTATGTTTTCTCTGAATATTTCAGAATCCCCCCAAATGGGAAGAGGTTATTGGAAGCTGAATTCGGGTGTCTTGGAGGAAGCAGAGGTGAGACAATCCTTTGAGGACTTCCTTCAGAGTCAGGTACCTTTACTGGATCTCTGTGATACTAAGTCAGAGTGGTGGGAGATATTCAAAGATCGGGCTGCAAAGTTCTTCCGCCGGCTCTCGAGCCTCAGGTCCCTGGACAGGTACTGCCTGTATCAGGGTCTGAGGAGGAAACTCGAGCATCTGGTCTCGACTGGTGGTAGCCGCGAGGATATCTCCAGGGTTAAATCTTTGCTCAAGAGGTGCCAGTATGATAGGCACACATCTTTAGTTTTTGAGAGGGACTTCGGGAGGTACCGCTCGCCCGACCCCTACAGAAATTGTAAGATGTCAGTGAAGAGTAAGTTAATAACAGGACTGGTCGATAGTACGGGATCTCTGGGCAGGTCCAGATCAGGGATCCTGGAAGTCGTTAGATCCTTTTACTCGTGCCTCTTGGGGAGGAGGGATCTGGATCGGGACAGGATGTCGGCTTTCCTGGCTGGGGTCACCCCTGAGTCAGGAGCTCACCTCTCTTTTGACGGTTTGGTAGAAGAGATCAGGAAGGAGGAAGTTATCCTGGCGGTGGAAGGATTAGCTCTGAAGAAGTCGCCAGGCCCGGATGGCTTAACATCCGAGTTTTATAAGGCCTTTAAGAACCCTTTATGTCCCCTCTTGACTGAGGTATTCAATGAGTGCTTATCCTCGGGCACTCTGCCTCGGTCAATGAGGAGGTCAGCTCTGATCCTTCTATCAAAGGGTAAGGATCCGAGCCGTATTGAGAACTGGCGTCCCATAGCACTTCTTAATACGGACAGAAAGATTCTGGCCAAGATACTTTTTAATAGGCTGGTGAAATTTGCACCCCAACTCCTTTCGGTGGCTCAGCATTGCTCGGTTCCAGGCCGCAGCACTTTTAGTGCTGTACTCGGTGTCCGAGAGGCAGTGGAACAGAGTAGAGCAGACTACTGGAGGAGGTACATGCTGTCTTTAGATCAAGCAAAGGCGTTTGATCGGGTGAGCCATGAGTACCTCTGGTCGGTCCTTCTGAAGTATGGCCTGCCGTGGGGGGTTTGTCGATTGGTTAAAGATCTTGTATGCAGGGGCAGAGAGTTTCCCGCTTGTGAATGGTTGGCCTGGCTGCTCTTTTGAGGTTAGGTCTGGCGTCCACCAGGGTTGTCCTTTGAGCCCACTTTTATACGTGTTCGCGATTGATCCTTTTCTTAAGCGGATCGATCGTGGACCGTTGGCGGGAGTCGGGATGGATCGGGCGGCGCCGGAAGCCACTCTGAGGGTAGTAGCGTATGCTGACGATGTCACCATTTTCGTATTCTCGAGAGGGGAGGCGGAATACGTGATGTCTGAAGTGGATCGCTACCCGGAGGCATCCGGGTGAATGATCATTTGGGATAAGTGTGAGAGTCTCTGGCTGGGAGGGGGTGATCCAGTTTTTGATCTCCCGGACACCATCCCAGGGTCCAAGTCGTCAGCCAAAGTCCTAGGCATCCATTTGGGCCATGGAGACTATCCCACTCAAAATTGGGACGACAGGCTTAAGATCGCCGCTCAGAAGGTCGACCAGTGGAAGGGTTGGTCGTTGACCCTCAGGGAAAGGGTAAACCTGATCAAGGCCTACTTACTCCCTTTGCTTATCTATTTGGGTAGCGTGTGTATCTTGCCAGAGCCTCTCTGGACTCGGGTATATAGTCTGTTCTTCCAGCTCTTATGGGGGAATAGACTGAACCTGATCAGGAGAGAAGTGACTTATCCCACGAGGAGACTAGGGGGGGGGGGGGTTATCTATGGTCAACCCTGTGGTGTTTCTTGTAAACACCTTTGTTAAAGCAAATCTGGCAAACCTCTGGATGGAGAGGGCTTCTCCATGGGTAGTCTCCTGCCGGGGCTGGTTTCGGCCTTTCTTCCAGGAATGGGAGACAGGAGGGCAAGTGCAGGACTTACATATGCCTCACGGATATCTTCCGACTTACGTCACCCCGATACTGAAGGTGATCCGCCGGTGGGGTTTGGAGGTGAGGGAGATCAGGACTCTGTCAAGGAGGTCCCTTGATGAGAGGGTCTTGTTGTCCCACTTCCAGAAGCCCCTGGCCCTCAGGGATTGCCCAAGCCGGGATCTAGACAAGGGGTTACAGTTGCTAAATTCTGCAAGGATCCCCTTGAAGTTTTGGGACTTGGCTTGGCGCTGCTTTCACAGGAGGCTGTATGTGAGGGACAACTTGAAGTACAGGAACTCTGTTGTCCCCGGGAGGAGTGTGGCTCCATACTGGAAAGTATGGATCACTTCCTGCTTCAGTGTCCCTTTAATACAGAGGTATACCAACGGGTGGGAGCTTCCATTGGCTGGCCTAGGCTAGCCAGCCTCTCCTACGCGGAGTGGGCCTATGGAGTGCTCAGAGACATTGGTAGAAGGGACCTGTGCACATGTTTTTTAGTTATAGTGGTTGGGTTCTACACGTGGAATGCACGGTGCTTAGTTTCAACGCAGCAGAAAGTCCTCCCAGTGGACGAGGTATGTAGGAACATTCTGGGTGACCTGGTGAAGGTGCGTTCTTTGGAGTATGAGAGACTGGGCACCAGTAGGGCCTCTCTCCTCTGGAGAGGCTTTGCTTTTAGCGTGCCCTAGCCTAGTCATACGTTTCCTGGTGGTGGGCTGACGCTTTCACTGTAGATTTTTGTTTTGTAGGATGTTGAGCTTTGAAGAAAGGCTTACAGAGTGTCATGGTCTTACCTCCTTGCTGTTCTCCTTCGTTTGACATGTGCTGGCGGCCATCTTGGTTTCTGGGTTTCTTGTAGCCTCCCACCCTGCGGCTCCTCCTTCCCACTGGGAGGAGCTGGATGCCTAGCTCATATATATAGGAGGTCTGTGGCTTCAGTTCCCTGCTTGGTCCTCCTGTGCTCACATGCTTCTAAGACTGCTGCTGCTTCTGGTTCCTGATCCTGGCTTCGTCTGACTACCCTGCTGATTCCTGATCCTGGCTTCGTCTGACTACCCTTCTGGTTCCTGATCTCTGGTTTCGCAAGACCCTGCTTCGGTTTAGCCATCCGTTTGGACTTTTGCCTTACAGCTTTATTTTCAATAAAGCCTTCTTATTTCCACTCATCTCTTGTTGTACGTCTGGTTCATGGTTCCATGACATTAGGACCAAGCCATGAATTCTGACGGTACAGGGCCATCCTCGCTACCTACGCTGGTTGCCAGACTTGATCAGCAGGATCACCTGTTGGGTCGGTTCGCTGTGGCGTTGCAAACCCTGCTTGAACGCACGGCTCATTTAGCTTCCGTTGCCGATGGGTCGGTTGTCGCTCCTTGGCCCGCTCCTACTGCCGCTCCGGTTGTTGCGCCAGTGTCTACCCCGACACCTGTTGCTGCGCCTGCGGTGTTTCGCGTATGACCGGTTCTGCCCCCCTTCCACAGCGCTTTGGGGGAGAGCCAACTCAGTGCCGAGGTTTCCTTAACCAGGTGGGCATTTACTTCGAGTTGCTGCCACATGCCTTTCCTACTGAGAGATCAAAGGTGGGCTTCTTGATCTCGCTGCTCTCGGACAAGGCCTTGGCCTGGGCCAGCCCTTTATGGGAGAACAACAATCCGGTGGTTGCCGAGTTTTCCGGTTTTGTTGCTTCTCTTCGGAAGGTATTCGATGTTCCGGCTCGTGCTGCCTCTGCTGCGAAGCTCCTTATGTCCATCAGACAGGGTTCACGATCCGTAGCTGAATACGCCATTGAGTTTCGTACCCTGGCAGCAGAGGTGGGCTGGAATAATGAGGCTCTGGTCGCTGCTTTCTCTCATGGTCTCTCGGATGCCTTGAAGGATGAGGTTGCAGCTAAGGACCTACCTGTGGAGCTCGAGTCTCTTATTTCTTTCCTGATTTTGATTGACACCAGACTCAGGGAGAGACCTTCCTTTCAGGAGAGCCTGCGGAGGCCTTCTAACAGATTGGCGCCTACGTTTTCTGTCCCACCCGTGCCTCCCTCTCCTCCCACGCCTCCTGGGGATGACTTGTCTGGGGGTAAACCCATGCAGCTGGGGTTTGCTCGCCTGTCCGAGGGGGAGAGGGTACTCCGGAGACGCGAGGGCCGATGCATGTACTGTGGTCTCGGTGGGCATTTTCGGTTGGCATGCCCGAACCGTCCGGGAAACGCTTGCACCTGAGATCCTGTCGGGGGCAGATCTTGGGTGGAGCCTCCTTGTCCCCGGTTTCCCGTGTTGACAAACCACTGATTACTGTTGTCCTCTCCTGGGTCGGGGGCTCGGTGACGACCCAGGCGTTGGTGGACTCTGGTGCTGGTGGTTTGTTCATTGATAGTGTGTTCGCTGCCGCCAATTCCATTCCTCTGCAGCCTCGAGGTTCCCCACTGGCTCTTGAGGCGATAGACGGCAGACCCCTTCTGCCGCCACACGTGACTCATGAGACCCTTCCAGTGGGGATGGCCATTGGTGCCGTTCACAGAGAGTCGGTCTGTCTCCAGGTTATTTCGTCTCCACACTACTCGGTGGTCTTGGGGTACCCCTGGCTCCAGAAGCATAATCCGACTTTCGATAGGAAATCGGCCGAGATTCTCTCGTGGTCACCGCAGTGTGGGGCTAGTTGCATCCATGGGCCTGTCAAGTTGCTGTGTACTTCCTCGGACTCTCTGTTGCCTCCTGAATACGAGGAGTACCGGGATGTATTCGATAAGGTGCATGCGGTTGCCCTACCTCCGCACCGCCCATACGATTGTGCCATAGAGTTACAATCTGGTGCCGTTCCTCCTCGTGGCAAAGTCTATCCACTGTCGGTAGCGGAGAATAAGGCCATGGAGGAGTACGTGAGGGAGGCGCTTTCACGCGGACACATCCGCAAATCCTCGTCCCCGGCAGGGGCTGGATTTTTCTTTGTGAAAAAGAAGGGCGGTGAGTTGAGGCCTTGCATCGATTACAGGGGTCTCAATCGCATCACGATCAAGAACGCTTACCCGATACCCTTGATTTCCGAGCTGTTCGATCGCCTCAAAGGGGCCACGGTCTTTACCAAACTCGACCTGAGGGCGGCATATAACCTGGTAAGGATCAAGGCGGGCGATGAGTGGAAGACCGCGTTTAACACCAGGACCGGTCATTATGAATCCTTGGTTATGCCCTTTGGGTTGTGCAATGCGCCCGCAGTCTTCCAGGAATTCATCAACGATGTTTTCCGTGACCTGTTGCAGCAGTGTGTGGTGGTCTATTTGGATGACATCTTGGTATATTCTGAATCCATGGAGGCCCACATTCTGGATGTCAGACGAGTGTTGCAACGGTTACGAGAGAACAAGCTGTTCGGTAAGCTTGAGAAATGCGAATTTCACCAATCCCAGGTAACCTTCTTAGGTTACATCATTTCCGCTGAGGGGTTCTCCATGGATCCTGAGAAGGTTTCGGCTGTCTTACAGTGGCCCCAGCCCAGTGGTCTTCGTGCCCTGCAGCGCTTTTTGGGCTTCGCCAATTATTATCGGAAGTTCATCAGGGACTTTTCCATGCTAGCCAAACCTCTCACGGATCTGACCAGGAAGGGCAGTAATCCCCAGGTCTGGCCGCCCGAGGCCATCCGAGCTTTTGAGGCTCTAAAGTCCGCCTTTGTGTCGGCTCCGATTCTGTCGCATCCCAACCCTGGGTTGCAGTTTGTCCTCGAGGTGGACGCGTCTGAGACGGGAGTAGGCGCCCTCCTGTCTCAGCGTAGAACACCAGAGGGTCCTCTGCTTCCTTGTGGGTTTTACTCCCGGAAACTGTCTTCCGCGGAGTGCAACTATCAGATTGGTGACAGGGAGTTATTGGCCATCGTGCAGGCCCTTAAAGAATGGAGGCACTTGCTCGAGGGCTCGGTGGTTCCGGTTCTCATCCTGACGGACCACAAGAATCTGACCTACCTCTCTGAGGCCAAGAGATTGACACCACGTCAGGCCAGATGGGCTCTGTTCTTGTCACGTTTTAATTACGTGGTCTCCTACCTACCCGGTTCCAAGAACATCAGAGCGGATGCCTTATCACGGCAGTACTCCGAGCTGTCCGGGGAGGAGTCGATTCCGACTTCGGTCATACCTCCGAATCAGATCCTGGCCGCCATTCGCACCAGCCTGACCTCTCCCCTGGGTGAGCAGATTTTGGCGGCTCAATCTGGTGCTCCCTCTGGGAGACCCAACGGCAGGTGTTTTGTGCCTGAGGAGTTGCGCACTCGGTTGTTGCGAACCTACCATAACTCCAAGGCCGCGGGGCATCCTGGAAAGAATCAGCTGTCCTGGGCTGTTTCACGTCTGTTCTGGTGGCCTTCTCTACGTTCCGACATCGCCGCATATGTAGCGGCATGCTCCGTTTGTGCCCAGAGTAAGTCCCCTCGGCACCTTCCGTTGGGCCTTTTGCAACCCATAGCCACCGGGGAGCGTCCATGGTCACACCTGGGGATGGATTTCATTGTGGACCTCCCTGCATCCCGAGGCCATACGGTCATTCTCATGATAGTGGATCGGTTTTCCAAAATGTGCCACTGTGTATCCTCTCAAGAAGTTACCCTCTGCACAAGAGTTGGCCTCGATTTTTGCCAGGGAGGTCTTCCGGTTGCACGGTTTGCCCAAGGAGATTGTGTCGGATCGGGGGAGTCAGTTTGTGTCCAGGTTCTGGCGCGCCTTTTGCTCCCAGTTGGGGATTCATCTCTCTTTCTCATCGGCCTACCACCCTCAGTCCAATGGGGCCGCAGAACGATCCAATCAGGCCTTGGAGCAATTCCTTCGTTGCTATGTCTCCGATCACCAAGACAATTGGGTTGACCTCCTGCCTTGGGCTGAGTTTGCCAGGAACACGGCAGTGAACTCTTCCTCTGGGACGTCTCCCTTCATGGCCAATTATGGGTTCCAACCTGCCGTGTTACCGGAGGTATTCTCTCTCCAGGATATTCCGGCTGTGGAGGATCACCTTTCCGTCCTACGTGCTTCTTGGGTACAGATCCAGAGGTCCCTTGAGGTCTCTGCGCAGCGCCAGAGACTCCAGGCTGATCGCAGACGAGCGCCCGCTCCTTGCTACCAGGTCGGAGACCGCGTATGGTTGTCCACCCGCAACCTCAACCTTCGAGTGCCCACTCCCAAGCTGGCGCCTCGCTTTGTTGGTCTCTTCCGAGTGCTTCGCAGGGTAAACCCGGTAGCCTATGCCCTTGCGCTTTCTCCTGGCATGCGGATCTCCAACGTGTTTCATGTCTCCCTCTTGAAGCCACTGGTGTGTAATCGTTTCACTTCCTCGATTCCTCGGCCTCGTCCGGTCCAAGTGGGCAATCGTGAGGAGTATGAGGGGAGCAATATCCTGGACTCACGCCTGGTCCGCGGCCGGGTGCAGTTTTTGGTCCATTGGCGTGGTTATGGTCCAGAGGAGCGTTCCTGGGTTCCCTCCGCAGATGTCCATGCTCCTGCCTTGCTCCGAGCCTTCCACGCACGCTTCCCTCAGAAACCGTTCCTTACTCCGCGGAGGAGGGGCCCTTGAGGGAGAGGTACTGTCATGGTCTTACCTCCTTGCTGTTCTCCTTCGTTTGACATGTGCTGGCGGCCATCTTGGTTTCTGGGTTTCTTGTAGCCTCCCACCCTGCGGCTCCTCCTTCCCACTGGGAGGAGCTGGATGCCTAGCTCATATATATAGGAGGTCTGTGGCTTCAGTTCCCTGCTTGGTCCTCCTGTGCTCACATGCTTCTAAGACTGCTGCTGCTTCTGGTTCCTGATCCTGGCTTCGTCTGACTACCCTGCTGATTCCTGATCCTGGCTTCGTCTGACTACCCTGTTGGTTCCTGATCCTGGCTTCATCTGACTACCCTTCTGGTTCCTGATCTCTGGTTTCGCAAGACCCTGCTTCTGTTTAGCCATCCGTTTGGACTTTTGCCTTACAGCTTTAATTTTCAATAAAGCCTTCTTATTTCCACTCATCTCTTGTTGTACGTCTGGTTCATGGTTCCATGACACAGAGACCGAGCTTGAGCCTTTGGGTAGTTCTGTGTATTAGAATATTTTGCAGTGTGTGTTAAGTAGTTATGTTGTTTAAGGATAGGATGAGTTGGGGCTAGTTAGGTGGGGTGGGTGAGGGAAGGGGTCTTTTATTTGTGCTTTTATGTGTTTTATGTGTGTTTTGAAGTGGGGAGGCCTGCATCTAGCCCTGGACTATGCGGACATGGGAGGACATGGGGCGAGGGGCTAGATGTGGGTGGTGGAGGTAGAGCTGGCCTCGGACTATGCGGACACGAAAGAGACATGAGGCGGAGGTCAGCCTTGGTTGATGGGTGAAGGGCGATGGAGTAAGTAGTGGGGGTTAGGGCTAGATTAGGGAGGTAAAAAATAGGTTTGTTTTGCTTTATGTGAGATATTAGTGATATATTAGTAAAAAAAAAAAAAAAATTGGTGATGGGGAAAAAAATAAATAAAAAATTTGGTTTTGATTTGTATTATTAGCATTATTATCATTGTTGTTATTGTTTTATAAGCAAATAGTCTTATTTGTGTTTTTTATTGAAAAGTAATCAAGTTTTTCTTTTTGGGTTTTACAGCTGAACCGGCTAAGTAAGTTTAATTTCTCTTTTAGCATTTGTATATAGTTTGTATATAGTTTTTATAGGGTATTGGTATGAATGTGAGTATGAGTGAGGCTGGGCCAGCTGAGAAGCTGTTCTGTTTGTTTCTTGTTTGTAAAGTTTTGCATTTTTCTAATAAAAAAAGAGTTCCCATAACAGAGATTCAGGCTTCATGTCAGCAGAGAATCAGTCTTCATGTCATAGCAGAAAATCAGGCTTCATGTCACCCACCACTGAAACAGTCCATTGTCAGATATTTAGGCCCCGACACCCAGGCAGAGGAGAGAGGTCCCATAACAGAGATACAGGCTTCATGTCAGCAGAGAATCAGTCTTCATGTCATAGCAGAGAATCAGGCTTCATGTCACCCACCACTGGAACAGTCCATTGTCAGATATTTAGGCCCTGGCACCCAGGCAGAGGAGAGAGGTCCCATAACAGAGATTCAGTCTTCATGTCAGCAGAGAATCAGTCTTCATGTCATAGCAGAGAATCAGGCTTCACGTCAGCCAAAACTGGAACAGTCCATTGTCATATATTTAGACCCCGGCACACAGACAGAGGAGAGAGGTCCCATAGCAGAGATTCAGGCTTCATGTCAGCAGAGAATCAGTCTTCATGTCACAGCAGAGAATCATGCTTCACGTCACCCAACACTGGAACAGGCCACTGTCAGATATTTAGGCCCCGGCACCCAGACAGAGGAGAGGTTCATTCAACTTTGGGTTGCCCCGCAATATAATGGTAAAATGAAAAAAAAAATAGGATTGAATGAGGAAGTTCCCTGGAGTACAATAATATATGGTTAAGGGGAGGTAGTTAATGTCTAATCTGCACAAGGGATGGACAGGTCCTGTGGGATCCAAGCCTGGTTCATTTTTATGAACGTCAGCTTGTCCACATTGGCTGTAGACAGGCGGCTGCGTTTGTCTGTAATGACGCCCCCTGCCGTGCTGAATACACGTTCAGACAAAATGCTGGCCGCCGGGCAGGCCAGCACCTCCAAGGCATAAAAGGCTAGCTCTGGCCACGTGGACAATTTGGAGACCCAGAAGTTGAATGGGGCCGAACCATCAGTCAGTACGTGGAGGGGTGTGCACACGTACTGTTCCACCATGTTAGTGAAATGTTGCCTCCTGCTAACACGTTCCGTATCAGGTGGTGGTGCAGTTAGCTGTGGCGTGTTGACAAAACTTTTCCACATCTCTGCCATGCTAACCCTGCCCTCAGAGGAGCTGGCCGAGACACAGCTGCATTGGCGACCTCTTGCTCCTGCTCTGCGTTCGCCTTGGGCTTCCACTTGTTACCCTGTGACATTTGGGAATGCTCTCAGTAGCGCGTCTACCAATGTGCGCTTGTACTCGCGCATCTTCCTATCAGTGCAGGAAGTAAGGTGGGCACATTGTCTTTGTACCGTGGATCCAGCAGGGTGGCAACCCAGTAGTCCGCACGCGTTAAAATGTGGGCAACTCTGCTGTCGTTGCGCAGGCACTGCAGCATGTAGTCGCTGATGTGTGCCAGGCTGCCCAGAGGTAAGGACAAGCTGTCATCTGTGGGAGGCGTATCGTCATCGTCCTCCTCCACCTCCTCCTCATCCTCCTCGTCCTCCAGTAGTGGGCCCTGTCTGGCCACATTTGTACCTGGCCTCTGCTGTTGCAAAAAACCTCCCTCTGAGTCACTTCGAACAGACTGGCCTGAAAGTGCTAAAAATGACCCCTCTTCCTCCTCCTCCTCCTGGGCCACCTCCTCTTCCATCATCGCTCTAAGTGTTTTTTCAAGGAGACATAGAAGTGGTATTGTAACGCTCATAACGGCGTCATCGCCACTGGCCATGTTGGTGGAGTACTCGAGACAGCGCAACAGGGCACAAGGGTCTCGCATGGAGGCCCAGTCATTGGTGGTGAAGTGGTGCTGTTCCGCAGTGCGACTGACCCATGCGTGCTGCAGCTGAAACTCCACTATGGCCTGCTGCTGCTCGCACAGTCTGTCCAGCATGTGCAAGGTGGAGTTCCACCTGGTGGGCACGTCGCATATGAGGCGGTGAGCGGGAAGGCTGAAGTTACGCTGTAGCGCAGACAGGCGAGCAGCGGCAAGATGTGAATGCCGGAAGCGCGAACAGATGGCCCGCACTTTATGCAGCAGCTCTGACATGTCAGGGTAGTTGTGAATGAACTTCTGCACCACCAAATTCAGCACATGCGCCAGGCAAGGGATGTGCGTCAAACCGGCTAGTCCCTGAGCTGCAACGAGATTTCGCCCATTATCGCACACCACCAGGCCGGGCTTGAGGCTCACCGGCAGCAACGACTCCTCGGTCTGTTGTTCTATACCCCGCGACAACTCCTGTGCGGTGTGGGGCCTGTCCCCCAAACATATGAGTCTCAGAATGGCCTACTGACGTTTATCCCGGGCTGTGCTGAAGTTGGTGGTGAAGGTGTGTGGCTGACTGGATGAGCAGGTGGAAGAAGAGGAGGAGAAAGCCGAGTAGGAGGAGGAGGCAACAGGAGGCAAAGAATGTTGCCTTGCGATCCTTGGCGGGGGAAGGACGTGCGCCAAACAGCTCTCCGCCTGGGGCCCAGCCACCCCTACATTTACCCAGTGTGCAGTTAGGGAGATATAGCATCCCTGGCCGTGCTTACTGGTCCACATATCTGTGGTTAGGAGGACCTTGCCACAGATGGCGTTGCGCAGTGCACACTTGATTTTATCGGATACTTGGTTGTGCAGGGAAGGCACGGCTCTCTTGGAGAAGTAGTGCCGGCTGGGAACAACATACTGTGGGACAGCAAGCGACATGAGCTGTTTGAAGCTGTCTGTGTCCACCAGCCTAAATGACAGCATTTCATAGGCCAGTAGTTTAGAAATGCTGGCATTCAGGGCCAGGGATCGAGGGTGGCTAGGTGGGAATTTACGCTTTCTCTCAAATGTTTGTGAGATGGAGAGCTGAACGCTGCTGTGTGACATGGTTTAGATGCTTGGTGACGGAGGTGGTGGTGTTGGTGGTACATCCCCTGTTTGCTGGGCAGCTGGTGCCAACGTTCCTCCAGAGGCAGAGGAAGAGGCCGAGGCGGCAGCAGCAGCAGAAGAGGCCGAGGCGGCAGCAGCAGAAGAGGTAGCAGGGGGAGCCTGAGTGACTTCCTTGTTTTTAAGGTGTTTACTCCACTGCAGTTAATGCTTTGCATGCAGGTGCCTGGTCATGCAGGTTGTGCTAAGGTTCAGAACGTTAATGCCTCGCTTCAGGCTCTGATGGCACAGCGTGAAAACCACTCAAGTCTTGTTGTCAGCACATTGTTTGAAGAAGTGCCATGCCAGGGAACTCCTTGAAGCTGCTTTTGGGGTGCTCGGTCCCAGATGGCGGCGGTCAGTAGCAGGCGGAGTCTCTTGGCGGCAGGTGTTCTGCTTTTGCCCACTGCTCCCTCTTTTGCTATGCTGTTCACTCGGTCTCACCACTGCCTCTTCCTCCGAACTGTGAAAGTCAGTGGCACGACCTTCATTCCATGTGGGGTCTAGGACCTCATCGTCCTCTGCATCGTCTTCCACCCAGTCTTGATCCCTGACCTCCTGTTCAGTCTGCACACTGCAGAAAGAAGCAGCAGTTGGCACCTGTGTTTCGTCATCATCAGCGACGTGCTGAGGTGGTATTCCCATGTCCTCATCATCAGGAAACATAAGTGGTTGTGCGTCAGTGCATTCTATGTCTTCCACCGCTGGGGAAGGGTTAGGTGGATGCCCTTGGGAAACCCTGCCAGCAGAGTCTTCAAACAGCATTAGAGACTGCTGCATAACTTGAGGCTTAGAGAGTTTTCCTGATATGCATAGGGGTGATGTGACAGATTGATGGGCTTAGTTTTCAGGCGCCATCTGTGCGCTTTCTGCAGAAGACTGGGTGGGAGATAATGTGAACGTGCTGGATCCACTGTCGGTCACCCAATTGACTAATGCCTGTACCTGCTCAGGCCTTACATTCCTTGGAACGGCATTGGGCCCCACCAAATATCGCTGTAAATTCTGGCGGCTACTGGGACCTGAGGTAGTTAGTACACTAGGACGTGTGGCTGTGGCAGAACGTCCACGTCCTCTCCCAGCACCAGAGGGTCAACTAACACCACCACGACCATGTCCGCGTCCGCGTCCCTTACTAGATGTTTTCCTCATTGTTACCATTCACCACAATAAGAAAAAGATTATTTGGCCCAATGTATTGAATTCAAATTCAGGTATTTTTTTACAGACACCTAACACTATCTGGCTATCTATTTAGGTACCGTATTACACTAATACAGGCACAGCAGTAACGACAGATTTAGCTGAATATAAATTGTAGGCCTAGTATTTAGGCACTGGATGACAGTTATATGTTTACGGACAGAATTAGACTTGGAAATGCACGGTAGCATTTGAAGTTAATGTAGATGACCCTATCAGCACCTTGAATCTAATATACCCTTCAATGGATAGATTTAAAGTAGGCCTGATACAGCAGAAACCACTAATTTAGGGAATTGCTAAGTTGGCAATTGTATTTCAACCCAGAACAAAAACTGTGCTTTGACGTACACAAAATAACTTGACCAGCTAAAGCAATAACCACAGATTTAGCTGAATATAAATTGTAGGCCTAGTATTTAGGCGCTGGATAACAGTTATACGTTTACAGACAGAATTAGACTTGGAAATGCACGGTAGCGTGTGAAGTTATTGAAAATGACACTATCTTCACCTTGAATCTAATATACCCTTATATGGATAGATTTAAAGTAGGCCTGATACAGCAGAAACCACTAATTTAGGGAATTGCTAAGTTGGGAATTGTATTTCAGCCCAGATCAAAAAGTGTGCTTTGACGGACACAAAATAACTTGACCAGCTACAGCAATAACCACAGATTTAGCTCAATATAAATTTGAGGCCTATTATTTAGGCGCTGGTTCACAGGTATAAGTTTACGGACAGAATTAGACTTGAAAATGCACGGAAGCTTGTTTGTGTAGTTATTGAGAATGACCCTATCTGCACCTTCAATCTAATATACCCTTTTATGGATAGATTTAAAGTAGGCCTGATACAGCAGAAACCACTAATTTATGGAATTGCTAAGTTGGGAATTGTATTTCAACCCAGAACAAAAACTGTGCTCTGACGGACACAAAATAACCTAACCAGCTACAGCAATAACCACAGATTTAGCTGAATATAAATTATAGGCTTAGTATTTAGCTGCTGGATGACAGGTATACGTTTACGGACAGTAGTAGACTTGGAAATGCACGGTAGCATGTGAAGTTATTGTGGATGACCCAATCAACACCTTGAATCTAATATAACCTTTTATGTATAGATTTAAAGTAGGCCTGATACAGCAGAAACCACTAATTTAGGGAATTGCTAAGTTGGGAATTGTATTTCAGCCCAGAACATAAACTGTGCTTTGACGGACACAAAATAACTTGACCAGCTACAGCAATAGCCACAGATTTAGCTGAATATAAATTTGAGGCCTATTAATTAGGCGCTGGATGACAGGTATACGTTTACGGACAGAATTAGACTTGGAAATGCACGATAGCATGTAAAGTTATTGTGGATGAACCTATCAGCACCTTGATTCTAATATAACCTTTTATGGATAGATTTAAAGTAGGCCTGATACAGCAGAAACCACTAATTTAGGGAATTGCTAAGTTGGCAATTGTATTTCAACCCAGAACAAAAAGTGTGCTTTGACGGACACAAAATAACTTGACCAGCTACAGCAATAACCACAGATTTAGCTGAATATAAATTTGAGGCCTATTATTTAGGCGCTGGGTGACAGGTATATGTTTACGGACAAAATTAGACTTGGAAATGCACGGTAGTGTGTGAAGTTATTGGGAATGATCCTATCCGCACCTTTAATCTAATATACCCTTTTATGGATAGATTTAAAGTAGGCCTTATACAGCAGAAACCACTAATTTAGGGAATTGCTAAGTTGGGAATTGTATTTCAACCCGTTACAGGGTGTCACTCACTCACAAATACCTTGCAAAAAAAATAAAAAATTCTATCTAATATTTTTCTGTGATATAATCACAGTTGTAAGCCCGTGTGTGTCAGGCCCACACAGACTGTATTGTGGCCACTGGCTTGTGGCTAGGCCTCCACTCATACTGGTACAGGGTGTCACTTGCTCACAAATTCCTTGCAAATAAAAAAAGATTCTATTTAATATTTTTCAATAATATAATCACAGTTGCAAGGCCGTATGTGTGAGGCCCACACAGACTGTATTGTGGCCTCTGGCTAGTAGCTAGGCCTCCACTCATACCGTTACAGGGTGTCACTCACTCAAATACCTTGCAAATAAAAAAATTATATGTAATATTTTTCTGTGATATAATTACAGTTGCAGGTCTGTGTGTGTCAAGTCCACACAGACTGTATTCTGGCCACTGGCTAGTGGCTAGGCCTCCACTCATACCGTTACAGGGTGTCACTCACTCAAATACCTTGCAAATAAAAAAAATTATATTTAATTTTTCAGTGATATAATTACAGTTGCAAGACCGTGTGTGTCAGGCCCAAACAGACTGTATTTTGGCCACTGGCTAGTGGCTAGGCCTCCACTCATACCATTACAGGGAGTCACTCACTCACAAATACCTTGCAAATAAACAAAAATTCTATTTCTATACCTTGAAAATAAAATAATTCTAAATAATATTTTTCTGTGATATAATCACAGGTGCAAGCCAGTGTGTGTCAGGCCCACACAGACTGTATTGTGGCCACTGGCTAGTGGCTAGGCCTCCACTCATACCGTTACAGGGTGTCACTCACTCACAAATACCTTGTAAATAAAAAAATATATATATTTAATATTTTTCAGTGATATAATCACAGTTGCAAGCCAGTGTGTGTCAGGCCCACACAGACTGTATTGTGGACACTAGCTAGTAGCAAGGCCTCCAATCATACGATTACAGGGTGTCACTCACTCAAAAATACCTTGGAAATAAAACAATTCTATTTATTATTTTTCAGTGATATAATCACAGTTGCAAGCCAGTGTGTGTCAGGCCCACACAGACTGTATTGTGGCCACTGGCAAGTGGCTAGGCCTCCACTCATACCGTTACAGGGTGTCACTCACTCAAACACCTTGCAAATAAAAAAAATTTGATTTAATATTTTTCTGTGATATAATCACAGTTGCAAGCCCATGTATGTCAGGCCAACACAGACTGTATTGTGGCCACTGGCCAGTGGCTAGGCCTCAACTCATACCGTTGCAGGGTGTCACTCACTCAAATACCATGCTAATAAAAAAATGATATTTCAGATTTTTTAGCGATATAATTACAGTTGCAAGCCCGTGTGTGTCAGGCCCAAACAGACTGTATTCTGGCCACTGGCTAGTGGCTAGGCCTCCACTCATACCGTTACAGGGTGTCACTCACTTACAAATACCTTGCAAAAAAAAATAAAAATTCTATTTAATATTTTTCAGTGATATAATCACAGTTGCAAGCCTGTGTGTGTCAGGCACACACAGACTGTATTGTGGCCACTGGCTAGTAGCTAGGCCTCCACTCATACCGCTACAGGGTGTCACTCACTCAAATACCTTGCAAATAAAAAAATTATATTTAATATTTTTCAGTGATATAATCACAGTTGCAAGCCCGTGTGTGTCAGGCCCACACAGACTGTATTGTGGCCATTAGCTAGTGACTAGGCCTCCACTCATACCGTTACAGGGTGTCACTCACTCACAAATACCTTGCAAATAAAAAAAATTCTATTTAAGATTTTTCTGTGATATATTCACAGTTGCAAGCCCGTGTGTGTCAGGCCCGCACAGACTGTATTGTGGCCACAGGCTAGTGGCTAGGCCTCCACTGATACCATTACAGGTTGTCACTCACTCAAACACCTTGCAAATAAAAACATTTTTATTTAATATTTTTCTGTGATATAATCACAGTTGCAAGCCCATGTACAGTCATGTGAAAAAATTAGGACACCCTTTGAAAGCATGTGGTTTTTTGTAACATTTTTAATAAAAGGTTATTTCATCTCCGTTTCAACAATACAGAGAGATTAAAGTAATCCGACTAAACAAAGAAAACTGAAGAAAAGTCTTTTCAAGATCTTCTGTAAATGTCATTCTACAAAAATGCCTATTCTAACTGAGGAAAAAGATAGGACACCCTCGCCCCTAATAGCGAGTGTTACCTCCTTTGGCTGAAATAACTGCAGTGAGACGGTTCTTGTAGCCATCTACCAGTCTTCGACATCGGTCTGAGGAAATTTTACCCCACTCCTCAATGCAGAACTTTTTCAGCTGTGAGATGTTTGAGGGGTTTCTTGCACGTACAGCCCTTTTCAAGTCACCCCACAGCATCTCAATGGGATTCAAATCTGGACTTTGACTTGGCCATTCCAGGACTCTCCATTTCTTCTTTTTCAGCCAATCTTTGGTTGATTTACTAGTATGTTTTGGGTCATTGTCATGTTGCATGGTCCAGTTCCGCTTCAGCTTTAATTTTCTAACTGATGGTCTCACATGTTCTTCAAGCACCTTCTGATACACAGTAGAATTCATCGTGGATTCTATGATGGTGAGCTGACCAGGTCCTGCTGCAGCAAAGCAGCCCCAAACCATGACACTTCCACCTCCATGCTTCACAGTTGGTATGAGGTTCTTTTCTTGGAATGCTGTGTTTGGTTTACGCCAAACATGTCCTCTGCTGTTGTGTCCAAATAATTCAATTTTGGACTCATCTGTCCAAAGAACATTATTCCAGAAGTCCTGGTCTTTGTCAACTTTATCTCTGGCAAATGTCAGTCTGGCCTCGATGTTTCTCTTGGAAAGCAAAGGTTTCCTCCTTGCACACCTCCCATGCAAGTTAAACTTGTACAGTCTCTTTCTGATTGTAGAGGCATGTACTTCTACATCAACAGTAGCCAGAGCCTGCTGTAGTTCTCGAGATGACACTTTAGGGTTTTTGGAGACCTCTTTTAGCATCTTGCGGTCTGCTCTTGGGGTGAACTTGCTGGGGCGACCAGTCCTGGGCATGTTGGCAGTTGTTTTGAAAGCCCTCCACTTGTAGACTATCTTCCGGACAGTGGAATGGCTGATTTCAAAATCTTTTGAGATCTTTTTAAATCCCTTCCCAGACTCATAGGCTGCTACAATCTTTTTTCTGAAGTCCTCTGACAGCTCTTTTGCTCTCACCATGGTGCTCACTCTCACTTCAACAGTCAGGAGCACACCAAACTAAATGTCTGAGGTTTAAATAGGGCAAGCCTCATTCAACATGCAGAGTAACGATCTACTAATTATGTGCACCTGGTGTGATATACCTGTGTGAGATCTGAGCCAATTTAAGAGGGAATACATGTGAGGGTGTCCTATCTTTTTCCTCAGTTAGAATAGGCATTTTTGTAGAATGACATTTACAGAAGATCTTGAAAAGACTTTTCTTCAGTTTTCTTTGTTTAGTTGGATTACTTTAATCTCTCTGTATTGTTGAAACGGAGATGAAATAACCTTTTATTAAAAATGTTACAAAAAACCACATGCTTTCAAAGGGTGTCCTAATTTTTTCACATGACTGTATGTCAGGCCAACACAGACTGTATTGTGGCCACTGGCTAGTGGCTAGGCCTCCACTCATACCGTTACAGGGTGTCACTCACTCACAAATACCTTGCAAAAAAAAAAAAGATTCTGGAAAAATATGTGGATGGGCACTCTATATGAAGGTAAATAGGACGTATTTTATTAATATAATTTCATAAAATGCAAACAATATATAAACCAATATAAAATAAATATACACTCTATATAAAAGTCTGTAAAAATTTGGAAACAGATCAAATTCTTAGGTTACTTCATGAAACTGGGGCTGATACCTAATACAAACCCTACTTAATATCACAGGACCAATTTGTCCTGGAAATGAGGTTTTGTATTGGATGGGAATGGTCAGGCACTCAGTCCCCGTTGCATGTGATAGTATGTGTCCAAATGTACATAAGCAGGTTAAAATGACATATATAATTTCATTGATAAAAGTAAATGGTCCTATTTAATATAGCCACTTGAATTTCTTATTTAGAGTCGTTGGTGTACTTTAAATACTATATGTAGCAAGTTCCTGCTCAGATTGAAACTCTTTGTGAATAATAAACAGTCTCCTTTTATATCCGCATGGAGTTCGCTACAAATGTAGCCAATCTTTCTAGTATTGATCTTTAGAATATTCTAATAACGGCATCCAGATCAAATCGCTATGGCGAAAATCCTTGATGGTACAGTGGATCGTTCTTTTTCAATTGGTGTTATATATTGCGTCAAGAAAAGTTTTTACCCACTATGTGGGCTTACCTTTGCCTATAGTTTGCGGGAACTTGCGAGTAAGTTCGTCCTCCACATAGCACGCCGGCGTCCCGGCTGCAGAGTTGATCGCGTCCCACGTGTCTCTGCTGCTGATTAGCAGAAGCTGGTTTGGTATAGAGACCACGTCTTTTTTCGGCGCAGGTAAATGACGTCTTTCCAATCTGTTCAAATGGATTAAAGATGTTCCTTTTTCTTCTTAGTGCACTTAAGTTCTTTAAGGTCGGGGTATCTTTCAAGGTCCTACGCCAGACGCGTTTCGGGGAGATGCTATCCCCTTCCTCAGTGGCATACCCCAATACTCTAAATCCTCGTCTTTTATACCAATTTCAGGTGTTTCTCAAAATCCGTTCTGGATTTGTATTGTATGCCAAAAGACGGACTGGATCTACTTTTTTGTAGGATTCTGGCCTAGTTGCGATTTCGATGCGTTTTTTTTTTTTGTAAGGATGCGTTTTTTTTCGATATAGATGCGTTTTTTTCCCCATATTTGCAGTTTATTGTATGTTATTAAATCCAGTTAGAGGAACTGCTTTTTGATGTTTTGTTTTCATATTATTTGTAAAAGTACATCTCTATCTTATTTATAAGTGGTTTTTCCAGCAATTTAGGTCCGCCCCCTGGTCCTATGGCGGAGATATATAGATGATATTATTTTTATTTGGGGTGGAACAAAAGAAAATCTTGTAAATTTACAACAAAAATAATCTGAAATTTACTTCCAATTTTGGGAATGAAAAAATAGAATTTTTGGATATTGAAATTGTACGGGTAGAGAATAAATATATGTGCAATACATTTCACAAACCCACGGCCAAAAATGGATACATCCCCTTCACAAGCTGCCACCTACCAAGGTGGTTAGTCAATATTCCTTTCGGGCAGTTTCGTAGACTGAAACGAAACTGCACGGAAGAAAACAAGTTTGAAGAGGAGGCCAATGCAATGAAAAATCAATTTAAAGACAAAAATTATCCAGAACCTATCATAAACGATGCATTTGAAAAAGTGAAAAATTTGGATAGGAAGACCTTTTTTGAACCCATACAAAAAACACAAAAACAGGAAGAAAATCTAAATTTTCGGATTATCCTACCATACAATACCCAGGCAAGACAGATTGAGCGGATCATAAAGTTGCATTGGCATCACCTGCATAATGATAAAATTATAGGGACATTCCTGCCACCTATCCCTAAAATAACATACTCAAAAGCACCAAATCTTGGAATTCAAGTGGCCCCTTCAGTAAAGGAGAAATCTAAAAAAGGCCCAATAACAAATTGGCTTCAACCAAAGGGCTTTTTTAGATGTGGGAAATGTCAAGGATGTAGAAAAACCAAATTCCCAAGAAAAACCCTATCAGTAACCTCCACACAGAACTCTCACTCAATGACGATTAAACATTTCCTCACCTGCAATTCCAACAACGTTATATACTTGATCCAGTGTCCATGTCGGAAACAATATATTGGCCGAACTAAGCGTACCTTGAAAGTCAGGATAGCGGAACACCTAAACAATATTGTTAAAGGCTATGACAAACATTCGCTGTCCAGACACTTCAAGGAAGCACATAATCAAAATCCGATGGGCCTTTCCTTCATGGCACTGGAAAAAGTTGAAAAACATTGGCGGGGAGGCAATCAGATTGAGAGACTGTCAAGGGCAGAATCCAGAAAAATTTACGAATTTGGCAGTCTGTTACCAAAGGGCCTTAATGCAGAACTGGAAATATTTGGCTTCTTATAAGATTTGGGTGGTCCATGTGGGTGTCGATGTAGAGTTGTATGTCAGGCTGTTTTTCCCAGCACTACAACTCTCCCTCTACCCCACGTGTGCCCCCCCCCCCTCTCTCTACATCATCTATTAAATTAGAATTAAAAGCATTTGTTTATAGGTGAAATACCACAATGGGACCCAATAATCTGTAGGAATACTAATGAAAATGAAAATATATGTATGAATAAAATGCATAGAAACCGCACATAACCCCATATTAGACCCTATTATAGGGAGAAATGATCTCAACCATGAAAGCTGTGAATATTTACATGAAAATTTATATGAAAATTTGTATTTATATTTTTAGTATGTTTTAACCTCATTTTTGAATTCACTCTTTTATATTGTAATAGAATACTTATATGTTTTCAATATTGTGGACATTTATAACAAAAAAATTGCTAGAAAAACCACTTATAAATAAGATAGAGATGTACTTTTACAAATAATATGAAAACAAAACATCAAAAAGCAGTTCCTCTAACTGGATTTAATAACATACAATAAACTGCAAATATGGGGAAAAAAACGCATCTATATCGAAAAAAACGCATCCTTACAAAAAAAAAAAACGCATCGAAATCGCAACTAGGCCAGAATCCTACAAAAAAGTAGATCCAGTCCGTCTTTTGGCATACAATACAAATCCAGAACGGATTTTGAGAAACACCTGAAATTGGTATAAAAAGACGAGGATTTAGAGTATTGGGGTATGCCACTGAGGAAGGGGATAGCATCTCCCCGAAACGCGTCTGGCGTAGGACCTTGAAAGATACCCCGACCTTAAAGAACTTAAGTGCACTAAGAAGAAAAAGGAACATCTTTAATCCATTTGAACAGATTGGAAAGACGTAATTTACCTGCGCCGAAAAAAGACGTGGTCTCTATACCAAACCAGCTTCTGCTAATCAGCAGCAGAGACACGTGGGACGCGATCAACTCTGCAGCCGGGACGCCGGCGTGCTATGTGGAGGACGAACTTACTCGCAAGTTCCCGCAAACTATAGGCAAAGGTAAGCCCACATAGTGGGTAAAAACTTTTCTTGACGCAATATATAACACCAATTGAAAAAGAACGATCCACTGTACCATCAAGGATTTTCGCCATAGCGATTTGATCTGGATGCCGTTATTAGAATATTCTAAAGATCAATACTAGAAAGATTGGCTACATTTGTAGCGAACTCCGAGCGGATATAAAAGGAGACTGTTTATTATTCACAAAGAGTTTCAATCTGAGCAGGAACTTGCTACATATAGTATTTAAAGTACACCAACGACTCTAAATAAGAAATTCAAGTGGCTATATTAAATAGGACCATTTACTTTTATCAATGAAATTATATATGTCATTTTAACCTGCTTATGTACATTTGGACACATACTATCACATGCAACGGGGACTGAGTGCCTGACCATTCCCATCCAATACAAAACCTCATTTCCAGGACAAATTGGTCCTGTGATATTAAGTAGGGTTTGTATTAGGTATCAGCCCCAGTTTCATGAAGTAACCTAAGAATTTGATCTGTTTCCAAATTTTTACAGACTTTTATATAGAGTGTATATTTATTTTATATTGGTTTATATATTGTTTGCATTTTATGAAATTATATTAATAAAATATGTCCTATTTACCTTCATATAGAGTGCCCATCCACATATTTTTCCATTTTAAACTACAATTTTGAGGGGTGTACTCAAATTGTGGTTGGAGCACCTACCGTGGGGGAACAGAGGTGAGCGGATCTCTAAAACCATTTTGTTACAAAAAAAGATTCTATTTAATATTTTTAAATGATATAATCACAGTTGCAAGCCCGTGTGTGTCAGGCCCACACAGACTGTATTGTGGCCACTAGCTAATGGCTAGGTCTCCACTCATACCGTTACAAGGTGTCACTCACTCAAACACCTTGCAAATAAATAAAAATATATATTTAATATTTTTCAGTGATATAATCACAGTTGCAAGCCCGTGTGTGTCAGGCCCACACAGACTGTATTGTGGCCACTGGCTAGTAGCTAGGCCTCCACTCATACCGTTACAGGGTGTCACTCACTCAAATACCTTGCAAATAAAAAAGTTCTATTTAATATTTTCTGTGATATAATCACAGTTGCAAGCCCGTGTATGTCAGGCCAACACAGACTGTATTGTGGCCACTTGCTTGTGGGTAGGCCACCACTCATACCGTTACAGGGTGTCACTCACTCAAATACCTTGCTAATAAAAAAATGATATTTAATATTTTTTAGTGATATAATTACAGTTGCAAGCCCGTGTGTGTCAGGCCCAAAAAGACTGTATTCTGGCCACTGGCTAGTGGCTAGGCCTCCACTCATACCGTTACAGGGTGTCACTCACTCAAATACATTGCAAATAAAAACATTCTAAATAATATTTTTCTGTGATATAATCACAGTTGCAAGCCCGTGTGTATCAGGCCCACACAGACTGTATTGTGGCCACTGGCTAGTGGCTAGGCCTCCACTCATACCGTTACAGGGTGTCACTCACTCAAATACCTTGCAAATAAAAAAAATTATATTTAAGATTTTTCTGTGATTTAATTACAGTTGCAAGCCCATGTGTATCAGGCCCACACAGACTGTATTGTGGCCATTGGCTAGTGGCTAGGCCTCCACTCATACCGTTACCGCTACAGGGTTTCACTCACTCAAATACCTTGCAAATAAAAAAAATTATATTTAATATTTTTCAGTGATATAATCACAGTTGTAAGCCCGTGTGAGTCAGGCCCACACAGACTGTTTTCTGACCACTGGCTAGTAGCTAGCCCTCCACTCATACCGTTACAGTGTGTCACTAACTCACAAATACCTTGTAAATAAAAAAATTATATTTAATATTTTTCTGTGATTTAATCACAGTTGCAAGCCCGTGTGTGTCAAGCCCACACAGACTGTATTGTGGCCACTGGCTAGTGGCTAGGCCTTCTGTGCTCTCTGTCCACAGCAAGATTATGTTAATCTACATTGCTGAATTCTGCTCCCCCTAGTGGACACCTTTAAGACTGCTTTGTTCTTTTCCGTTCTATCCTGAGGTCATGTGACACTGCAGGAAGTAGACTCTCTGTATCAGGAAGCAGGTTGTTCTTTATTCCAGCAGCCATATTTCCTAGATTCACACTGTACTGTTGCATCCACATGCATCTATCCTTCATCCACGCCATCCAAGCATCGTTGGTATGTCCAACCTTATCATTTACTTATATCTGCAGTGTAGGATGCATATTTTGTTGTACACATGCTTATGTTAGAGCTTTATAGTTAGGTATTAGCTAATCTATGTTAGTAGATTCCTGTCACATGCTCCTCGATCCGTGTAGTTGCCATGATGCTATAGTTCTCTCATCTGCAGACGCATTTTATGTCAGATGCTCCATAGTGTATTTTTATGCATCACTGTTCTTTGATGTATGCGTTATTGTATTAATCCACGCTCCTGCATTGCATGTATGGTCTGATACTATGCTTTGTCTGTATTCACAGTTTTACCTTCTTTTGATCATACACATTAAACAAGTTACCGGAACTTTAACAGTGTGGTGATTGAAGGGCGAGTAAACTACCTGTCGAATTATTCTTCACAATAAGGGGAGCAGGACAGTAAAACAACGGCTTTAACGGAGACGGCCCTTGAATGCGATAGAGCAATGCAAGCATGATCAGCGCTTAATCCGTGTACAGCAGCACTACACAACCTCACAGTGCAGCCACAGCTTCTACTGCAGAGGGACTGAAGTTACTGTCTCACACGGACCCACACCTAGCAACACAAAGATGTCTGAAGTTTCACAAGACCAGATCCAGAGTGTCACGCTCATCCAGACTCACATCGATCTCGTGCTTCTGAAGCAGCAGCGCTAGCCAGAGCCGAAGCAGAGGCCATGAAAGCACAAATAGTATTTGCAGAAGAAGAAGCAAAGATAAAGCAAGAAAAGGCACGTATAGAAGCTTCACTAGAAGTACTCAGTTTGAAAAAGTCAGCAGCTGCAGCAACTGCAAAAGCACAAGTATTAGAGGCTGCATTAGAAACGGATGATGACACAAGCGACAAACCAGACATCCAGCTTGACTTAAAGCAAGAAACTGCTATACAGCGTACTGAAGAATATGTGAGAGAACATTCACAGATACTCCATCAACCCGATCCAATCTCAGAAGACGGAAACAAGTACCCACACAGCAGCACACGCTTTCCACTTCAGACAAGTTCACAGCAGCAGAACGCCTCTTGTCAAGACCCTCCCTTCACTGCAGACCTATCATTTTATGCCCCTCCAATGAGAAACTCCAGCGGTCAGATCTTCAGGGAAGACCCTGCGATGGACAGCAAGCGACTTGACACTCCACACCACTGCATAGATCCACCTGACTGCTACAGCTATCCTATGCCTCCAGTGGAAAAAGGAACTTATACTTGCTCACCTGATGCAAGAATGATACCACCAGTTAATCGTTACCCAGACTCTCCAGCTCACAACCAAGTCACGTCGGATCTGGTAAGATATATGGCAAGACGAGAAATTATTTCAAAGGGACTGGTGCAGTTTGATGATCTGCCAGAAAACTATAGGGCTTGGCGGGCTTCATTCAGAAATGCTATAACAGATCTTAATCTCTCTTACAAAGAAGAAATAGATCTTCTGGTGAGATGGTTAGGCATTGAGTCATGCAAGCAAGTGAAACGCATACAAGCTGTACATGTGAATGACTCCAGAAAGGGTTTGCAGATGGCATGGCAGAGACTTGATGAGTGCTATGGGGCTCCTGAGATTATAGAGGACTGCCTGTGGAATAGAGTAGACAGCTTTGGGAAAATCTCCAGCAAAGACCATCCCAGGCTTAGAGAGTTAGGAGACCTGTTAATGGAACTGCAAGCTGCAAAGGAAGAAGGCGACTTTCCAGGTCTAGCCATTCTTGATACAGCTAGGGGTATAACCAACATTGTTCAAAAATTGCCAATTTCCCTACAAGAGAGGTGGATGACTCAGGGCTCCAGATATAAAGAACTGCACCGGGTGTATTTCCCACCATTCTCTTTCTTCGTGAGTTTTGTCACACAACAAGCAAAGATGCGTAATGATCCAGGGTTCATCCTGTCCCCTCAAAGCTCTGATGGTTGGAGACTAGAGAAACACCATCACAAGAATACTACTCATAGAACCTCTGTCTCAGTGCACAAGACTGAGACCTATACAGGTACACCATCACAGAAAGAGCCTGCCCGTCCCAAGACTGCGGACCTTACCCAAGGTTGCCCCATTCATCGCAAGCCTCATCCTTTGTATGAATGTCGTAGCTTCAGGGTAAAACCTTTAACTGAAAGAAAGGCCTTCCTGAAGCAAAATAATGTTTATCATTGTTGTGCATCTACTTTACATCTTGCAAAGGACTGTGATAAGACTATCTGTTGTATAGAATGCAATAGCAATAAGCATGTGTCCGCTATGCATCCTGGTCCCGCACCATGGACTGTGAAAGCTGAAACAGGGGTAGAGCATGGCGGGGAGGGACAGGAAAGTAGCTTATCAGCAGACGTGTCAGCTATGTGTACCGAAATTTGTATAGAAAATCTTCAGGGCAGGTCTTGTTCAAAAATCTGCTTGGTCAATGTGTACCCTACAGGGCATAGACCAGAGTTGTTTGAGCTTTTTGGGTCAAAAGGTCACCAATTGCCTTATTCTCTCAAGACATGTGCGGGAGTGATCAACACTACTGGGAGGATGGTACATGGCTTCCAGTTGGAATCCCTTGACAGACAAGTGTCCGTTCCACTACCCACGCTGATAGAATGTGATGAAATCCCAAATGTTCGATCAGAGATCCCTACCCCAGAGGTTGCACTTCATCATACACATCTGAGGCAAATAGCCACTCAGATACCTGAGCTTGATCCTAATGCCTCCATTCTCCTGTTGCTAGGCAGAGATATTATTAGGATCCACAAGGTCAGGGACCAGATTAATGGGCCAAACGACTCTCCTTACGCCCAAAGATTAGACCTAGGGTGGGTAATAGTGGGCAATGTATGTCTAGGTGGTGTCCACAGACCAGACACCGTGCATAGCCTCTATACCAACATCTTAGATAATAGCGGGGGATCGCTGTTCGCACCTTGCCCAAACTTCTTTGCTGTGAAGGAAAGCTTCAATACCGGCATTCCCTTGACCCTGCAGGCCTCATCCATCTCGAATTCCTCTTGTATGGAAAACTGTCTTGGCCACAAAGCCTTTGAAATTACCAAAGAAGATGATAAAATGGCTCCTTCTCGCAGTGAGCTTGCTTTCCTGGAGATAATGAAGAGAGGCTTCTACAGAGACGAAGACAACAGCTGGGTCGCTCCGCTACCTTTTAAAACACACAGACAACGCCTTCCAAATAACAAGACACAGGTTTTGCACCGATTCAGGTCTCTTCAAAAATCCTTTAAACAGAAGCCCGACATGAAAAGACATTTCTTTGCTTTCATGGAGAAAGTAATACAGAATGGCCATTGTGAAGTAGCGCCACCCCTTGACATAGAAGAATAATGCTGGTATCTACCTTTGTTCGGGGTGTACCACCCGAAGAAACCCTTGCAAATCCGAGTAGTCTTTGATTCAAGTGCCCAGTGTGGTGGGATATCCCTGAACGACATCCTTTTGAAGGGTCCAGACCTCAACAACAATCTCTTAGGAGTATTACTTCGCTTTCGAAAGGATGCTATTGCCTTTGTGGCCGACATTGGCCAAATGTTTCATTGTTTCCTGGTTAGACCTGAAGATAGGAACTTTTTAAGATTCTTCTGGCATAAGGATAATAACCCAGCAGAAGACATCATCGAATGGCGGATGAAAGTGCATATTTTTGGCAACAGCCCCTCACCAGCAGTAGCCATTTTTGGCCTCAAACTCGCAGCATACGAAGGAGAAAGACAGTTTGGCGCAGATGCAAGAGAATTTGTAGAAAGAGACTTTTATGTTGATGACGGACTAAAATCTGTGCCAACTGCAACACAAGCCATCAACCTATTGAAGAGAACAAGAGAGATGCTGGCACGTTCCAACCTTCACCTACATAAGCTAGCATCAAACAGCAGAGAAGTCATGATGGCCTTCCCTTCAGAAGATCGGGCAAGTGACTTAAGGGATCTTGATTTTAGTGGTGATGCATTACCCATTCAGAGAAGCCTTGGTATTAACTGGGACCTCAAAAAAGATGTTTTGACATTCCAAGTATCACAAGAGGAAAGACCTTTCACTCGTCGGGGAGTCCTCTCTACCGTGAACAGTGTATATGATCCTCTAGGTATAGCTGCACCAGTCACCATTAGAGGAAAAGGTCTTCTTCGTAATCTCACTGCAGATAGTCAAGATTGGGATGCACCCCTACCTGAAGAGAAGAAACAGCAGTGGGAAGATTGGAGAGGATCCCTACAGGAGTTGAGACACGTTGAGGTATCCAGACCTTATGTATCAATTTCCTGCTCTAATGCTCAGTATAAAGAGCTCTGTGTATTCTCAGATGCCTCTGTCCAGGCAATAGCAGCAGTAGCCTACTTAAAGGTTGTTGATGCTCAAGGAGGAGCTCACATTGGGTTCGTCTTAGGAAAGGCAAAACTAACTCCACGGCCAGAACTCATGATCCCACGGCTGGAGCTTAGCGCAGCGGTCCTTGCTGTGGACATCGCGGAATTCATTACCACAGAACTTGACTTGAACATTGACACTGTTAGCTATTTCACTGATAGTAAAATCGTTCTGGGCTACATTTACAACGAGGAAAGAAGATTTTATGTGTTCGTCAGTAATCGTGTTCAGAGGATAAGAAGATGTTCAATCCCAAAGCAATGGCATTACGTGCCGACAAAGGATAACCCAGCAGATCTCGCCACCAGATCAGTATCAACAGCACATCTACAAGACTCAATGTGGCTTACAGGGCCAACATTCCTACTTCATTCAAATTCGCCAGCCGGAAAGACTGAGACTGAGGCCTTTGACCTCGTTGATCCAACGACTGATACAGACATCCGTCCTGAGGTGACAACATTAAGCACTGTATATAGAGAGAAGAGACTTGGATCTGAACGTTTTTGCAGATTCTCTAGCTGGAATACTTTGACACGAGCTGTCGCACGTCTCATCCACATTATACAACTTTACAAGGTAAAGGCAGAAAAACATCCTGAAAACTGTAAAGGTTGGCATCTCTGTACAGGACCGCATCTTATTGAGTTCCTCAAGAAAGCCAGAATAATCGTCCTCCAAAATGTGCAAGGAGAAACATTTCCTAGAGAGATCCTCTGCATTCAAGAGAAAAAGAGTATCTCCAATGACAGTTCGCTTAGAGCTTTAGATCCCTTCATAGATGTAGATGGGCTACTAAGAGTGGGTGGACGTCTACGCAATGTAAATCTTGGGCACGAGGAGAAAAGCCCAGTCATTATCCCAGGTCGACACCACATTGCCACCCTTATAACCCGTCACCACCATATCCAGTCACAGCACCAAGGACGACACATTACAGAAGGAGCTATTCGTACAGCGGGGTATTGGATTTTGGGAGCTAAGCGGAACGTTTCCAGTCTTATCTTCAAATGTGTTATTTGCCGGAAGCTCAGAAGGACCTGTGAAACACAGAAAATGGCAGACTTACCACCTGACAGACTTAGCACAGATCCTCCATTCACTCACATCGGCCTGGATGTGTTTGGTCCTTGGTCGGTTTGCTCCAGACGTACCCGTGGAGGTAAAGCTAACAGCAAGAGGTGGGCAGTTCTCTTCACCTGTCTCAGCATCCGTGCCATCCACGTAGAGATTGTAGAATCCATGGATGCCTCAAGTTTCATAAATGCCTTGAGAAGGTTCTTTGCTATTCGTGGCCCAGTCAAAACAATCAGATCAGACAGAGGAACGAACTTCGTAGGTGCTTGCCATGAACTCAAAATCTCCTCTAACCTCAATGATGAAAAGGTAGAGAGTTTTCTTTCAAGGCAAGAAGTATCTTGGATTTTTAACCCCCCTTTCGCTTCCCACATGGGAGGAGTGTGGGAAAGGATGATTGGAATCACCAAGAGGATACTAGACTCCATGTTTTTCAACAACCTTCAAGGCTTACTCATGAGGTGCTAGCAGTGGTGTATCTTGGTTTTGTGCTGCCCTAGGCGAGACTAAACTCGGGCACCCCCTAATATAAATTTGACCCACCCCTTCCTTGTTAAAAAACAATGTGCAGCTAGAGTTAGTACAGTATTAATCCCTCCCTAATTCTCCCCCCTCTAACCACCCAACGGATCCCAACCCCCTTACCCCATAAAACAACTAAGTAATAGATTTTAGAAGACAGCAGGCTCAGGGATCAGTGCATTGGTGGCCGGGGCCTGCCTCAGTGTTCACAGTGACCGTGTGCAGGATCCGCTCTGCACTTGGAGGAGATAAGGCTCACCCTAGCGTTGCCGGCCCGTGACTCCACCTCCGTGTGACATCATGATGGCAACGTGAGGACGCAAAAGGCAATGGAGGTCAGGAGGAAGTCAGGAGGGGGAGGAAGTACGTTTTTCAACTCCTTCATTATGCGGCGCCGGCGATGCCGCTCGCATAATGAAGGATCGGACAAGGGGCAAAAAATATATTTAGCATATTGTGTAACTATCACTAAGCAAACAAGGCATTTTGCCACCCCCTTTTTTAAGTGCCGCCCTAGGCAAATGCCTTGTTTGCCTTGTGATAGATACACCCCTGGGTGCTAGTTACTTTGATGGCAGAAGTGACTGCTATTGTAAACTCAAGACCGTTGATACCAGTCTCAACGGATCCTGAAGATCCACAAATCCTTACTCCAGCAACCTTAATAACTCAAAAGATTGCACCTTATCCAGTGTTGTCCGAAACATTTGATAGTAAAGACCTCTACAAACGACAGTGGAGACAGGTCCAGAGCCTGGCTAAAGACTTTTGGCACAAATGGTACAAACAGTATTTGGCTACTCTCCAGGAACGAAAGAAGTGGCAGGCAGACAGGCCTAATGTTCAGCAGGGTGACATCGTGCTTCTAAAAAACCACCAAACCAAGCAGATTAAGTGGCCTATGGGTCGAGTGACAAAGACCTTCCCTCACGATGATGGTAGGGTCCGTAAGGTAGAGGTGAGAGTAAACACAGAAGGAAGTTCAGCTTTGTTCATTAGACCAGTAACAGAACTTGTCTTGCTCTTATCTCCTTCAGAGTAACTTTCGGTGGTCTGGTAAATTGTGGTATCTCTAACAGATACCAGGCGGGGAGTGTGCTGTCTGTCCACAGCAAGATTATGTTTGTGCTCGGATCGGCTCATTACGAGAGGGTCCCCTACCTAAGCCTATACCCCCCCCCCCTACCTAGAAGCAGCAGAGTTATGCCGGAACTGCTTATCGAAGGGTAGCCTAAAGGGGGCCACACCAATGATGAGTCCTGAGAAGAAGGGAGGGCTTCTGAGTGGGTCGAAAGCATTCGAACCGACAAGTGGGGGCAGGAGAGCCAGGTTTAAATAATTAAAGCCCCGCCTCCCCTCACACAAACACGGCACTCTTTGATTGCCTACCACTTGTGCTCGGATCGGCTCATTACGAGAGGGTCCCCTACCTAAGCCTATACTCCCCCCCCCCCTACCTAGAAGCAGCAGAGTTATGCCGGAACTGCTTATCGAAGGGTAGCCTAAAGGGGCCAAAAGAACCATGCATAGGAGTTTTGAAAGACTTTGATAACAGAAACTACAAAACCAAAACTCGGAAAGCCAGTGACATTTTGTATTAAGGATCCGGGATATAACGCATGGAACACGCGGAACTCCAACGACCCAACCGTTTGATTACATGTACTGGTACCTTATGCATGGACGCCGCAGCTGCTGCGCCCCTGTGGAAGGAATGTCCTGTGACCGAGAGAGGATCGACCCCTGAACCTGTTAACTAAACCCGAATGTGCTGAATACCTGCCAGGTATAGTTAACAGTGCTATAGGACAGGTTTAATTGAGAGTGGCAAAAAACCCGACGAAGCCCAATAGGTGAGTGATAGTCCCCCCGGCCAGCAGCCGGGTAGGTGTTCATATTTCTGAAACAGGCGCCAAGCTGTCTTGTAAGCCCTCAGGGTATTACTGGCCAAGGAATTGGCCATCAGTCTGTTAGCTATGGTGAGATGAGAGACTAGTCTCAGCACAGCTGGGCCTGGTGAGGAATTGGCATTGGCAACCGATCTGCCCCTGGACAAACCTGAAAGAAAAAGTGGAAAAAAATATTTATTTATTTATTTTTTTTTAAACGGAGAAGCCATGCGTGAGACTCTAATGGCAGAGTCATATGTGTAAACCTAAAACTGAGAAGCCATGCGCGAGAGACTCTAATGGCGGAGTCATATGTGTAACCTAAACGGAGAAGCCATGCATGAGAGACTAATGGCGGAGTCATATGTGTAAACCTAACGGAGAAGTCGTGTGTGAGAGACTCTAATGGCAGAGTCATCTGTGTAAACCTAAAGCGGAGAAGCCATGCGCGATAGACTAATGGCGGAGCTATGCGCGAGAAACTCTAATGGCGGAGTCATATGTGTAAAACTAAAACGGAGAAGCCATGCGTGAGACTCAGATGGCGGAGTCATATCTGTAACTAAAACGGAGAAGCCATGCGTTAGAGACTCTAATGGCGGAGTCATATGTGTAAACCTAAAACGGAGAAGCCATGCGTGAGAGACTCTAATGGTGGAGTCATATGTGTACACCTAAACGGAGAAGCCATGCATGAGAGACTCTAATGGCGGAGTCATATGTGTAACCTAAACGGAGAAGCCATGCGTGAGAGCCTCTAAAGGCGGAGTCATATGTGCACACCTAAAACGGAGAAGCCATGCATGAGAGACTCTAATGGCGGAGTCATATGTGTAAACCTAAAACGGAGAAGCCATGCGTGTAAGACTCTAATGGTGGAGTCATATGTGTACACCTAAAACGGAGAAGCCATGCATGAGAGACTCTAATGGCGGAGTCATATGTGTAAACCTAAAACGGAGAAGCCATGCGTGTAAGACTCTAATGGTGGAGTCATATGTGTACACCTAAAACGGAGAAGCCATGCATGAGAGACTCTAATGGCGGAGTCATATGTGTAACCTAAACGGAGAAGCCATGCGTGAGAGCCTCTAACGGCGGAGTCATATGTGTAAACCTAAAACGGAGAAGCCATGCGTGAGAGCCTCTAACGGCGGAGTCATATGTGTAAACCTAAAATGGAGAAGCCATGCGTGAGAGACTCTAATGGAGGAGTCGTATGTGTAAACCTAAAACGGAGAAGCCATGCGTGAGAGCCTCTAATGGAGGAGTCGTATGTGTAAACCTAAAACGGAGAAGCCATGCGTGAGAGCCTCTAACGGCGGAGTCATATGTGTAAACCTAAAACGGAGAAGCCATGCGTGAGAGACTCTAATGGAGGAGTCGTATGTGTAAACCTAAAACGGAGAAGCCATGCGTGAAAGACTCTAATTGTGGTTTGAAATTTTTTTTTTTTTTTTTTTTTAAAACTATAAACCACTTTTGCAGCTCCAGTATGGGCACAGCTCTGAGTACGAGCACGAAGAGCATGGTATAACGCAGGTCACCTGCACGGACTAACTAACATCCTGTGCCTAAATGACCCCCTTGGAACCTTCTGTACGGCCGGCAGCAGGAAGCCAGCCACCGCCTATGATCTGCTCCCCCTGACCGAGCCTAGTACTCCTTCCCCCGATCCCTGCCTACCTAACGGCACGGCGGCCCGTGCCAGACTTTATTGAAGATGAGGAGCGGGGAAACGGTGTCCTGCACCTTTACCCCCAGCCGCGTGGGGAGCTCACGCTGCTCCCTGGCAGAGTGCACCAGTGCGGGGGAGCCCCCCCCTCAGCCAGGGCCGACCCACCGCCGGCTGGACACCACTCGTACCGCATGGGGAGCAGCGCCTCTCCCTGGCAATGTGCACCGGATCAGAGGGAGCCCTTCCTTTACCGTGAGCCCCGGCCCCCGCCGGTTTGAATCGTGTGCCGCGTGGGGAGCCGCATAGCTCCCTGGCATTATGCGCCGGCGCGGGAGTGCCCCCACCTGGGGGCTGGTTATTGTGACTGGAACCCGCTGGGAGACTGAGGCCTGACCGGACCTACCTGTGACCGTGGCTGACCCGCGTGCGTAGACGTGACGCAACTACCTGTACATGCCCACCCAGTGCCTGTAGTCAACGTGCGACCGAGTCTGTGGATGTGACCGACTGGCCCCTGTAGTCGTGAGGGGACCCTGACTCGGGAGTAGCGGTAACGGACCATCGCCTGTAGACGTGGTAGTATTACCTCATGAGTCTGTTGACATGAGACTAATGCCTGCAGTCGTGGCAGGGCTTTATAACGAGTCTGTAGTCGTGACAGACTAATGCCTGCAGTCGTGGCAAGGCTTTATAACGAGTCTGTAGTCGTGACAGACTAATGCCTGCAGTCGTGGCAAGGCTTTATAACGAGTCTGTAGTCGTAATGGATTTGTGCCTGCAGTCGTGGCAGGGCTTTAGAGCGGGTCTGTAGTCGTGACAGACTGATGCCTGCAGTCGTGGCAGGACTTTATAACGAGTCTGTAGTCGTGACAGACTGATGCCTGCAGTCGTGGCAGGACTTTATAACGAGTCTGTAGTCGTGACAGACTGATGCCTGCAGTCGTGGCAGGGCTTTAGAGCGGGTCTGTAGTCGTGACAGACTGATGCCTGCAGTCGTGGCAGGGCTTTATAAGGAGTCTGTAGTCGTGACAGACCTGGCAAAGCAACATTCCTATCTATACCATTTTTTTTTTTTTACTTCTTTCCCCCCCACCAAAGGCCACGACTGTAGGCGCCACCCTGTAAGAGATGCGCCAGAGGCCTGGCCATAATAGTCCACCATCCCCCGTCCCCCAAGCCTATGCAGGAGAAAAGGAGGGGGTTGGCCCACGCCTGCACCACCCCTGACTCACCTGGCGGCCATGACAGCCACAAACCCCACAGTATCGTAATTTAGCCAACCACCTGTGGACCTGAATAAACAAGGACAGACATGTGAGTGAGCGCACGGTGGCTGGGTGACCCTTCACTCCTGCCACCGCTCCTTAGCTGTCCACCGGATTATTGCGACTGCGCCCGAACCAACCCCCTGACTCGCCGTATGGGCTTGCGGGCGGCCCGGCTGCGTGCGCAAAGTGACGTGGCCAGCCCCCCTCTTTGGCGCCCTCTTTATATTTGATCCTTAAAACATATCCCAAATATATAATTTTTTTATTTATTTTTTTGTCCTGCCTTAGTACCTAGCCACTGTGCCTGAGCAAGGAGCCCTGTACCTGGACTGCAGTACCAGTATGGGCCTGTAGGTGTCGCCCTCTATCAAGCCAGGCCTGCTGGAGCGCAGCAAGCCAGTGAGCTGTGCTGAGGAGCAGACGGCCGGCGTGACCGCTGCTCTGGGTATGTGAAGGACGTGTGACCCGTCGCTGCTGAGCCACAGATGAGGGGTGCCCGCCTGGGGGGCGCTGCACGTGGGAGCGGGGGTGCTTGGCGCGGGGCCTGGAGCGGATCGGGGTGCCTGGAGCGGGGTGCCTGGAGCGGGGTGCCGGAAGCGATCGGGAGTGCGGGCAGTCGCCAGCGCGGCTGGGGGCCAGCGGCACGCTCGGCAGCCCCCCATGTTATACATAGCGAGACGGGTGTGCAGCCACCCTGCCTACCTAATCACCGAAGCGACGAGCCCGACGCAGCCGACCACCCGATTCTCCAGTGATGCACGCACTTCTCTGGCACCAACCCACGAGCCGATTCGAAAGCATTCAAACCGACAAGTGGGGGCAGGAGAGCCAGGTTTAAATAATTAAAGCCCCGCCTCCCCTCACACAAACACGACACTCTTTGATTGCCTACCACTAATCTACATTGCTGAATTCTGCTCCCCCTAGTGGACACCTTTAAGACTGCTTTGTTCTTTTCCGTTCTGTCCTGAGGTCATGTGACACTGCAGGAAGTAGACTCTCTGTATCAGGAAGCAGGTTGTTCTTTATTCCAGCAGCCATATTTCCTAGATTCACACTGTACTGTTGCATCCACATGCATCTATCCTTCATCCACGCCATCCAAGCATCGTTGGTATGTCCAACCTTATCATTTACTTATATCTGTAGTGTAGGATGCATATTTTGTTGTACACATGCTTATGTTAGAGCTTTATAGTTAGGTATTAGCTAATCTATGTTAGTAGATTCCTGTCACATGCTCCTCGATCCGTGTAGTTGCCATGATGCTATAGTTCTCTCATCTGCAGACGCATTTTATGTCAGATGCTCCATAGTGTATTTTTATGCATCACTGTTCTTTGATGTATGCGTTATTGTATTAATCCACGCTCCTGCATTGCATGTATGGTCTGATACTATGCTTTGTCTGTATTCACAGTTTTACCTTCTTTTGATCATACACATTAAACAAGTTACCGGAACTTTAACAGTGTGGTGATTGAAGGGCGAGTAAACTACCTGTCAAATTATTCTTCACAATAAGGGGAGCAGGACACCTTCACTCATACCGTAACAGGGTGTCACTCACTCAAATACTTTGCAAATAAAAAAACATTCTATTTAATATTTTTCTGTGATATAATCACAGTTGCAAGCCCGTGTATGTCAGCCCAACACAGACTGTATTGTGGCCACTGGCTTGTGGCTAGGCCTCCACTCATACCGTTACAGGATGTCACTCACTCAAATACCTTGCAAATAAAAAAATTCTAATTAATATTTTTCTGTGATATAATCACAGTTGCAAGCCCGTGTGTATCAGGCCCACACAGACTGTATTCTGGCCACTGGCTAGTGGCTAGGCCTCCACTCATACCGTTACAGAGTGTCACCCACTCAAATACCTTGCAAATAAAAAAATTATATTTAATATTTTTCAGTGATATAATTACAGTTGCAAGCCCGTGTGTGTCAGGCCCACACAGACTGTATTCTGGCCACTGGTTAGTGGCTAGGCCTCCACTCATACCGTTACAGGGTGTTACTCACTCACAAATACCTTGCAAATAAAAGAAATTATATTTAATATTTTCCTGTGATATAATCACAGTTGCAAGCCAGAGTGTGTCGGGCCCACACAGACTGTGACAGGCAGAGGCAGGCCACCCCACAGGGGCCGTCGTGGTCGTGGTGCTGTGATTTCCACTGGCCCTGGAATAATGCCTAATATTCAGAGGCCACGTACCCTGAACCCAAAATATTCTGAGAAAATAGTTGACTGGCTTACACAGGACACTTAATATTTAACAGCTTCCGCTAAGAACCTTGACGCACCATCCTCCTCCAGCTCAGCTTTGGTCACCACTCTCCCGCCCGCCGCCACTACCACCACAGCCACCACAGCCACTTCACTTTATCCCTCAGAGGAGTTATTTACACATCAGTTGGATGAAATTAGTGATGCACAACCATTATTGCCAGAGGATGTAGATAACAGGGATATGTCTCAGTCAGGCAGCATTTTCACACATGGACGTACAGTGTGATGATGATGATGATGATGATGTTGTACCCACTGCTGCTTCCTTTGCTGAGGTGTCAGATACAAGTGAAGTGGTTGATGATAATGATGTGTCCGTGGATGCCACGTGGGTGCCTGCTCGAAGAGAAGAAGAAGAGGGGGAAAGTTCAGAAGGGGAGACAGAGAGAAGGAGGAGACGAGTTGGAAGCAGGGGGAGGTCGTCGCAAGGAGCTAGTGGCACAGTCAAACAGCATGTATCGGCACCCGGGGTCAGCCAGACAGCACGCCAATCAACGCATGCTGTTGCCACCAACAGAATGCCGTCATTGCAAAGCTCAGCAGTGTGGCATTTTTTTTTGTGTGTCTACCTCTGTCAACAGCAATGCCATTTGCAACCTGTGCTAAAAGAAACTGAGTCATGGGAAATCCAACACCCACCTAGGTACAACTGCTTTGCGAAGGCACATGATCGCACATCACAAACGCCTATGGCAGGGGTACTCAACTAGTTTTATTAAAGGTCCACATACCTGGGTCTGCAGTCAGGTGAAGGTCCGAGCTCAACGCCAACAGTAAAGATGCCATGCGATCATGTGATCCATGCGCGTGGGGCGCTCTGACGTTATAGTGGAGCGCCCCGGGAAAGTCCCAGAATTAGTAATGGCCACATTAGTGCCCCAGTAAGAATAATGCCCCCAGTAAGAATAATGTCCCTATTAGTTCCCCCAGTAAGAGTAATGCCCCCTTTAGTGCCCCCCTTCTCTGCTTTTGCAAAAAAAAAAAAATAATAATAATTAGCATTCACCTGGCTGCAGTGAACATTCGCTGCTGACTGCAAGCTCAGGACCGGTGCTCCAACGTGATGACGTCTTGTAGGTCCTGTCCTGAGCTTCTAGTCAGCAGGGAGTGCTCTCCACAGCGTGAGCAAATGGGGGTGAAGGTACCGTAATTTTATTTATTTTTTTACTAGCACAAGTAGCGGTGGAGTTAAAGGCTGTACTAATGGGTGTTCCATGATGGAAGCACTCATTAGTAAGGGTACTGAAAGGAATCCATGTTCTTTTTAATGTCAAAAACAAATTCTGCATTTTGCTGAAGTTTTGTTTCTCTGTTAGGAAATAGCTCTGATTGCTGTCAAACTAATTGCTGTTAAGTTTCTATTCTCTGTAACCCTGAATTTTATCTCTTTGGCACTACTCCCGGACAATATTCCTAATATGGAAGTTCTGTTTTTGTTTCTCTTTCACTGTCTGTATAATAGAGCGTGTTAATATGATAGGTTGAATACATAACTTACGATGATATGCTAATAAAGGGGGTAAAGCCCCATCTATATAACCTGTGTGCATTAAAAATAAACCTCAGAGTGTTCATTCAGTACATCACTGTTGTGTCTTTTATTACCTACTGAGTGAAACGCTCTCCTGACTTCAGAAAAAAGACTCAAACCAAGCCGATACTAGAAGTTTGGTGCCAGGGGTACCAAGTGGGACGTTGAGATTCCTATCAGTTTGGGGGCTCGTGTCCGGGGTCGAGAAGGTCATCGGGTTTGGTAAGAAAGGCATCTGTTATTGTCCTCTGGCCGATCCGACGACCACGTCTCGATCTAGTAAGTAGATCAGGGATACAGGGAACAGACTCCGGGAGTCTGGGGGAGTGACCCGGGGACTCCGGGAGTCCGCCGTGAGGATCGCTCAGAGAAAATATAGTGCGCACTAGATAATATTGTCTCAGGGAGACAAGGATGGAGCTTGGTTTGACTCTTTTAAAGCTGTTTTAAAGTATAAGAATATTAGAGTTGATATAAGGATACTGATGTCCGGGTGGTAAGTGTACGGACTGAAGTTCACTATTTGCATAGAGTTTTAAGGACATTGCATTGTTGTTTTACTGTGTTGCGGAGGTCTGCAATACGCCCCACCCCCGGCTAGTAGCAATCCATTAACCCGGGGATAGGTGAACACAAGTGGCAGACCAAAGCAACAAATTATATGTTTGATGAAACTCTCTGATATTTTGTGATCAGACCTGAGTCCTTTGCCTAGTTGACAGGATTAATTTGTCAAATTCTTAACGCTTCAGTACAGCCAGTCCTAGGAAAGTAGCATCATTAAAATATCAGACGGAATGGGGTCACAAGGTTCTAAAACAGATTATCCCAAACCTGAGATGGGAGAAACATGCAAAGTTTATGTTGCACGGTGTAGTCCCACAAATTGCTTCCTAGTTAACCCATGGGTGGATAACTTAGCTGGATGGACTGAGTTCATGCAAGCTGCTAGCCCCTTTCCAAGGGACGGCGATAATAGCCCGTACCACATGGACATGATAAAGGGTCTTTGTCTGGGAGACAAAGAAGCATGGCCACATTTTGACCATGACCCGTCCTGGGATATGGATTACATGATACAAGGGGGGGAACAGTGGTTGGAGATAGCCCCACATTGGTACAATGTACAATCAAATAAGAAGAAAGGGAAAACTAATAAGACTCCAAAAGATGACAGTCAGTTACATAAAATGGAGAAAAGAAAAGAATTAAAAGATGTGCCTGAGAAGCCAAACCCACCACCTTACATTGTCCTGTCCGCCCCTGCACCCCATCTCACACTAAACCCTGTACACATATGTCCAAGTATGCAGGAGATTCAGGACGAAGATATCGGTGCTACATTTACGCAGGTCCATGACGACTTAGAGAAAACAAAATACAGTTTAAAACAACAGAAAGCTGCAGAACAATATAAGTACCATACACGCAGCAAGGGAATAGAAGCCAAAGAAGAACAGGTAGAACTCAGTGCACCCTTCATAACAATAGGAGAACACTTAATGAAGAAACCCATGGACATCGAGGACCTTAATAAAATTATCAAACACTGCCCCAAACCCACAGTGGCTCCTTTGGGAACCATAACCCATCTTAAAAAGGCTTGTAAGGGCAGAAATTGTACACAAGAAGATTTAAGGCTCATAATAGATGGCATTCTAGGGACACATACTGCTTGGGATTGGGATGAAGTCCCATCCATTTCTACACTAGTAGATGGAACTGTTGATGCCAGCCGGTACATATGCAATACAGAAGAAGGAATGAAGAGGATTTGGACACAAGTTGAGGATCATATGAATAAGGTATTCAAACAAAAATCATCTCTGCCTATTGCTGTAGCTTGTAAACAAAAGCCCACAGAGTCTGTTACTGAGTTTTGGAAGAGATTCATGGACTGTTGGAGACTGGAGGCGGGACTCCCTACTCTCTAGAACGACAGCCTGATTATCTCCACATTCATTAACAATCTGTCGGACAAATTAACCCTTCCAGTGAAACAAGGTATATCCTCATGGACCTCAGATGATACTGTCACTTTTGAAAAACACCTTTATGAAAAGGAATCAGCAGGATGTTTTGAAGTGAGGAAAATCACACCCACACATGCCTATGCCAACAACAGGGGAGGGGGCAGGGGAAGAAGAAGAGGAGGACATACTAGTTACAACCAGAACACACAGTGGCAACAAGGACACCCACAAGATCAGATACATAATAACTGTTGTTATAACTGTGGAAAAGAAGGACATTGGGCAAGACAGTGTACACAACCCAAGAGGAACTGGGGTAGACAGGGTCAGGGTCAGGTACCAGACACCAATACACAGCCTTTTAACTTCCCTCAACAAAGATCACAACAGACAGGCCAACAACCAAGATTCCCCATTGATTGGAATCAGCAACAACAATCATACTGATGCTGCCCAGAGGGAGGTACCCCGATTTTCACACAAGTCACCACACACTGGAAAGACACACCTGTTATTCTACTGAGAGTGGGAGGAAGAAGAGTAGGTTTTATGGTAGATAGCGGCGCAACTTCAAGTGTGTTAAGTAAAGATTTATACAAGGGACCATTGAGAAAATCTGAGCCCTCTATGGGAATTAATGGGGTTTTGACAAAAACTTTCAAAACTGACTCACTACCACTTGAGACCATGGACAGGGAGTACATCACAGACCATGCCTTCAGCATTATACCAGATTGCCCAGTCAGCCTGTTAGGGAGAGATTTGTTCATTAAGCTTGATTTACAAGTGTCAGCCAAAAATCAGGGCATAAGAGTACACTCAGATCTCATTCCAATCTCTACACCAGTGCCACTGATTCTTGCAAACATACAGAACCACCCAGAACTCAACAACATTAACCCTGCATTATGGTCTTCAAATGAATATGACACAGGGTTCATAGATTGCACACCTTACAAGGCTACTGTGAAACCAGGTGTCATCTCAGTGTTCCAGAAACAGTACCCATTGTCCACAGAGAAAATTGAGGGCTTGAGGCCAATGATTGAAGAATTTTTAAAGAAAGGCATCCTGGAAGAGGTGATTTCACCCTTTAGCACTCCCATAAATCCTGTGGCAAAAGCAGATGGTTCAGTTCGCTTTGTGCAGGATTTAAGGGAAATCAACAACATCATTGTGCCTATAGCTCCTATTGTACCTGACATCACTCAGTTACTATCTGCCATTCCAGCAGACGCTGTTTGGTTCAGTGTGATAGATCTGAAAAATGCATTCTTTTCGCTCCCAGTTCACAAGAAGACCAGACTACTTTTTGCTTTTTCTTCGAGGGGCGATAACTAACCTGGGCAAGAATGCCACAGGGATATGCTGATTCACCTGTAGTGTTCAGCATTGTCCTCCAAATGACTTTAAAACCATGGCACCCCCCCCCCCCCCAAGGTTCCATGTTGTTGCAATACGTGGATGATTTACTGTTGAGCAGTATGTCAGTGGCATTAATGTCAAGTCCAGGATTGGGCCTCCCTGACTACAAACTGCCCTTCCACATGTTTGCACGACAAAATTGTAAAACCATGGCGGGCGTACTGACACAAGAACATGGAGGCAAGTTGCGCCCATGTGCATTTTTCTCGTTCTCTTGCAGCCTGTGCTATGATGGTAGAGTTGGCAACTTCTTTCACAATGGGACATTACACCATTTTGCACACATGATGTTGTAGGCCTACTCAAGGGCATCCACACACAACACATGTCTGCACAAAGGCTTTCAGGATATGAGGTAATACTGCTCAGTGACCCTTCACTCGAAATCAAGTATGCTTCCCACACCTCAGGTCCAGCACCAATACTGAATGCTCTCTTAGGCCTTAAAGGACAGGAAGATTGCCTCACAGATACACATGATTGCTTGCAGGTCTTGGAACACGAAACTTCTCCAAGACATGATTTGTCATCCACACCCATGGTAGGTGCTCCAGAAGTTTTTGTAGATGGCTTGTGTACCAGACCAAATGACATCAGATACTGTACAGGCTACGCCATTGTCATGCTCCCAGATGTTGTACTAGAGGCAAAGCCTATAAAGTTTCAGTCTGCACAGGCAGCTGAACCCATTGCCCTTACCAGGGCATGCATTCTACATGCTGAAAAACCTGTCACCATCTATACTGACAGTAGATACGCACATGGTGTAGTTTGGGATCATGGAATGATTTAGCACAGGAGAGGTTTCACTGCAGCAGATGGTAAACGCATCTCACACTCACAGTTGGTCGCAGATCTACTTGAAGCCATCAGATTGCCTTCACAATTAGCAATTGTCCACTGCAAGGCACACACCAATGGTAAGGATCATGTCTCACAGGGTAATGCGCTGGCAGATAGGGAGGCGAAACGAGTGGCCAAATGCAACCCCACAGGTCCATGTAACCATTGGGAGATGCCATGTTTGGCACCTCCAACCCCTGAGATGTCACAAATGCTTACTGATCTTCAAAGATACGCCACTGAACAGGAGCGGCAAGACTGGTGTTATCCAGTATTGCAGAAAAATCCTAAGACAAGATTACTCTGCAAAGAGGGGAAACCATGCATCCCCCAACACAGTGCTTCCATCTTTATAGCACACTTCCATGGAGTAGGACATAACAGCATACAGACAACTCAGTCATTGTTGAGTCAAAATTTTTACATTACTAACATCAAAAAGTTAGTAATAGAATATGTACACAGGTGCATTACATGTTTGAGGAACAACCCCAATAACCCCTTGAAGGTAGTCCATCAACACCTTGACTATCCCACTACTCCATTCACCCATTTACAGGTAGATTTCACACATATTCCCAAAGCTCATGGTAGACAGGAATATGCTTTGGTGATTGTTGACATGTTCTCCAGATGACCTGAAGTATTCCCCACCAAATCAGAGGATGCTAAAACAGCAAGGATACTTACCCAACAAATTATTCCTAGGTGGGGATGCCCTCTGATGATTGAATCTGACCAAGGGCCAGCATTCACCTCCAAACTCAACAAGGAAATTGCTAAATTACTACAAATAGAATGGAAATTTCACATTCCATATCACCCACAAAGCTCAGGCAATGTGGAACGCATGAACAGGACTATCAAAGATAAATTGAGGAAGGCCACTGCAGGTACCTTTGAAAAATGGAAAGAGATCCTACCCATAATACTTGCAGAAATAAGGATGACACCTAATAAGAGGTTAGGGTTATCACCATTCGAGATACTCATGGGAAGGCCTTTCCCCACCCCCTGGGCAAGATGCCCAATGATAGTGCAGGAAGGGGACCTTGATTTAATAAGGGAAGAATATGTCACCAAATTGATACAGGTACTTAATAAAACTGAGGAAAAAGTTGCTTGTAAGTCTCCCTCTCTTCCACAGGAACCCACCCACCCATACAGGGTGGGGGATGAGGTAGTGATTAAAACACTGAAGAAAGGAAAATCCCAAGGTGACTTCGCATATGGCCCACCCACTACCGTGGTCGCAGTAACTAGAACAGCCGTGCTGACTGAACAGTCTCCAACTTGGATCCACGCCACCCGAGTGAAGCTTGTGAGAACAAGAGAGGAGGCAGGAACGGAGGCAGACAGCCTTGGCCTTGAAGAAGGACAAGAGGTACTAACGGGGGCAGACAGCCCTGACCTCCAACAAGGCCCAGAGGTACTAACGGGGGCAGACAGCCCTGACCTCCAACATGATGAGCTCCTCACTCTTTTCTGGAAAATGGTTGAATGTACTGACTAAGATTGCTTCAATAATCTTGTTGATTTTACCAATTAGCAGTATGGGAGAAGTAGCCGCAACTAACAAGGGCGGCGTCATCACCTTTTGGTATAATTCATCTAACACTCACGTAGCTACCTACACCTTTTTTCTTTGTGATATATTGAAAACATGTTCATATTATAACTACTGTTCCAACAACTATGTAGAAGGACAGGCCTATATATGTGTAACAGACTCATACTGGGGAAAAGGTTGTGCATACTGGGGATCAGTGGGATGGAATACAGGGACTGAATGGGGATATAAACCAGAAAGCGCCCTCAAAAGGAGGGATAAAAATTCTAAGTCCCTTTTGACTAGAATGACACTCCTTGAGAGAGGGACGTGTTATGTGGTCACCTCCTCATTGAATTTTTGCAAAAAAAGGTCACCGGAAATGAAAATTGTATTGACAATAGAAAACCCTGGTAAATATAATGAAGGAGATTATGTATTGGGATGGTACTTCCATAAAATGTGGGGAGCTGCAACTTCCCGGGTAACACAAATGTTCAGACTTAGAGATATGTATAAGTCTAAGGAATACCAACCCATCACAAGTGTCCCCAAAAACCCACTAGCCCCACATATAGTTTCTCTAAAAAACCTAAAGGTCATATCTGATCCCACATATGAGGATACTTTGGCCATGGAGACGTTTTTTTTTTATGTTAATTTGTGGCTGGAGTGGATGAAGTATAGTGCAGCCTCTGTGAATAAAAGTAACTGTTACATATGCGGTGCTGCCAAGCCACACCTAGGTACCGTACCCCTAGTGTTACCAGAAAGTGTTTAAGAATGTTTTTTGACTCTTTTTGTTAATATGTCTTATAACCACAGTGCATGTACAGAATGGAAATCAAAATACCCTCTGTTGTTAAAAAATCCTCGCCCTGGGGCAGGAATCCAGGTATATCCAGGTAACTACACATGTTACAAAGGTAGTACACATGGGAGGAATGTACAGAATTTCACCAAAGGTTATTGTCACAAATACAGCAATCTGAACATATCCCTCACTTAGAATCAAGTATACTCCATAGGAGATGTGTACTGGATCTGTGGAGATGGAAAAATAAGATCCAGACTGGAAGGTGCCTGGAAAGGTGAATGTGCGCTTGCCAAAGTTATAATGAACATGCACATTTTTACTGAATCAGATATTACAGACAAAGGAGTGCTAAAGATAAACAAAAGAAGCAGCCCCCTTTCAAGTTTTGATCCCCATGTGTATATAGATGCAATAGGTGTTCCAAGAGGGGTCCCAGATGAGTTCAAAGCTAGAGATCAAGTAGCCGCCGGATTTGAATCAATATTTCCCATCATTACTGTGAATAAAAATGTGGATTGGATAAATTACATATACTACAATCAGCAAAGGTTTGTAAACAATACCAGAGATGCATTACAAGGGGTAGCAGAAGAACTACAAGCAGACTCAATCATGACATTTCAGAATCGAATGGTGTTGGATATGATTCTTGCAGAGAAGGGCGGAGTATGCCGAGTACTGCTGCTGCTGCTGCAGGGGAGGAGGGACCTGTGAGCGCACTGAGGGAGAAAGCTCCCTCCATGTGCAGGTGCCGGATGAAAGCGCTGGTGCCTGCATGTGGAGGGAGCCGTCTCTCACTGCGCCCCTGGGTGGGAAGGAGGAAGTGCGCCGGCAAGCTCCTCCTCCTGCACGTACCAGAGTGTGCAGGAGGAGGAGCGCTATATGTCTCACTGCGCTCAGCGCTCGGAGTGGGACAGGAAGAAGTGCACCGGTAAGCTCCTCCTCCTGCACGATACAGTGTGCAGGAGAGGAGGAGCGCTCTGAAGAATGGCCGGGGTCCGGACAACTCGAGGTCGCGGTCCGTATTTGGACCGCGGTCTGCCAGTTGAGTACCCCTGGCCTATGGTATCAACACTTGATGACGAGTAGAAGCAGCACACAAGCTCAAAGCCACCATCCTCCTCCTGGTCTAGCATCTTCAGCCACATCAACCACTGCTGTCCTCCTTGCCCCCTCTCAACCACCCGCCACTCCGCCTCTCACCTTCAGCAGTTCCATCTCATCTACCCACAGTCAGGTGGCTGTAAAGGAAATGTTTGAGCATAAGAAGCAAATGTCACAGAGTCACCCTCTTGCCCGCCGTCTGACAGCTGGCTTGACGGAACTCTTAGCCCGCCAGCTTTTGCCATACCAGCTGGTGGAGTCTGAGGCCTTCAAAAAATTTGTCGCTATTGGGACACCACAGCGGAAGGTACCCGGACAAATTTTTTTTCTTCAAAACAGGCAATCCCAAACCTCTACTCAGTGATTGAAAAGGAAGTCATGGCATCTCTGGCATACAGTGTTGGGGCAAGGGTCCATCTGACCACAGATACCTGGTCTGCAAAGCACGGTCAGGGCAGGTATATCACCTACACTGCACATTGGGTCAACCTGCTGACGGCTGCCAAGCATGGAATGCGTGGCTCTGCAGCGGAGTTGGTGACACCGCCACGACTTGCAGGCAGGCCTACTGCCACCTCCTCTACTCCTCCTACTCCATCCTCTTCGATAACCTCCTTGGCTGAGTCCTCATTTGCTGCGGCGTCTGGCTGCACATCAACTGAATCCCCCCAGCTCCCCAGGGGCTATTCCACATCCGGGATACGACAGTGTCAGGCTATCTTGGGGTTGACTTGCCTGAAAGCAAGAACCACACCGGACCAGCACTCCTGTCCGCCCTGAACGCACAGGTGGATCAGTGGCTGACCCCGCACCAACTGGAGATCGGCAAAGTGGTGTGTGACAATGGAAGCAATTTGTTGGCGGCATTGAATTTGGGCAAGTTGTCACATGTGGGCATGGCACATGTGTTGAATCTCATCGTATAACGCTTTGTGTCTAAGTACCCAGGCTTACAGGAGGTCCTCAAGCAGGCCAGGAAGGTGTGTGGCCATTTCAGGCATTCCTACACGGCCATGGCGCACTTTTCAGACATTCAGCGTCGAAACAACATGCCAGCGAGGCGCTTGATTTGTGACAGCCCGACACGTCGGAATTCAACACTCCTAATGTTTGACCGCCTGCTCCAACAAGAAAAAGCCGTCAACGAGTATTTGTATGACCGGGGTGCTAGGACAGCCTCTGCGGAGCTGGGAATTTTTTTATTTTTTTTTGCCACGTTACTAGACGCTCATGCACAATGCCTGTAGGCTCATGCGTCCTTTTGAGGAGGTGACAAACCTAGTCAGTCGCACCGAAGGCACCATCAGCGACCTCATCCCATTTGTTTTCTTCCTGGAGCGTGCCCTACAAATAGTGCTGGATCAGGCTGTAGATGAGCGTGAAGAGAAAGAGTTGTGGTTACCATCACCACCAGAAACAGACTTGTCATCATCGCTTGCCGGACTTGCGGCAACGCTGCAAGAGGAGTATGAGGAAGAGGAGTCAGAGGAGGAATGTGACTTTGAGCAGGAGGAAGACCAACCACAGCAGGCATCCTGGGGTCCTCGTTGTTGTCACCTATCTGGGACCCGTGGTGTTGTACGTGGCTGGGGTAAAGAACAGACTATCAATGACATCAGTGAGGACGAGAAACGGGAAATGAGTAGCTCGGCATCCAACCTTGTGCAAATGGGGTCTTTCATGCTGTCATGTCTGTTGAGGGACCCTCGTAAAAAAAAGGATGAAGGAGAACGACCTGTACTGGGTGGCCACGCTACTAGACCCCCGGTATAAGCAGAAAGTGGCGGAAATGTTACCAGATTACCGAAAGTCAGAAAGGATGCAGCAGTTCAAAACCAAACAAAAAAATATGCTTTACACAGCTTTTAAGGGGGATGTCACAGCACAACGGGAATCTAACAGGGAAGAGGTGAAAGCAATCCTCCTCCTACCACGTGCACGGTGACAAGGACAGGACGCTTTACAGATGTGTTGTTGATGGAGGACATGCAGAGCTTTTTCAGTCCTACACATCGCCACAGCCCTTCCGGATCCAGCCTTAGAGAACAACTCGACTAGCAGACTACCTCGCCTTAACTGCATATATCGACACTCTGGGATACGTTTGACTAACAAAAAGCCTGATGACATGCCTTGGCCTCAAAATGGTCCCCACGCTGCTGTATTTAATGTCTGCATACCGGATGACTTTCGTAAATTCTCCGCCACCAACTAGGGTTCAAGCCACAATGTTTTAGTCACCTTTCTGCCTTAAAAACATCGATTTTTCCGGCCGCTGCTACAACAGCAGCTGCAACAATGACATTACTTTTCAGGCATGTGTACATGCCTAATTTTTCTGGCCTCTGGTGCTGCACTGTGGCACAAATAAGTGTCAATTCCCCTTTGTGATCATTACCTTGTTGTGGTGAAGGGGCTTGCGTATCACAATGAAGCGATCATCACCTCTATGAGTGTGTTGGCAATGTTGCCACACCCCAGATGATAAGGCCGTTGCTTCATTATGATCAGACCAAAAGCGATCGGCTGGATAATTTTTCATAGTTGTATGGGTTTTTAATACATAAAATAAAAAAAATCATAATAAAGTCTCTTAATAGTTTATTAGAAATAATGCAGACAATTTAAAAAATCCCCATCAATTCCAATACAAAGCAAGTACAGAGCTCAGAACTAAATTATTTCAGGATGTCGTAATGGTTTGTTAATTCGACAATGGTTAATCAATTCGACACACGTCTCCGGATAGGGGATGTAACAGGGATTAAACTGATAGGAATAGTACTAGTTAAGACACCACTCATATAGGGTGTCACAGCACACTGCTCCGTGCACGCGCAGTGCCCCAAGTTGGGAGTAAGAGGACCGACCAAGCTGCTTTTTCCATCTCCCGGTTCCTAAAATCAATTCAGTTTGGTGTATCAGAGTTTGATCTGTCACTGTGAAGGCAGTCGAAGGTACCCGGACTAATTTCTTTTTCACAAAAGGCAATCCCTGATATGGGACGTAACAGGGATTAAACTGATGACAATAGTACTACAGAAAATACCACTCATATCGGGTGTGACAGTAAATTGCACGGCACAGACGCAGTGACTGTGGCGTGGATTCAAACAAAGGGGAGGGAGCCAGCGTTTTTTTAACCATCTCCCCGTTCAAAAAATCTATTCAATTCACCTTTCAGGGACCCTTGGTGTTGTACGTGGCTGGGTTCAATGATATCAACGGGACATGGCTAGCTTGGTATCCAACCTTGTGCAAATGGGAAGTTTGCAGTTGGGCAAATGGACTGTTTGCGGTTGTTTGCGGTGTATTAAAAGGAGAGTTTGGTCTGTCAATGTCTGTGAAGCGGGCGTAACCCTTACACTACCTGATCGATACAACATCATACCTGATCGTATACACACACTGGATGTTTTAAACCACGTTGTCCAAAATTTTTTGGATTGTTAGGTGATTTATGCCCTTTATGGATTAAAATCCAACTCTGCGTCAACTATGTAATTTTCCATGGGAGTTTTGCCATGGATCCCCCTCCGGCATGCCACAGTCCAGGTGTTAGTCCCCTTGAAACAAGTTTTCCATCACTACTGTGGCTAGAAAGAGTCCCTGTGGGTTTTAAAATTCGCCTGCCTATTGAAGTCAATGGCGGTTCACCCGTTTCGCGAACATTTGCAGAAATTCGCGTTCACCGTTCACGAACGGAAAATTTTATGTTCGCGACATCTCTACACACTGCATCTATTATACCTCATACCTCACATAACAGTACACTGCTGTATACTCTATACATCTGTACACACTGCGTATATTATACCTATTTTGTGTGCCAGGGCTGTTTTGTAATCCCAATCCGGCCCTGAAGGCATAAATTATAAAACGCAGCAGCAAGAATAGTTCATGTAACAAAGAGAGAGGCCTGGAAAGGGTAGTGGGAGGGGCTATAAACGGGGAATGGGGGCCCAATTTCGATTCTTGCTATGGGGCCCAGTGATTTCTATGTACACCCCTGCCAACGGTACTACCGATTGTGACCCCCAGTGAGCGGAAAAAGGTACCATTTGCAGCATTTAAAGCATACCAAGAGACAGATGGAGAGATAGATGGCTATTTGGTCGACTTTGAAAGGCAATGTGAGCTACATCAGGTGCCACCTGAGGAATGGGTTCCAATTTTGTTGGGCAAACTGTCGGGAAAGGCCAATTAAGCTTTTCGTGCCATCCCAACCGAGGATGTTACAAATTATGCCACGGTAAAGGAAGCGCTACTGTTCCGGTATGCTCTAACCCCCGAAACATACCGTTTAGGGAGTCCAAACGGAACAGAGAAGATTCCTATTCAGAGTGGGCTGTACTCTACACAAGGCCGCATCCCATTGGGTACAGGGCTGCCAAGCCACCACAGAAGAAGGAGTTTTGCAGCTGTTCCTGCTCAAACATTTCATAGGAGCATTACAACCGGGCCTGAATGAATGAGTTCAGGATTGACGGCCACTCACCCTACAGGACACAGCGCACCTTGCAGATGAGTATACGAATTCCCGACGGCCAGAATCAACCACTGTACGTCCTTGTCCCGAGCTACAAAACCACCTCCTAGGACACAGTTCCGTGCTCCGGTCCCTCCTGCCCCGGCCCGCTACTCTGGACCCCCCAGGTTCCAGCAGAACCAATCCAGAGTACGGTGCCATGGATGCCAACAGCTGGGACACATCAGGAGCAACTGTCCCCTGGAACCCCCAGGTCGAACTGGGGACGACTCTCGAACTGGACCCAACCTACACCAGCTTCCCACTGTTTGGAAGCTGAAGCCAAGGCAGAGGAATACTTAGGGGTCCTATACGAGGCCGACCCCAGCCAAGCCGCCGCTCAGGACAACAGACAAAAGCACCGCCAAGAGGTACTGGCCAATGGGCAACGAGCTCAGAGCCTTTGAAACTCTGGGGCCACCCTGACTCTCATACAGCGACACTTGGTCCGCAACAATGATCACACTGTGAAGACTATCGCTGTCCGAGTCGCTGGAGGAGCTATTTATCGTCTCCCCACTGCTCGGGTTCATCTAAACTGGGGAGCTGGATCTAGTACTGTACAAGTGGTAATAATGGACAACCTCCCAGCCGAAGTATTGCTTGACAACGACCTTGGGCCCCGCACCTCAGCCTATGCTCCTACCGCAGCCGCTCATCCAGTCAGCACCCGTGCTCAAACCCGCACCGCAGAGAACAACCCACCGGTTGGGGAGACCCAAGTAAGACATTAGCCATGACAACCCTAGCCTGGGATACCCCAGAAGAATTTGGTAGAGAGACTAGGGCTGAAACTTCCCTCCAGAAGTATCGCCTTAGGGCAGAGACAGGTCAGCCAGGTTCAGAAGGGGAAAAAGATAAGCACAAGATAAGCTATACCGGATGGGAACAAGATAAGCTATACCGGGTGTCTGACATCCGTCACCCTGGGGCTGCCCCTTCGCAGAGGCGGCAGTTGGTAGTTCCAAGGAAGTACCGACGGAAGCTTCTCCGAATAGGGCATGACATTCCCTTAGCAGGACATTTGGGACATTCTTTTGGTTGGGTGTCTCCACAGATGTGAGACATTATTGTCAGAACTGCGAAGTTTGCCAGCGGGTTGGGAAAAGGGGGGGATCACTCCAAGGCGAAGCTGCTCTCCATGCCCATCATAGAAGAGCCCTTCAACCGTATAGCAGTCGACCCGATAGGGCCCATCAAATGGCCTAGTACATGCGATAAACGATTTATCCTTACCATGGTGGAATATGCCACCCGCTATCTCGAAGCCATTGCCTTATCCAATATTCAGGCAGACACCATTGCCAGTGCCTTGGTAGGGATATTCGCTAGGGTGGGTTTCCCTAGGGAGATCCTCCTGACCAAGGGAGATATTTCACCAATTGTGGAAAGTCTGCCAAATTAGGTCATTACTTAGTTCCCCGTACCACCCCCAGAACAACGGCCTCTTTGAGTTTTTCAACAGTACCCCCAAGCAAATGTTGAAAACATTCACAGACGAATACCGTGCCTGGGAACAGTTCCTGCCTCACCTCCTGTTTGCGTACAGAGTAGTGCAACAGGTATCCACAAGGTTATCTCCTTTAGAGCTACTGTACGTGGGAGTACTGGGAGGGAACCACCGAACAAGAGGGAGCCCCCATTGTGTCATATGTTGTGCAGCTCTGGGACCGCATGAAACAGCTGGTACGGATGGTTAAGGAAAACCTCCAGGTGGCCCAGGAGCAGCAGAAAGTATGGTACGATCGGGGTGCTAGCCAACGGATTTTCCAAGTGGGACAGAAAGTCCTTGTGTTGAAACCGACCAAACATGATAAATTACAAGCAGCCTGGTAGGGCCCTTACACGGTGGTAGACCAACTCTGCGATACCACATATGTAATCACCAGCGAAAAAGATGAGAGGGTACGTAAAGCCTTCCACATTAATATGCTCAAAGCATATCAAGAAAGACCCGAGGACATAGCTGCCGTCTGCTCCCCAGCCACTGATGATTCAGACAGCTTACCGCTACCTAACCTCTTGAGTAGACAGCCCCAGACCAATCCCCTTAGTCAGATAAAGCTAGGGGACTGATTGACGGCCACCGAGAGGGAGCAGATAAGCTTCTTAATAGCCAGTAAGAGCCACATGTTCTCCCAAGAACCAGGGTTCGTCACACTAGCTACCCATAGGGTTAAACCCCAGGCCAGGCTCCAATTAGGCAACCCCCATACCGGATACCTGACACCGTCAAAGACGGCAATAAGGAAGAGGAAAATGTTGAGGCTAAGAGTCATTGAGCCCTATGATAGTCCCTGGGCATCCCCAGTAGTCCTGGTACCAAGGAAGGATGGGACTACCCGGTTCTGAGTGGTGGCTAAATGACAAAACCGTGACAGATGCCTATCCCATGCCCCGAGTGGATGAGTTATTGGATTGCATTGCCAGGGGATGATATCTGACCACCTTTGACCTCTGTAAGGGGTACTGGCAGATTCCCCTGGCCGAGGAGTATATCGTCAAGTCGGCCTTTGTCATTCCGTTTGGCTTGTACCAATTTAGGGTCATGCCATTTGGGATGAAAACTCCCCAGTCCCCAGCCACGTTCCAACGCTTGGTGGATAGACTCCTTGATGGCTTCCAGGATTTCACTTGTGCGTACCTGGATGACATTGAGATCCATAGCGAGTACTGGGAGGAACACTTGAGGCATGTGGGGGCAGTGCTGGATCAGATTCGGGTGGCTGGGGACTAGGTCCTGGCCTTCCTGGGGTAAGCGGTATTACAGACGGTTTGTACCAGACTACAGCGCCCTAGCTAAGCGCCTGACTGACCTCACAAAAAAGAACCTTCCCAGACAGGTCCTGTGGTCTCCCGCCTGTGAAACAGCTTTTCAAGCCTTGAAAGATGCTTTTGTATATGCTCCTGTGTTGACTGCCGCAGTCCCTAACTAACATTTTACCATCCACACAGAAGCTTCAATGTTCGGACTGGGGGCAGTTCTAAGCCAAGTGGGAGAGCTTACATCAGCTGCAAACTATTGCCCCAGGAAGTGAGCTATGCAGCAGTTGAAAAGGAGTGTTTGGCTTTGGTGTGGCCGCTGAAAAAACTCACTCTCTACTTGTATGGGCGAGAATTCACGTTAGTCACAGACCACAACCCCTTGGTTTGGCTAAATAGAGTGGCCGGAGACAGACGATTATTGAGATGGAGCCTAGCACTACAGCCATATAAATTTAACATCCAGTACCGCCCTGGGAAACAGAACGGTAACGCTGGTGGGCTGTCCCGCCAGACTGAACTCAGTCCTTAATCTGTCGTCCAGGCAGCCTCCAGTTGACCCAAAAAGGATCAAACCGGGTCTGCTGGAGTGTTCCACAAAGAGCTATATGTATCTAAGCTATATGACAGCTATATGTATCTAAGCTATATGACAGCGACAGGTATCTAAACTATATGAAACCTATATGTATGTAAGCTATGACGGCTATATGTATCTAAGCTATATGACACCTACAGATCCTTCTAAAAAAATTAGCATATTGTGATAAAGTTCATTATTTTCTGTAATGTACTGATAAACATTAGACTTTCATATATTTTAGATTCATTACACACAACTGAAGTAGTTCAAGCCTTTTATTGTTTTAATATTGATGATTTTGGCATACAGCTCATAAAAACCCCAAATTCCTATCTAAAAAAATTGGCATATTTCATCCGACCAATAAAAGAAAAGTGTTTTTAATACAAAAAAAGTCAACCTTCAAATAATTATGTTCAGTTCTGCACTCAATACTTGGTGGGGAATCCTTTTGCAGAAATGACTGCTTCAATGTGGCGTGGCATGGAGGCAATCAGCCTGTGGCACTGCTGAGGTGTTATGGAGGCCGCGATAGCGGCCTTAGCTCATCCAGAGTCTTGGGTCTTGTCATAGATTCTCTATGGGGTTCAGGTCAGGAGAGTTGGCAGGCCAATTGAGCCCAGTAATACCATGGTCAGTAAACCATTTACCAGTGGTTTTGGCACTGTGAGAAGGTGCCAGGTCGTGCTGAAAAATGAAATCTTCATCTCCATAAAGCTTTTCAGCAGATGGAAGCATGAAGTGCTCCAAAATCTCCTGACAGCTAGCTGCATTGACCCTGCCCTTGATAAAACACAGTGGACCAACACCAGCAGCTGACATGGCACCCCAGACCATCACTGACTGTGGGTACTTGACACTGGACTTCAGGCATTTTGGCATTTCCCTCTCCTTAGTCTTCCTTCAGACTCCAAATTTGCTTTCATCCGAAAAAAGTACTTTGGACCACTGAGCAACAGTCCAGTGCTGCTTCTCTGTAGCCCAGGTCAGGCGCTTCTGCCGCTGTTTCTGGTTCAAAAGTGGCTTGACCTGGGGAATGCGGCACCTGTAGCCCATTTCCTGCACACGCCTGTACACGGTGGCTCTAGATGTTTCTACTCCAGACTCAGTCCACTGCTTCCGCAGGTCCCCCAAGGTCTGAAATCGGTCCTTCTCCACAATCTTCCTCAGGGTCCGGTCACCTCTTCTCGTTGTGCAGCGTTTTCTGCCACACTTTTTCCTTCCCACAGACTTCCCACTGAGGTGCCTTGATACAGCACTCTGGGAACAGCCTATTTGTTCAGAAATTTCTTTCTGTGTCTTACCCTCTTGCTTGAGGGTGTCAATGATGGCCTTCTGGACAGCAGTCAGGTCGGCAGTTTTACCCATGATTGCGGTTTTGAGTAATGAACCAGGCTGGGAGTTTTTAAAAGCCTCAGGAATCTTTTGCAGGTGTTTAGAGTTAATATATGACACCTATATCTTTCTATGCTATATCACAGCAATATTTATATTATGGACCATGATTTACTTTGCGATGTTCCTGGTGAGTGATGTCATGGGTTAACGTGACCCACATCGGGCGTGTGGAAACACAGCAGAATAAATAATGAATGTACAGATGTAGCAGGGTTTAGGGTTGGACGATATCAAAAATATTCCCACGATAACGATATTAAGAAATTTATCGCGATAACGATATATATCGCGATAAATGCCCATTTAGAAGAAAAAAACACTTGGGGCCACAAGGAGACGTTATACTGTATGGGGGCAGCCACAAAGAGACGTTATACTGTATGGGGGCAGCCACAAGGAGACGTTACACTGTATGGGGGCAGCCACAAGGAGACGTTACACTGTATGGGGGCAGCCACAAGGAGACGTTATACTGTATGGGGGCAGCCACAAGGAGACGTTATACTGTATGGGGGCAGCCACAAGGAGACGTTATACTGTATGGGGGCAGCCACAAGGAGACGTTATACTGTATGGGGGCAGCTAGGCAGCCACAAGGAGACGGTAATTGTATTAATCATTGGTGGCAGTGTCCACAGGGTCCCCCTCCCATCATTGGTGGCAGTGGGGCCCCCCTCCCTCCCCAGTATTAATCATTGGAGGCCACAGGGTCGTCCCCCCATCATTGGTGCCAGTGGGCCCCCCCCCCCTCCTCCCTCCCCAGTATTAATCATTGGAGGCAGGGCCGGCTCCAGATTCATGTGGGCCCTTGGGCGATAAAGCCTCAGTGGGCCCCCTTGTGGCATTTTCCGCAACACATGTCATTAACAACAAAAAGTCATTAAAAACAGTAGAAAAAAATGCAGTGTTTTATAGGAGGTCTTACGCTATATGCACACGACAATGAAAAAAAAAGTCCATTAAAAACGGATAAACTGTCCATTTTTAACTGACTGTTTTCCACTGATTCATCTGTGGATCACAGGGAGGGAAAAAAAAACTCAGCACCAAAAACTAAGGCTGTGAGGGGACTGAAGACTGCTTCTCCAGGGCATTTAGGAAAGAGGCTGCTCTCCTCAGAGCCAGGTGAAGCCATGGATGAGGGGAAGGAGCAGCTCTCCTCATGCTGACTTAAGGCTCCACTCCACTGATATCTCCTTCTCTGCTTACTTTCCCATAAGCACCAGTAAACCCTGCTGTGGATTTTGGGGCTCCCTGTTCATGCTGAGTGACAGGATGTATCTGTGGGGCTCACATGACTGGAAGGATGAAGAGCTTTTGGGGCTGATGTGACCTGGATGCTGGCCATATCTGCGCTAAAGGCGACAGGCTGTGTAGGAGGAGGTGAAGCTATGAATGGTGCCTGTTGTGTGCTAGCTGCTGAGGGAGATTTGTGCTTTACACATATCGCGACTGGCCATATCATTAATACCACCGCACCCTAAAACGCTAGCCCTTCTCCTGTCCCATACACTGGCAGCTCTCTGTGGCACAGAACCCTTCTGATGCGATAAGCGACTGCCATGTTAATGGTCACACTCACACACACCTGTCTAAACTCCTGATTTCTTTCAGCTCGGCTGCTATGCTGTGCGCTGACTTCTGCACCTGCGCAGCTAATCAGCTCCGCCCCTGCTGTCCTCCAGTCCTCCGATCTGTCTCGCAGGCCTGGAGATCCTGCGAGATAGCAGCAGCAGTAAATGTTTAAAGGGACCGGCGCGGAAACGAGTGGGCTCCCTAAGGGACAGTGGGCCCTGGCACCGGCCCGGGTATGCCGAGTGCTGACGCCGGCCCTGATTGGAGGCCACAGGGTCGTCCCCCATCATTGGTGGCAGTGGGCAGTTCTGATCGGAGTCCCAGCAGTGTAATGCTGGGGCTCCGATCGGTTACCATGGCAGCCATGGTATGTTAGTGAGCAGCATTATACTCACGTGCGCCATGGCCGCCGGGCGCTCCTTCTTCTGTCTGTGCGGCGCATTGCTAATGCTTATATCATTAGCAATGCACCGCGCAGACCTATGAGAAGAAGGAGCGACCGGCGGCCACGACGCACGTGAGTATAATGCTGCTCACTAACATACCATGGCAGCCAGGGCTTCAGTAGCTTCCTGGCTGCCATGGTAACCGATCGGAGCCCCAGCATTACACTGCTGGGACTCCGATCAGAACTGCCCACTGCCACCAATGCAGGGACTTAAGAACATTCTCGGCACCCGACCTCTGAGAGGACGCTGTGATCACCGTGCTGGGATTAATTGCGCGGATCACAGCGTCCTCTCAGAGGTCGGGTGCCGGGAATGCGAGTCACAGAACTCCTTCCCTCCCTCACGCTGGCTGAATTGTAAATGTGCTGTACGGTTCATGCTGGGGCGAGCGGCCGCGGACGCAGATTTAGAAGCGGTCAGCGCACATGACCGCTTTTATGACGTCACGAAATACCGCGGTATTTAGGAAACGGCGATATCGCCATATCGCCGTTTTTTTAATACCGCGGTATATCGTGATACCGGTATATCGCCCAACCCTAGCAGGGTTAGCACTCAAACTCTTAACTCAAATTTCTTAAATCATTGTGTTATAATGAAACAAAAGCAATTGAAAAGTAATTGAAGGTGTTTTCTTAGTTTAGATAACACATCTCAGAAATCTCAGAAAGCATGAGTGTTAACTCTACTACATCGGTACATTAGAAATGTATTTTTAATAATGTTTTAAGCCACCTTAGCATATATTGATTTAACTCGGATAACCACTTTAACCCCTTAACGCAGAATGCTGTGCATGTACGGCGGGGGATGCATTTCCTGATCGGTGCAAGCCCGATCACTGCAGGGGTCCGGCAGTCCCTGGTAGCCGGGCCCCTGCTGTATCTGCAGGCATCGCTGTTTACAGAAATGGCGGCGGATTAACCCCTTCTATGCCGCGGTCCACGGATGTGTGACATGGCAGCCCGATGCCGTACAGAGGCTGCCCAATGCCCTGCACGGCATCGGGATCTGCCTTCTACGGGTGCCGAGGAGATCCAGCCTCAGTTGAAGTCCCAGATTGGGACAGAAATAAAGTTTTAAAAAAGTTTTAAAAACGTTTTTGAATAAAAAAATTAAAGTTTTAAGTAAAAAAACGCCCCTTTCCCCTGATTTTATAATAAAAAAATATTAAAAAAAATTAAAAACCGCACATATTAGGTATCGCTGCTTCAGTAACGACCGGCTCTATAAATATATCACATGATCCACCCCGTCCAATAGATACCATAAAAGATAAAAACTGACATCACTAAAAGTGGAACACCAAGCGATCAAAAAGGCGTATGCTCCCCAAAAAAGTACCAATCTAACCATCACCTCATACCGCAAAAATGATACCCTACCTAAGAGAAATCGCCCAAAAAATAAAAAAAAACTATGGCTCTCAGACTATGGTGACACTAAAACATGATTTTTTTGTTTCAAAAATGATATTAGTGTATAGAACTTAAATAAATAAAAAAGTATACATATTAGGTATCGCCGCGTCCGTATCAAACTTCTCTATAAAAACATCACATGATTTAACCCCTCAGGTGAACACCTTAAAACATTTTTTTTTAAAGCCATTTTATCACATTACATCACAAAAAGTGTAATAGCAAGCGATCAAAAAGTCATATGCACCGCCAAATTGTACCAATTAAACCGTCATCTCATATTGAAAAAAATGAGCCCCTATATCTGACAAAAAATAAAAATAAACTATGGCTTTCAGAATATGTAGACACTAAAAAATCCATATTTGGTATTGTTGCTCTATAAAAATAGCTAATCTAGCCTGTCAGATAAATAACAAAAAATAAAAACAGTGGCAAAACAGCAATATTTTTGTTACCCTGACTCACAAAAAGTGTAATATAGAGCAACCAAAAAATCATATGCACCCTAAAATAGTACCAATAAAACTGCCAGCTTATCCCGTAGTTTCCAAAATGGGATCACTTTTTTGGAGTTTCTATTCTAGGAGTTCATCAAGGGGTCTTCAAAAGTGACATGGCAAGTTAAAATTATCCCAGTGAAATCTGCCCTCCAAAAACCTGCGCCCTGCCGTGTTGCCATACAGCAGTTTTTGACCACATATGGGGTGTTTCTGTAAAGTGCAGAATCTCGGCAATAAATATTGATTAGAATGGAAAATCTGCCAAAAAAGAGAAATTCTGAAAAGTCATCTCCATTTTCCATTAATTCTTGTTAAACACCTAAAGGGTTAACAAAGTTTGTAAAATCAGTTTTTAATACCTTGAGGGGTGTAGTTTCTAAAATGGGGCCACTTTTTGGGATTTTCTACTCTAGGGGTGCATCAGGGTGGCTTCAAATGGGACATGGTGTGAAAAAAACTGTCTATCAAATGCCTTCTAAAAACCATATGGCGTTCCTTTCCTTCTGCTCCCTGCTGTGTGGCTATACAGCATTTTTTTTTTACCACAAATGGGGTGTTTATGTAAACTACAGAATCAGGGCAATAAATATTGAGTTTTGTTTGGCTGTTAACCTTTGCTTTTTTAGCGGAAAAAATAATTAAAAAGGAAAATCTGCCAAAAAAGTAAAATTCTGAAATTTAATCTCCATTTTCTATTAATTTTTGCGGAACACCTAAAAGGTTAACAAAGTTTGTAAAATCACTTTTGAATAACTTGAGGGGTATAGTTTTTAAGATGGGGTCATTTTTGGGTGGTTTCTATTAAGTAAGCCTCACAAAGTGATTTCAGACCTGAACTGGTCCTTACAAAGTGGGTTTTGAAATTTTTCTGAAAAATTTCAAGATTTGATTCTAAACTTGTAAGCCTTCTAACATCATCCCCAAAAAAAGGCATTCACAAAATGATCCGAACATGAAGTAGACATGTGGGGAATGTAAAGTAATAACCATTTCATGAGGTATTACTGTCTATTATAAAAGTAGAGAAATTGAAATTTGCAAATTTTTCCAAATTTTAGGTAAATTTGGTATTTTTATATAAATAAAAATGAAATTTTTTGACTCATTTTTACCACTGTCATGAAGCAAAATATGTGACGAGAAAACTATTTCAGAATGGCTTGGATAAGTAAAACCGTTTTAAAGTTATCACTACATAAAGTGACACATGTCAGATTTGCAAAAATCAGTCTGGTCCTTAAGGAAAAAAATGGCCCGGTCCCTTGTTAAGGAACAAGAAGAAACCAATGTGGATAAAGACAACTGTAAAGAAGGCAATAAATGACAAAAAGAAAGCATTTAAATCACTAAAACAGGAGGGTAGTGAGGAAGCACTTAAAAACTATAACGAAAAAAATAGAATATGAAAAAAAACGAATAAAAGACGCCAAACTAGAGACCGAGAGATTAATTGCCAAAGAGAGCAAAACTAACCCTAAAATGTTGTTCAGTTATATAAATGGTAAAACGCATAAATCTGAAGGTGTCGGCCCTCTACAGAGCAATGAGGGGGTAGTGGCAGAGAGCGACGAGGAGAAAGCAAAGCTATTAAATAATTTTGTATCCACTGTATTCACTGAAGAAAATACACTGTCAGATGGAAGGCAGAATGTATAAGTAAATATAAAAAGATAAAAAATAGACAAATCACCAGGACAAGATGGCACCCCCCCCCCCCCCGTATCCTAAGAGAATTTAGTAATGTCATAGCCAGACCCTTATTTCTAATATTTACAGACTTTATACTGACAGGGAGAGTTCCACAGGATTGGCGCATAGCCAATGCGGTGCCAATATTCAAAAAGCGTGCAAAAACAGAGCCCAGAAACTATAGGCCGGTAAGTTTTACTGGGGTAAACTGTTTGAAGGTTTTCTAAGAGATGCTATCTTGATGGATCTCAATGAAAATAAACAAATAACTCCATATCATGAGGGATTGGTCATGTCAAACTAATTTAATCAGTTTCTAATCAGGAGGTAAGTTCTAGACATGACAGCGGCGAATAAATGAATGTCGTATATCTATACTTCTCAAAAGCATTTGACACTGTACCACATAAAAGGTTAATATATAAAATAAGAATGCTCGGACTGGGAGAAAATGTCTGTATGTGGCTAAGTAAATGGCTCAGAAATAGAAAACAGAGGGTGGTTATTAATGGTACACACTCAGTTATGGTCACTGTCACTAGTGGAGTACCTCAGGGGTCAGTACCGGGCCCTATCCTCTTCAATATATTTATTAATGATCATGTAGAAGGCTTGCACAGTAAAATATACATTTTTGCAGATGTGTAAAGCAATTCACACGGAAGAGGACAGTATACTGCTACAAATGGATCTGGATACATTGGAGGCTTGGGTAGGGAAGTGGCAGATGAGGTTTAAAACTGACAAATGTAAGGTTATGCACATGGGTAGGAAAAATACAAGTCACCCGTACATACTAAATGGTAAAACACTGGGTAACACTGACATGGCAAAGGACCTAGGAATTTTAGTGAACAGCAAACTAAGCAGTAAAAACCAGTGTCAGGCAGCTGCTACCAAGGCCAATAAGATAACGGGTTGCATCAAAAGGGGCATAGATGTCCGTGATGAGAACATAATCCTACCACTTTACAAATCACTGGTCAGGGTTCATAGAAGGGAAACTAAAGTAATTACGGGAATGAGGGAATCTACAGTACCCTGAAATATTATCAAAATGATGGTTATTCACTTTAGAAAAAAAAAAAACTGAGAGGAGATTTAATTACTATGTATAACTATATCAGAGGTCAGTGCAGAGATCTCTCCCATTATCTATTTATCCCCAGGACTGTGACTGTGACAAGAGGACATCCTCTGTGCCTCGAGGAAAGAAAGTTTGTACACAAACATAGAAGAGGATTCTTTACAGTAAGAGTAGTGAGACTATGGAACTCTCTGCCCGAGGAGGTAACATTGTATATAAGGCCGAAAAAAGACATTTGTCCATCCAGCTCGGCCTGGTATCCTGCAAGTTGATCAGAGGAAGACAAAAAAAATAAAAAATGTATTTAGAAGCCAATTTTCCCCTCTTAAGGGGAGTAAAATTCCTTCCCGACTCCAATCAGGCAATCAGAATAACTCCCTGGATCAACGACCCCTCTCTAGTAGCTATAGCCTATAATATTATTACACTCCAGGAATTCATCCAAGCCCTTCTTAAATTATTTTATTGTACTCAAGATCCCCACCTCCTCAGGCAGAGAGTTCCATAGTCTCGCTGCTCTTACGGTAAAGAATCCTTTTCTATGTTTGTGTACAAACCTTATTTCCTCCAGACGCAGAGGGTGTCCCCTCGTCACAGTCCTGGGGATAATGATCGGAGAGATCTCTGTACTGACCCCTGATATATTTATACATAGTAATTCGATCTCCCCTCAGTCCCTTGCCTGGTATTGGAAGGGTTAATTCCCTTCCTAGTGTGTAAACACTGGGTGTGTCTCTGTGTGGGTGTGGCTACTTGGGACTATTTAACTCCTGCTGGATGCCAGAAGCTGAGGGGTACTTCAGCTATGCGGTTGCTGGAGTCATCCTCCTGATATTATTCCAACTGTCCACTGAGGGCCACCCTTGTGGTCATAAGTTATGTTAGACATTATTGTTCTTGTATTACAAACCGGATTCCCAAAAAGTTGGGACACTATACAAATCGTGAATAAAAACTGAATGCAATGATGTGGAGGTGCCAACTTCTAATATTTTATTCAGAATAGAACATAAATCACGGAGCAAAAGTTTAAACTGAGAAAATGTACCATTTTAAGGAAAAAATATGTTGAATCAGAATTTCATGGTGTCAACAAATCCCAAAAAAGTTGGGACAAGGCCATTTTCACCACTGTGTGGCATCTCCCCTTCTTCTTACAACACTTAACAGACGTCTGGGGACCGAGGAGACCAGTTTCTCACGTTTAGAAATAGGAATGCTCTCCCATTTGTTACGCTGAGCGCTCCGGGTCCTCTGCTGGCCTCGGAGCACTTACAGCGTATGCCCCCAGGCAGCACTCCAGTGTCTCGGCGTGTGCGTCCTCGCTCTCTAGGGCGCGCGCGCGCCGGGACTCTTAGAGTCAAAGGGCCAGTGCACCAGTGATTGGTGTCTGGTCCAAAGGGGTTATTAAGGGTTAAGGTTTGTGAGAGGCAGTGCTGACTTAATTAGGCTGCACCTGTGCACTGCCCATTTATACCTTCTCCTCCCACAGCTTCCTGCCGGTCTTTGTGCCTTGTGCCTCAGAGAAAGCGTTCCACTGTGTTAGTCTGCCTTGCCTGTTGCCGAACCCGTTGTTACCGTCTACTCGCCTTTGAACCTTGCCTCCTGCCCTGACCTCTGCTACGTCCGACTACGCTCTTGCCTTCTCCCTGTGTACCACGCCTTATCAGCTGCCAGAGAGGTAGAGTTGTTACTAGGGGACACGACCTGGTAGTTACCGCCGCAGCAAATCCATCCCGCCTTGCGGCGGGCTCTGGTGAAGACCAGTAACTGCTTAGAACTGGTCCTTTAGTACAACCCGCGCCATCGCCTCTCTGGTCTAGAGGATCCACTACCTGTCCTGCCGGTACGTGACAGTAAGATCCGGCCATGGATCCCGCTGATGTTCCCCTGCCAAGCCGAGCGGACCTCACCACTATTGTGGCCCAGCAGGGTCAACAGCTGGCCCAGTTGACCGCTATGTTGCAGCAGCTCCTGCCTTCTCAGCAACAGCCAGCTCCTCCGTCTGCTCCTGCTGCATCACCTCCGCCTGCAGTTGCCACCGGTTCCAGAATCCGTTTGTCCCTACCAGACAAATATGACGGAGATCCTAAGCAGTGCCGTGGGTTCTTGTCGCAGTGCTCTCTCCACCTCGAGCTTCTGTCTGACTAGTTTCCTTCTGAGCGAGCCATGGTAGCCTTTATTCTCAGTTTACTGTCCGGGAAGGCCCTGGCCTGGGCCACACCACTATGGGACCGCGCAGATCCTGCCACCGCTTCCGTCCAGAGCTTCTGCCTAGAGTTCCAGAATGTTTTTGAGGAGCCTGCCCAGGTTACCTCCGCAGAGACTGCCTTACTAAATTTGACCCAAGGAGGTTCTTCCGTGGGTGACTATGCCATTCAGTTCCGCACCCTGGCCTCTGAGCTGAACTGGAACAATGAAGCCCTTTGCGCCACCTTCAAGAAGGGACTTAACAGTGAAGTAAAGGACGTTCTGGCTGCACGTGAGCTTCCTTCCACTCTTAGTGACCTCATCTTGCTGGCCACTAGGATAGACAAACGTTTCTCTGAAAGACAAGAGGAACTCCTCCTTGAAAAGGAAAAAGCTCGTCCTAGACGCTTTCCTCATCTGGCTCCCGTTTTTCTGCGTCCACCTCAACCCGCTACTGGGTTTTCCGCCGTGGAAGCCATGCAGGTGGATCGGTCACGCCTGACTCCGCAAGAACAAAGCCGCCGCAGAAACGAGAACCTGTGTCTGTACTGTGCCAGTACCGAGCACTTCCTTAGAGATTGTCCTCTCCGTCCACCGCATTTGGGAAACGCTCGCACCTAGTAAACGTGGGAGATGCGTTGCTAGGTGTGGATTCTTCCTCTCCACGTCTTATCATACCCGTGCAGTTGATCATCTCTTCCAAGTCCTCTTTCTCCGCAGCCGCCTTCTTGGATTCCGGTTCAGCTGGCAACTTCATTTACGCCTCCTTGGTTGACAAGTACCGTATTCCAGTAATCCATCTACCCAAGCCGTTTTTCATCTATACTGTTAACGGTGAGAGACTCTCTGCCACCGTGCAGTTCCGTACCCAGCCTCTGCAGATGGACATCAGAATATTTCATACCGAGACTATAGAGTTCTTTGTCCTTCCCTTCTGTTCCTCCGAACTCCTCCTGGGTCTGCCATGGCTTCAATGTCATAGTCCTGTCCTGAATTTGTCCACCGGTGAGATCCTGCGTTGGGGTTCTTCCTGTTCGGACTGCTGTCTCAAGCCTGCGCTGGTCAAACAGAACCCGCAAGTTTCTCCGCCTTCTGGGATGCCCAAGCCATACCATTCCTTCGTGGATGTCTTCTGCAAGAAACAAGCTGAGGTCCTTCCTCCTCACCGATCCTATGATTGCCCGATCGACCTGATACCCAGTTCTACTCCACCTCGGGGCAGAATTTATCCTCTCTCACCTCCTGAGACTCTTGCCATGTCCGACTATATACGTGAGAACCTACAGAGAGGATTCACAAGAAAATCTTCTCCTGCTGGGGCCAGTTTTTTCTTTGTGACAAAAAAAGACGGCTCCCTCCGCCTCTGCATTGACTACAGAGGTCTTAATAAAATTACCATCAAGAACCGTTACCCACTGCCTCTAATCTCTGAGCTATTTGTTTGTCTCCGAGGGGCTAAGATCTTCACAAAATTGGACCTTCGAGGGGCCTATAATCTGATCCGTATCCGTGAGGGAGACGAATGGAAGACCGCTTTTAACACAAGGGACGGCCATTTTGAGTATTTGGTGATGCCCTTCGGCCTCTGCAACGCACCTGCTGTCTTCCAGGAATTCGTCAATGATATTTTCAGGGACTTGCTTTACACCTGCGTGGTCGTATACCTGGATGATATCCTCATCTTTTCCTCCAATTTGGATCAACACAGGGTCCATGTGCAACAAGTTCTTACTTGTCTTAGGAGAAATCGCCTGTACGCTAAACTTGAAAAATGTCTTTTTGAACGGACCTCTCTGCCTTTCCTGGGATACATTATCTCAGCCCAAGGACTTCAAATGGACCCAGCCAAGCTCTTGGCGGTTCTGGATTGGCCACGCCCCTCTGGTCTCTGAGCCATACAAAGATTTCTGGGCTTTGCGAATTACTACAGGCAATTCATCCCTCACTATTCCACTCTGGTAGCTCCTATCGTGGCCCTCACAAGAAAAGGAGCTAACCCCAAATCCTGGCCTTCCCAAGCCGAGGAAGCCTTCCAGTCCCTGAAATCCGCCTTTGCCTCTGCACCCGTTCTCTCTAGACCAGATTCCATCAAGCCTTTCTCTCTTGAGGTGGATGCCTCCTCAGTGGGAGCCGGAGCTGTCCTCACCCAGAAGTCTTCCTGGGGCAAGACTTCTACTTGTGGCTTCTTTTCAAAAACATTCTCTTCCACAGAGAGACATTACTCCATTGGGGACAGGGAACTGCTGGCTATTAAATTGGCACTGGAGGAATGGAGACATTTACTCGAGGGCGCCACACATCCTGTGTACATCTTCACGGACCACAAGAAACTGGCTTATCTCCAGTCTGCTCAGAGATTAAATCCCCGTCAGGCTCGTTGGTCTCTGTTCTTCGCCTGCTTTAATTTTGAGATCCATTTCCGTCCGGCTTGTAAGAACATTAGGGCAGATGCTCTGTCTCGCTCCTCTGATGTGGTGGGCGACGAGTTAACACCTCGATATATTATCCCTCCAGAATGCCTTATTACAGTCGCTCCCGTGGACCTGCGCCTTCTTCCTCCTGGCAAATCCTACGTACCTCCACAAGTGATGGCGATTAAAATAGAGAAAGGCGCTCATAGGGTGAGTATGTTCAAAACAGAGAAAATCTACTATAGGATGTATTATGCTCACCTATTGGGGTTGCACCAGTTTGGGTGCAACCGCAAGGAAGACTGAATAACAGGGAATTTCAACGGTTGGTGCAGCCTAGATTCGTCCGGTCGCCTTGGGCAGGAGCCACCCTGCCACTCGGGTAACGGTAGAAGAAACGAGACGGTGAACTTTACGTCCAACGTATGGACCTTAAACGGCGCACTCACACAACCGATCGTAGACAGTATTAGGGTATCAGCTATTTTTTTGCTTTATTCATAGACAACGCGTTTCGGGGTACTAGGGACCCCTTTATCAAGTCTAAAAGGTAAGGTTAAAATAAGGGGGGAGAAGCAAATATATGGAAAGACATAATACAGATGTATCCGTCAATAGGGAAGTAATAGTATAAAAATAAATATAAAATGATAGAAAATACATATATGTATATAAAGACATGTGTATATCAGACGGGAAAATGATCAATAAAAATATGTACACATAAAATTTATAAAGGGTATTACATATACATGGAGGCATGTAGTTTAAAACAACCAAAAAAAAAAATATATATATATATAAAAAATAATAAAAAATCAATAATAAAAAAATAATAAAAATAAATAAATAAATAAATATATATATGAAAAAATATATATAATCTAATCACTACTGTCGCATATATTTTGAAAAAATAGTAGTTTTGAGAAAAACAACAGTGAATGAATGTCCACTGTTTAAGTGAAGGCCACTATATTGTGCTAGGCCATTAACCACAAGGACCAAGGTATGAATATATATATGTTCTCTCAAATTAGGAGCAGAATATGGCTGGAAGGTCTAAGTGTATGTTCTAAAGACTGTTGTGGAAGATATGGTTACTAGCAAAAGGAATAATGGACTCTGATGTAGAAGTATTAACATACCTGGATCAGATCAGCAGAGCGGTGCTGCTGCTGAATCCGGGAAGCACGAGGAGGACGCTGACCTGCTGTGGCGCGCGCACTGCTGGGGGTTAAGAGGTGGCTGCGCTGGTATGGGAGGGCCTGACTTCCTTCATTGGAGGTGCGTCCGTGGAGGGGGGGGCGGAGTTATCAGCGGCGCACGGAGAGATGAATGGGGGAAAGAACAGAGCGGGCAGAGAGAGGGATCGGGGTACGGATGGTGTCAATTAAAAAACTGAAGCTGAGGTGGGGACAAGTGTATGAAAGCAAGTCTGATATTAAGTCGATCGTGGTGGCTGTGGGGTTATTTGAGCAAGGCAGGTTATTGGCAAGGGGGAGTGAAGGAAAGGAATTACAGGGATACATACCCTGCAGGGAAAAAATGGATATTGATGTAGGTGTATGATGGGTGGGCTGGGGATGGCATATAATTAAACTCACTGAGTGTTGAATAGAAGGAGGGAGGGGGAAGGGGGACACAATGTGACATGGGAACAAGAGGATGAACCGGAAAGATACATGTGAAGAGATGTTGGAACTAAATGAGGGGGATAGATATAATGGGGGGCACTGGGATATACGGGATAGTATAATGTAAGTCGCGCCAATTATATATAGATACATGTGAAGAGATGTTTGGACTGAATGAGGGGGATAGATATAATGAAGGGGGGAGGCACTGGGATATACAGGATGGTATAGTGTAAGTCGCGCCAATTAGAAGCATTTGCTCTCCAAGGACTCGTTGAGTCCGTACGGTTCCAGAGTTTGGAGTTTGAAAATCCAATACATTTCTCTCTTTTGTAATGTCCTGAATTTATCGGATGCTGTTTCCAAAATGGTCTCAATTGGTGTTATTATTAGTTTTGAAGCATCTTTGTTATGAGTAGTGAGAAAATGGCGGGACACGCTATGTTGGAGGTAGCCTCGCGAGATATTCCATCGGTGTTTGTTCAATCTTTCTCTCAGTGTCTGGATGGTACGGCCTATATATTGTAGCCCACATTCACATTCTATCAGATATATGACATAGGTTGATGAGCAGTTCATGAGGCTTTTGATCGGGTGTTCCTCTCCGGTTACATTACTCTTGAAGGTCTGGACACGGTTTGAAATATTGTCGCAGCATTTGCACAGTTTGTGATTGCACTTATAGCTGCCTTTAAATTTCAGCTGGCACGTTAACCCGGCTGAAATTGTGTTGATGTTCTTTTTCTTCTTGAGTTTACTCGGTGCGAGTATGTTCTTCAGAGTTTTTGCTCTCCTGAAGGTGATGCGCGGTTTTGATGGTATCAGGTCTTTCAGATATGGGTCATCTTTCAAGATGTGCCAATGTTTCGATAGAATGGCTCTCAGAGCTGCGTGGTTGGGGTTGAAGGTCGTGATAAAAGCTGTCTTGTAGTCCGCCCTTTTGGTTGTTTCGGTCTGCTCGTTTTTCTTTTTTGTATTCAGGCATTCTTCCTGGCTTTGATTTTTTGCCCGCATAAACGCATTCTGTATAATTCTTTCTGGATATTTTTTCTTAGTAAACCTAGACTTCAATATATTACTTTGAGAGAGGAAATCATCCTCATCCGTACAATTCCTTCTGATGCGCTTGAATTGGCTGAACGGGATATTGTCTTTCCACTTCTTATAGTGGGCACTTCTATAATCCAGGTAGCTATTTCCGTCAACCTGTTTGAAGTATGTTTTTGACTTGATGGTCTTGTCCTCTGAATAAAGGATCAGGTCTAAATATTCTATAGACGTGGTTGACAGATTGGAGGTGAATGTAAGGTTCCATCTGTTTGTATTAAGATAGCTGACAAATTCCAGGGCCCATTTAATAGCGAGGCACTCTTTTTCCACAATTGCATATTTTTGCTCATGGTCATTAAGTTTCCTGCTCAGATACAGTACAGGGTGTTCCTCTCCATCCCTTACCTGTGACAGTACTGCCCCCAGTCCCACCTCAGACGCATCAGTCTGTAGGACAAACCCTTTCTTAAAATCTGGGGTTATCAGCACTGGCTGAGCGCACAGGAGGGTTTTTAAAGTCTGAAATGATTTTTCAGCCTCTTGTGACCACTTGACCATGACAGAGTCCTTCCCTTTTGTCAGGTCCGTTAATGGGGCTGCAAGGGAAGCAAAATTAGGTATAAATCGCCGGTAATAGCCTGTAATCCCCAAGAAGGCACGGACTTGCTTCTTGTTTACCGGTTGAGGCCACCTTTGTATGGCTTCGATTTTGTTTAACTGGGGCTTTACTAGGCCTCGGCCTATGATGTAACCTAGATACTTAGCATCTTCAAGACCAATGGCACATTTTTTGGGATTAGCTGTGAAGCCTGCCTCACACAGGGAATTGATAACCGCCTGCACCCTAGATAGATGGAATTCCCAGTCTGGACTTTGGATGATGATGTCATCCAGATATGCGGCTGCGTACTGTCTGTGGGGTCTTAAAATCTTATCCATCGCCCTCTGGAAGGTTGCAGGGGCTCCATGCAAACCAAACGGCAAGACCACATAATGAAACAACCCATCAGGAGTGGCAAAGGCAGTTTTCTCTTTGGCCTCATTTGTCAGGGGAATTTGCCAGTATCCCTTGGTTAGGTCTAGAGTGGTTATATACCTGGCATTTCCGAGCCTGTCAATGAGCTCATCAACACGGGGCATTGGGTAAGCATCAAACTTAGATATGGTGTTCAACTTTCGGAAGTCATTGCAAAACCTCCAGCTGCCATCTGGTTTGGGGATCAGAACTATAGGGCTGGACCACTGGCTATGGGACTCTTCAATTACCCCAAGTTCCAACATTTTCCTCACCTCTTCAGAGATAAGCCCTCTCCTGGCCTCTGGTATTCTGTAGGGCCGCAGCTTAACCCTTTTCCCCGGTTCTGTAATGATGTCATGTTTTATGACAGAGGTGCGACCTGGGATCTCGGAGAAAAAATCCCTATTCTTAAAGAGGAATCCCTGCACTTCTACCTTTTGTGCCTTGGCCAGGGAGTCGGGAATTGTTACCTCTGGCAACAGGGGCTTCCCAGAGCACCGCTGCTCTGGTGGGAAGGAGGTGTCAGCTGCAAGTGATAGTCGATCTTTCCACGGTTTTATAAGATTAACGTGGTATATTTGCTCAGGCTTCCTCTTACCTGGTTGACGGATTTTATAGTTTACCTCATTTACTTTCTCTATCACCTCAAAGGGGCCTTGCCACTTAGCCAGGAACTTACTCTCTACTGTAGGGATCAGTACCAGAACCCGGTCACCTGGTGCAAAGGTACGTACTCTGGCACTGCGGTTATACACCCTTTGCTGTGCCCCCTGAGCCTGGGCCATATGTTCCCGTACAATAGGCATCACCGCAGATATACGGTCTTGCATTTGTACCACATGTTCTAGGACACTTCTATAGGGGGTAGCTTCTTCTTCCCAAGTTTCTTTTGCTATATCTAGCAGACCCCTAGGGTGGCGACCATATAGCAACTCAAATGGGGAGTAGCCTGTAGAGGACTGAGGCACCTCACGGATGGCAAACATGAGATAAGGGAGAAGGAAATCCCAGTTTTTCCCATCTTTGTCTACCACTTTTTTAAGCATGGCTTTTAGAGTTTTATTAAATCTCTCTACCAGTCCATCAGTCTGTGGATGGTAGACAGAGGTACGCAGCTGTTTAACTTTGAACAGTTTACATAACTCCTTCATGATGCGTGACATAAAGGGGGTACCCTGATCTGTTAGGATCTCTTTTGGTAGTCCCACGCGACTGAACACCTGCACCAACTCTTTAGCTATGGCCTTCGATGACGTATTACGTAAGGGTATAGCTTCCGGGTAACGAGTAGCGTAGTCCATGATTACGAGAATATGTTGGTGGCCTCGAGCAGATCTTACAAGGGGCCCCACCAGATCCATGGCTATTCTCTCAAAGGGTATTTCAATGATTGGTAGAGGTACCAGGGGACTACGATAGTGTGGCCTAGGAGCCGAAATTTGGCACTCGGGGCAGGTGTCACAATAGTCTTTAACATCTTTATGGACCCCAGGCCAAAAGAACCTTTGAAGGACTCTGTCTGTAGTCTTTTCAGCTCCCAAATGCCCCCCCATAAGGTGACCATGAGCAATGTCTAGTACCGTGCGTCGGTACACTTTAGGAACCACCAGTTGTTCCACCAGATCCTCTCCCCTTTTTACCACCTGGTACAACAAGTCATGTTTCACAGCCATATGCAGGAAACAAAGTCTGCCGTCCGGTTCCACCAGTTTACCATCAATAGACTTTACATTTTCCCTGGCTCTAGTAAGGGTGGGATCTTTTAATTGCTCAGCACCAAATTGCTCTTTCCGTACTGCCAGGTCTGGCAAATTGTCATTAAGTGAGTCTTCCCTCTCTGGACTGCTCTGACCCTCTTCTAACCTATCACTATGGTCAGAGACCTCAGGCTCCCCTACCATGACAGACAAGGGAAACGATTCACCATCAACAGAAGTCTCTCTTAAATACCCACACCTTTCGGTACCCGGTGGTAGGTCATCTCCTTCCTGACAGGCATTTGAAAGTTTATGTTCCCATAGCTGCCAGAAATGTGGAAAATCCCGCCCCATAATGACATCATGCATTAACTTAGGCACTAAACCAACCATAAATTTTTCTGCCCCGTATCGGGTATTTACATCTACCACAGCAGTGTGATAATTACGGGTGTCTCCATGTATGCAAGTTACCGCCATGGTTTTAGTTTGCCATTTCCTGGGGTTTACCAAATCCGTTTTTACAAGGGTGACCAGACTGCCTGAGTCCAACAAGGCACTCACATCTTTACCTTCCACCGTAATAACACACATTTGTTTCTCCCCCGCAGTATTTAGTAATGCTACACACGCAGGCTGGGCATACAGTGATAAACTGCGGTTTATATATGAGGCATCACATTGCATTGGTTCACCATACATTGGGCAATTGGCAACAACATGACCTGGCATTTGACATCTGAAACATTTTATTAAGTCCCTATTAAGTCTCTTATAGGCCACAGATCTCCCTGGCATGACTTGCCAGCTTCTAGAGCCTGGGCCTCCAGTCTCTCCACTTGCACCCACAGATACATCGCTTCTGCCAGCCCCCTTTTCCCTTAGAACAGTCTTACCAGGTAGTCCCGGAGATCTCCGCTGCAGGGCTGGGGGGCGCTGCGGCAGACTCAGTAGCTCCTCTGCGGATGTGTACCTCTCGACCATCTCCACCATCTGGTCAGCATTCTTGGGGTCACCGTGGCTCACCCACTTGCGCAAGGTAACGGGGAGGGCCCTTAAGTACCGGTCCATCACAACCCGTTCCACCATCTGAGGGCCTGTCAGGAACTCCGGCTGCAACCACTTCTTGGTCAGGTGTATGAGGTCGTGCATTTGGGAACGTGGAGGTTTATCCATACTGTAGTCCCAGTTGTGCACACGCTGAGCACGGACTGAAAGAGTAACCCCAAGGCGTGTAAGGATCTCCTTTTTTAGCATAACATAGTCCATAGCATCCTGATTCTCCAGGTCAAAATATGCCTTTTGGGGTTCACCTGAAAGGAAGGGGGCCAACAGTCCGGCCCACTGTGCCTTTGGCCAACCTTCTCGCTCGGCAGTCCTTTCGAAGGTGGTAAGGTAGGCCTCCACGTCATCTGCGGTTGTCATCTTTTGCAGAAAGTGACTAGCCCTTATGGCGGCATGAGGGGCCTCTGCCATCCCTGGGACCCATCCAGCGACACTGGTCAGTTGCTGCACCACAACTGCTAAGGTCTCCCGATCTTTTCTTTGTGCCTCTTGTGCAGCCTCCAGTTGGGCCGTCAGCCTGCGGCTGGTTTCCTCAAGCGCATTTTGCTGTACTAGGGTAGCCTCCCGCTGCACTCGGGTAGCCTCCTGTTGAGATGCAACAGCTTGCAAGATAGCTTTAACCACATCCTCCATTTTCCAAGAGGCAGAAAACAGTCTTTGGTGCACCGCACAAAAATGGACTCTGTCCCTTTAAATGTTCAGTTTTTTTTTTTTTTTTTTTCTTATGCCAGAATTTGGTGTGCGCGCATCCTCCACCACATGTAAGGGATTAGGTAGCGGGGCTGTCGTCTCCTGGGTAGACAGGCTCAGTTTAGCAGGCACACCGACGAAGTTACAGTCCACGCGGCAGGAACTTCGTTTAACTGACCTCAGCCAGTTTTATTGTTAGGTTGAGGTACAGAACATAAAACATAGCAAACAAAAGTCCTAAGCCTGTCCGGCTCTAACTATACAGCATGAAACCTCCCTGACCAAGTGCCGGCCTAATACCAAGCACCCAAACAAAATAGCAAAGTCCGTACCTCTTGTAGTGCTCTCACAGGCTCCATGCAGGTAACCTGTTCCCAGGCTGAGCGAGCTGTGTCTGCATTCTCAGCCTTATATCAGGCTAGCACACCTGAGGAGTAATTACCTGACAGCCCAAAAGCCGGACTGTCCGGATGGAGTGGGGCCCACCCTTCTCTCCCCACTCCAGCAACACAGGCCCTAAGAACAGGTTTTATGCAAACCCGAATTGCACAGACCTCTCCTGAACATTTCCCTGGTTGCTTTTAAATGACAGAAGTGAGAAATCTTGGGCACACATAGACCCCGTCCACTACTTCTCCAGACACTCTGTCACAATATATATATGTATATATTTATTTATTTATTTATTTATTTTTATTATTTTTTATTATTTTTTATATTATTATTATTATTATTTTTTTTTGGTTGTTTTAAACTACATGCCTCCATGTATATGTAATACCCTTTATACATTTTATGTGTACATATTTTTATTGATCATTTTCCCGTCTGATATACACATGTCTTTATATACATATAATTTTCTATCATTTTATATTTATTTTTATACTATTACTTCCCTATTGACGGATCTGTATTATGTCTTTCCATATATTTGCTTCTCCGCCCTTATTTTAACCTTACCTTTTAGACTTGATAAAGGGGTCCCTAGTACCCCGAAACGCGTTGTCTATGAATAAAGCAAAAAAATAGCTGATACCCTAATACTGTCTACGATCGGTTGTGTGAGTGCGCCGTTTAAGGTCCATACGTTGGACGTAAAGTTCACCGTCTCGTTTCTTCTACGTACCTCCACGTCAGCGGCTGCGAATTCTCAAGTGGGGCCACGCCTCCCCTTTTGCCGGTCATCCAGGGGTGCAAAAGTCTCTCCAACTAATCTCCCAAAGGTACTGGTGGTCTTCTCTGGAGAAAGATGTCTCGGACTTCGTCCAGGCCTGTATGATTTGTGCCCGGGATAAATCGCCTCGCCGGAAACCAGCGGGTCTCCTCTTGCCTCTACCTGTTCCTGAAGTTCCCTGGTCTCACATCGCCATGGACTTTATTACAGACCTTCCCTCCTCCCATGGCAAGTCCGTTATTTGGGTCGTGGTGGATCGCTTCTCCAAGATGGCTCACTTTGTACCCCTGCCCGGTCTACCCTCTGCACCCATGTTGGCTAAACAATTTTTCCAACACATCTTCCGTCTCCATGGCCTTCCCAAACATATTGTCTCGGATCGTGGGGTACAATTCGTCTCCAAATTCTGGAGGGCTCTATGTGCTCAGCTCGGGATCAAATTGGACTTTTCTTCTTCGTACCATCCTCAGTCTAACGGCCAAGTAGAAACGGGTGAACCAAATTTTGGGTGACTATCTGCGTCACTTTGTATCCTCACGCCATGACGACTGGGCTGATCTACTTCCCTGGGGGGAGTTCTCCTACAACTACAAACAATTCTCTGCCTCTAAGAAGACTCCTTTCTTTGTAGTTTTTGGCCGTCATCCTCTTCCACCTCTGCCGCAGTCTCCCACTCCTTCTTCTGTACCTGCCGTTGTACAGGATTTTTCCTCCATCTGGCGAGAAACCCACGCTGCTCTCCTCAAGGCTTCCGCCCGTATGAAGGTTCAAGCTGACAAGAGACGCAGCTCTCCTCCGGAATTTTGCCCGGGTGACAAGGTATGGCTCTCCTCTAGGTACATCCGATTTAGGGTCCCAAGTTACAAGTTGGGCCCTCGTTTCTTGGGACCCTATAAAATCAAGAGTCGTATCAATCAAGTTTCTTATCAACTCCATCTTCCTCCCTCCCTCCGAATCCATAACTCCTTCCATGTCTCCCTTCTTAAACCTGCTGTCTTTAACCGTTTTTTCTCCCAAGCTTGTTTCTCCCACCCCTGTCGCCGGTACCTCCGATATATTCTCTGTCAAGGAGATCTTGGCGACCAAGCTCTCCCAGGGGAAAAGATATTTTTGGGTCGACTGGGAGGGCTGCAGTCCTGAGGAGAGGTCATGGGAGCCGGAGAAGAACATCCTGGACCGCAGTCTCATCCGCAAGTTCTTCGGTACCAAAAAGGGAGGGAGACCAAAGGGGGGGGGTACTGTTACGCTGAGCGCTCCGGGTCCCCTGCTGGCCTTGGAGCGCTCACAGCGTATGCCCCCAGGCAGCACTCCAGTGTCTCGGCGTGTGCGTCCTCGCTCTCTAGGGCGCGTGCGCGCGCCGGGACTCTTAGATTCAGAGGGCCAGTGCACCAGTGATTGGTGCCTGGTCCAAAGGGGTTATTAAGGATTAAGGTTTGTGAGAGGCAGTGCTGACTTAATTAGGCTGCACCTGTGCACTGCCCATTTATACCTTCTCCTCCCACAGCTTCCTGCCGGATATTTGTGCCTTGTGCCTCAGAGAAAGCGTTCCACTGTATTAGTCTGCCTTGCCTGTTGCCGAACCCGTTGCTACCGTCTACTCGCCTTTGAACCTTGCCGCCTGCCCTGACCTCTGCTACGTCCGACTACGCTCTTGCCTTCTCCCTGTGTACCACGCCTTATCAGCTGCCAGAGAGGTCGAGTTGTTACTAGGGGACACGACCTGGTAGTTACCGCCACAGCAAATCCATCCCGCCAGTAACTGCTTAGAACCGGTCCTTTAGTACAACCCGCGCCATCGCCTCTCTGGTCCAGAGGATCCACTACCTGTCCTGCCGGTACCTGACACCATTCTTGTCTAATACAGGCCTCTAACTGTTCAATCATCTTGGGCCTTCTTTGTTGCACCTTCCTCTTTATGATGAGCAAAATGTTTATCTATAGGTGAAAGATCTGGACTGCAGACTGGCCATTTCAGTACCCGGATCCTTCTCCTACGCTGCCATGATGTTGTGATTGATGCAGAATGTGGTCTGGCATTATCTTGTTGAAAAATGCAGGGTCTTCCCTGAAAGAGATGACGTCTGGATGGGAGCATATGTTGTCCTAGAACCTGAATATATTTTTCTGCATTGATGGTGCCTCTCCAGACATGCAAGCTGCCCATGCCACACACACTCATGCAACCCCATACCATCAGAGATGCAGGCTTCTGAACTGAGCGTTGATAACAACTTGGGTTGTCCTTGTCCTCTTTGATCCGGATGACATGGCGTCCCAGATTTCCAAAAAGAACTTCGAATCGTGACTCGTCTGACCACAGAACAGTCTTCCATTTTGCCACACTCCATTTTAAATGATCCCTGGCCCAGTGAAAACGCCTGAGCTTGTGGATCTTGCTTAGAAATGGCTTCTTCTTTGGTGATCCTCTACCCATCTTGGCTTCTGAGAGACACTTCCACTCTGAGAAGCTCTTTTTATACCCAATCATGTTGCCAATTGACCTAATTAGTGTTAATTGGTCTTCCAGCTCTTCGTTATGCTCAAATTTACTTTTTCCAGCCTCTTATTGCTACTTGTCGCAACTTTTTGGGGATTTGTTGACACCGTGAAAATTTGAATCAACGTATTTTTCCTTTAAAATAATACATTTACTGGGATTAAACGTTTGATCTGTCATCTAAGTTCTATTACAAATAAAATATTGACATTTGCATCTCCACATCATTGCATTCAGTTTTTATTCACAATTTGTTTAGTGTCCCAACTTTTTTGGAATCCGGTTTGCATTATATGTCTAGTTATGTCTTTATCTTTATTGCAGCTTATGGTCCTGGGTTCCTGTGCAATGTGTGGTGTGGGCTGTGTCCGTTTGTGTTCTTGTGGACAGCAGCACGCGTGCATGGGTTCCTGGCTGTGTGTCTGTGGCAGGTACGTGTGATACTTGTCTACTTACCTGCCATTGCCATATGCTGTACATTTTCCCTTTTCCTTGCAGCTTGGCCAGTGAGACTCCGGTTCCTCCGTGATGTGGAGGAACAGGTCGTCTTACTCAGCTCCTAGTCCAGGGCTACCCTGATGGCTAGTAGGGATCCTAGGTTCCTGAGTATGAGCCCTCCTACCATCAGGGTTGGCTCATACGGCTAGGAGACAGGGTAGGAATTAGGGATGTGATAGGAGGTGACCTGCTCCATGATTCCTGTCCTGGTCTAGCAGCTATCTTTCATATTGACATCCCACGGATTAGAGTTACCCCCACTCTGGTCCATGACATAGATTTTAGGATGTTTTTAAAAATATCCCATTTTGTGGCGGTATTTTTATTTTTGAGGACTTTGTCCAAGTTACGCCTATGGCCTCTCTTAGTTGGTTAAAATTTAGCTTTTTTGAAGTTTGTTAATTTTTTTTACTCCCTGTAGAAACGCTAGTTTGAATATAATTGGAAGGGTTTTACTTTATGGTCACTATTTCCCAGGTGTCCCCCAACCTGTACATCTGTTGTTCTGTCAGGTTTATTGGTTAATACTACACTCACCTAAAGAATTATTAGGAACACCATATTAATACAGTGTTGGACCCCCTTTTGCCTTCAGAACTGCCTTAATTCTATGTGGCATTGATTCAACAAGGTGCTGATAGCATTCTTAAGAAATTCTGGCCCATACTGATAGGATAGCATCTTGCAGTTGATGGAGATTTGAGGGATGCACATCCAGGGCACGAAGCTTCCGTTCCACCACATCCCAAAGATGCTCTATTGGGTTGAGATCTGGTGACTGTGGGGGTCATTTTAGTACAGTGAACTCATTATCATGTTCAAGAAACCAATTTGAAATGATTTCAGCTTTGTGACATGGTGCATTATCCTGCTGGAAGTAGCCATCAGAGGATAGGTACATGGTGGTCATGAAGGGATGGACATGGTCAGAAACAATGCTCAGGTAGCCCGTGGCATTTAAACGATGGCCAATTGGCACTAAGGGGCCTAAAGTGTGCCCAGAAAACATCCCCCACACCATTACACCACCACCACCAGGCTGCACAGTGGTAACAAGGCAAGGCATGATGGATACATGTTCTCATTCTGTTTACGCCAAATTCAGACTCTACCATTTGAATGTCTTAACAGAAATCGAGACTCATCAGACCAGGCAACATTTTTCCAGTCTTCAACAGTCCAATTTTGGTGAGCTCGTGCAAATTGTAGCCTCTTTTTCCTATTTGTAGTGGAGCTGAGTGGTACCCGGTGGGGTCTTCTGCTGTTGTAGCCCATCCGCCTCAAGGTTGTGCGCGTTGTGGCTTTACAAATGCTTTGCTGCATACCGCGATTGTAATGAGTGGTTATTTCAGTCAACGTTGCTCTTCTATCAGCTTGAATCAGTCGGCACATTCTCCTCTAACCTCTAGCATCAACAAGGCATTTTCGCCCACGGGACTGCCGCATACTGGATGTTTTTCCCTTTTCACACCATTCTTTGTAAACCCTAGAAATGGTTGCGCGTGAAAATCCCAGTAACTGAGCAGATTGTGAAATACTCAGACCAGCCCGTCTGGCACCAACAATCATGCCACACTCAAAATTGCTTAAATCACCTTTCTTTCCCATTCTGACATTCAGTTTGGAGTTCAGGAGATTGTCTTGACCAGGACCACAACCCTACATGCATTGAAGCAACTGCCATGTGATTGGTTGACTAGATAATCGCATTAATGAGAAATAGAACAGTTGTTCCTAATAATTATTTAGGTGAGTGTAAGTCCAGTATGGCCGTCCCGCTAGTCGGGTTCTGAACCAGTTAGGAAAGGTAATTGTCTTTGGTTATTGCCAAGAACCTGTTTCCCTTATGAGATGTACAGCTTTCAGTTCCCCAGTCTATATCTGGGTAGTTGAAGTCCTCTATAATAACCACCTCATTATCATTTGCCACCTCGTCTATCTCATTTAGTAGTAGATTTTCTGTGGACTCTGGTATATTAGGTGGTTTAGAATAAACTCCTATTAGTAATTTAATCTTATTTTTGCCTCCATGTATTTTTACCCACAGTGACTCCACATGTTCATGTCCCTCACTTATATCTTCTTGGACTGTGGCTTTAGACAGGACTTTACATAAAGGCAGACCCCTCCCCCTCTCCGGTTTTGACAATGCTTTCTAAACAGACTGTAACCTTGCACAATAAATGCCCAGTCATAGTTATCATCCAGCCATGTCTCAGTTATTCCCACTATGTCATAGTGGTCCTCAGGCTTCTGGCATTAGTATACATACAATTAAGAGGCTTAAGAGGTGGTGATGGTAAGTTCACTAAAAGAGTTCAAGCTGGACCTGGATGTATTTCTGGAGTGTAATAATATTACAGGCTTTAGCTAGTAGAGAGGGGTAATTGATCCAGGGAGTTATCTGATTGCCTGAATGCAGTCGGGAAGGAATTGTTTTCCCCAAGTGGGGAAAAATGGCTTCTACCTCACAGTTTATTTTTTTTCCTTCCTCTGGATCAACTTGCAAGATAACTGGCCAAACTGGATGGACAAATGGCTTTTTTCGGCCTTATATACTATGTTACTATGTTACCACATAAAGTGACACATGTCAGATTTGCAAAAAAATGACCTGGGCAGAAAGGCGAAAACTGTCCCTGGGTAGAAGGGATTAAACCCTGGTGTTTTGCATTATTTGGAATGATTTAAGTAATTTCAGCTTGCTACAATAACAACTGCATCCTAACTGCATGTCAGAACTGCATTGTGTGCCATCACCCTTACTCTTGCATATCCCATCCCCAAATATGGGGATCCTAGGACATTGGTTCTCTTAGCTTGTAGTAATATATGGTGCCAAATCTGCAGATGATATCCATTGCCACTCCTAAAGATTGTTAAGGACGTTGTAAGGTTAGCACCATATTATGCATATAACGAGATACATTCAATCCTCACACCAATTCTCACCCCGATATTCTCTTATCTAAGCTTTATAGCTTGAGCCAGGGGTTTAATAGTGATTGAATAACTGTTATATATGTCTTTGACGGTGGCAATTACAGTGTATTTAAAAAAAAAAAAAAGTAGGACACACCGATCCAATTATCCGGCTGAATAACTGTTAACTTTTGACTCTGCTGGTGGGGTTTTCATGGGCTATCCACCTAGACCTGCCCTAGAAATGACAAAGATTGAGTGCACTGATGCCCAACCACTTATGTTTGAGGATGAGGATGTGGAAGAACTACCACAGCACGTCTCTGATGACCAAACAGGTGTCAACTGCTGGGGCTTTCTGCCATGTCCAGACCGGCCAGGAGGGCAGCGGTGAGGAGTGAGTGGAAGATGATGGGGAGGATGATGAGGTTCTAGACCTTACATGGCATCCAGGTAATGCCAGTGACGTGTGAAGTTCGGAGGAAGAGGAGGGGGGCACACAGCGCCAGCCGCACAGCAGAAGAAGGAGCAGAGTGCAAAAGCAGAGTGTCCATCTCCCAGACAGTATGCCTGATACTGCCCAACGCACCAAGAGACAAAACACACCAAAGCCAGCACAAAGGAGTTCCCTGGTGTGGCAGTTTTTCAGGCAGTGTGCTGATGACAGGACACGGGTGGTTTGCACGCTGTGCAGTCAGAGCCTGAAGCAAGGCATAAATGTTCTCAACCTGAGCACCACTTGCATGATCCGGCATCTAACCGCAAAGCATGAGTTGCAGTGGAGTAGACACCTCAAGAACCATGAAAGATCAAAGACTCCTCCTTCTCCCTCTTCTGCTGCAGTCTTGGCCTGGAAAGATTAAAGGACCTTAACATTTATAGCTTGGAAGAAAGACGAGACAGAGGGGATATGATAGAAACTTTTAAATACATAAAAGGAAACAACAAGGTAAAAGAGGAGAGAATATTTAAAAGAAGAAAAACTGCTAAAAGAGGACATAGTTTTAAATTAGAGGGGCAAAGGTTTAAAAGTAATATCAGGAAGTATTACTTTACTGAGAGAGTAGTGGATGCATGGAATAGCCTTCCTGCAGAAGTGGTAGCTGCAAATACAGTGAAGGAGTTTAAGCATGCATGGGATAGGCATAAGGCCATCCTTCATATAAGATAGGGCCAAGGGCTATTCATAGTATTCAGTATATTGGGCAGACTAGATGGGCCAAATGGTTCTTATCTGCCGACACATTCTATGTTTACCCCCCAACCCACCCGCGAGCGATGGCCCTGAATGCCAGCATTTCAAAACTGCTGGTCTTTGTAATGCTGCCATTCCATCTGGTGAAGAAGGACAGTTTTAAAAATGTAATGACGGCAGCTGTCTCATGGTACGTGGTTCTCACTACTTTTAAAGGTGGGCTATCCCTGCTCTGCACGAACAAGTGGTGAAAAAGCTGTTCAGGAAAGCTGTTCTGAAACTCATATGTTTGGAAGATAGACCCCACACCGAGCAAGAGCTGTGGGTGGGCATGGAAGAACAGATTGATGAATGGTTAGTGCCGCTGAGCCTAAAGCTAGGCCTGGTGTTGTGCAACAACAGGTGAAATCTCTTAGCAGCTCTGGGGCTAGCCGGTTTGATGCACATCCCTTGCCTGGTGCATGTGCTGAACTTGGTGGTGCAGAGGTTCCTCAAGAATTACCCAGATATGTCAGAGCTGATGCAGAAAGTGAGGGCTGTCTGTGCTAACTTTCATTGTTCTCACCCTGTGGCTGCTCACCTGTCTGCACTGCAGCATAAATTCAGCCTTCCCACTCCCCACCTCATATGCGACGTACCCACAAAGTGAAACTCCACCTTGCACATGCTAGAGAGACTGTGTGAGTAGTATTCAGCGATAGTGGAGTTTCAGCTGCAGCACGCTCTGCAGATCAGCAACATTTCACCATCAACGAGTGGGCCTCCATGCGTGACTTGTGTACTGCGTTACGCTGCTTCGAGTCCTCCACCAAAATGGCCAGTGGTGATGACGCCATCATCAGCCTTACTATCCCACTCCTATGTCTCCTTGAAAAAAACGCTTCAGGAGTTGATGGTTTTGGATGTGGCACAGGAGGAAGAGAAGAAGGAACAGGGATCATTCCCAGTGTTATCAGGCCAGTCATCCACAGGAGGCTCAGAGAGTGGGTCCCTGCACCAACAGCGGCCAGGTACCCAACTGTCCAGCCAGGGCACAGTTTAGGAAGATGAGGAGGATGATGATGAGGAGGAGGATCCTTGTTCACAGCAGGGTGGCACCCAAATCAGCTTACTGGCATCACTGGAGCATGGCTGGAGGAATACAGAGGACACAGATGATACACCTCCCACCGAGGACAGATTGTTGTTGTCTGTGGGCAGCTTGGCACACATGAGCAACTACATGCTGCAGTGCCTGTGCAACAACCCCTGAATTGCCCATATTCTAACCTGTGCTGATTACTGGGTGGCCATCCTACTGGATCCCCTCTACAAGGACAACGTGCCGTCCTTACTTCCGTCACTAGAGAAGTTGCGGCGCTACTGATGCCGTTCCCACCAGACCGTGGGGGCTCAGTGGAAGCAAGAGGCAGAGGAGGAAGTAGCCAACGCAGTAGAGGCACTGTCAGCACTTTAGAAGGGAGGGTTAGCATGGCCGAAATGTGAAAAAGCATTGTCTGCATGCCACAAAATACAGTACCACCATCTGATATGGATCACCTTAGCAGGAGGCAGAGTTTCAACAACATGGTGGAACAGTACGTGTCCACACCTCTGCACTTACTGACTGATGGGTCTGCCCCATTTAACTTCTAGGTCTCCAAATTGGGCACATAGCCTGAGCTTGCCCTTTATGCCTTGGAGGTGCTGGCCTGCCCTGCGGAAAGTGTATTGTCCAAATGTGTGTTTAGCATGGCAAGGGGGGTGATCACGGACAGGTGCATCCACCTGTCCACAGCCAACGTGGACAAGCTCACGTTCATTAAAATAAAACAGGAATGTATCCCACAGGACTCGTCAGTACCTTGGGCAGAGTAGAGCGGTATACCAGCCGCACTGAGCCATTGTTATACTCCAGCCCCCATAAACAAAAAAAAAGGAAAAACTAAATTTAAAAATAAATAAATAAGGTTGGTGACCTCCTCCTCCACTGGGACCTCCACCTCCAGGCTCAAGATTCTTATGTCTTATATTGGCAGAGTAGAGAAGTATACCAGGTGTACCTAGCCATTGTTGTACTCTGGCGCAGTTTGTGCCTTCTCTTTGCTATTTCTCAATGTTTTGGGGCCTCCACAAACCAAACCAAAAAAGAAGAAAAAAATAAAAATAATAATAATAAGGTTGCTAATAAGGTTGCTTCTCCGCCTCTTCCGCCTGCACCGCCACATCCGCCTCCTCCACCACTGGGACCTCCACCTCTAGGCTCAAGATTGTTATGTTTTATATTAGCAGAGTAGAGAAGTATACCAGTCGCATCTAGTCATTGTTGCACTCCGGTGCAGTTTGTGCGTTCTCTTTGCCAATGTTTTGGGGCCTCCACAAACCCCCGTGTGCATTCTGTGTCTGTATGTCCGCATGGGCGTTCTGCAAAATGATAGAACATGTCCTATTATTGTCCACAATACAGACAAGGATAGTACTGTTCTATTAGAGGCCGGCTGTTCTGTTCCACATAATGTGGAATGCACACACACAGTATCCATGTTTTGCAGATCTGCAATTTGCGGACTGCAAAACATCCAACGGTTGTGTTCATGAGCACTTACAGTGATAACAGAAATATTAAAGGGATTCTGTCACCTCTCATAACCCAAATTCGGATTTTAAACCAGTCATGCTCCACAGATTACCTTGCATCGGTTGTGCTGTTCTATATTGTAATCGATCCAGTAGTTTTGCAGAAAAACGACTTTTATAATTATGCAAATTAACCCTGAAGGTGCCCAGAGGGGCGTTATGTTCCCCTTTGTGTGCTCAGTAACACCCCCCTGCAGTGCCCAAAACGCCTTCCTCCAGAATCCCTAACCACCCACAGCGTCTCATCCCTCTCCTCCCCCTCCCTGATGGCCGAGCGAAGTCTCGTGCAGACGCAGTACCCACTTAGGGCTGCGCCAGTGCGATTTACTGGAGACTGAGGGCAGGTGCTTCATCGTCGTCACTGGGCATGCGCCGAGCCCAGTGACATCCGATGCTCGCTCTTCCCTCAGTCAGCCTGGGAGGAAGCTCAGAGGATTGCCGATCGGCTGCTGCACCCTGTGCTTTCTCTTGCCTGCCTGCCAGACTCAAGCCAGCGATTTCTTTCCCTACCCTCCCTCCTGGAAGCAAATCATTATATTTTTTGCAAAATAGGTATTATTATATAAAGAAAAGCTTTATTGTATTCAAACATTTTCAGAGCGCAAAATGTATTTTAGAAAAAGAAGAAAACAATGTTATCATGTGACCAGCGAGGTCTACACCATTAGGAACAAAATGTGTACCACATTAACTAAATCTGTATGTATCCCCCTCCACCATGTGTGCCCTCCTCAAAGCCTGTACAACCACATTTGCTTACACCCTTCAAAGTCAGGACCTCCTGCCCCAATATGTGACTCCCTCCATGGCAGGAACACACACACATATGTGCCCCCCCTCCCCCAAATGCTGGAACCAACATATGTGTCCCCTTTCAAACGCAGGATACCTCATTTGCCCCCCCCCCACCCCCAAATGCAGGCAACCCCCCCTTATGTGTCACCACCACTGCTGTCACTCAGCTGTTACACCACCACTGCTGTCAGTCACAAATGTTGTGCCACCACTGCTGTCAGTCAGAGATGTTACGCCACCACTGCTGTCAGTCACAGATGTTACGCCACAACTGCTGTCATACCCAGATATCACGCCACCACTGCTGTCAGTCACAGATGTTACACCACCACTGCTGTCAGTCACAGATGTTATGCCACCACTGCTGTCATACCCGGATGTTACGTCACCACTGCTGTCAGTCAGATGTTACGCCACCACTGCTGTCACTCAGATGTTACGCCACCACTGCTGTCAGTCAGATGTTACGCCACCACTGCTGTCAGTCACAGATGTTACACCACCACTGCTGTCAGTCACAGATGTTATGCCACCACTGCTGTCATACCCGGATGTTACGCCACCACTGCTGTCACTCAGATGTTACGCCACCACTGCTGTCAGTCAGATGTTACGCCACCACTGCTGTCAGTCACAGATGTTACGCCACCACTGCTGTCAGTCACAGATGTTACGCCACCACTGCTGTCATACCCAGATATTACGCCACCACTGCTGTCATACCCAGATAGTGCGTCACCACTGCTGTCAGTCAGATGTTACACCACCACTGCTGTCAGTCACAGATGTTACACCACCACTGCTGTCATACCCAGATATTACGCCAGCACTGCTGTTAGTCAGATGTTACGCCACCACTGCTGTCAATCAGATGTTACGCCACCACTGCTGTCAGTCACAGATGTTACGCCACCACGGCTGTCAGTCACAGATGTTACGCCACCACTGTTGTCATACCCGGATATTACGCCACCACTGCTGTCATACCCAGATATTACATCACCACTGCTGTCAGTCAGATGTTACACCACCACTGCTGTCAGTCACAGATGTTACGCCACCACTGCTGTCATACCCAGATATTACGCCACCACTGCTGTCAGTCAGATGTTACGCCACTACTGCTGTCAGTCACAGATGTTACGCCACCACTGCTGTCAGTCACAGATGTTACACCACCACTGCTGTCATACCCAGATATTACGCCAGCACTGCTGTCAGTCAGATGTTACGCCACCACTGCTGTCAATCAGATGTTACACCACCACTGCTGTCAGTCACAGATGTTACGCCACCACGGCTGTCAGTCACAGATGTTACGCCACCACTGCTGTCATACCCAGATGTTACACCACCACTGCTGTCAGTCACAGATGTTACGCCACCACTGCTGTCAGTCACAGATGTTACGCCACCACTGCTGTCAGTCACAGTTGTAACACCACCACTGCTGTCAGTCAGATGTAACACCACCACTGCTGTCAGTCAGATGTAACACCACCACTGCAGTGAGTCATAGATGTTACGCCACAACATTAGTTATTTATACATGTGCATCTATATTGCAATTATACAATTTCCTGATTACAAATATATTATTTGAATTACAGCAAAGTACATTATATTAAATTCTTATATTTTTGTCATTATGTACCTAATTGAAGTAACTTTTTTATCATTATAATGTTATAGAAAACAACTACTAGTACTTTAGTAGTCCATTTTTATTCGGGGATGAAAATAAAACAGTATAAGGTAAGTTTATTGAGAGAAGTGAATGTTAGTGTCTTATGAAGGAGTTATACCAATTATATATCCATTTTATTCTGTATAGGTCGTCAATATCAGATAAACTTATATCCAACCTCAATAAAGTACGTCAATCTGCAGTTTTCATAGAACATCTGTGATGTTGCATTGCATGAAAATCAACATAGTAAACCTGATCAACATTGGAGGCGTATTGTTGCCATTTCTTTACTTAAGAGTAGGGATGAGCGAACTCGAACTGTATAGTTCGGGTTCGTACCGAATTTTGGGGTGTCCGTGACACGGACCCGAACCCGGACATTTTCGTAAAAGTCCGGGTTCGGGTTCGGTGTTCGTCGCTTTCTTCGCGCTTTTGTGACGCTTTCTTGGCGCTTTTTGAAAGGCTGCAAAGCAGCCAATCAACAAGCGTCATACTACTTGCCCCAAGAGGCCATCACAGCCATGCCTACTATTGGCATGGCTGTGATTGGCCAGAGCACCATGTGACCCAGCCTCTATTTAAGCTGGAGTCACATAGCGCCGCCCGTCACTCTGCTCTGATTAGCGTAGGGAGAGGTTGCGGCTGCGACAGTAGGGCGAGATTAGGCAGATTAACTCCTCCAAAGGACTTGATTAACTGATCGATCTGCAGCTGTGGATCATTGAGCTGCTGATCCTCAATTGCTCACTGTTTTTAGGCTGCACAGACCGTTTGTCAGTCTCATTTTTCTGGGGTGATCGGCGGCCATTTTGTGTCTTGTGGTGCGCCAGCACAAGCTGCGACCAAGTGCATTTAACCCTCAATGGTGTGGTTGTTTTTTGGCTAAAGCCTACATCAGGGTGAAGCTGTGACACCAAGTGCATTTAACCAGCAATAGTCTGTTCATTTTTTGGCCATATACAAAATCAGGGGCAAGCTGCGCCTGTCACCAAGTGCATTTAACCCTCAATGGTGTGGTTGTTTTTTGGCTAAAGCCTACATCAGGGTGAAGCTGTCACACCAAGTGCATTTAACCAGCAATAGTCTGTTCATTTTTTGGCCATATACAAAATCAGGGGCAAGCTGCGCCTGTCACCAAGTGCATTTAACCCTCAATGGTGTGGTTGTTTTTTGGCTAAAGCCTACATCAGGGTGAAGCTGTCACACCAAGTGCATTTAACCAGCAATAGTCTGTTCATTTTTTGGCCATATACAAAATCAGGGGCAAGCTGCGCCTGTCACCAAGTGCATTTAACCCTCAATGGTGTGGTTGTTTTTTGGCTAAAGCCTACATCAGGGTGAAGCTGTCACACCAAGTGCATTTAACCAGCAATAGTCTGTTCATTTTTTGGCCATATCCCAGTCTAATTCTGTCACTAAATCCATACCGGTCACCCAGCGCCTAAATACTAGGCCTCAAATTTATATCCAGCTAAATCTGTCCCTAGTGCTGTAGCTGGGCGAGTTATTTAGTGTCCGTTCAAGCACATTTCTTGTTCTGGGTTGAAATACAATTCCCAATTTAGCAATTTCATAATTTAGTGGTTCCTGCTATATCAGAGCTCTTTGAAATCTATCCCAAAAAGGGTATATAATATTGAAGGTGCACATAGGGTCATTCAGAGTAACTTCACACACACCCGCTACTGTGTATTTCCAAGTCTAATTCTGTCACTAAATCCATACCGGTGACCCAGCGCCTAAATACTAGGCCTCAAATTTAATTCCCTCTAAATCTCTCGTTACCCACCGCTGTACTGTTGTTGCTGGGCAAGATATTTAGTGTCCGTCAAAGCACATTTTTTGTTCTGGGTTGAAGTACAATTCCCAATTTAGCAATTTCATAATTTAGTGGTTCCTGCTATATCAGAGCTATTTGAAATCTATCCCAAAAAGGGTATATAATATTGAAGGTGCACATAGGGTCATTCAGAATAACTTCACACACACCCGCTACTGTGTATTTCCAAGTCTAATTCTGTCACTAAATCCATACCGGTGACCCAGCGCCTAAATACTAGGCCTCAAATTTAATTCCCTCTAAATCTCTCGTTACCCACCGGTGTACTGTTGTTGCTGGGCAAGATATTTAGTGTCCGTCAAAGCACATTTTTTGTTCTGGGTTGAAGTACAATTCCCAATTTAGCAATTTCATAATTTAGTGGTTTCTGCTATATCAGAGCTATTTGAAATCTATCCCAAAAAGGGTATATAATATTGAAGGTGCACATAGGGTCATTCAGAATAACTTCACACACACCCGCTACTGTGTATTTCCAAGTCTAATTCTGTCACTAAACCCATACCTGTCACCCAGCGCCTAAATACTAGGCCTCAAATTTAAATCCCTCTAAATCTCTCGTTACCGTTGTCCTGTTGTAGCTGGGAAAGTTATTTAGTGCCCGTCAAAGCACATTTTTTGTTCTGGGTTGAAGTACAATTCCCAATTTAGCAATTTCATAATTTAGTGGTTCCTGCTATATCAGAGCTATTTGAAATCTATCCCAAAAAGGGTATATAATATTGAAGGTGCACATAGGGTCATTCAGAATAACTTCACACACACCCGCTACTGTGTATTTCCAAGTCTAATTCTGTCACTAAATCCATACCGGTGACCCAGCGCCTAAATACTAGGCCTCAAATTTAATTCCCTCTAAATCTCTCGTTACCCACCGGTGTACTGTTGTTGCTGGGCAAGATATTTAGTGTCCGTCAAAGCACATTTTTTGTTCTGGGTTGAAGTACAATTCCCAATTTAGCAATTTCATAATTTAGTGGTTTCTGCTATATCAGAGCTATTTGAAATCTATCCCTAAAAGGGTATATAATATTGAAGGTGCACATAGGGTCATTCAGAATAACTTCACACACACCCGCTACTGTGTATTTCCAAGTCTAATTCTGTCACTAAACCCATACCTGTCACCCAGCGCCTAAATACTAGGCCTCAAATTTAAATCCCTCTAAATCTCTCGTTACCGTTGTCCTGTTGTAGCTGGGAAAGTTATTTAGTGCCCGTCAAAGCACATTTTTTGTTCTGGGTTGAAGTACAATTCCCAATTTAGCAATTTCATAATTTAGTGGTTCCTGCTATATCAGAGCTATTTGAAATCTATCCCAAAAAGGGTATATAATATTGAAGGTGCACATTGGGTCATTCAGAATAACTTCACACACACGCTTCTGTGCATTTCCAAGTCTAATTCTGTCACTAAATCCATACCGGTGACCCAGCGCCTAAATACTAGGCCTCAAATTTAATTCCCTCTAAATCTCTCGTTACCCACCGCTGTACTGTTGTTGCTGGGCAAGATATTTAGTGTCCGTCAAAGCACATTTTTTGTTCTGGGTTGAAGTACAATTCCCAATTTAGCAATTTCATAATTTAGTGGTTTCTGCTATATCAGAGCTATTTGAAATCTATCCCTAAAAGGGTATATAATATTGAAGGTGCACATAGGGTCATTCAGAATAACTTCACACACACCCGCTACTGTGTATTTCCAAGTCTAATTCTGTCACTAAATCCATACCGGTGACCCAGCGCCTAAATACTAGGCCTCAAATTTAATTCCCTCTAAATCTCTCGTTACCCACCGTTGTACTGTTGTTGCTGGGCAAGATATTTAGTGTCCGTCAAAGCACATTTTTTGTTCTGGGTTGAAGTACAATTCCCAATTTAGCAATTTCATAATTTAGTGGTTTCTGCTATATCAGAGCTATTTGAAATCTATCCCTAAAAGGGTATATAATATTCAAGGTGCACATTGGGTCATTCAGAATAACTTCACACACACACGCTTCTGTGCATTTCCAAGTCTAATTCTGTCACTAAATCCATACCGGTCACCCAGCGCCTAAATACTAGGCCTCAAATTTATATCCCGCTGAATTTGAATACAATACATTGGGCCAAATAATATATTTGTTGTTGTGGTGAACCATAACAATGAGAAAAACATCTAGTAAGGGACGCGGACGTGGACATGGTCGTGGTGGTGTTAGTGGACCCTCTGGTGCTGGGAGAGGACGTGGCCGTTCTGCCACATCCACACGTCCTAGTGTACCAACTACTTCAGGTCCCAGTAGCCGCCAGAATTTACAGCGATATATGGTGGGGCCCAATGCCGTTCTAAGGATGGTAAGGCCTGAGCAGGTACAGGCATTAGTCAATTGGGTGGCCGACAGTGGATCCAGCACGTTCACATTATCTCCCACCCAGTCTTCTGCAGAAAGCGCACAGATGGCGCCTGAAAACCAACCCCATCAGTCTGTCACATCACCCCCATGCATACCAGGGAAACTGTCTCAGCCTCAAGTTATGCAGCAGTCTCTTATGCTGTTTGAAGACTCCGCTGGCAGGGTTTCCCAAGGGCATCCACCTAGCCCTTCCCCAGCGGTGAAAGACATAGAATGCACTGACGCACAACCACTTATGTTTCCTGATGATGAGGACATGGGAATACCACCTCAGCATGTCTCTGATGATGACGAAACACAGGTGCCAACTGCTGCGTCTTTCTGCAGTGTGCAGACTGAACAGGAGGTCAGGGATCAAGACTGGGTGGAAGACGATGCAGGGGACGATGAGGTCCTAGACCCCACATGGAATGAAGGTCGTGCCACTGACTTTCACAGTTCGGAGGAAGAGGCAGTGGTGAGACCGAGCCAACAGCGTAGCAAAAGAGGGAGCAGTGGGCAAAAGCAGAACACCCGCCGCCAAGAGACTCCGCCTGCTACTGACCGCCGCCATCTGGGACCGAGCACCCCAAAGGCAGCTTCAAGGAGTTCCCTGGCATGGCACTTCTTCAAACAATGTGCTGACGACAAGACCCGAGTGGTTTGCACGCTGTGCCATCAGAGCCTGAAGCGAGGCATTAACGTTCTGAACCTGAGCACAACCTGCATGACCAGGCACCTGCATGCAAAGCATGAACTGCAGTGGAGTAAACACCTTAAAACCAAGGAAGTCACTCAGGCTCCCCCTGCTACCTCTTCTGCTGCTGCCGCCTCGGCCTATTCTGCTGCTGCCGCCTCGGCCTCTTCCTCCGCCTCTGGAGGAACGTTGGCACCTGCCGCCCAGCAAACAGGGGATGTACCACCAACACCACCACCACCACCTCCGTCACCAAGCGTCTCAACCATGTCACACGCCAGCGTTCAGCTCTCCATCTCACAAACATTTGATAGAAAGCGTAAATTCCCACCTAGCCACCCTCGATCCCTGGCCCTGAATGCCAGCATTTCTAAACTACTGGCCTATGAAATGCTGTCATTTAGGCTGGTGGACACAGACAGCTTCAAACAGCTCATGTCGCTTGCTGTCCCACAGTATGTTGTTCCCAGCCGGCACTACTTCTCCAAGAGAGCCGTGCCTTCCCTGCACAACCAAGTATCCGATAAAATCAAGTGTGCACTGCGCAACGCCATCTGTAGCAAGGTCCACCTAACCACAGATACGTGGACCAGTAAGCACGGCCAGGGACGCTATATCTCCCTAACTGCACACTGGGTAAATGTAGTGGCAGCTGGGCCCCAGGCGGAGAGCTGTTTGGCGCACGTCCTTCCGCCGCCAAGGATCGCAGGGCAACATTCTTTGCCTCCTGTTGCCACCTCCTCCTTCTCGGCTTCCTCCTCCTCTTCTTCCACCTGCTCATCCAGTCAGCCACACACCTTCACCACCAACTTCAGCACAGCCCGGGGTAAACGTCAGCAGGCCATTCTGAAACTCATATGTTTGGGGGACAGGCCCCACACCGCACAGGAGTTGTGGCGGGGTATAGAACAACAGACCGACGAGTGGTTGCTGCCGGTGAGCCTCAAGCCCGGCCTGGTGGTGTGTGATAATGGGCGAAATCTCGTTGCAGCTCTGGGACTAGCCAATTTGACGCACATCCCTTGCTTGGCGCATGTGCTGAATTTGGTGGTGCAGAAGTTCATTCACAACTACCCCGACATGTCAGAGCTGCTGCATAAAGTGCGGGCCGTCTGTTCGCGCTTCCGGCGTTCACATCCTGCTGCTGCTCGCCTGTCTGCGCTACAGCGTAACTTCGGCCTTCCCGCTCACCGCCTCATATGCGACGTGCCCACCAGGTGGAACTCCACCTTGCACATGCTGGACAGACTGTGCGAGCAGCAGCAGGCCATAGTGGAGTTTCAGCTGCAGCACGCACGGGTCAGTCGCACTACAGAACAGCACCACTTCACCACCAATGACTGGGCCTCCATGCGAGACCTGTGTGCCCTGTTGCGCTGTTTCGAGTACTCCACCAACATGGCCAGTGGCGATGACACCGTTATCAGCGTTACAATACCACTTCTATGTCTCCTTGAGAAAACACTTAGGGCGATGATGGAACAGGAGGTGGCCCAGGAGGAGGAGGAGGAGGATGAGGAAGAGGGGTCATTTTTAGCACTTTCAGGCCAGTCTCTTCGAAGTGACTCAGAGGGAGGTTTTTTGCAACAGCAGAGGCCAGGTACAAATGTGGCCAGCCAGGGCCCACTACTGGAGGACGAGGAGGACGAGGATGAGGAGGAGGTGGAGGAGGATGAGGATGAAGCATGGTCACAGCGGGGTGGCACCCAACGCAGCTCGGGTCCATCACTGGTGCGTGGCTGGGGGGAAAGGCAGGACGATACGATACGCCTCCCACAGAGGACAGCTTGTCCTTACCCCTGGGCAGCCTGGCACACATGAGCGACTACATGCTGCAGTGCCTGCGCAACGACAGCAGAGTTGCCCACATTTTAACCTGTGCGGACTACTGGGTTGCCACCCTGCTGGATCCACGCTACAAAGACAATGTGCCCACCTTACTTCCTGCACTGGAGCGTGATAGGAAGATGCGCGAGTACAAGCGCACGTTGGTAGACGCGCTACTGAGAGCATTCCCAAATGTCACAGGGGAACAAGTGGAAGCCCAAGGCCAAGGCAGAGGAGGAGCAAGAGGTCGCCAAGGCAGCTGTGTCACGGCCAGCTCCTCTGAGGGCAGGGTTAGCATGGCAGAGATGTGGAAAACTTTTGTCAACACGCCACAGCTAACTGCACCACCACCTGATACGCAACGTGTTAGCAGGAGGCAACATTTCACTAACATGGTGGAACAGTACGTGTGCACACCCCTCCACGTACTGACTGATGGTTCGGCCCCATTCAACTTCTGGGTCTCTAAATTGTCCACGTGGCCAGAGCTAGCCTTTTATGCCTTGGAGGTGCTGGCCTGCCCGGCAGCCAGCGTTTTGTCTGAACGTGTATTCAGCACGGCAGGGGGCGTCATTACAGACAAACGCAGCCGCCTGTCTACAGCCAATGTGGACAAGCTGACGTTCATAAAAATGAACCAGGCATGGATCCCACAGGACCTGTCCGTCCCTTGTCCAGATTAGACATTAACTACCTCCCCATAACCATATATTATTGGACTCCAGGGCACTTCCTCATTCAATCCTATTTTTATTTTCATTTTACCATTATATTGCGATGCTACCCAAAGTTGAATGAACCTCTCCTCTGCCTGTGTGCTAGGCCTAAATATATGCCAATGGACTGTTGCAGTGGTGGCTGACATGAAGCCTGATTCTCTGCTATGACATGCAGACTAATTCTCTGCTGACATGAAGCCAGATTGTCTGTTACGGGACCTCTCTCCTCTGCCTGGGTGCTGGGCCTAAATTTATGACAATGGACTGTTGCAGTGGTGGCTGACGTGAAGCCTGATTCTCTGCTATGACATGCAGACTGATTCTCTGCTGTCATGAAGCCAGATTGTCTGTTACGGGACCTTTCTCCTCTACCTGGGTTCTGGGCCTAAATTTATGAAAATTGACTCTTACAGTGGTGGGTGACGTGAAGCCTGATTCTCTGCTATGATATGAAGACTGATTCTCTGCTGACATGAAGCCAGATTGTCTGTTACGGGACCTTTCTCCTCTGCCTGGGTTCTGGGCCTAAATTTATGAAAATTGACTCTTACAGTGGTGGGTGACGTGAAGCCTGATTCTCTGCTATGATATGAAGACTGATTCTCTGCTGACATGAAGCCAGATTGTCTGTTACGGGACCTTTCTCCTCTGCCTGGGTTCTGGGCCTAAATTTATGAAAATTGACTCTTACAGTGGTGGGTGACGTGAAGCCTGATTCTCTGCTATGATATGAAGACTGATTCTCTGCTGACATGAAGCCAGATTGTCTGTTACGGGACCTCTCTCCTCTGCCTGGGTGCTGGGCCTAAATTTATGACAATGGACTGTTGCAGTGGTGGCTGACGTGAAGCCTGATTCTCTGCTATGACATGCAGACTGATTCTCTGCTGTCATGAAGCCAGATTGTCTGTTACGGGACCTTTCTCCTCTACCTGGGTTCTGGGCCTAAATTTATGAAAATTGACTCTTACAGTGGTGGGTGACGTGAAGCCTGATTCTCTGCTATGATATGAAGACTGATTCTCTGCTGACATGAAGCCAGATTGTCTGTTACGGGACCTTTCTCCTCTGCCTGGGTTCTGGGCCTAAATTTATGAAAATTGACTCTTACAGTGGTGGGTGACGTGAAGCCTGATTCTCTGCTATGATATGAAGACTGATTCTCTGCTGACATGAAGCCAGATTCTCTGTTACGGGACCTCTCTCCTCTGCCTGTGTGTGTGCTGGGCCTAAATATATGCCAATGGACTGTTGCAGTGGTGGCTGACGTGAAGCCTCATTCTCTGCTATGACATGCAGACTAATTCTCTGCTGACATGAAGACAGATTCTCTGTTACGGGACCTCCCTCCTCTGCCTGGGTGCTGGGCCTAAATATATGCCAATGGACTGTTGCAGTGGTGGCTGACGTGAAGCCTCATTCTCTGCTATGACATGCAGACTAATTCTCTGCTGACATGAAGACAGATTCTCTGTTACGGGACCTCTCTCCTCTGCCTGGGTGCCGGGGCCTAAATATCTGAGAATGGACTGTTCCAGTGGTGGGTGACGGGAAGCCAGATTCTCTGCTATGGAACCTCTCTCCAATTGATTTTGGTTAATTTTTATTTATTTAATTTTTATTTTAATTCATTTCCCTATCCACATTTGTTTGCAGGGGATTTACCTACATGTTGCTGCCTTTTGCAGCCCTCTAGCTCTTTCCTGGGCTGTTTTACAGCCTTTTTAGTGCCGAAAAGTTCGGGTCCCCATTGACTTCAATGGGGTTCGGGTTCGGGACGAAGTTCGGATCGGGTTCGGATCCCGAACCCGAACATTTCCGGGATGTTCGGCCGAACTTCTCGAACCCGAACATCCAGGTGTTCGCTCAACTCTACTTAAGAGAAAGGATAACTGGATTAAGTTGCTTCTGAATTTATCTTGTGGATTATAGCAGATCTCTGATGGAGGACAAACACAGGCACCATGCTTTTTGTTTCCTCAGGAACACACACTGCTTCTTACTGTGCAGCCTCTTTTCTTTGTGTGCAACTTTATTTAAACATTTCCTGGTTAGCAAACAGACAACATATTCATATGACTGTAGATCGATGGATAAGCTGTATAAGGGCATATAAAAAAAATGTCATATATTTTAACACCCCCACTTGCTCTTATACTGCTTATGAGAAAGAGTTTGGTACAGTTACATCCTTTTACTCTATATTCCAAAAATATAACTCACAAACCTATCAAGCTTCAAACTTTGTTACTGGTTTAGTCATAACATCAGCTATCATTTTATCTGTAGAACAATACTCAAGATCTATCTTGCCTTCACTCAGAACAGATCTAAGGAAATGAAATTTAATGTCAATATGTTTGCATCTCTGATGGTAAACTGGGTTCTTTGCGAGAGCTATCGCACTCTGATTGTCTTCAAAGATCTTTACTGGCTCATACTGACATTCACTGTCCAATTCTCTTAGCAATTGTGCAAGATATAGACTCTCCTGTGTGGTTGCGGCTAATGCCATATATTCAGCTTCACAGGAAGATAGTGCTATTGTTGGTTGTTTCTTTGACTTCCAAGAAATCAGAGGTCCATTTTCAGTCAGGCTGAAACAATATCCTGTTGTGCTTCTCCTATCAATCCGGTCTGAGGCCCAACTGGCATCACTATACGCCTCTAGTTTTAATTTCTCTTTACATTTTCTGTAGCATAGTTCAAAATTGACAGTTCCTTTCAAGTATCTCAGTACGTGTTTGGCAGTGATCATGTGTTGTACACTTGGTTGTGAAAAATGTTGTGACAGTTTGCTTATAGTCCAACTCAAATCCGGTCTTGTACACGTAGCCACATAAATCAAACTGCCTGCTATCTCCCGATAGCTTTTTACATCTGCAAGTTCGCTTTTGTCGTCGAAATCAAATTTTTGTTCACAGGGAGTAGATCTCGGTTTACAATCTGACATACCAAATCTTTCTATCATTTTCAAAATGTATCTCTTCTGATTCATCTTCACCGTTTCACTAGTCTGTCTAAAATCGATGCCCAAAAAATAGTTCAGTTTCCCAAGATCCTTCATTTTGAATTTTGTTGCAAGTGTTAACTTCACATCATTGAGTAGTTTTTCATTGCTTGCCGCAATGATCAGATCATCAACCCATATTAGTAATATTGCTTGTTCATTGCCTTTCTGTTTGACATATACACAATGGTCTACAGAATTTTGTATAAATGCATTTGAACATAGATAATCATGTAGCATCTTGTTCCAGTTTCATCTTTGATCTCAAAACCTTCTGGTTGGTCTATATATATATCACAATAAATTGGGGCATGCAAGTAAGCTGTCTTCACATCCATTTGATGCAAAATTAAATCATATTGTGCTGCCATTTGCATCAAAATGCGTAATGAAGTAAAATTTGCAGTTGGAGAAAAAGTTTCCATGTAGTCAGTTCCCTTTACTTGACTATAACCTTTTGCCACAAACCTGGCTTTGTACGTTTCAGTTCCATTTGCATTGCTTTTTATCACATATACCCATCTAACCCCCACTGAATTTTTACCTTCTGGTAATGTGGTCAATGTGAAGGTATCATTCTCCTTAAGTGATTCCATCTCTTCTTTCATTGCATCTAACCAACTTTGTGACTGGGGTGTTTCCATGGCTTCTCTGAAGGTCTGGGGTACATCATGTGCTCTATAGCAGTAATCTATATTCATCAGTACCTGATCATCACAAACAGATCCTAGTACATAGTCATTTAAATACTGAGGAGTTTTTCTATTTCTTGTAGGGTATCTTGTACCCTGGTCATCATCTTTGTCCTCTGCAATCTCCACTAAAGAATCTGGGGTCTCTTTAGTCATTGGACTCGATACAGGAATTACACTCCTTTCCTCATAGTCATCATCATTATTGTCCAACAGCTCAGTCTGAGTTTGTTTCTTGATTACATCCTTTTCAATGAATTTTACTAGTCTGTGCCTGAAGACTTTGCCAGTTTCAGGGTAATACACCAGGTAAGAGGGACTATTTTTGTCATATCCTACAAAAATTCCTTTTGTGCATTTTGGATCCAGCTTTTTCTTATCATGTTTGTATGCAAAACATTCTGACCCAAAAATCTTCATTTTTGAAAAGTCTGGTTTCTTCCCTGTCAGTATGTTGTACGGCGTTTGCTTCAAACGACTGTTAAAGCATCGATTTCGAATCATAGCTTCTGTTATCACTGCATATGTCCATAACTCTTTTGGTACTTTGCTCTCTATTAGCATACATCTTGCCTTTTCTATCAGTGTTCTCCAGTTTCTTTCAGCCGTTCCATTTTGATGCGGTGAGTAAGGTGCTGAAGTCTCATGTCTTATGCTCCTCTTTATGAGTAGTGACTGGAAGTCATTCAATGTGAATTCGGTACCATTGTCTGACCTCATTCTCTTGATGGTCCCATAGGGGGCAGTATCAGCGATAAACTTCTCTGTGGCTAGAACTGTGTCACTCTTGTTTTTCAGAAAGTATACAAACACTGCACCAGAATAATCATCAGTGAACGCTATGATGTATTTGAATCCGTCCTTTGCAACTGGCTCTATAGGACCTGTTAAATCTGTGTGTACTAGTTCAAGTGGGTATTTTGCACGGGTGTCAGACTCTCTGTTTCTACTCTGAGCAAATTTCCCTTGGGTACAAATCTCACACTTCAGGTTGGACTTATCAACCTTACCTTGGATCTTCATTCCATCTACTAGATTCTGTAGTTTCAAGATATCATCGTAATTACAATGACCAAGGATTTTATGACAGTTCCTTTCAAGTATCTCAGTACGTGTTTGGCAGTGATCATGTGTTGTACACTTGGTTGTGAAAAATGTTGTGACAGTTTGCTTATAGTCCAACTCAAATCCGGTCTTGTACACGTAGCCACATAAATCAAACTGCCTGCTATCTCCCGATAGCTTTTTACATCTGCAAGTTCGCTTTTGTCGTTGAAATCTAATTTTTGTTCACAGGGAGTAGATCTCGGTTTACAATCTGACATACCAAATCTTTCTATCATTTTCAAAATGTATCTCTTCTGATTCATCTTCACCGTTTCACCAAATCTTTTAAATTTCTTAATGTCTATAATAATATGCGATGTTGCTCCTGTATCTACCATCAGGATTTTTGTTATGGAATTGCTTAACTGGTCTTCGCTTATTTTAAAAGCAAATGTTTGTTCTGTATCATCAACTACATGCTTTACATTGTCTCGTGCTTTTCGTCTGCACAATGTCTCACTGTGAGAGGTGCTCTTGCAATAATTACACCACTGTGTCTTCCTTTTATTCACTCTGCTTGGAAATGCATTGGCTTTGTGACCTTTCTGATTACAACTGTAGCAGATAATGATGTCTTTCTCCTTTGTTGGTATAAGGCTACTTCCACACTAGCGTTCGGGTGTCCGCTTGTGAGCTCCGTTAGAAGGGGCTCACAAGCAGCCCCGAACGCATCCGTCCAGCCCTAATGCATTCTAAGTAGATGCGTATCCGCTCAGAATGCATCAGTCTGGCAGCCTCCGCTCCGCTCAGCAGGCGGACACCCGAACGCTGCTTGCAGCGTTCTGGTGTTCGCCTGGCCGTGCGGAGGCGTGCAGATCCGTCCAGATTTACAATGTAAGTCAATGGGGACGGATCCGTTTGAAGATGACACAATATGGCTCAATCTTCAAACGGATCCGTCCCCCATTGACTTTGTGCTGCTACGATATTTATGTCCTCAAAAATCCTTAACTGGGTTTTAAAGTCAGTAAAAGTCATATCTTCTTTACCTTGTGTTATATGGATTGCAAATGATTTGAATGATTCAGGCAGGCCTTTAAGAATCATAGCAACTAATAGTCCATCACTGAGGGTCTCTCCTGCATTTCTAAGTGCTGTAATAGCTGTTTCTGTGCGTATGATATAGTCTGTGACACTTTCACATTCAGATTTCTGAAGAGATGTTAGTTCTGTGTATAAGTTTATGATACGTGGCTTACCTTGGCCAGCATAATGATCTCTCAGGATTTTCAGCGCTTTTCTTCCATTATCAGTTGCTTCTCTCATTATAAGAGATAGACTTTTATCATCTAGGAATTGTATTAGTTCAGCATAAGCTTCTTCATTCTTATTCCTATCTTGCATAGGGTCTACTCCATCTGCTGGTTCACGCAGGATGGTTTCTTTAAGATTCATCAAGCGTAGATGGACTAGGAATTTTGTCTCCCACAGCTCATAATTCTTCTCATCTCCATCGAAAAGTAGTCTGTTCCATCGGCTTGTTCCCTCTCTCCTAGGCCCATAACCTGTTGCCATTTCTTTACTTAAGAGATAGGATAACCGGATTAAGTTGCTTCTGAAACTTATCTTGTGGATTACAGCAGATCTCTGATGGAGGACAAACTTACACAGGCACCATGCTTTTTGTTTCCTCAGGAACACACAATGCTTCTTACTGTGCAGCTTCTTTTCTTTTCTTTGTGTGCAACTTTATTTAAAAACTTCCTGGTTAACAAACAGACAACATATTCATATGACTGTAGATCGATGGATAAGCTGTATAAGGGCATATAAAAAAAAATGCATATATTTTAACACGTATTGAATAACAGGTATGAGAAAAAATGATGCCTTCTAATTAGAGTTGAGCGAACACCTGGATGTTCGGGTTCAAGAAATTCGGCCGAACTTCCCGGAAATGTTCAGGTTCGCTATCCAAACCCGACCCGAACTTCGTTCCAAACCCCATTGAAGTCAATGGGGACCCAAACTTTTAGTCACTAAAAAGGCTGTAAAACAGCCCAGGAAAAGGCTAGAGGGATGCAAAAGGCAGCAAAATGTTGTTAAATCCCCTGCAAACAAATATGGATAGGGAAATAAATAACAATAAAAATAAAAATAAAATAAATAAAAATTAACCAATATCAATTGGAGAGAGGTCCCATAGCAGAGAATCAGGCTTCATGTCACCCACCACTGGAACAGGCCACTGTCAGATATTTAGACCCCAGCACCCAGACAGAGGAGAGAGGTCCCATAGCAGAGAATCAGGCTTCATGTCATAGCATAGCATCAGGCTTCATGTCACCCACCACTGGAACTGGCCACTATCAGATATTTTAAGGCCCTGGCACCCAGACAGAGGAGAGAGGTCCCATAGCAGAGAATCAGGCTTCATGCCATAGCAGAGAATCAAGCTTCATATCACCCAACACTGGAACAGGCCACTGTCAGATATTTTTAGGCCCAGGCACCCAGACAGAGGAGAGAGGTCCCATAGCAGAAAATCAGGCTTCATGTCATAGCAGAGAATCAGGCTCATGTCACCCAACATTGGAACAGGCCACTGTCAGATATTTTTAGGCCCCGGCACCCAGACAGAGGAGAGAGGTCCCATAGCAGAGAATCAGGCTTCATGTCATAGCAGAGAATCATACTCATGTCAAAGAAGAGAATCAGGCTTCATGTCATAGCAGAGAATCAGGCTTCATGTCATAGCAGAGAATCAGGCTTCATGTCATAGCAGAGAATCAGGCTTCATGTCACCCACCACTGGAACAGGCCACTGTCAGATATTTAGACCCCGGCACCCAGACAGAGGAGAGAGGTCCCATAGCAGAGAATCAGTCTTCATGTCATAGCAGAGCATCAGGCTTCATGTCACCCACCAGTGGAACAGGCCACTATCAGATATTTTTAGGCCCCGGCACCCAGACAGAGGAGAGAGGTCCCATAGCAGAGAATCAGGATTCATGCCATAGCAGAGAATCATGTTTCATGTCACCCAACACTGGAACAGCCACTGTCAGATATTTTTAGGCCCAGGAACCCAGACAGAGGAGAGAGGACCCAAAGCAGATAATCAGGCTTCATGTCATAGCAGATAATCATGCTTCATGTCATAGCGGAGAATCAGGCTTCATGTCATAGCAGAGAATCAGGCTTCATGTCACCCACCACTGGAACAGGCCATTGTCAGATATTTATAGGTCCCGGAAACCAGACAGAGGAGAGAGGTCCCATAGCAGAGAATCAGGCTTCATGTCATAGCAGAGAATCAGGCTTCATGTCACCGAACACTGGAACAGGCCACAGTCAGATATTTTTAGGCCCCGGCACCCAGACAGAGGAGAGAGGTCCCATAGCAGAGAATCAGGCTTCATGTGATAGCAGAGAATTATGCTCCTTGTAATAGCAGAGAATCAGGGCTTCATGTCATAGCAGAGAATCAGGCTTCATGTCACCGAACATTGGAACAGGCCACAATCAGATATTTTTAGGCCCCGGCACCCAGACAGAGGAGAGAGGTCCCATAGCAGAGAATCAGGCTTCATGTGATAGCAGAGAATTATGCTCCTTGTCATAGCAGAGAATCAGGGCTTCATGTCATAGCAGAGAATCAGGCTTCATGTCATAGCAGAGAATCAGACTTCATGTCATAGCAGAGAATCAGGCTTCATGTCACCCACCACTGGAACAGGCCATTGTCAGATATTTGTAGGCCCTGGCACCCAGACAGAGGAGAGAGGTCCCATAGCAGAGAATCAGGCTTCATGTCATAGCAGAGAATCATGCTCCATGTCATAGCAGAGAATCAGGCTTCATGTCACCCACCACTGGAACAGGCCATTGTCAGATATTTATAGGTCCCGGAAACCAGACAGAGGAGAGAGGTCCCATAGCAGAGAATCAGGCTTCATGTCATAGCAGAGAATCAGGCTTCATGTCACCGAACACTGGAACAGGCCACAGTCAGATATTTTTAGGCCCCGGCACCCAGACAGAGGAGAGAGGTCCCATAGCAGAGAATCAGGCTTCATGTGATAGCAGAGAATTATGCTCCTTGTAAAAGCAGAGAATCAGGGCTTCATGTCATAGCAGAGAATCAGGCTTCATGTCACCGAACATTGGAACAGGCCACAATCAGATATTTTTAGGCCCCGGCACCCAGACAGAGGAGAGAGGTCCCATAGCAGAGAATCAGGCTTCATGTGATAGCAGAGAATTATGCTCCTTGTCATAGCAGAGAATCAGGGCTTCATGTCATAGCAGAGAATCAGGCTTCATGTCATAGCAGAGAATCAGACTTCATGTCATAGCAGAGAATCAGGCTTCATGTCACCCACCACTGGAACAGGCCATTGTCAGATATTTGTAGGCCCTGGCACCCAGACAGAGGAGAGAGGTCCCATAGCAGAGAATCAGGCTTCATGTCATAGCAGAGAATCATGCTCCATGTCATAGCAGAGAATCAGGCTTCATGTCATAACAGAGAATCAGGCTTCATGTCATAGCATAGAATCAGGATTCATGTCATAGCAGAGAATCAGGCTTCATGTCACCCACCACTGGAACAGGCCATTGTCAGATATTTTTAGGCCCCGGCACCCAGACAGAGTAGAGAGGTCCCATAGCAGAGAATCAGGCTTCATGTCATAGCAGAGAATCAGGCTTCATGTCACCGATCACTGGAACAGGCCACTGTCAGATATTTTTAGGCCCCGGTACCCAGACAGAGGAGAGAGGTCCCATAGCAGAGAATCAGGCTTCATGTCATAGCAGAGAATTATGCTCCATGTCATAGCAGAGAATCAGGCTTCATGTTATAGCAGAGAATCAGACTTCATGTCATAGCAGAGAATCAGGCTTCATGTCACCCACCACTGGAACAGGCCATTGTCAGATATTTGTAGGCCCCGGCACCCAGACAGAGGAGAGAGGTCCCATAGCAGAGAATCAGGCTTCATGTCATAGCAGAGAATCAGGCTTCATGTCATAGCAGAGAATCAGGCTTCATGTCACCCACCACTGGAACAGGCCATTGTCAGATATTTATGGGCCCCGGCAACCAGACAGAGGAGAGAGGTCCCATAGCAGAGAATCAGGCTTCATGTCATAGCAGAGAATCAGGCTTCATGTCACCAAACACTGGAACAGGCCACTGTCAGATATTTTTAGGCCTTGGCACCCAGACAGAGGAGAGAGGTCCCATAGCAGAGAATCAGGCTTCATGTCATAGCAGAGAATTATGCTCCATGTCATAGCAGAGAATCAGGCTTCATGTCATAGCAGAGAATCAGACTTCATGTCATAGCAGAGAATCAGGCTTCATGTCACCCACCACTGGAACAGGCCATTGTCAGATATTTGTAGGCCCCGGCACCCAGACAGAGGAGAGAGGTCCCATAGCAGAGAATCAGGCTTCATGTCATAGCAGAGAATCAGGCTTCATGTCATAGCAGAGAATCAGGCTTCATGTAAATACAGAGAATCAGGCTTTATGTCACCCAACACTGGAACAGGCCACTGTCAGATATTTTTAGGCCCCAGCACCCATACAGAGGAGAAAGGTCCCATAGCAGAAAATCAGGCTTCATGCCATAGCAGAGAATCATGCTTCATGTCACCCAACTCTTGAACAGGCCACTGTCAGATATTTTTAGGCCCTGGCACCAAGACAGAGGAGAGAGGTCCCATAGCAGAGAATCAGGCTTCATGTCATAGCAGAGAATTAGGCTTCATGTCACACAACACTGGAGCAGGCCACTGTCAGATATTTTTAGGCCCCGGCACCAAGACAGAGGAGAGAGGTCCCATAGCAGATAATCAGGCTTCATGTCATAGCAGATAATCAGGCTTCATGTCATAGCAGAGAATCAAGCTTCATGTCATAGCAGAGAATCAGGCTTCATGTCACCAACCACTGGAACAGGCCACTGTCAGATATTTTTAGGCCCCGGCACCCAGACAGAGGAGAGAGGTCCCATAGCAGAGAATCAGGCTTCATGCCATAGCAGAGAATCATGCTTCATGTCATAGCAGAGAATCAGGCTTCATGTCACCCACCACTGGAACAGGCCACTGTTAGATATTTTAAGGCCCCTGCACCCAGACAGAGGAGAGAGGTCCCATAGCAGAGAATCAGGCTTCATGTGATAGCAGAGAATTATGCTCCTTGTCATAGCAGAGAATCAGGGCTTCATGTCATAGCAGAGAATCAGGCTTCATGTCATAGCAGAGAATCAGACTTCATGTCATAGCAGAGAATCAGGCTTCATGTGATAGCAGAGAATTATGCTCCTTGTCATAGCAGAGAATCAGGGCTTCATGTCAAAGCAGAGAATCAGGCTTCATGTCATAGCAGAGAATCAGACTTCATGTCATAGCAGAGAATCAGGCTTCATGTCACCCACCACTGGAACAGGCCATTGTCAGATATTTGTAGGCCCTGGCACCCAGACAGAGGAGAGAGGTCCCATAGCAGAGAATCAGGCTTCATGTCATAGCAGAGAATCATGCTCCATGTCATAGCAGAGAATCAGGCTTCATGTCATAACAGAGAATCAGGCTTCATGTCATAGCATAGAATCAGGCTTCATGTCATAGCAGAGAATCAGGCTTCATGTCACCCACCACTGGAACAGGCCATTGTCAGATATTTTTAGGCCCCGGCACCCAGACAGAGTAGAGAGGTCCCATAGCAGAGAATCAGGCTTCATGTCATAGCAGAGAATCAGGCTTCATGTCACCGATCACTGGAACAGGCCACTGTCAGATATTTTTAGGCCCCGGTACCCAGACAGAGGAGAGAGGTCCCATAGCAGAGAATCAGGCTTCATGTCATAGCAGAGAATTATGCTCCATGTCATAGCAGAGAATCAGGCTTCATGTTATAGCAGAGAATCAGACTTCATGTCATAGCAGAGAATCAGGCTTCATGTCACCCACCACTGGAACAGGCCATTGTCAGATATTTGTAGGCCCCGGCACCCAGACAGAGGAGAGAGGTCCCATAGCAGAGAATCAGGCTTCATGTCATAGCAGAGAATCAGGCTTCATGTCATAGCAGAGAATCAGGCTTCATGTCACCCACCACTGGAACAGGCCATTGTCAGATATTTATAGGCCCCGGCAACCAGACAGAGGAGAGAGGTCCCATAGCAGAGAATCAGGCTTCATGTCATAGCAGAGAATCAGGCTTCATGTCACCAAACACTGGAACAGGCCACTGTCAGATATTTTTAGGCCTTGGCACCCAGACAGAGGAGAGAGGTCCCATAGCAGAGAATCAGGCTTCATGTCATAGCAGAGAATTATGCTCCATGTCATAGCAGAGAATCAGGCTTCATGTCATAGCAGAGAATCAGACTTCATGTCATAGCAGAGAATCAGGCTTCATGTCACCCACCACTGGAACAGGCCATTGTCAGATATTTGTAGGCCCCGGCACCCAGACAGAGGAGAGAGGTCCCATAGCAGAGAATCAGGCTTCATGTCATAGCAGAGAATCAGGCTTCATGTCACCGATCACTGGAACAGGCCACTGTCAGATATTTTTAGGCCCCGGTACCCAGACAGAGGAGAGAGGTCCCATAGCAGAGAATCAGGCTTCATGTCATAGCAGAGAATTATGCTCCATGTCATAGCAGAGAATCAGGCTTCATGTTATAGCAGAGAATCAGACTTCATGTCATAGCAGAGAATCAGGCTTCATGTCACCCACCACTGGAACAGGCCATTGTCAGATATTTGTAGGCCCCGGCACCCAGACAGAGGAGAGAGGTCCCATAGCAGAGAATCAGGCTTCATGTCATAGCAGAGAATCAGGCTTCATGTCATAGCAGAGAATCAGGCTTCATGTCACCCACCACTGGAACAGGCCATTGTCAGATATTTATGGGCCCCGGCAACCAGACAGAGGAGAGAGGTCCCATAGCAGAGAATCAGGCTTCATGTCATAGCAGAGAATCAGGCTTCATGTCACCAAACACTGGAACAGGCCACTGTCAGATATTTTTAGGCCTTGGCACCCAGACAGAGGAGAGAGGTCCCATAGCAGAGAATCAGGCTTCATGTCATAGCAGAGAATTATGCTCCATGTCATAGCAGAGAATCAGGCTTCATGTCATAGCAGAGAATCAGACTTCATGTCATAGCAGAGAATCAGGCTTCATGTCACCCACCACTGGAACAGGCCATTGTCAGATATTTGTAGGCCCCGGCACCCAGACAGAGGAGAGAGGTCCCATAGCAGAGAATCAGGCTTCATGTCATAGCAGAGAATCAGGCTTCATGTCATAGCAGAGAATCAGGCTTCATGTAAATACAGAGAATCAGGCTTTATGTCACCCAACACTGGAACAGGCCACTGTCAGATATTTTTAGGCCCCAGCACCCATACAGAGGAGAAAGGTCCCATAGCAGAAAATCAGGCTTCATGCCATAGCAGAGAATCATGCTTCATGTCACCCAACTCTTGAACAGGCCACTGTCAGATATTTTTAGGCCCTGGCACCAAGACAGAGGAGAGAGGTCCCATAGCAGAGAATCAGGCTTCATGTCATAGCAGAGAATTAGGCTTCATGTCACACAACACTGGAGCAGGCCACTGTCAGATATTTTTAGGCCCCGGCACCAAGACAGAGGAGAGAGGTCCCATAGCAGATAATCAGGCTTCATGTCATAGCAGATAATCAGGCTTCATGTCATAGCAGAGAATCAAGCTTCATGTCATAGCAGAGAATCAGGCTTCATGTCACCAACCACTGGAACAGGCCACTGTCAGATATTTTTAGGCCCCGGCACCCAGACAGAGGAGAGAGGTCCCATAGCAGAGAATCAGGCTTCATGCCATAGCAGAGAATCATGCTTCATGTCATAGCAGAGAATCAGGCTTCATGTCACCCACCACTGGAACAGGCCACTGTTAGATATTTTAAGGCCCCTGCACCCAGACAGAGGAGAGAGGTCCCATAGCAGAGAATCAGGCTTCATGTGATAGCAGAGAATTATGCTCCTTGTCATAGCAGAGAATCAGGGCTTCATGTCATAGCAGAGAATCAGGCTTCATGTCATAGCAGAGAATCAGACTTCATGTCATAGCAGAGAATCAGGCTTCATGTGATAGCAGAGAATTATGCTCCTTGTCATAGCAGAGAATCAGGGCTTCATGTCAAAGCAGAGAATCAGGCTTCATGTCATAGCAGAGAATCAGACTTCATGTCATAGCAGAGAATCAGGCTTCATGTCACCCACCACTGGAACAGGCCATTGTCAGATATTTGTAGGCCCTGGCACCCAGACAGAGGAGAGAGGTCCCATAGCAGAGAATCAGGCTTCATGTCATAGCAGAGAATCATGCTCCATGTCATAGCAGAGAATCAGGCTTCATGTCATAACAGAGAATCAGGCTTCATGTCATAGCATAGAATCAGGCTTCATGTCATAGCAGAGAATCAGGCTTCATGTCACCCACCACTGGAACAGGCCATTGTCAGATATTTTTAGGCCCCGGCACCCAGACAGAGTAGAGAGGTCCCATAGCAGAGAATCAGGCTTCATGTCATAGCAGAGAATCAGGCTTCATGTCACCGATCACTGGAACAGGCCACTGTCAGATATTTTTAGGCCCCGGTACCCAGACAGAGGAGAGAGGTCCCATAGCAGAGAATCAGGCTTCATGTCATAGCAGAGAATTATGCTCCATGTCATAGCAGAGAATCAGGCTTCATGTTATAGCAGAGAATCAGACTTCATGTCATAGCAGAGAATCAGGCTTCATGTCACCCACCACTGGAACAGGCCATTGTCAGATATTTGTAGGCCCCGGCACCCAGACAGAGGAGAGAGGTCCCATAGCAGAGAATCAGGCTTCATGTCATAGCAGAGAATCAGGCTTCATGTCATAGCAGAGAATCAGGCTTCATGTCACCCACCACTGGAACAGGCCATTGTCAGATATTTATAGGCCCCGGCAACCAGACAGAGGAGAGAGGTCCCATAGCAGAGAATCAGGCTTCATGTCATAGCAGAGAATCAGGCTTCATGTCACCAAACACTGGAACAGGCCACTGTCAGATATTTTAGGCCTTGGCACCCAGACAGAGGAGAGAGGTCCCATAGCAGAGAATCAGGCTTCATGTCATAGCAGAGAATTATGCTCCATGTCATAGCAGAGAATCAGGCTTCATGTCATAGCAGAGAATCAGACTTCATGTCATAGCAGAGAATCAGGCTTCATGTCACCCACCACTGGAACAGGCCATTGTCAGATATTTGTAGGCCCCGGCACCCAGACAGAGGAGAGAGGTCCCATAGCAGAGAATCAGGCTTCATGTCATAGCAGAGAATCAGGCTTCATGTCATAGCAGAGAATCAGGCTTCATGTAAATACAGAGAATCAGGCTTTATGTCACCCAACACTGGAACAGGCCACTGTCAGATATTTTTAGGCCCCAGCACCCATACAGAGGAGAAAGGTCCCATAGCAGAAAATCAGGCTTCATGCCATAGCAGAGAATCATGCTTCATGTCACCCAACTCTTGAACAGGCCACTGTCAGATATTTTTAGGCCCTGGCACCAAGACAGAGGAGAGAGGTCCCATAGCAGAGAATCAGGCTTCATGTCATAGCAGAGAATTAGGCTTCATGTCACACAACACTGGAGCAGGCCACTGTCAGATATTTTTAGGCCCCGGCACCAAGACAGAGGAGAGAGGTCCCATAGCAGATAATCAGGCTTCATGTCATAGCAGATAATCAGGCTTCATGTCATAGCAGAGAATCAAGCTTCATGTCATAGCAGAGAATCAGGCTTCATGTCACCAACCACTGGAACAGGCCACTGTCAGATATTTTTAGGCCCCTGCACCCAGACAGAGGAGAGAGGTCCCATAGCAGAGAATCAGGCTTCATGTTATAGCAGAGAATAAGGCTTCATGTCACCCACCACTGGAACAGGCCACTGTCAGATATTTTTAGGCCCCGGCACCCAGACAGAGGAGAGAGGTCCCATAGCAGAGAATCAGGCTTCATGCCATAGCAGAGAATCATGCTTCATGTCACCCACCACTGGAACAGGCCATTGTCAGATATTTTTAGGCCCCAGCACCCAGACAGAGGAGAGAGGTACCATAGCAGAAAATCAGGCTTCATGTCACCCCACACTGGAACAGTCCACTGTCAGATATTTTTAGGCCCCGGCACCCAGGCAGAGGAGAGAGGTCCCATGAATCAGGCTTCATGTCATAGCAGAGAATCAGGCTTCATGTCATAGCAGAGAATCAGGCTTCATGTCATAGCAGAGAATCAGGCTTCATGTCACCCAACACTGGAACAGGCCACTGTCAGATATTTTTGGGCCCCTGCACCCAGACAGAGGAGAGAGGTCCCATAGCAGAGAATCAGGCTTCATGTTATAGCAGAGAATCAGGCTTCATGTCACCCACCACTGGAACAGGCCACTGTCAGATATTTTTAGGCCCCGGCACCCAGACAGAGGAGAGAGGTCCCATAGCAGAGAATCAGGCTTCATGCAATAGCAGAGAATCATGCTTCATGTCACCCACCACTGGAACAGGCCATTGTCAGATATTTTTAGGCCCCAGCACCCAGACAGAGGAGAGAGGTCCCATAGCAGAAAATCAGGCTTCATGTCACCCAACACTGGAACAGTCCACTGTCAGATATTTTTAGGCCCCGGCACCCAGGCAGAGGAGAGAGGTCCCATAGCAGAGAATCAGGCTTCATGTCATAGCAGAGAATCAGGCTTCATGTCATAGCAGAGAATCAGGCTTCATATCATAGCAGAGAATCAGGCTTCATGTCACCCAACACTGGAATAGGCCACTGTCAGATATTTTTAGGCCCCTGCACCCAGACAGAGGAGAGAGGTCCCATAGCAGAGAATCAGGCTTCATGTTATAGCAGAGAATCAGGCTTCATGTCACCCCACACTGGAACAGTCCACTGTCAGATATTTTTAGGCCCCGGCACCCAGGCAGAGGAGAGAGGTCCCATAGCAGAGAATCAGGCTTCATGTCACCCAACACTGGAACAGTCCACTGTCAGATATTTTTAGGCCCCGGCACCCAGGCAGAGGAGAGAGGTCCCATAGCAGAGAATCAGGCTTCATGTCATAGCAGAGAATCAGGCTTCATGTCATAGCAGAGAATCAGGCTTCATATCATAGCAGAGAATCAGGCTTCATGTCACCCAACACTGGAATAGGCCACTGTCAGATATTTTTAGGCCCCGGCTCCCAGGCAGAGGAGAGAGGTCCCATGAATCAGGCTTCATGTCATAGCAGAGAATCAGGCTACATGTCATAGCAGAGAATCAGGCTTCATGTCATAGCAGAGAATCAGGCTTCATGTCACCCAACACTGAAACAGACCACTGTCAGATATTTTTAGGCCCCTGCATCCAGACAGAGGAGAGAGGTCCCATAGCAGAGAATCAGGCTTCATGTTATAGCAGAGTATAAGGATTCATGTCACCCACCCCTGGAACAGGCCACTGTCAGATATTTTTAGGCCCCTGCACCCAGACAGAGGAGAGAGGTCCCATAGCAGAGAATCAGGTTTCGTGTTATAGCAGAGAATCAGGCTTCATGTCACCCACCACTGGAACAGGCCACTGTCAGATATTTTTAGGCCCCGGCACCCAGACAGAGGAGAGAGGTCCCATAGCAGAGAATCAGGCTTCATGTCATAGCAGAGAATCATACTCCATGTCATAGCAGAGAATCAGGCTTCATGTCATAGCAGAGAATCAGGCTTCATGTCATAGCAGAGAATCAGGCTTCATGTCATAGCAGAGAATCAGGCTTCATGTCACCCACCACTGGAACAGGCCACTGTCAGATATTTAGACCCCGGCAACCAGACAGAGGAGAGAGGTCCCATAGCAGAGAATCAGTCTTCATGTCATAGCAGAGCATCAGGCTTCATGTCACCCACCACTGGAACAGGCCACTGTCAGATATTTTTAGGCCCCGGAACCCAGGCAGAGGAGAGAGGTCCCATAGCAGAGAATCAGGCTTCATGTCATAGCAGAGAATCAGGCTTCATGTCATAGCAGAGAATCAGGCTTCATGTCATAGCAGAGAATCAGGCTTCATATCATAGCAGAGAATCAGGCTTCATGTCACCCAACACTGGAACAGGCCACTGTCAGATATTTTTAGGCCCCTGCACCCAGACAGAGGAGAGAGGTCCCATAGCAGAGAATCAGGCTTCATGTTATAGCAGAGAATCAGGCTTCATCTCACCCCACACTGGAACAGTCCACTGTCAGATATTTTTAGGCCCCGGCACCCAGGCAGAGGAGAGAGGTCCCATGAATCAGGCTTCATGTCATAGCAGAGAATCAGGCTTCATGTCATAGCAGAGAATCAGGCTTCATGTCACCCAACACTGGAACAGACCACTGTCAGATATTTTTAGGCCCCTGCACCCAGACAGAGGAGAGAGGTCCCATAGCAGAGAATCAGGCTTCATGTTATAGCAGAGAATCAGGCTTCATGTCACCCACCACTGGAACAGGCCACTGTCAGATATTTTTAGGCCCCGGCACCCAGACAGAGGAGAGAGGTCCCATAGCAGAGAATCAGGCTTCATGCCATAGCAGAGAATCATGCTTCATGTCACCCACCACTGGAACAGGCCATTGTCAGATATTTTTAGGCCCCAGCACCCAGACAGAGGAGAGAGGTCCCATAGCAGAGAATCAGGCTTCATGTCATAGCAGAGAATCATACTCCATGTCATAGCAGAGAATCAGGCTTCATGTCATAGTAGAGAATCAGGCTTCATGTCATAGCAGAGAATCAGGCTTCATGTCATAGCAGAGAATCAGGCTTCATGTCACCCACCACTGGAACAGGCCACTGTCATATATTTAGACCCCGGCACCCAGACAGAGGAGAGAGGTCCCATAGCAGAGAATCAGTCTTCATGTCATAGCAGAGCATCAGGCTTCATGTCACCCACCACTGGAACAGGCCACTATCAGATATTTTTAGGCCCCGGCACCCAGACAGAGGAGAGAGGTCCCATAGCAGAGAATCAGGCTTCATGCCATAGCAGAGAATCATGTTTCATGTCACCCAACACTGGAACAGGCCACTGTCAGATATCTTTACGCCCAGGCACCCAGACAGAGGAGAGAGGTCCCATAGCAGAGAATCAGGCTTTATGTCATAGCAGAGAATCAGGCTTCATGTCACCGAACACTGGAATAGGCCACTGTCAGATATTGTTAGTCCCCGGCACCCAGACAGAGGAGAGAGGTCCCATAGCAGAGAATCAGGCTTCATGTCATAGCAGAGAATCAGGCTTCATGTCACCGAACACTGGAACAGGCCACTGTCAGATATTTTTAGGCCCCGGTACCCAGACAGAGGAGAGAGGTCCCATAGCAGAGAATCAGGCTTCATGCCATAGCAGAGAATCATGCTCCATGTCATAGCAGAGAATCAGGCTTCATGTCATAGCAGAGAATCAGGCTTCTTGTCACCCACCACTGGAACAGGCCATTGTCAGATATTTATAGGCCCCGTCAACCAGACAGAGGAGAGAGGTCCCATAGCAGAGAATCAGGCTTCATGTCATAGCAGAGAATCAGGCTTCATGTCACCAAACACTGGAACAGGCCACTGTCAGATATTTTTAGGCACCGGCACCCAGACAGAGGAGAGAGGTCCCATAGCAGAGAATCAGGCTTCATGTCATAGCAGAGAATTATGCTCCATGTCATAGCAGAGAATCAGGCTTCATGTTATAGCAGAGAATCAGACTTCATGTCATAGCAGAGAATCAGGCTTCATGTCACCCACCACTGGAACAGACCACTATCAGATATTTTTAGGCCCCGGCATCCAGACAGAGGAGAGAGGTCCCATAGCAGAGAATCAGGCTTCATGCCATAGCAGAGAATCATGTTTCATGTCACCCAACACTGGAACAGGCCACTGTCAGATATTTTTAGGCCCAGGCACCCAGACAGAGGAGAGAGGTCCCATAGCAGAGAATCAGTCTTCATGTCATAGCAGAGCATCAGGCTTCATGTCATAGCAGAGAATCAGGCTTCATGTCATAGCAGAGAATCAGGCTTCATGTCACCCACCACTGGAACAGGCCACTGTCAGATATTTAGACCCCGGCACCCAGACAGAGGAGAGAGGTCCCATAGCAGAGAATCAGTCTTCATGTCATAGCAGAGCATCAGGCTTCATGTCACCCACCAGTGGAACAGGCCACTATCAGATATTTTTAGGCCCCGGCACCCAGACAGAGGAGAGAGGTCCCATAGCAGAGAATCAGGCTTCATGTCATAGCAGAGAATCAGGCTTCATGTCACCAAACACTGGAACAGGCCACTGTCAGATTTTTTTTAGGCCCCGGCACCCAGACAGAGGAGAGAGGTCCCATAGCAGAGAATCAGGCATCATGTCATAGCAGAGAATTATGCTCCATGTCATAGCAGAGAATCAGGCTTCATGTCATAGCAGAGAATCAGACTTCATGTCATAGCAGAGAATCAGGCTTTATGTCACCCACCACTGGAACAGACCACTATCAGATATTTTTAGGCCCCGGCATCCAGACAGAGGAGAGAGGTCCCATAGCAGAGAATCAGGCTTCATGCCATAGCAGAGAATCATGTTTCATGTCACCCAACACTGGAACAGGCCACTGTCAGATATTTTTAGGCCCAGGCACCCAGACAGAGGAGAGAGGTCCCATAGCAGAGAATCAGGCTCCATGTCATAGCAGAGAATCAGGCTTCATGTCATAGCAGAGAATCAGGCTTCATGTCATAGCAGAGAATCAGGCTTCATGTCACCGAACACTGGAACAGGCCACTGTCTGATATTTTTAGGCCCCGGCACCCAGACAGAGGAAAGAGGTCCCATAGCAGAGAATCAGGCTTCATGTCATAGCAGAGAATTATGCTCCATGTCATAGCAGAGAATCAGGCTTCATGTCATAGCAGAGAATCAGGCTTCATGTCATAGCAGAGAATCAGGCTTCATGTCACCCACCACTGGAACAGGCCACTGTCAGATATTTAGACCCCGGCACAAAGACAGAGGAGAGAGGTCCCATAGCAGAGAATCAGTCTTCATGTCACCCACCACTGGAACAGGCCACTATCAGATATTTTTAGGCCCCGGCACCCAGACAGAGGAGAGAGGTCCCATAGCAGAGAATCAGGCTTCATGCCATAGCAGAGAATCATGTTTCATGTCACCCAACACTGGAACAGGCCACTATCAGATATTTTTAGGCCCAGGCACCCAGACAGAGGAGAGAGGTCCCATAGCAGAGAATCAGGCTTCATGTCATAGCAGAGAATCAGGCTTCATGTCACCGTACACTGGAATAGGCCACTGTCAGATATTTTTAGGCCCCCGGTACCCAGACAGAGGAGAGAGGTCCCATAGCAGAGAATCAGGCTTCATGCCATAGCAGAGAAACATGCTCCATGTCATAGCAGAGAATCAGGCTTCATGTCATAGCAGAGAATCAGGCTTCATGTCATAGCAGAGAATCAGGCTTCATGTCACCCACCACTGGAACAGGCCATTGTCAGATATTTATAGGCCCCGGCAACCAGACAGAGGAGAGAGGTCCCATAGCAGAGAATCAGACTTCATGTCGTAGCAGAGAATCAGGCTTCATGTCACCAAACACTGGAACAGGCCACTGTCAGATATTTTTAGGCCCCGGCACCCAGACAGAGGAAAGAGGTCCCATAGCAGAGAATCAGGCTTCATGTCATAGCAGAGAATCAGGCTTCATGTCATAGCAGAGAATTATGCTCCATGTCATAGCAGAGAATCAGGGTTCATGTCATAGCAGAGAATCAGGCTTCATGTCATAGCAGAGAATCAGACTTCATGTCATAGCAGAGAATAAGGCTTCATGTCACCCACCACTGGAACAGGCCATTGTCAGATATTTGTAGGCCCCGGCACACAGACAGAGGAGAGAGGTCCCATAGCAGAGAATCAGGCTTCATGTCATAGCAGAGAATCAGGCTTCATGTCAATGCAGAGAATCAGGCTTCATGTCACCCAACACTGGAACAGGCCACTGTCAGATATTTTTAGGCCCCAGCACCCATACAGAGGAGAAAGGTCCCATAGCAGAGAATCAGGCTTCATGCCATAGCAGAGAATCAGGCTTCATGTCACCCAACACTTGAACAGGCCACTGTCAGATATTTTTAGGCCCTGGTACCAAGACAGAGGAGAGAGGTCCCATAGCAGAGAAACAGGCTTCATGTCATAGCAGAGAATTAGGCTTCATGTCACACAACACTGGAACAGGCCACTGTCAGATATTTTTAGGCCCCGGCACCCAGACAGAGGAGAGAGGTCCCATAGCAGAGAATCAGGCTTCATGTCATAGCAGAGAATCAGGCTTCATGTCATAGCAGAGAATCAGGCTTCATGTCATAGCAGAGAATCAGGCTTCATGTCACCCAACACTGGAACAGGCCACTGTCAGATATTTTTAGGCCCCTGCACCCAGACAGAGGAGAGAGGTCCCATAGCAGAGAATCAGGCTTCATGTTATAGCAGAGAATCAGGCTTCGTGTCACCCACCACTGGAACAGGCCACTGTCAGATATTTTTAGGCCCCGGCACCCAGACAGCGGAGAGAGGTCCCATAGCAGAGAATCAGGCTTCATGCCATAGCAGAGAATCATGCTTCATGTCACCCACCACTGGAACAGGCCATTGTCAGATATTTTTGGGCCCCAGCACCCAGACAGAGGAGAGAGGTCCCATAGCAGAAAATCAGGCTTCATGTCACCCACCACTGGAACAGGCCATTGTCAGATATTTATAGGCCCCGGCAACCAGACAGAGGAGAGAGGTCCCATAGCAGAGAATCAGACTTCATGTCGTAGCAGAGAATCAGGCTTCATGTCACCAAACACTGGAACAGGCCACTGTCAGATATTTTTAGGCCCCGGCACCCAGACAGAGGAAAGAGGTCCCATAGCAGAGAATCAGGCTTCATGTCATAGCAGAGAATTATGCTCCATGTCATAGCAGAGAATCAGGCTTCATGTCATAGCAGAGAATCAGGCTTCATGTCATAGCAGAGAATCAGACTTCATGTCATAGCAGAGAATAAGGCTTCATGTCACCCACCACTGGAACAGGCCATTGTCAGATATTTGTAGGCCCCGGCACCCAGACAGAGGAGAGAGGTCCCATAGCAGAGAATCAGGCTTCATGTCATAGCAGAGAATCAGGCTTCATGTCATAGCAGAGAATCAGGCTTCATGTCAATGCAGAGAATCAGGCTTCATGTCACCCAACACTGGAACAGGCCACTGTCAGATATTTTTAGGCCCCAGCACCCATACAGAGGAGAAAGGTCCCATAGCAGAGAATCAGGCTTCATGCCATAGCAGAGAATCAGGCTTCATGTCACCCAACACTTGAACAGGCCACTGTCAGATATTTTTAGGCCCTGGCACCAAAACAGAGGAGAGAGGTCCCATAGCAGAGAATCAGGCTACATGTCATAGCAGAGAATTAGGCTTCATGTCACACAACACTGGAACAGGCCACTGTCAGATATTTTTAGGCCCCGGCACCCAGACAGAGGAGAGTGGTCCCATAGCAGAGAATCAGGCTTCATGTCATAGCAGAGAATCAGGCTTCATGTCATAGCAGAGAATCAGGCTTCATGTCATAGCAGAGAATCAGGCTTCATGTCACCCAACACTGGAACAGGCCAGTGTCAGATATTTTTAAGCCCCAGTACCCAGACAGAGGAGAGAGGTCCCATAGCAGAGAATCAGGCTTCATGCCATAGCAGAGAATCATGCTCCATGTCATAGCAGAGAATCAGGCTTCATGTCATAGCAGAGAATCAGGCTTCATGTCATAGCAGAGAATCAGGCTTCATGTCACCCACCACTGGAACAGGCCATTGTCAGATATTTATAGGCCCCGGCAACCAGACAGAGAAGAGAGGTCCCATAGCAGAGAATCAGGCTTCATGTCATAGCAGAGAATCAGGCTTCATGTCACCAAACACTGGAACAGGCCACTGTCAGATATTTTTAGGCCCCGGCACCCAGACAGAGGAGAGAGGTCCCATAGCAGAGAATCAGGCTTCATGTCATAGCAGAGAATCAGGCTTCATGTCACCAAACACTGGAACAGGCCACTGTCAGATATTTTTAGGCCCCGGCACCCAGACAGAGAAGAGAGGTCCCATAGCAGAGAATCAGGCGTCATGTCATAGCAGAGAATTATGCTCCATGTCATAGCAGAGAATCAGGCTTCATGTCATAGCAGAGAATCAGACTTCATGTCATAGCAGAGAATCAGGCTTCATGTCACCCACCACTGGAACAGGCCACTATCAGATATTTTTAGGCCCCGGCATCCAGACAGAGGAGAGAGGTCCCATAGCAGAGAATCAGGCTTTATGCCATAGCAGAGAATCATGTTTCATGTCACCCAACACTGGAACAGGCCACTGTCAGATATTTTTAGGCCCAGGCACCCAGACAGAGGAAAGAGGTCCCATAGCAGAGAATCAGGCTTCATGTCATAGCAGAGAATTATGCTCCATGTCATAGCAGAGAATCAGGCTTCATGTCATAGCAGAGAATCAGGCTTCATGTCATAGCAGAGAATCAGGCTTCATGTCATAGCAGAGAATCAGACTTCATGTCATAGCAGAGAATAAGGCTTCATGTCACCCACCACTGGAACAGGCCATTGTCAGATATTTGTAGGCCCCGGCACCCAGACAGAGGAGAGAGGTCCCATAGCAGATAATCAGGCTTCATGTCATAGCAGAGAATCAGGCTTCATGTCATAGCAGAGAATCAGGCTTCATGTCAATGCAGAGAATCAGGCTTCATGTCACCCAACACTGGAACAGGCCACTGTCAGATATTTTTAGGCCCCAGCACCCATACAGAGGAGAAAGGTCCCATAGCAGAGAATCAGGCTTCATGCCATAGCAGAGAATCAGGCTTCATGTCACCCAACACTTGAACAGGCCACTGTCAGATATTTTTAGGCCCTGGCACCAAGACAGAGGAGAGAGGTCCCATAGCAGAGAATCAGGCTACATGTCATAGCAGAGAATTAGGCTTCATGTCACACAACACTGGAACAGGCCACTGTCAGATATTTTTAGGCCCCGGCACCCAGACAGAGGAGAGTGGTCCCATAGCAGAGAATAAGGCTTCAGGTCATAGCAGAGAATCAGGCTTCATGTCATAGCAGAGAATCAGGCTTCATGTCATAGCAGAGAATCAGGCTTCATGTCACCCAACACTGGAACAGGCCAGTGTCAGATATTTTTAGGCCCCGGTACCCAGACAGAGGAGAGAGGTCCCATAGCAGAGAATCAGGCTTCATGCCATAGCAGAGAATCATGCTCCATGTCATAGCAGAGAATCAGGCTTCATGTCATAGCAGAGAATCAGGCTTCATGTCATAGCAGAGAATCAGGCTTCATGTCACCCACCACTGGAACAGGCCATTGTCAGATATTTATAGGCCCCGGCAACCAGACAGAGAAGAGAGGTCCCATAGCAGAGAATCAGGCTTCATGTCATAGCAGAGAATCAGGCTTCATGTCACCAAACACTGGAACAGGCCACTGTCAGATATTTTTAGGCCCCGGCACCCAGACAGAGGAGAGAGGTCCCATAGCAGAGAATCAGGCTTCATGTCATAGCAGAGAATCAGGCTTCATTTCACCAAACACTGGAACAGGCCACTGTCAGATATTTTTAGGCCCCGGCACCCAGACAGAGAAGAGAGGTCCCATAGCAGAGAATCAGGCGTCATGTCATAGCAGAGAATTATGCTCCATGTCATAGCAGAGAATCAGGCTTCATGTCATAGCAGAGAATCAGACTTCATGTCATAGCAGAGAATCAGGCTTCATGTCACCCACCACTGGAACAGGCCACTATCAGATATTTTTAGGCCCCGGCACCCAGACAGAGGAGAGAGGTCCCATAGCAGAGAATCAGGCTTCATGCCATAGCAGAGAATCATGTTTCATGTCACCCAACACTAGAACAGGCCACTGTCAGATATTTTTAGGCCCAGGCACCCAGACAGAGGAGAGAGGTCCCATAGCAGAGAATCAGGCTTCATGTCATAGCAGAGAATCAGGCTTCATGTCACCGTACACTGGAATAGGCCACTGTCAGATATTTTTAGGCCCCGGCACCCAGACAGAGGAGAGAGGTCCCATAGCAGAGAATCAGGCATTATGTCATAGCAGAGAATCATGCTCCATGTCATAGCAGAGAATCATGCTTCATGTCATAACAGAAAATCAGGCTTCATGTCATAGCAGAGAATCAGGCTTCATGTCATAGCAGAGAATCAGGCTTCATGTCACCCACCACTGGAACAGGCCATTGTCAGATATTTTTAGGCCCCGGCACCCAGACAGAGTAGAGAGATCCCATAGCAGAGAATCAGGCTTCATGTCATAGCAGAGAATCAGGCTTCATGTCACCGAACACTGGAACAGGCCACTGTCAGATATTTTTAGGCCCTGGCACCCAGGCAGAGGAGAGAGGTCCCATAGCAGAGAATCAGGCTTCATGTCATAGCAGAGAATCAGGGTTCATGTCACCCACCACTGGAACAGGCCACTGTCAGATATTTTTAGGCCCTGGTACCAAGACAGAGGAGAGAGGTCCCATAGCAGAGAATCAGGCTTCATGTCATAGCAGAGAATTAGGCTTCATGTCACACAACACTGGAACAGGCCACTGTCAGATATTTTTAGGCCCCGGCACCCAGACAGAGGAGAGAGGTCCCATAGCAGAGAATCAGGCTTCATGTCATAGCAGAGAATCAGGCTTCATGTCATAGCAGAGAATCAGGCTTCATGTCATAGCAGAGAATCAGGCTTCATGTCACCCAACACTGGAACAGGCCACTGTCAGATATTTTTAGGCCCCGGCACCCAGACAGAGGAGAGAGGTCCCATAGCAGAGAATCAGGCTTCATGTTATAGCAGAGAATCAGGCTTCGTGTCACCCACCACTGGAACAGGCCACTGTCAGATATTTTTAGGCCCCGGCACCCAGACAGCGGAGAGAGGTCCCATAGCAGAGAATCAGGCTTCATGCCATAGCAGAGAATCATGCTTCATGTCACCCACCACTGGAACAGGCCATTGTCAGATATTTTTGGGCCCCAGCACCCAGACAGAGGAGAGAGGTCCCATAGCAGAAAATCAGGCTTCATGTCACCCACCACTGGAACAGGCCATTGTCAGATATTTATAGGCCCCGGCAACCAGACAGAGGAGAGAGGTCCCATAGCAGAGAATCAGACTTCATGTCGTAGCAGAGAATCAGGCTTCATGTCACCAAACACTGGAACAGGCCACTGTCAGATATTTTTAGGCCCCGGCACCCAGACAGAGGAAAGAGGTCCCATAGCAGAGAATCAGGCTTCATGTCATAGCAGAGAATTATGCTCCATGTCATAGCAGAGAATCAGGCTTCATGTCATAGCAGAGAATCAGGCTTCATGTCATAGCAGAGAATCAGACTTCATGTCATAGCAGAGAATAAGGCTTCATGTCACCCACCACTGGAACAGGCCATTGTCAGATATTTGTAGGCCCCGGCACCCAGACAGAGGAGAGAGGTCCCATAGCAGAGAATCAGGCTTCATGTCATAGCAGAGAATCAGGCTTCATGTCATAGCAGAGAATCAGGCTTCATGTCAATGCAGAGAATCAGGCTTCATGTCACCCAACACTGGAACAGGCCACTGTCAGATATTTTTAGGCCCCAGCACCCATACAGAGGAGAAAGGTCCCATAGCAGAGAATCAGGCTTCATGCCATAGCAGAGAATCAGGCTTCATGTCACCCAACACTTGAACAGGCCACTGTCAGATATTTTTAGGCCCTGGCACCAAGACAGAGGAGAGAGGTCCCATAGCAGAGAATCAGGCTACATGTCATAGCAGAGAATTAGGCTTCATGTCACACAACACTGGAACAGGCCACTGTCAGATATTTTTAGGCCCCGGCACCCAGACAGAGGAGAGTGGTCCCATAGCAGAGAATCAGGCTTCATGTCATAGCAGAGAATCAGGCTTCATGTCATAGCAGAGAATCAGGCTTCATGTCATAGCAGAGAATCAGGCTTCATGTCACCCAACACTGGAACAGGCCAGTGTCAGATATTTTTAAGCCCCAGTACCCAGACAGAGGAGAGAGGTCCCATAGCAGAGAATCAGGCTTCATGCCATAGCAGAGAATCATGCTCCATGTCATAGCAGAGAATCAGTCTTCATGTCATAGCAGAGAACCAGGCTTCATGTCATAGCAGAGAATCAGGCTTCATGTCACCCACCACTGGAACAGGCCATTGTCAGATATTTATAGGCCCCGGCAACCAGACAGAGAAGAGAGGTCCCATAGCAGAGAATCAGGCTTCATGTCATAGCAGAGAATCAGGCTTCATGTCACCAAACACTGGAACAGGCCACTGTCAGATATTTTTAGGCCCCGGCACCCAGACAGAGGAGAGAGGTCCCATAGTAGAGAATCAGGCTTCATGTCATAGCAGAGAATCAGGCTTCATGTCACCAAACACTGGAACAGGCCACTGTCAGATATTTTTAGGCCCCGGCACCCAGACAGAGAAGAGAGGTCCCATAGCAGAGAATCAGGCGTCATGTCATAGCAGAGAATTATGCTCCATGTCATAGCAGAGAATCAGGCTTCATGTCATAGCAGAGAATCAGACTTCATGTCATAGCAGAGAATCAGGCTTCATGTCACCCACCACTGGAACAGGCCACTATCAGATATTTTTAGGCCCCGGCATCCAGACAGAGGAGAGAGGTCCCATAGCAGAGAATCAGGCTTTATGCCATAGCAGAGAATCATGTTTCATGTCACCCAACACTGGAACAGGCCACTGTCAGATATTTTTAGGCCCAGGCACCCAGACAGAGGAAAGAGGTCCCATAGCAGAGAATCAGGCTTCATGTCATAGCAGAGAATTATGCTCCATGTCATAGCAGAGAATCAGGCTTCATGTCATAGCAGAGAATCAGGCTTCATGTCATAGCAGAGAATCAGACTTCATGTCATAGCAGAGAATAAGGCTTCATGTCACCCACCACTGGAACAGGCCATTGTCAGATATTTGTAGGCCCCGGCACCCAGACAGAGGAGAGAGGTCCCATAGCAGAGAATCAGGCTTCATGTCATAGCAGAGAATCAGGCTTCATGTCATAGCAGAGAATCAGGCTTCATGTCAATGCAGAGAATCAGGCTTCATGTCACCCAACACTGGAACAGGCCACTGTCAGATATTTTTAGGCCCCAGCACCCATACAGAGGAGAAAGGTCCCATAGCAGAGAATCAGGCTTCATGCCATAGCAGAGAATCAGGCTTCATGTCACCCAACACTTGAACAGGCCACTGTCAGATATTTTTAGGCCCTGGCACCAAGACAGGGGAGAGAGGTCCCATAGCAGAGAATCAGGCTACATGTCATAGCAGAGAATTAGGCTTCATGTCACACAACACTGGAACAGGCCACTGTCAGATATTTTTAGGCCCCGGCACCCAGACAGAGGAGAGTGGTCCCATAGCAGAGAATAAGGCTTCAGGTCATAGCAGAGAATCAGGCTTCATGTCATAGCAGAGAATCAGGCTTCATGTCATAGCAGAGAATCAGGCTTCATGTCACCCAACACTGGAACAGGCCAGTGTCAGATATTTTTAGGCCCCGGTACCCAGACAGAGGAGAGAGGTCCCATAGCAGAGAATCAGGCTTCATGCCATAGCAGAGAATCATGCTCCATGTCATAGCAGAGAATCAGGCTTCATGTCATAGCAGAGAATCAGGCATCATGTCATAGCAGAGAATCAGGCTTCATGTCACCCACCACTGGAACAGGCCATTGTCAGATATTTATAGGCCCCGGCAACCAGACAGAGAAGAGAGGTCCCATAGCAGAGAATCAGGCTTCATGTCATAGCTGAGAATCAGGCTTCATGTCACCAAACACTGGAACAGGCCACTGTCAGATATTTTTAGGCCCCGGCACCCAGACAGAGGAGAGAGGTCCCATAGCAGAGAATTAGGCTTCATGTCATAGCAGAGAATCAGGCTTCATTTCACCAAACACTGGAACAGGCCACTGTCAGATATTTTTAGGCCCCGGCACCCAGACAGAGAAGAGAGGTCCCATAGCAGAGAATCAGGCGTCATGTCATAGCAGAGAATTATGCTCCATGTCATAGCAGAGAATCAGGCTTCATGTCATAGCAGAGAATCAGACTTCATGTCATAGCAGAGAATCAGGCTTCATGTCACCCACCACTGGAACAGGCCACTATCAGATATTTTTAGGCCCCGGCACCCAGACAGAGGAGAGAGGTCCCATAGCAGAGAATCAGGCTTCATGCCATAGCAGAGAATCATGTTTCATGTCACCCAACACTAGAACAGGCCACTGTCAGATATTTTTAGGCCCAGGCACCCAGACAGAGGAGAGAGGTCCCATAGCAGAGAATCAGGCTTCATGTCATAGCAGAGAATCAGGCTTCATGTCACCGTACACTGGAATAGGCCACTGTCAGATATTTTTAGGCCCCGGCACCCAGACAGAGGAGAGAGGTCCCATAGCAGAGAATCAGGCATTATGTCATAGCAGAGAATCATGCTCCATGTCATAGCAGAGAATCATGCTTCATGTCATAACAGAAAATCAGGCTTCATGTCATAGCAGAGAATCAGGCTTCATGTCATAGCAGAGAATCAGGCTTCATGTCACCCACCACTGGAACAGGCCATTGTCAGATATTTTTAGGCCCCGGCACCCAGACAGAGTAGAGAGATCCCATAGCAGAGAATCAGGCTTCATGTCATAGCAGAGAATCAGGCTTCATGTCACCGAACACTGGAACAGGCCACTGTCAGATATTTTTAGGCCCTGGCACCCAGGCAGAGGAGAGAGGTCCCATAGCAGAGAATCAGGCTTCATGTCATAGCAGAGAATCAGGGTTCATGTCACCCACCACTGGAACAGGCCACTGTCAGATATTTTTAGGCCCTGGTACCAAGACAGAGGAGAGAGGTCCCATAGCAGAGAATCAGGCTTCATGTCATAGCAGAGAATTAGGCTTCATGTCACACAACACTGGAACAGGCCACTGTCAGATATTTTTAGGCCCCGGCACCCAGACAGAGGAGAGAGGTCCCATAGCAGAGAATCAGGCTTCATGTCATAGCAGAGAATCAGGCTTCATGTCATAGCAGAGAATCAGGCTTCATGTCATAGCAGAGAATCAGGCTTCATGTCACCCAACACTGGAACAGGCCACTGTCAGATATTTTTAGGCCCCGGCACCCAGACAGAGGAGAGAGGTCCCATAGCAGAGAATCAGGCTTCATGTTATAGCAGAGAATCAGGCTTCGTGTCACCCACCACTGGAACAGGCCACTGTCAGATATTTTTAGGCCCCGGCACCCAGACAGCGGAGAGAGGTCCCATAGCAGAGAATCAGGCTTCATGCCATAGCAGAGAATCATGCTTCATGTCACCCACCACTGGAACAGGCCATTGTCAGATATTTTTGGGCCCCAGCACCCAGACAGAGGAGAGAGGTCCCATAGCAGAAAATCAGGCTTCATGTCACCCACCACTGGAACAGGCCATTGTCAGATATTTATAGGCCCCGGCAACCAGACAGAGGAGAGAGGTCCCATAGCAGAGAATCAGACTTCATGTCGTAGCAGAGAATCAGGCTTCATGTCACCAAACACTGGAACAGGCCACTGTCAGATATTTTTAGGCCCCGGCACCCAGACAGAGGAAAGAGGTCCCATAGCAGAGAATCAGGCTTCATGTCATAGCAGAGAATTATGCTCCATGTCATAGCAGAGAATCAGGCTTCATGTCATAGCAGAGAATCAGGCTTCATGTCATAGCAGAGAATCAGACTTCATGTCATAGCAGAGAATAAGGCTTCATGTCACCCACCACTGGAACAGGCCATTGTCAGATATTTGTAGGCCCCGGCACCCAGACAGAGGAGAGAGGTCCCATAGCAGAGAATCAGGCTTCATGTCATAGCAGAGAATCAGGCTTCATGTCATAGCAGAGAATCAGGCTTCATGTCAATGCAGAGAATCAGGCTTCATGTCACCCAACACTGGAACAGGCCACTGTCAGATATTTTTAGGCCCCAGCACCCATACAGAGGAGAAAGGTCCCATAGCAGAGAATCAGGCTTCATGCCATAGCAGAGAATCAGGCTTCATGTCACCCAACACTTGAACAGGCCACTGTCAGATATTTTTAGGCCCTGGCACCAAGACAGAGGAGAGAGGTCCCATAGCAGAGAATCAGGCTACATGTCATAGCAGAGAATTAGGCTTCATGTCACACAACACTGGAACAGGCCACTGTCAGATATTTTTAGGCCCCGGCACCCAGACAGAGGAGAGTGGTCCCATAGCAGAGAATCAGGCTTCATGTCATAGCAGAGAATCAGGCTTCATGTCATAGCAGAGAATCAGGCTTCATGTCATAGCAGAGAATCAGGCTTCATGTCACCCAACACTGGAACAGGCCAGTGTCAGATATTTTTAAGCCTCAGTACCCAGACAGAGGAGAGAGGTCCCATAGCAGAGAATCAGGCTTCATGCCATAGCAGAGAATCATGCTCCATGTCATAGCAGAGAATCAGTCTTCATGTCATAGCAGAGAACCAGGCTTCATGTCATAGCAGAGAATCAGGCTTCATGTCACCCACCACTGGAACAGGCCATTGTCAGATATTTATAGGCCCCGGCAACCAGACAGAGAAGAGAGGTCCCATAGCAGAGAATCAGGCTTCATGTCATAGCAGAGAATCAGGCTTCATGTCACCAAACACTGGAACAGGCCACTGTCAGATATTTTTAGGCCCCGGCACCCAGACAGAGGAGAGAGGTCCCATAGCAGAGAATCAGGCTTCATGTCATAGCAGAGAATCAGGCTTCATGTCACCAAACACTGGAACAGGCCACTGTCAGATATTTTTAGGCCCCGGCACCCAGACAGAGAAGAGAGGTCCCATAGCAGAGAATCAGGCGTCATGTCATAGCAGAGAATTATGCTCCATGTCATAGCAGAGAATCAGGCTTCATGTCATAGCAGAGAATCAGACTTCATGTCATAGCAGAGAATCAGGCTTCATGTCACCCACCACTGGAACAGGCCACTATCAGATATTTTTAGGCCCCGGCATCCAGACAGAGGAGAGAGGTCCCATAGCAGAGAATCAGGCCTCATGCCATAGCAGAGAATCATGTTTCATGTCACCCAACACTGGAACAGGCCACTGTCAGATATTTTTAGGCCCAGGCACCCAGACAGAGGAAAGAGGTCCCATAGCAGAGAATCAGGCTTCATGTCATAGCAGAGAATTATGCTCCATGTCATAGCAGAGAATCAGGCTTCATGTCATAGCAGAGAATCAGGCTTCATGTCATAGCAGAGAATCAGACTTCATGTCATAGCAGAGAATAAGGCTTCATGTCACCCACCACTGGAACAGGCCATTGTCAGATATTTGTAGGCCCCGGCACCCAGACAGAAGAGAGAGGTCCCAAAGCAGAGAATCAGGCTTCATGTCATAGCAGAGAATCAGGCTTCATGTCATAGCAGAGAATCAGGCTTCATGTCAATGCAGAGAATCAGGCTTCATGTCACCCAACACTGGAACAGGCCACTGTCAGATATTTTTAGGCCCCAGCACCCATACAGAGGAGAAAGGTCCCATAGCAGAGAATCAGGCTTCATGCCATAGCAGAGAATCAGGCTTCATGTCACCCAACACTTGAACAGGCCACTGTCAGATATTTTTAGGCCCTGGCACCAAGACAGAGGAGAGAGGTCCCATAGCAGAGAATCAGGCTACATGTCATAGCAGAGAATTAGGCTTCATGTCACACAACACTGGAACAGGCCACTGTCAGATATTTTTAGGCCCCGGCACCCAGACAGAGGAGAGTGGTCCCATAGCAGAGAATCAGGCTTCAGGTCATAGCAGAGAATCAGGCTTCATGTCATAGCAGAGAATCAGGCTTCATGTCATAGCAGAGAATCAGGCTTCATGTCACCCAACACTGGAACAGGCCAGTGTCAGATATTTTTAGGCCCCGGTACCCAGACAGAGGAGAGAGGTCCCATAGCAGAGAATCAGGCTTCATGCCATAGCAGAGAATCATGCTCCATGTCATAGCAGAGAATCAGGCTTCATGTCATAGCAGAGAATCAGGCTTCATGTCATAGCAGAGAATCAGGCTTCATGTCACCCACCACTGGAACAGGCCATTGTCAGATATTTATAGGCCCCGGCAACCAGACAGAGAAGAGAGGTCCCATAGCAGAGAATCAGGCTTCATGTCATAGCAGAGAATCAGGCTTCATGTCACCAAACACTGGAACAGGCCACTGTCAGATATTTTTAGGCCCCGGCACCCAGACAGAGGAGAGAGGTCCCATAGCAGAGAATCAGGCTTCATGTCATAGCAGAGAATCAGGCTTCATGTCACCAAACACTGGAACAGGCCACTGTCAGATATTTTTAGGCCCCGGCACCCAGACAGAGAAGAGAGGTCCCATAGCAGAGAATCAGGCGTCATGTTATAGCAGAGAATTATGCTCCATGTCATAGCAGAGAATCAGGCTTCATGTCATAGCAGAGAATCAGACTTCATGTCATAGCAGAGAATCAGGCTTCATGTCAACCACCACTGGAACAGGCCACTATCAGATATTTTTAGGCCCCGGCACCCAGACAGAGGAGAGAGGTCCCATAGCAGAGAATCAGGCTTCATGCCATATCAGAGAATCATGTTTCATGTCACCCAACACTGGAACAGGCCACTGTCAGATATTTTTAGGCCCAGGCACCCAGACAGAGGAGAGAGGTCCCATAGCAGAGAATCAGGCTTCATGTCATAGCAGAGAATCAGGCTTCATGTCACCGTACACTGGAATAGGCCACTGTCAGATATTTTTAGGCCCCGGCACCCAGACAGAGGAGAGAGGTCCCATAGCAGAGAATCAGGCTTTATGTCATAGCAGAGAATCATGCTCCATGTCATAGCAGAGAATCATGCTTCATGTCATAACAGAGAATCAGGCTTCATGTCATAGCAGAGAATCAGGCTTCATGTCATAGCAGAGAATCAGGCTTCATGTCACCCACCACTGGAACAGGCCATTGTCAGATATTTTTAGGCCCCGGCACCCAGACAGAGTAGAGAGATCCCATAGCAGAGAATCAGGCTTCATGTCATAGCAGAGAATCAGGCTTCATGTCACCGAACACTGGAACAGGCCACTGTCAGATATTTTTAGGCCCTGGCACCCAGGCAGAGGAGAGAGGTCCCATAGCAGAGAATCAGGCTTCATGTCATAGCAGAGAATCAGGGTTCATGTCACCCACCACTGGAACAGGCCACTGTCAGATATTTTTAGGCCCCGGCACCCAGACAGAGGAGAGAGGTCCCATAGCAGAGAATCAGGCTTCATGTCATAGCAGAGAATCAGGCTTCATGTCATAGCAGAGAATCAGGCTTCATGTCATAGCAGAGAATCAGGCTTCATGTCACCCAACACTGGAACAGGCCACTGTCAGATATTTTTAGGCCCCTGCACCCAGACAGAGGAGAGAGGTCCCATAGCAGAGAATCAGGCTTCATGTTATAGCAGAGAATCAGGCTTCATGTCACCCACCACTGGAACAGGCCATTGTCAGATATTTTTGGGCCCCAGCACCCAGACAGAGGAGAGAGGTCCCATAGCAGAAAATCAGGCTTCATGTCACCCAACACTGGAACAGTCCACTGTCAGATATTTTTAGGCCCCGGCACCCAGGCAGAGGAGAGAGGTCCCATAGCAGAGAATCAGGCTTCATGTCATAGCAGAGAATCAGGGTTCATGTCACCCACCACTGGAACAGGCCACTGTCAGATATTTTTAGGCCCCGGCACCCAGACAGAGGAGAGAGGTCCTATAGCAGAGAATCAGGCTTCATGTCATAGCAGAGAATCAGGCTTCATGTCACCCACCACTGGAACAGGCCACTGTCAGATATTTGTAGGCCCCGACACCCAGACAGAGGAGAGAGGTTCCATAGCAGAGGATCAGGCTTCATGCCATAGCAGAGAATCATGCTTCATGTCACCCACCACTGGGACAGGCCATTGTCAGATATTTTTAGGCCCCAGCACCCAGACAGAAGAGAGAGATCCCATAGCAGTGAATCAGGCTTCATGTCATAGCAGAGAATCAGGCTTCATGTCACCCAACACTGGAACAGGCCACTGTTAGATATTTTTAGGCCTCTGCACCCAGACAGAGGAGAGAGGTCCCATAGCAGAGAATCAGGCTTCATGTCATAGCAGAGAATTATGCTCCATGTCATAGCAGAGAATCAGGCTTCATGTCATAGCAGAGAATCAGGCTTCATGTCATAGCAGAGAATCAGGCTTCATGTCATAGCAGAGAATCAGGCTTCATGTCATAGCAGAGAATCAGGCTTCATGTCATAGCAGAGAATCAGGCTTCATGTCATAGCAGAGAATCAGGCTTCATGTCACCGAACACTGGAACAGGCCACTGTCTGATATTTTTAGGCCCCGGCACCCAAACAGAGGAAAGAGGTCCCATAGCAGAGAATCAGGCTTCATGTCATAGCAGAGAATTATGCTCCATGTCATAGCAGAGAATCAGGCTTCATGTCATAGCAGAGAATCAGGCTTCATGTCATAGCAGAGAATCAGGCTTCATGTCATAGCAGAGAATCAGGCTTCATGTCACCCACCACTGGAACAGGCCACTGTCAGATATTTAGACCCCGGCACAAAGACAGAGGAGAGAGGTCCCATAGCAGAGAATCAGTCTTCATGTCATAGCAGAGTATCAGGCTTCAATTCACCCACCACTGGAACAGGCCACTATCAGATATTTTTAGGCCCCGGCACCCAGACAGAGGAGAGAGGTCCCATAGCAGAGAATCAGGCTTCATGCCATAGCAGAGAATCATGTTTCATGTCACCCAACACTGGAACAGGCCACTGTCAGATATATTTAGGCCCAGGCACCCAGACAGAGGAGAGAGGTCCCATAGCAGAGAATCAGGCTTCATGTCATAGCAGAGAATCAGGCTTCATGTCACCGTACACTGGAATAGGCCACTGTCAGATATTTTTAGGCCCCCGGTACCCAGACAGAGGAGAGAGGTCCCATAGCAGAGAATCAGGCTTCATGCCATAGCAGAGAAACATGCTCCATGTCATAGCAGAGAATCAGGCTTCATGTCATAGCAGAGAATCAGGCTTCATGTCATAGCAGAGAATCAGGCTTCATGTCACCCACCACTGGAACAGGCCATTGTCAGATATTTATAGGCCCCGGCAACCAGACAGAGGAGAGAGGTCCCATAGCAGAGAATCAGACTTCATGTCGTAGCAGAGAATCAGGCTTCATGTCACCAAACACTGGAACAGGCCACTGTCAGATATTTTTAGGCCCCGGCACCCAGACAGAGGAAAGAGGTCCCATAGCAGAGAATCAGGCTTCATGTCATAGCAGAGAATCAGGCTTCATGTCATAGCAGAGAATTATGCTCCATGTCATAGCAGAGAATCAGGGTTCATGTCATAGCAGAGAATCAGGCTTCATGTCATAGCAGAGAATAAGGCTTCATGTCACCCACCACTGGAACAGGCCATTGTCAGATATTTGTAGGCCCCGGCACACAGACAGAGGAGAGAGGTCCCATAGCAGAGAATCAGGCTTCATGTCATAGCAGAGAATCAGGCTTCATGTCAATGCAGAGAATCAGGCTTCATGTCACCCAACACTGGAACAGGCCACTGTCAGATATTTTTAGGCCCCAGCACCCATACAGAGGAGAAAGGTCCCATAGCAGAGAATCAGGCTTCATGCCATAGCAGAGAATCAGGCTTCATGTCACCCAACACTTGAACAGGCCACTGTCAGATATTTTTAGGCCCTGGCACCAAGACAGAGGAGAGAGGTTCCATAGCAGAGAATCAGGCTTCATGTCATAGCAGAGAATTAGGCTTCATGTCACACAACACTGGAACAGGCCATTGTCAGATATTTTTAGGCCCCGGCACCCAGACAGAGGAGAGAGGTCCCATAGCAGAGAATCAGGCTTCATGTCATAGCAGAGAATCAGGCTTCATGTCATAGCAGAGAATCAGGCTTCATGTCATAGCAGAGAATCAGGCTTCATGTCACCCAACACTGGAACAGGCCACTGTCAGATATTTTTAGGCCCCTGCACCCAGACAGAGGAGAGAGGTCCCATAGCAGAGAATCAGGCTTCATGTTATAGCAGAGAATCAGGCTTCGTGTCACCCACCACTGGAACAGGCCACTGTCAGATATTTTTAGGCCCCGGCACCCAGACAGCGGAGAGAGGTCCCATAGCAGAGAATCAGGCTTCATGCCATAGCAGAGAATCATGCTTCATGTCACCCACCACTGGAACAGGCCATTGTCAGATATTTTTGGGCCCCAGCACCCAGACAGAGGAGAGAGGTCCCATAGCAGAAAATCAGGCTTCATGTCACCCACCACTGGAACAGGCCATTGTCAGATATTTATAGGCCCCGGCAACCAGACAGAGGAGAGAGGTCCCATAGCAGAGAATCAGACTTCATGTCGTAGCAGAGAATCAGGCTTCATGTCACCAAACACTGGAACAGGCCACTGTCAGATATTTTTAGGCCCCGGCACCCAGACAGAGGAAAGAGGTCCCATAGCAGAGAATCAGGCTTCATGTCATAGCAGAGAATTATGCTCCATGTCATAGCAGAGAATCAGGCTTCATGTCATAGCAGAGAATCAGGCTTCATGTCATAGCAGAGAATCAGACTTCATGTCATAGCAGAGAATAAGGCTTCATGTCACCCACCACTGGAACAGGCCACTGTCAGATATTTGTAGGCCCCGGCACCCAGACAGAGGAGAGAGGTCCCATAGCAGAGAATCAGGCTTCATGTCATAGCAGAGAATCAGGCTTCATGTCATAGCAGAGAATCAGGCTTCATGTCAATGCAGAGAATCAGGCTTCATGTCACCCAACACTGGAACAGGCCACTGTCAGATATTTTTAGGCCCCAGCACCCATACAGAGGAGAAAGGTCCCATAGCAGAGAATCAGGCTTCATGCCATAGCAGAGAATCAGGCTTCATGTCACCCAACACTTGAACAGGCCACTGTCAGATATTTTTAGGCCCTGGCACCAAGACTGAGGAGAGAGGTCCCATAGCAGAGAATCAGGCTACATGTCATAGCAGAGAATTAGGCTTCATGTCACACAACACTGGAACAGGCCACTGTCAGATATTTTTAGGCCCCGGCACCCAGACAGAGGAGAGTGGTCCCATAGCAGAGAATCAGTCTTCATGTCATAGCAGAGAATCAGGCTTCATGTCATAGCAGAGAATCAGGCTTCATGTCACCCAACACTGGAACAGGCCAGTGTCAGATATTTTTAGGCCCCGGTACCCAGACAGAGGAGAGAGGTCCCATAGCAGAGAATCAGGCTTCATGCCATAGCAGAGAATCATGCTCCATGTCATAGCAGAGAATCAGGCTTCATGTCATAGCAGAGAATCAGGCTTCATGTCATAGCAGAGAATCAGGCTTCATGTCACCCACCACTGGAACAGGCCATTGTCAGATATTTATAGGCCCCGGCAACCAGACAGAGGAGAGAGGTCCCATAGCAGAGAATCATGCTTTATGTCATAGCAGAGAATTAGGCTTCATGTCACCAAACACTGGAACAGGCCACTGTCAGATATTTTTAGGCCCCGGCACCCAGACAGAGAAGAGAGGTCCCATAGCAGAGAATCAGGCGTCATGTCATAGCAGAGAATTATGCTCCATGTCATAGCAGAGAATCAGGCTTCATGTCATAGCAGAGAATTAGACTTCATGTCATAGCAGAGAATCAGGCTTCATGTCACCCACCACTGGAACAGGCCACTATCAGATATTTTTAGGCCCCGGCATCCAGACAGAGGAGAGAGGTCCCATAGCAGAGAATCAGGCTTCATGCCATAGCAGAGAATCATGTTTCATGTCACCCAACACTGGAACAGGCCACTGTCAGATATTTTTAGGCCCAGGCACCCAGAGAGAGGAGAGAGGTCCCATAGCAGAGAATCAGGCTTCATGTCATAGCAGAGAATCAGGCTTCATGTCACCGTACACTGGAATAGGCCACTGTCAGATATTTTTAGGCCCCGGCACCCAGACAGAGGAGAGAGGTCCCATAGCAGAGAATCAGGCTTTATGTCATAGCAGAGAATCATGCTCCATGTCATAGCAGAGAATCATGCTTCATGTCATAACAGAGAATCAGGCTTCATGTCACAACAGAGAATCAGGCTTCATGTCATAGCAGAGAATCAGGCTTCATGTCATAGCAGAGAATCAGGCTTCATGTCACCCACCACTGGAACAGGCCATTGTCAGATATTTTTAGGCCCCGGCACCCAGACAGAGTAGAGAGATCCCATAGCAGAGAATCAGGCTTCATGTCATAGCAGAGAATCAGGCTTCATGTCACCGAACACTGGAACAGGCCACTGTCAGATATTTTTAGGCCCTGGCACCCAGGCAGAGGAGAGAGGTCCCATAGCAGAGAATCAGGCTTCATGTCATAGCAGAGAATCAGGGTTCATGTCACCCACCACTGGAACAGGCCACTGTCAGATATTTTGAGGCCCCGGCACCCAGACAGAGGAGAGAGGTCCCATAGCAGAGAATCAGGCTTCATGTCATAGCAGAGAATCAGGCTTCATGTCATAGCAGAGAATCAGGCTTCATGTCATAGCAGAGAATCAGGCTTCATGTCACCCAACACTGGAACAGGCCACTGTCAGATATTTTTAGGCCCCGGCACCCAGACAGAGGAGAGAGGTCCCATAGCAGAGAATCAGGCTTCATGTTATAGCAGAGAATCAGGCTTCATGTCACCCACCACTGGAACAGGCCATTGTCAGATATTTTTGGGCCCCAGCACCCAGACAGAGGAGAGAGGTCCCATAGCAGAAAATCAGGCTTCATGTCACCCAACACTGGAACAGTCCACTGTCAGATATTTTTAGGCCCCGGCACCCAGGCAGAGGAGAGAGGTCCCATAGCAGAGAATCAGGCTTCATGTCATAGCAGAGAATCAGGGTTCATGTCACCCACCACTGGAACAGGCCACTGTCAGATATTTTTAGGCCCCGGCACACAGACAGAGGAGAGAGGTCCCATAGCAGAGAATCAGGCTTCATGTCATAGCAGAGAATCAGGCTTCATGTCATAACAGAGAATCAGGCTTTATGTCATAGCAGAGAATCAGGCTTCATGTCATAGCAGAGAATCAGGCTTCATGTCACCCACCACTGGAACAGGCTATTGTCAGATATTTTTAGGCCCCGGCACCCAGACAGAGGAGAGAGGTCCCATAGCAGAGAATCAGGCTTCATGTCATAGCAGAGAATCAGGCTTCATGTCATAGCAGAGAATCAGGCTTCATGTCATAGCAGAGAATCAGGCTTCATGCCATAGCAGAGAATCAGGCTTCATGTCACCCAACACTGGAACAGGCCACTGTCAGATATTTTTAGGCCCCGGCTCCCAGTCAGAGGAGAGAGGTCCCATAGCAGAGAATCAGGCTTTATGTCATAGCAGAGAATCAGGCTTCATGTCACCTAACACTGGAACAGGCCACTGTCAGATATTTTTAGGCCCCAGCACCCAGACAGAGGAGAGGTTCATTCAACTTTGGGTTGCCCCGCAATATAATGTGTGACAGGACCAGGGGGAAAGTGGTAGAAGGAGTCTACATTTCACCTAGGTTCCTGTCTTATACGTTCTAAAAAGCAGCCAGGGAATTGACAGCAATTAAAACTAGGTTTTCTCTTTGCAAGGGTTTTGTTAAAAACCTGGTTAGAAGGGCCTGGCTGCTGGACTGGACTGTCTTTTATGTGCCTAAAGCGCCCGTCTATCCCAGGAGACGGTGGTCCCGTGAGCTAATCCCGTTACATATGGTGGAGGATGCGGGCACAAAAATTCCAGCAAGTTTTATGTCCTGGGTTAAGTCTGCTGTTCTGAAAAAAACAAACAGTGCAGATATGGAGGAAGTGCTGAAACAGCTGATCCAGGCTAACATACAGCTTCAAAAGGCGAATGCTAACCAGCAGGAAACCAATCGGTTGTTCATGGAGACTACACAAACTGGTTTCAGAGAACAGCAATCGCTTAATAAAAGTCTGGTGGAGCAGATAGCGGTGCTGGCTGAAAGGCCGCATGTCCAGGAGGAATCCATCTGTGTGGGGAGGAGAGTGCAAGCTTCCCTTCAAAAAATGGTAGCAGGGGATGATGTGGAGACCTACCTCACCATTTTTGAAAGAGCCGCTGAAAGAGAGAAATTGCCAGCGGAACAGTGGGTAGACACCCTTGCTCCATTTCTGAGTGGGGAGCCACAGAAAGCCTACTATGATTTGACTGAGCAGGATGCCAGACAGTACCCAAAACTGAAAGCAGAAATTCTCGCTCGCTTAGGGGTAACATCTGCGGTCAGAGCCCAGCGAGTGCACAACTGGACTTTCCAATTGGATAAACCAGCGAGGTCGCAAATGTATGATCTTTTTCACCTGGCTAAAAAATGGCTACAGCCAGAGGTATCTACAGCCACTCAGGTGGTGGAAAGAGTGGTCCTGGACCGGTTTGTTCGTGCTCTACCAGTTCGGATACAGCGCTGTGTGGGACAAGCGGACCCCAGGGATGTGGATCAGCTCGTCGCCCTAGTGGAGCGGTATCTGAACACCGAGGAGTATCTCCAAGACCTCTCTCCTACTTGGCCGGCTCCAGGGAGCCAGAAGTCTACTGATTGCGGTAAGACTGTTCCTAATCTAAAGGGGGCGAGGGAGGGCCGTAAAGTAGGAACTAAGACTGATCTATTAGCCAGACCTCTTAAGCCAGCTAGCCCTAGACAGCCTTGGGCGGTCAAAAACATTGTTTGCTGGCGATGTCAAGGACTGGGCCACGTGGCTGCCAACTGTCCTTTGGCTGATGAGCCTATGGAATGTGACAGTGGGCGGAGGAGGTCATTGTTTGCGGGACCTGCCTACTCTGCCTTGCCAACCCCAGACATGGAGCGACAAACTTGCAGCTTGGTGATTGAAGGACACTCAGTTCAAGCTCTGTTGGACTCTGGTAGTCTAGTGACTCTTGTGCATGGTAGCCTGGTGGACACTAGGAAGCTGCAAAAGAGACAGATGGGGGTCATCTGCATACATGGGGATACAAAAGAGTACCCCACTGCTATAGTCTCTTTTGAAACCCCGTGCGGGAAAGTAACCCATGAAGTGGGGGTTGTAAATAGTCTATTGCATACTGTCATTGTGGGGTGTGATTTTCCTCTGTTTTGGCAAATGTGGAATATGCTTGATAAGTGTTTAAGTGGGTCTGCTGTAGATCCCATTCCCCTGGCTGAACCTGAAAATGTGCAAACAGTAGGGGTGACCCAGAGTGAAACCGAGAACTTTCCCTTAGCAGTGCTTGCAGGTGATACTGATGATGTTCCGGAAATTGGTCTCCCTGACTTGCCAGTCTCCAATGATAACTTTGGGACAGCTCAACTCAGGGACCCTACATTAACCCACGCATGGCAAAGTGTGAAAATAGTCAATGGGGTGCCTCAAGAAACTGGGGTAGAGAAAATATTTCCCCATTTTTCTATAGAGAATGAACTCTTATATAGAGTTGATGATAAGCAAAATGGACAAGTTGTGGAGCAACTGGTGGTCCCAAAATTGCATCGCCAGAGGGTGATGGATCTAGCCCATTCACATGTGCTAGGAGGGCACTTGGCTTATGAAAAAACCAAAGACCGGATTTTGCAGAGGTTTTATTGGCCCGGGGTACATAAAGAGATAAAAGAATACTGTGATTCATGCCCAGAGTGTCAATTACACAACCCGGTAGCGACCTTTAGGAGTCCGTTAGTGCCACTCCCGATTATTGAAACTCCCTTTGAGAGGATTGCAATGGATTTGGTGGGACCTCTTGTTAAGTCTGCCAGAGGTCACCAATACATTTTGGTTGTCCTTGATTATGCTACCCGCTATCCTGAAGCAATACCTCTAAGGAAAGCCTCTGCAAAAGTGATAGCCAAGGAGTTGTTCCAGATGTTCACTAGAGTGGGCATACCCAAAGAAGTACTCACTGACCAGGGGACGCCCTTTATGTCAAAGGTTACAAAAGAGTTGTGTAAACTGTTAAAAATAACTCACTTGCGTACCTCCGTTTATCACCCCCAAACGGATGGACTAGTCGAAAGATTCAACAAAACCTTAAAAGGGATGCTCAGAAAAGTAGTGGCACAGGATGGGAAAGACTGGGATTGTCTTTTACCATATCTTATGTTTTCTGTACGGGAGGTGCCTCAAGCATCTACTGGATTTTCTCCCTTCGAGCTAGTGTATGGTCGGCACCCTCGGGGTCTTTTGGATATTGCCAAAGAGACCTGGGAGAGTGAGGCTACACCCTACAAAAGTGTGATTGAACACTTGTCCCAAATGCAGGAAAGGATTGAAAAAGTAATGCCCATTGTAAAAGAACACTTGCTGCAGGCCCAGGAGAGTCAGTCCCGGGTTTACAACAGGTCGGCTAAAGTAAGAAATTTCAACCCTGGGGATAGGGTATTAATCCTTGTCCCCACCGTAGAAAGTAAATTTTTGGCCAAATGGCAAGGACCTTATGAAATAGTTGAGAAGGTCGGAGAGGTGAATTACCGGGTTCACCAACCAGGTAGACGTAAGCCCTACCAAATTTATCATGTGAACCTAATCAAACCCTGGAAGGACCGAGAGGTGTAAGCAGCTTACAGCAGTGGGGAAACGGGATGTAGCGTTGAGATACCAGAGGTAAAAATTGCAGACACTTTGTCAGGATCTCAAACCCAAGAGGCAAAGGAGTTTGTACAGAAAAATAAAGATGTCTTTTCTGAGATACCTGGTCGAACAGATATAATTAAACATGATATTGTAACCGAACCAGGGGTCAGAGTCAACCAAAAGCCTTATAGAATACCTGAGGCTAGACGTAAAGCTGTCTCCCAAGAAGTCCAAACAATGCTTCAGTTAGGGGTTATAGAGGAGTCCCATAGTGACTGGTCTAGTCCTGTAGTCTTGGTCCCCAAACCTGATGGCACCATACGTTTTTGTAATGACTTCAGGAAACTGAACACTGTCTCAAAGTTTGATGCGTACCCAATGCCTCGAGTGGATGAGCTGATTGATAGGCTTGGTAATGCTAGGTTCTTTACCACATTAGATCTTACAAAAGGTTACTGGCAAGTACCGTTGACTGAAGGGGCCAAAGAAAAAACAGCTTTTAGTGTCCCTGGTGGCCATTTTCAGTATGTAGTCCTTCCCTTTGGTTTGCATGGGGCCCCGGCCACATTCCAGAGGATGATGGACAAAATTTTAAGACCACATCGTAGATACGCAGCTGCCTATTTAGACGATGTGATAATCCATAGCACGGATTGGGGAAGTCATCTACCCAGGGTAGAAGCCGTCCTGAATTCTATTAGGGAAGCGGGTTTGACAGCGAATCCCAAAAAATGTGCCATTGGGCAAGAAGAGGCAAAGTACTTGGGGTACACAATTGGGCGAGGAGTTATAAAACCTCAAATAAACAAAGTGGAAGCCATCCAGAGCTGGCCAAGGCCTTTGAACAAAAAACAAGTCAGAGCTTTCCTAGGTTTAACGGGTTATTATAGGCGTTTTATTGAAAATTTTGCCAGCATTGCGAGCCCTTTAACAGACCTTACAAAAGGGAAGGATTCAACCATGGTCAAATGGACCACGGAGGCGGAACAAGCCTTTCAGAACCTGAAGCAGGCTCTATGTGCCCACCCAGTGTTAGTCACACCAGATTTTAAAAAGGAGTTCATTGTGCAAACAGATGCCTCGGATGTTGGTATAGGGGCTGTGTTGTCGCAAGTAAGGGCTGGGGAAGAGCATCCAGTAGTGTACCTGAGTAAAAAGTTAAATGAACATGAAAAGAAATACTCCATTGTAGAAAAGGAGTGTTTGGCAATTAAGTGGGCCGTAGAAGCTCTCAGGTATTATTTGGTAGGGAGAACATTCAAACTGGTAACTGACCATGCCCCCCTTAAATGGATGTGCCAAAACCGTGAGAAAAACAGGCGAGTGACCCGATGGTTCTTGTCTCTTCAAGATTATAGTTTTACAGTTGAGCATAGGCCCGGGCGTCAGCTGGGAAATGCCGATGCCCTGTCCAGGATGTACTGTTTAAGGGCACAGAGTGTTCCTACCCCAAGGTCGAAACAGGGGGGGAGGATATGTGACAGGACCAGGGGGAAAGTGGTAGAAGGAGTCTACATTTCACCTAGGTTCCTGTCTTATACGTTCTAAAAAGCAGCCAGGGAATTGACAGCAAGGAAAACTAGGTTTTCTCTTTGCAAGGGTTTTGTTAAAAACCTGGTTAGAAGGGCCTGGCTGCTTGGAGCAGGGAGAGATGGGTGGGTCCCTGCTCCAATTAGCCACTCCAGGTATTCAGGTAACTGTGGCTAATCACCTTGGAACCTGAGTGTGCTATAAAAGGGCAAACAGCTCACTAGCTGATCTCTCTGCTCCTGGGAAGAACCCTGCTGTGTGAGTAAAACAACTGCGTGTTTGTTGATGGAGCTGGGCATAAGGCTCAGTTCCATGTAGTTAGGGACTACTGCCTGTTTAGTCGTAGTGGCCAGACGGCCAGGTATTTAATTTGTTTTGAACTGTTTTGTTTAATATTGATCTTTCTGCAAAAGTCAATAAAACTGGCTGAGGCCAGTTGCACCATACTTGCTTGGACTGGACTGTCTTTTATGTGCCTAAAGCGCCCGTCTATCCCAGGAGACGGCGGTCCCGTGAGCTAATCCCGTTACAAATGGTAAAATAAAATAAAAAATAGGATTGAATGAGGAAGTGCCCTGGAGTACAATAATATATGGTTAAGGGGAGGTAGTTAATGTCTAATCTGCACAAGGGATGGACAGGTCCTGTGGGATCCTTTCCTGGTTCATTTTTATGAACGCCAGCTTTTCCACATTGGCTGTAGACAGGCGGCTGCGTTTGTCTGTAATGACGCCCCTGCCGTGCTGAATACACGTTCAGACAAAACGCTGGCCGCCGGGCAGGCCAGCACCTCCAAGGCATAAAAGGCTTGCTCTTGCCACGTGGACAATTTGGAGACCCAGAAGTTGAATGGGGCCGAACCATCAGTCAGTACGTGGAGGGGTGTGCACATGTACTGTTCCACCATGTTAGTGAAATGTTGCCTCCTGCTAACACGTTCCGTATCAGGTGGTGCGGCAGGTAGCTGTGGCGTGTTGACAAAACTTTTCCACATCTCTGCCATGCTAACCCTGCCCTCAGAGCAGATGGCCGTGACACAGCTGTGTTGGCGAACTCTTGCTCCTTCTCTGCCTTCGCCTTGGGCTTCCACTTGTTCCCCTGTGACATTTGGGAATGCTCTCAGTAGCGCGTCTACCAATGTGCGCTTGTACTCGCGCATCTTCCTATCACGCTCCAGTGCAGGAAGTAAGGTGGGCACATTGTCTTTGTACCGGGGATCCAGCAGGGTGGCAACCCAGTAGTCCACACACGTTAAAATGTGCGCAACTCTGCTGTCGTTGCGCAGGCACTGCAGCATGTAGTCGCTCTTGTGTGCCAGGCTGCCCAGAGGTAAGGACAAGCTGTCCTTTGTGGGAGGCGTATTGTCATCGTCCTGCGTTTCCCCCCAGCCACCAGTGATGGGCCCGAGCTGCATTGGGTGCCACCCCGCTGTGAACATGCTTCATCCTCATCCTCCTCCACCTCCTCCTCATCCTCGTTCTCCTCGTCCTCCAGTAGTGGGCCCTAGCTGGCCACATTTGTACCTGGCCTCTGCTATTGCAAAAAACCTCCCTCTGAGTCACTAAGTGGTATTGTAACGCTGATAACGGCGTCATCGCCACTGGTCATGTTGGTGGAGTACTGGAAACAGCGCAACAGGGCACACAGGTCTCGCATGGAAGCCCAGTCATTGGTGGTAAAGTGGTGCTGTTCCGCAGTGCGACTGACCCGTGCGTGCTGCAGCTGAAACTCCACTATGGCCTGCTGCTGCTCGCACACTCTGTCCAGCATGTGCAAGGTGGAGTTCCACCTGGTGGGCACATCGCATATGAGTCGGTGAGCGGGAAGGCCGAAGTTACGCTGTAGCGCAGACAGGCGAGCAGCGGCAGGATGTGAACGCCAGAAGCGTGAACAGACGGCCCGCACTTTATGCAGCAGCTCTGACATGTCGGGGTAGTTGTGAATGAACTACTGCACCACCAAATTCAGCACATGCGCCAGGCAAGGGATGTGCATCAAATCGGCTAGTCCCAGAGCTGCAACGAGATTTCGCCCATTATCGCACACCACCAGGCCAGGCTTGAGGCTCACCGGCAGCAACCACTCGTCGGTCTGTTGTTCTATACCCCGCCACAACTCCTGTGCAGTGTGGGTCCTGTCCTCCGAACATATGAGTTTCAGAATGGCCTGCTGACGTTTACCCTGGGCTGTGCTGAAGTTGGTGGTGAAGGTGTGTGACTGACTGAATGAGCAGGTGGAAGAAGAGGAGGAGGAAGCCGAGTAGGAGGAGGAGGCAACAGGAGGCAAAGAATGTTGCCGGCGATCCTTGGCGGCGGAAGGACGTGCGCCAAACAGCTCTCCACCTGGGGCCCAGCCGCCACTACATTTACCCAGTGTGCAGTTAGGGAGATATAGCGTCCCTGGCCGTGCTTACTGGTCCACGTATCTGTGGTTAGGGGGACCTTGCCACAGATGGCGTTGCGCAGTGCACACTTGATTTTATCGGATACTTGGTTGTGCAGGGAAAGCACGGCTCTCTTGGAGAAGTAGTGGTGGCTGGCAACAACATACTGTGGGACAGCAAGCGACATGAGCTGTTTGAAGCTGTCTGTGTCCACCAGCCTGAATGACAGCATTTCACAGGCCAGTAGTTTAGAAATGCTGGCATTCAGGGCCAGGGATCGAGGGTGGCTAGGTGGGAATTTACGCTTTCTCTCAAATGTTTGTGAGATGGAGAGCTGAACGCTGCCGTGTGACATGGTTGAGATGAATCAGTGAAGGGTAGAAAACAAGGGGTAGTCACCCACCCCGAGTGTTAAACCGGTCACTGTAAAAATGTATACGGTTGAGCGCCAAAGTCCCAAGGGACAGAATAGAATAAAAGTAGATGTTGGTGTTAGAAGATCGTTGACGGTAACAAAGATCACCAAACTCAGGTGCTATAGGCTGATAGGTAGAACACAGTCGATATTAGATAAAAGGTGACGGGAATAGGGTGATACTTGTAGTATTAATAGGTAAAATCATCCAGCACTAAAACTGAATGAGAAATAGATGCATACTATGAAAGGTTTTCCAAAAGGTTAAAAGTATTAAAACTAATAACATAATAATAAAGATAAAATCATTGGTAAAAATCCACTCACTTCACAGGGGGGGTCGCCACAAGGATAATATCAAGACACCTGTGGCAAGTCACCCCCCTAAGCCGGGATCACGTGTAGGTTGTTAAAGGTTGATGTCTACGACCCGGATGTACAGCCTGGTTGATAAAGCAGCAAACAAATCCAAAGGTACGTAATCAATCCTCTTTATTGGTGAATGTACGGCTCAACGCGTTTCTGGGGTCATAATACCCCCTTCGTTAACCCGTGGCAGATTTGATTTATCGATCGGAATATTGGTCATGATTTGTCTCTTGATTCAGCCCTCCTTTGATTCCAGCGTTTCAGTTCACGTTAAAGAACCATGGAAAGAAGCTGCCTGATTGCCAGTGATGAGAGGTTAATGGTTAACCCTGTGACATGGTTGAGATGCTTGGTGACGGAGGTGGTGGTGTTGGTGGTACATCCCCTGTTTGCTGGGCTGCAGATGCCAACGTTCCTCCAGAGGCGGAGGAAGAGGCCGAGGCGGCAGCAGCAGAAGAGGCTGAGGCGGCAGCAGCAGAAGAGGTAGCAGGGGGAGCCTGAGTGAGTTGCTTGTTTTTAAGGTGTTTACTCCACTGCAGTTCATGCTTTGCATGCAGTTGCCTGGTCATGCAGGTTGTGCTAAGGTTCAGAACATTAATGCCTCGCTTCAGGCTCTGATGGCACAGCATGCAAACCACTCGGGTCTTGTCGTCAGCACATTGTTTGAAGAAGTGCCATGCCAGGGAACTCCTTGAAGCTGCCTTTAGGGTGCTCGGTCCCAGATGGCGGCGGTCAGTAGCAGGCGGAGTCTCTTGGTGGCGGGTGTTCTGCTTTTGCCCACTGCTCCCTGTTTTGCTATGCTGTTGGCTCAGTCTCACCACTGCCTCTTCCTCTGAACTGTGAAAGTCAGTGGCACGACCTTCATTCCATGTGGGGTCTAGGACCTCATCGTCCCCTGCATCGTCTTCATCCCTGACCTCCTGTTCAGTCTGCACACTGCAGAAAGACGCAGCAGTTGGCACCTGTGTTTCATCATCATCAGAGACGTGTTGAGGTGGTATTCCCATGTCCTCATCATCAGGAAACATAAGTGGTTGTGCGTCAGTGCATTCTATGTCTTCCACCGCTGGGGAAGGGCTAGGTGGATGCCCTTGGGAAACCCTGCCAGCATCTTCAAGCAACATAAGAGACTGCTGCATAACTTGAGGCTCAGACAGTTTCCCTGATATGCATGGGGGTGATGTGACAGACTGATGGGCTTGGTTTTCAGGCGCCATCTATGCGCTTTCTGCAGAAGACTGGGTGGGAGATAATGTGAACGTGCTGGATCCACTGTCGGCAACCCAATTGACTAATGCCTGTACCTGCTCAGGCCTTACCATCCTTAGAACGGCATTGGGCCCCACCAAATATTGCTGTAAATTCTGGCGGCTACTGGGACCTGAGGTAGTTGGTAGCATGTGAATTTATTGAGGATGACCCTATCCGCACCTTCAATCTAATATACCCTTTTATGGATAGATTTAAAGTTGGTCTGATACAGCAGAAACCACCGATTTAGGGAATTGCTAAGTTGGGAATTGTATTTCAACCCAGAACAAAAACTGCTTTAACGGACACCAAATAACTTGACCAGCCACAGCAATAAGGTGCAGCCGGACTAGAGAGCAGCCTAATGGGAGGCTGCCATGATAAGTTAGGGGACGAGGCGACGGCGATTTTAATAAGGGCAAGAAAAGGGTAAGTCAGGAAGGGGGGCTGGGTTAGGTGAGGGGCGGAGCATTAGGTTTATAAGGGGGGGAGTGAAGCGGGAAAGTAGGCGCCATTTTAGAGCAGGAGAAACTAGCAGGGGACACTGAGAGCGCGGTGCGCGAGCTTACTGTGATGGAGGCCATCCTGAATAGGTTGCGGGAGGCGGTGGAATCGTGGGGACCGAAGTGGCTGGAAGCGCAGGTCGTGGGCCTGCTTGGTGGGGAGGCTGCGGGCACAGTCAGCTCAGCACCGGAGGGCAGACGGCCGTTGCGGGCACGTCCACCGCCGCGCCTTAGCCCAAGCGAAACCCCACGGGCTCGGCGCCGAATTGGGAGCCCCTCTAGGGACCCTCCACGCCGGGGAGGCTCGGCACACACTCCTGGGGCAGCCTCCCGGCGTGGGAGGAATCCCGCAGTACGGCGGGGCTCAGCGCAGGGCAGGGGTACCCCCCCCCCCTGCCTTCTCCAGCAAGCGGCGAGGGATCTGGACTGGGACCTGCTGGATCTCTCCCCTCGCCTGGGGATGAGAGGCCGGCGCGGCAGGAGAGTGGTCAGCTGAGCGAGTGCGAGGCTGGGCTGTTTGCGGGCCTGCAGGGACCCAGGCCTTGGGACACAGATAGGAGCGCTGGCAGGCAGCAAGAGGAAGAGCAGGTGTCACCTTCGTCAGGCGCACCCAGCACCGTGGACGCTGGGGTGCAGGGATCCGGGTCCATTGTGATGTCGGCGCAGGAGGACGAGGCCTTGCTGAGGATGGATTGGCTGGATTCAGGAGTGACAGCTGTGGGGTTCACAGCACCCGGGCAGCCAGGTAAGACCTCTGGGGGACCCTTGTGTGCGGTAGTTAGTGCCCCTGGGGGTGGTGGGAGCAGGGGGGAGTCAATTGTTGGGGAGCCCTGCGGGTTGGGTTGCTGGGCTTGGGGGAGCGGGATTGTCCCCGTTGCCGGCCTGGGGGGTTGGGGGGGTGTCGGGTCAAGGGGGTCGGGGGTTTAAAGATGGACGTGAGAGAGCGGATTTGGAAGGGGGAGTATATTGAAATTTTTTCCTTGTTGCCGTTGGAGAGGTTTCAGTTGGATAGGGCGCGGCGGGATGAGGGGAGGAAGGAGGAGGATGAGAAACGCAGACATCGGCTGATTCCGCGTACCTTTTCTAACTGCCTGCAGGCGTTCGCCATTTTGGCGAGCGTCATTGGGGAAAAGGCGCCGGAGTGCTGCTCCGCGCTTTTTTGTTACATGGATGCTATTGGGGAGGCGTATCGGGTGTATGGGGGAGTGGGTTGGCTTCGCTATGACGAGCAATTTAGACAGAGGAAGGCAGTCTGCCCAAATATGCGGTGGGACCATAAGGATATTGGTTTGTGGATGCGGGTGATGGCGCCGGGGCGGCAGGGGCAGTCCTTTTGGGGGGAAGCAGGTGGTGGGGCGGGGCAGTCTGTATTGTCAGCGGCTGCGGCGAAGGGGCTGTGCTTCCTGTTTAATGAGGGGAACTGCAAGTTTGGTACGAAGTGTAAGTTCAAGCACAAGTGCACTTCTTGTGGGGGGGCCCATGGGGCGTCCAGATGTTTTCAGGGGGGGGGGTAGGCCGAGGGGAGGGGATCCGGGTGGAAAAGGGGGTGACGGATGGAGCCGTTTTTAAATAGGTATCCTGCTCGGTCAGCGGCTCAGTTATTGTTAGAGGGTTTTGAATATGGTTTTCGTATCCCGTCGGAGGTCGGCCCGACTCCTTTTACGGGAAGAAATTTGCGTTCGGCGGGGGAACATGCGGAGGTTGTGTCGGAGAAGCTGACAAAAAAGGTGTTGTTGGGGCGTATGGATGGGCCGTTTGAGTCCCCGCCGTTTGCGGATTTTAAAGTTTCGCCGTTGGGGGTGGTGCCGAAGAAGGAGCCAAACAGATTTCGGCTGATCTACCACCTGTCATTTCCGAGAGGGGCGTTGGTCAATGAGGGTATTGATCCCGAGTTGTGTTCGGTGGTCTATACCTCATTTGATGCAGCTGTGGAGTGGGTACGGCGTTTGGGCCCGGGCACTTTGTTGGCAAAGACGGACATCGAGGCGGCGTTCCGGCTGCTCCCGATGCACCCGGATAGCTTACATCTGTTGGGGTGTGTGAGGCAGTGACATGCCTCATGGTTGTTAGGGGAGATATATGGCAGGATTTGCTGTGTCTTCCCCCAGAATCGCCAGGTCTGAAGAAAGACCAAGGTGCGGTAATCACCTGGGGATAAAGGAATCCTCAGAGTGAGAGGGGGTGGGCACTTGCACACCGAAAGCTGGAGTGGCTCTGTGTGGTCTGAGCCAGGAGGGCTGAGAGACCACTATCCCCCAAGAGACCCTGGTGTGGGAGCAGCCTGGAGGCTGCTGGATGTTGGGCTGGGAAAGCCGCATCTCATCATGGGAGTGAACTGTGGTACGTACGCTTTAGGTGAGTCAGGGAAACCTATGTGTTTAGATAGGGCCCAGACGGGCAAGGTATTTTATTTTGGCTTTGTGTGTTTTTCTTTATGCCGTGTGCCACAATAAAGCACAGTTTGGCCCCTATATCCTGGTGTCTGTGAAGAAATGTGTGATTGCAACCACCGGAAAAGAGCTAATCTCCCACAGGGTGTTATTGGGATGGGGGGTTTTATGTGGATAGGTATCTGCCAATGGGCTGTTCTTTGTCTTGCGCCTATTTTGAGGCTTTCAGCTCCTTCTTGGAGTGGGTGGTGGTGGACGTTTCGGGTTGTAAGTCAGTCATTCACTACTTGGATGACTTTTTGTGTTTGGGTCCTGCGGGTTGGCGGGTGTGTCAGCTGTTGCTTTCTACTATACAGTCGGTGTTTGCGTCCTTTGGGGTGCCGCTGGCGGAAGGGAAGACGGTTGGGCCCACGACGGAATTTAGTTTTTTGGGGATTGTGTTGGATACGGTGGTGATGGAGTGTAGGTTGCCGGAGGATAAGTTGTGCGATTTGAGGGCGGAGGTGGGCAAGGCGAGTAGGTCAGTTAAGATTCGTTTGCGGGATTTGCAATCGTTGTTGGGGAAGTTGAATTTTGCGTGTCGCATTATGTCCATGTGGCGCATTTTTTGTAGGCGGTTGGCGGCAGCAACCGCGGGGGTGACGGCTGCGCATCATTTTATTAGATTGAGGTGTGAGCTGCGGGGGGCATTTGGAGGTGTGGGCTAGGTTTTTGGCAGAATTCAACGGGAGGGCGTTAGTGTTGGGGGATGCTGTGGATAACGTGGATTTTGATCTGGTCTCTGATGTGGCGGGGGTGTTGGTTTCGGGGTCTATTGTAACGGGCAGTGGTGTGCGGACCGCTGGCCTGAGTTGTGGGGGGAGAGAGGTTGGGTTAAGAATGTAGCATTGTTGGAGCTTTTCCCTATAGTGTTGGCATTGGAATTGTGGGGGGATAGGTTTCGTAATAAAAAGATATGGTTTCATTGTGACAACATGGGGGTGGTGCAGGCTATTAATAGCTTGTCGGCTTCGTCCCCTCCGGTGGTTAGGTTTTTGCAGCATATGGTTTTGCGTTGCTTAGCAGTGTTTCAGCAAAACAGGTCGCAAAGGACAAAGTGAAAACATTATTCTTCATTGTTTTCCTCCTGATTTTCAAAGAATTCAAACATGGCTAGTGCAGACTAAACTAAATTTTCACGATATTGACAGCATCGTTACCAAAATACTGGAAGGTAGGAAAAAGGACAAATTTAGAATCTGCTCTTGTCATTTTACACCCGATTGCTACGAAGTGATTAACAACCAAAAATATCTTTAAAAAGATGCTTTACCAACAATTTTTCCAATAATTGAAGATGGTGGAAGCATAATATCAGAATCCTTTAAAAAAAAAAAAACTGTATAAAAGAAGGAGAGACTGCAAACAAATGTTAGCTTTGGATGAACCTTCTGAATCGAGTACAGTAGTGGAAGATTTAATTAATGAAGAAACACAAGTGTCGAGTAAATTTAAAGATGCTAGTACACAGACCAACTACACTATCAGTAATTGTGTCATCACATTCAAGGAGGAGTATGAATGCACTACTGTCTCCAATCAAAACTTGACTAATAGGGTTTTCGGGTTACCCATAACTTCTTCTACTCCACAATCCATAATAAATTCATCCAGAAAATACCATAATAGAAGAAGTTGCATCTCCTTTCAGGAAAATACGAAATTTGGAAAAATATTTTTTCCTAATGAGATCGATCAAGTGAATGAAGACTTTGAAATACTTCTACAAGATCCACATAAAAAAAACAATAGAAGATGATTTAATTAATTTATCCATTAGTGTTATCGAAGAAGAGTTAGACAATACAAAAAAGGATGAAACTTACATTCCACATGATCAAAGCTTGACATCTAACGAAACCTTAAATTCATTCCATCGATTTTTAAATACTCAGAAACAACCAACACCATTGGTCAACTTTATAGATGAAAAAAAATTGGTGTTGGATAATAAACTTGTCGTGCCTGGACAATCTCTTGTATAAGGTAAAATTTCAATTTGATGTTGACTGTCCATTTCTTGTTAAAGTTTTAAAAAGAATATTGAAGGAACCTATATGTCAGTGAATGCAACTTGTGGAAACGGTCACAAATTTAAAGTTTTTGAAAACCAACTAAAAATTTAAAATTATGGTGCGGGCAATTTACTTCTCGCTTCTGCAATAGTGGACTGAACTTTCAGAGGGAAAAATAACTTTTTAATATATTTGGCCTGTTGAGTATTTCAGAAAAGAGTTTTTACCGTTACCAAAGTAATTTTCTTTTCCCTGCAATTGATTCGGCCTGGCAACTTGAGAAAAAATCTCTTAAATAATAAATTCTGCATAAAGATTTGTGCATTGCAGGCGACGGGCAGTGTGATAGCCCTGGACATAATGCAAAATATTGTGTGCACTCAATGGACACCGTCACTCTGAAAATATTAGACTTTGAAGTTGTGCAAAGAACTCAATGTTCTTCATCTGTTGCTATGGAGAAGCATGGCTTCGGGATTGTTCTTGATCGACCACTAAATGAAAAATTCAACATAAAAATCTTTGCATCTGATCGGCATGTGGGAATCAGAAAGAAAGTGAGACAGGAATACACCAATATCAAACACCAGTTTGATGTATGGCATTATGCCAAGTCACTCAAAAAGAAGCTTACTTCTGCAAGCAGACTAAAGTTATGTAAGGAGATAACACCTTGGATTCCCAAAATAATCAGGCATTTTTGGTGGAGAATACAAACTTGCGATGACAATACTGGACTTCTGAAAGAAAAATGGCTATCGCTATTACACCATGTAATTGATCAACACCAGTGGGATGGAGAGTTGTATTCTGAATGTTCACATACTGAAATTGTTGTGGAAAATGATTACAATATTTTTTGACTACAAAAAGATAAATCACCTTATCTCTCTGAAGATTGTAAATAGCCGGCAACTAGCAAATGATCTTCAACATCTGGTACACAATTGCCACACAGGGGCTTTAGAGAATTTCCATAACCTGGCATTAAAGTATCGCACAAAGAGGATACACTAAATTGGCCGCCTTAACACACAATAACAACGTCGGTAGAACACAGGCAGTTGTAAGTGTTGAGAAGAAAAAAACGGAGCCTTTAGGCACACGCAGAACGAACATTGTGTTACCGAAAGGCAATACCTGTTGGATAGCAAGAAACATCTATTATTATTTAAGCGCCATTCATTCCATAGCGCTGTACATATGATAAGCGGTGCACATACATAACACAGACAATTGCACTAATAATAAACAAGATGAGTTACAAACTGGTACAGAAGGAGAGAGGGCCCTGCCCGTGAGGGCTTACAATCTACATGGTATGGGAGAAGGACACAGTAGGTGCGGGTTAAGTTGGTCATGGCAGTATAGAGGCAGCAGGGTCACTAGTTGTAGGCTTGTCTGAAGAGGTGGGTTTTCAGGTTTCTTTTGAAGGATTCCACTGTAGGTGAGAGTCTGATATGTTGGGGTAGCGAGTTCCAGAGTATGGGGGATGCACGGGAGAAATATTGGAGTCGATTGTGGGAAGAGGCGATAAGAGGAGAGAAGAGAAGGAGGTCTTGTGAGGATCGGAGAGTGCGTGTGGGGATGTATTGGGAAAGTAGCTCAGAGATGTAGGGAGGGGACAGGTTATGGATGGCCTTGTATGTGTTTGTTAGTACTTTGAAGTGGATTCGTTGGGCAATGGGGAGCCAGTGAAGGGATTGGCAGAGGGGAGAGGCAGAGTAGTAATAAGGTGAGAGGTGGATTAGTCAGGCAGCAGAGTTGAGGATAGATTGGAGGGGTGCGAGGGTGCTAGATGGAAGGCCACAGAGGAGAATGTTGCAGTAGTCTAGGCGGGAGATAATGAGGGCATGTACGAGCATTTTCACAGATTCAAAGTTAAGGAAAGCACGGATGCGGGAGATGTTTTTGAGTTGGAGGCGGCAGGTGGTGGAAAGGGCTTGGATGTCCGGTCGGAAGCAAAGGGCAGAATCTAAGGTCACTCCAAGGCAGCTGGCTTTGTTTACTGGGGATAATGTGCAGCCATTGATCGTGATAGATAGGTCTGTTGGGGGGGTTGAACAAGATGGGGGAAAGATTATGAATTCTGTCTTATCCATGTTAAGTTTAAGAAAGCGAGAGGCGAAGAAGGATGATATAGAAGATAGACCTTGTGGGATTCTTGATAGTAAGGTGGTGATGTCTGGACCTTGTGTGTCATCAGCATAGGAGTGATACTGAAAGCCATGGGATTCTATGAGCTGTCCCAGGCCAAAAGTGTAGATTGAGAAGAGCAGGACAGAGCCTTGCGGGACACCAACAGAGAGGGCATGAGACGAGGAGGTGGTGGGGGAGTGGGAGACGCTAAACGTCCGGTCTGTGAGGTATGATGTGATCCAGGAGAGAGCCAGGTCAGTGATGCCAAGAGATGAGAGAGTTTGCAACAGAAGGGAGTGGTCAACAGTGTCGAAGGCAGAGGACAGGTCAAGGAGAAGGAGGACAGAGTATTGTTTCTTGGTTTTGGCTGTCAGTAGGTAATTGGTGACTTTGGTAAGGGCAGTCTCGGTCGAGTGGTGGGTTCGGAAGCCAGATTGTAGGCGGTCAAAGAGGGAGCAGGAGGAGAAGTGGGAGGACAGTTCTAAATGGACATGTTGTTCAAGTAGCTTTGAGGCATACGGAAGAAGTGATATGGGGCGATAACTGGACAAGGAAGATGGGTCAAGTGAAGGCTTTTTGAGGATGGGTGTAATGGTAGCATGTTTAAAAGCAGAGGGGAAGACACCAGAGTTTAGTGATAGATTGAAGAGATGAGTTAGGGCTGGGATAAACACTGCGGTGAGGTTAGGGATGAGGTGGCATGGGATCGGGTCAAGAGCACAGGTGGTGAGATGTGATCTGGAGAGTAGAGTGGAGAGTTTTTCTTCTGTAATGGTGGAGAAGCGGGTTTTGGGGGGAGAGGACCGAGCAGTTGTGTAGAGGGTCTGTGGGGACTGTGTAGTAAAGCTTTCTCTGATGTGGACTATCTTTTGTTTGAAATATTTGGCAAAGTCCTCAGCTGAGAAAAGAGGAGAGGGCGGGGGTGCTGGGGGGTGGAGAAGGGAGTTAAAAGTGCTAAAAAGTTGTTTAGGGCTGTGTGACAAGGAAGATATGAGAGATGAGAGGTAGGCCTGTTTAGCATCAGCCAGTGAGGATTTGACTATGAGAAGGGATTGCTTGTATGCAGTGAAATGATCTATAGAAGGGGATTTTTTCATCGCCGCTCAGCAGCCCTGGAAGCTTGTCTGAGTTTCTTGGTCAGGTTGGTGTGCCAGGGTTGTCTGTTGATTTTCCGGATTTTGTTATGTGTGAGGGGGGCAACAGTGTCCAGAGCTGTACTTATTGTGGTGTTATATAGGGTGGTAGCAGATTCTGGGTCTTGGAGGCAACAGATGGTAGAGAGTGGGAGAAGAGAGTCAGAAAGCAAGCGAAAGTCGAGATGTTTAAGGTTCCTGCAGGGGAGTGCTGGTGTGTGGACCGGGGAGGCTACAGAAGAGACCAGTGAAGAGAAGGTGAGTAGGTTGTGGTCGGATAGCGGGAGAGGCGAGTTAGAAAGGTTAGATAGGGAGCAAAAGCGGGTAAAGATCAGATCCAGAGTGTGACCATCTCTGTGGGTGGGAGCTGAAGACCACTGTGATAGGCCGAAGGAGGAAGAGAGCGACAGGAGTTTAGAGGTGGCCGAGTGGCAGGTGTCAATAGGGATGTTGAAGTCACCCATGATGATAGTGGGGATGTCGGCAGAAAGAAAGTGTAGTATCCAGGTGTTAAAGTGGTCAAGAAAGATGGTGGCTGGGCCTGGAGGGCGGTAAATGACTGCTACTTGAAGGTTGGAGGGAGAGTAGATGCAAACAGAGTGTACTTCAAATGAGGTGAGCGTAATGGAGGGTGGCAGTGGAGTTGGGCTGTAGGAGCAGGTGTCTGATAGGAGAATACCAACTCCTCCACCATGTTTGCAGCTGGGGCGGGGGGTGTGAGTGAATTGAAATCCACTATAAGAGAGTGCAGCAGGGGAGGAGGTGTCTGAGGGTGTCAGCCATGTTTCTGTGAGACCCAGAAAGGAAAGGTTTTGAGAGATAAACAGTTCATTAATGTACGACAGTTTGTTACGGACAGAGCACACGTTCCATAATGCTCCTGCAAGAGGAACCAAAGGGGCAGGGGTCAGAGGAATGGTAATTAGGTTTAAGGGGTTGCAGAATTTTGCAGAAGGAGATTTGTAGTGGGACATGGAAGTGATAGTGGGGATTTGCTGAGGGGGTCCTGGATTTGGAGAGATATCACCAGCAGTAAGGAGAAGCAGAGAAAGTGTTAATAGATGAGAATAGGAGAGGGCATGAGGTGTCTGTGTGTGTTTGGGAAGGAAGTGTTTTATGTTTGCAAACAGGTTTGTGCAAGCGGTCTGATGAGAAGGTAAGATGGAAGAAGAGATGAATAGTGCCTTGCTGGGTGAATGGATGTGGGGGTATTTCAGGAGGTTGTGGAAAAGTAGGAGGAGTAAGAGGAAAAATTTAAACATTGTTTGCATTGATTATGTCTGGAATTACCTGTGGTCCCCTTCTGGTCACATTCTGGTATAATTCAGTCTGTGCACTTAAAGAGTTGCACTTGAGAGATGTTGCATGTGGAAAGACCAAAGTCTGAGAAGACCATGGATCTTAGATTTATACCACTCAGTGATCAATCAGGTGTGACCAAGAGGGGAGGGGGCTACATGTGGACTAATCAAGGGAGGACCAGATACAGGGGTGAAATAGTGTAAACAAATACTCAATAAATCCAGCAGGAAAAGAGACATTAATAGTTCAGACAGACATACCAGGATTTAGAAGGAGAGATGAGAGGGGGTGGACAGTATCAGACTGGAAAAGCTGGGTGTAGCAGTAAGGTTCAATGCAGACATACCAGGATTTACAAGGAGAGATGAGAGGGGGTGGACAGTATCAGACTGGAAAAGCTGGGTGTAGCAGTAAGGTTCAATGCAGACATACCAGGATTTAAAAGGAGAGATGAGAGGGGGTGGACAGTATCAGACTGGAAAAGCTGGGTGTAGCAGTAAGGTTCAATGCAGACATACCAGGATTTAGAAGGAGAGATGAGAGGGGGTGGACAGTATCAGACTGGAAAAGCTGGGTGTAGCAGTAAGGTTCAATGCAGACATCTATGAGAAAATGTCCGTAAAGTATCTGGAGAAATTGTGCAATGATGTTCTCAGAATTGCTAATGGAAAATTGGATTCAGACTGGAGTTCAAGAGCTCCTTCACTTCCTTCTAATATTAGTAACATGGAGAGACCCAACAAGGAGGATATAAAAAAACAAAGACTCATTTGGACAAGAGGAATTTTTAAATCCTAATTTCCAAAGATCCTGTATTATGAAAGTAATAATAAATATGACTACAAGAACATGAAAAAATATATATTTTTCATTTGTACCACTGATTAAGTAGTTCAACTGTTATATATATTTTTGGAAACTATAAAAATTAATGTAAAAAAATTTGAATCAACTACAAAAATTGATAAAAGAATACCATCATCTTCCCACTTCCTTGCAGATATCTCTGTGTATTTCAAGCAGAGGAATTTTTTTATATAGTTTAATTCGATTTATATGTTATTACTTTTATTATTCTATATAAATTATTCAAATAAAATTTGTTTAGTGAATATTTGTTAAGTTATCGCTATTGTCTTAAATTTGGTTTACAAAACAAACACTACATCATTAAATAATTTTTATTTTTCAAAATATGTAAATTAAATAAGTTACTTTTGAAAAATATTCTCTGTCCTTTGTTCACACATCTGTTTTATAATATCTTATTCAAGATTCAAACAATCCAAGAATTATAATACGGAATGTGTATTAAATTTAAATATTAAAGGGGTATTCCCATTTCAGACAATGGGGGCATATCGCTAGGATATGCCCCCATTGTCTGTTAGTTTCAGGTACCACCGCTGGGACGCGCACCTATATCGAGAAAGTGGCCCCGTAAGTGAAGGAGGGCGTACTGCGCCACCCTCCTTCACTTTCCTAGGAGACAGCCGTCAATAGCCGAGCGCGTTTGCTCGGCTCTTGCCGTGGGCTACATATAGGTGAATTGGAGCCTGGGTCGCACATGCGGAGTGCGCTCTCATTCACTTAAAGGGGCCACGCTCTCGATATAGGTGCGCGTCCCACTGGTGGGACCAGAACCTAACAGACAATGGGGGCATATCCTAGCAATATGCCCCCATTGTCTGAAATGGGAATACCCCTATAACAACTAAATGTTTTTAATTTGTCATGCATGCCACAGCCAAAACAAAATAACATTCTAATAAAACATTCTATGAGTAACGTTTACTGTTTCTAAACAGGAAAAGTACATAAGCCGTCACAACAGACTTTGAACATTCACATTTTTATCTTTATAAATGTTTTTATTCTAAAGCTAAAAGCTCTGCAGGGTAATTTGAACTTTCTTTAAAACCCACGTACTGGTCCTCAGGATCTGGAAAGGTGTTTCGGATAAGATAGACTACACAAGAGGGTATAGGTTTGCGGTTTCCAACACCAAGGTATCCATGTACCCAAGTTGTGAAAAAACGGTATGCTGTCCTACGCCGTATCCTATAAAAAAAATTGAAAAAAATTATTATTATTAATATTTAATAGCAGACCTTGATGTGAACATAATCTTACAACTTTACAAATCGCTAGTCAGACCACACATGGAGTACTGTGTACAGTTCTGGGCTCCTGTAAACAAGGCAGACATAGCAGAGCTGGAGAAGGTACTGAGGAGGGCAACTAAATTAATAATGGGAATGAGGAATCTACAGTACCCTGAAAGCAGGTCGGCGCGTCCTATAGGCTGACTAGGCAGCCGCGTAGAGTGCTAGGAGCGTCGCCCCCCCCCCCCTAATGCTGCAACCGCCAAAGCGCTCTATATAGAGCCTCAGGCGGCTGCAGCACTGCCCGGGCTGGCGCGTCCATGAGGGCGCACCGCCCGGGCACAGCATGAAGAAAGGGACTGACAGGAGGGAAGCGCTCAGCTTTGTCTTATAGGTGCGACCAGCACATATATTGAAAATGGAGCAGGGAGAGTTCTGGCTGGAGGACCACAGATTTCATGTGGTCCTTCCACCACCCATCACTTCTCCCAGCCTCCCCCATAGAGGTGAATGGGAGCATGGGCCCTGCATGCGCGGTGCACTCCCATTCACTTCTATGGAGCCAACGGAAATGGCCGAGCCAGCTCAGCTATTGTCAGCGGCACCATAGAAATGAATGGAGGGCGGCCGCGCATGCGCGGTACACCCTCCTTCGCTTCTTGGGCCCCGTTCTCAATATAAGTGCGAGTCCCAGCGGTGGGACTCGCACCGATCAGACAATGGGGGCATATCCTTGCGATATGCCCCCAATGTCTGTAATTAGAATACCCCTTTAAGCTTCCACCATTGCCAGGTACAATAAACTACCTTCTTTCCTGCTGTGGTCTTTTTTTTTATGTCACAGTGTCACTTTGCTAAAAAATTGGCTTTTTGTGTTATGCAAACAAACCTCCAAGGTGCCCAGAGGAGCATTACCTTTCCTCTCTGGAGCACAGTTACGCACCCTGCAGTGCCCAGCCCACCTTAATTTCCAGCCCAAGCACTCCTCCACATCATAAAATATCCTCCCACATCTGAGGTGAACGGCTGGGCACTGCCGGGGGGGTGTTATTGGGCTCCAAAGGTGGAAGAAAACGCCTGTCTGGGCACCTTGGAGGTTAATTTGCATAACATAAAAAGCCCTTTTTTTTCCCAAAATGACAACGTGACATTAAAAAAAAGACCACAGCATGAAATGCAGCATGAAAAAAGTTAGTTTATTGTACCTAGCAATATTGACAGCTTAATATACAAAAACCTGTTGACAGATTAGCATTAAATAAAACAATTAAAATATATTATTTTGAGTATACTTTAAAATTACCTCAAGGTTGACAATTTCATCATCCACATAACATGCCTCCAATTGATATGGATAATCCAGATAGATAGTACAAGTATTTGAAGAATTGAGTATTTCGAACTCCATTGAATTAGTTACCTATAAAATAAATAATTAGTTACATTTCTAAGTATTTTTAATTTTAACTTAAAGCTAAAATAATAGCCTCTATACTCACATTGTTTGTCGTGGACAAATCAATATTTAGATTTTCAGTTACTTTATCCGAAATGTCGTCACATTCACTTGACATCATAGTGGTAGAAATCTTACAAAATAAGTGTTACATTTAAACAAATTAAAATATAGAAATGTAAATTTAATTTAAAAAAATGTCAGTGTCAGCAATCATGGTGTAACATATGTGACTGTGAGCAGTGGTGGCGTAACATCTGTGACTGACAGCAGTGGTGGCGTAATATCTGGGTATGACAGCAGTGGTGGCGTAACATCTGTGACTGACAGCAGTGGTGGCGTAACATCTGACTGACAACAGTGGTGGCGTAACATCTGTGACTGACAGCAGTGGTGGCGTAACATCTGTGACTGACAGCAGTGGTAGCGTAACATCTGACTGACAGCAGTGGTGGCGTAATATCTAGGTATGACAGCAGTGGTGGCGTAACATCTGTGACTGACAGCAGTGGTGGTGTAACATCTGAGTGACAGCAGTGGTGGCGTAATATCTGGGTATGACAGCAGTGGTGGCGTAACATCTGACTGACAGCAGTGGTGACGTAACATCTGGGTATGACAGCAGTGGTGGCATAACATCTGTGACTGACAGCAGTGGTGGTGTAACATCTGTGACTGACAGCAGTGGTGGCGTGATATCTAGGTATGACAGCAGTGGTGGCATAACATCTGTGACTGACAGCAGTGGTGGCGTAACATCTGTGACTGACAGCAGTGGTGGTGTAACATCTGACTGACAGCAGTGGTGGCGCAACATCTGTGACTGACAGCAGTGGTGGTGTAACATCTGAGTGACAGCAGTGGTGGCGTAACATCTGGGTATGACAGCAGTGGTGGTGACACATAAGGGGGGGTTGCCTGCATTTGGGGGTGGGGGGGGCCAAATGAGGTATCCTGCGTTTGAAAGGGGACACATATGTTGGTTCCAGCATTTGGGGGAGGGGGGGCACATATGTGTGTGTGTTCCTGCCATGGAGGGAGTCACATATTGGGGCAGGAGGTCCTGACTTTGAAGGGTGTTAGCAAATGTGGTTGTACAGGCTTTGAGGAGGGCACACATGGTGGAGGGGGATACATACAGATTTAATGAATGTGGTACTGCAGCATACGGGTAGGCTACCCGACACTGCTAGATTGGAATGTGTATTTCCCTTTAAGCCAGTCAGGCCGATTACCGGCAATCCTTGTCACAGCCAGCAGAGGGAGCCCCCAGTTCAGTATAAATAGGCTAGGGCCTAGCTCAGGAAGGCAGAAGTTTCTAGACTCAGTGCTGAGAGGGTAGAGTAAGCCCTGTAACCGGGTTCCAGTTCTGAGGAGAAGGTTCCCCTCCTGAGTCCGTATTCATAGAAGCAAGATGGGCATAGTTAAACAGCCTGAAGACCCAGAATACAACAGAAGGCGAGTCTAATCAGCAAGAGGTACTCAAGGTAACAGAGGAGGTACTTGATAAAGACAGATTCAAGGATACGCCAGAGTTAGGGCATCAGACCTTGGAGAATAAGTCACATGTTTCAGGATCAGTCAGGAATAGAGTGCAAGCCTCCTGTACTACAAGCCCTGTGTTTAACCCTCTGCAAATCACCTGGCTACAGCCGGCCTGTCTGTAACTCCTATAAACCAACTGTCTTCAAGGGAACTACGTTTCCACCTATGTCCATGCATGATTATTACTGAAAACCAGTAAAGTTCCAGTTTTGGTTGGCTATCACGTGGTTACTCCATTATTCCACATAACATTACACGGCGTGTCACCGTTTAATTGACACTGGCGTCACGAACATTTACGTACTGCCTGTTCCAGTATCTGCCCAGATTGAAGACGACAGTGAATCCCAGGTTAGTGGGTTACTCTGCACTACAAAGCCCAGCATACCCAAAGCTACACTACTGACCCCCTGGGACACTGCAGTACACATTTTGTTCCTAATGGTGTAGACCTCGCTGGTCACATGATAACATTGTTTTCTTCTTTTTCTAAAATACATTTTGCGCTCTGAAAATGTTTGAATACAATAAAGCTTTTCTTTATATAATAATACCTATTTTGCAAAAAATATAATGATTTGCTTCCAGGAGGGAGGGTAGGGAAAGAAATCGCTGGCTTGAGTCTGGCAGGCAGGCAAGAGAAAGCACAGGGTGCAGCAGCCGATCGGCAATCCTCTGAGCTTCCTCCCAGGCTGACTGAGGGAGGAGCGAGCATCGGACGTCACTGGGCTCGGCGCATGCCCAGTGACGACGATGAAGCTCCTGCCCTCAGTCTCCAGCAAATCGCACTGGCGCAGCCCGGTTAGGGATTCTGGAGGAAGGCGTTTTGGGCACTGCAGGGGGGGCGTTACTGGGCACACAAAGGGGAACATAACGCCCCTCTGGGCACCTTCAGGGTTAATTTGCATAATTATAAAAGTCGTTTTTCTGCAAAACTACTGGACGGATTACAATATAGAACAGCACAGCCGATTCAAGGTAATCTGTGGAGCATCACTGGTTTAAAATCCGAATTTGGGTTATGAGAGGTGACAGAATCCCTTTAAAGATGCAGTATGATGGCAGACATTCACAGCAAAATGCAAAAACATACATGTGGCAGAATCTACACATATATGGATAGCCTGCACTCAAATTAGTCAGAAACAAGACACATGCAGCGCACACCAATCACTCATTGGACAGATGTGGGACATAAGACACTTATACATGGGTCACATGCCACTGACGCATATGTCACATGCTGCACATACACCATTGATACATAGATCATATATAGCACACACCAATCACACCTAGGAAACAAGCAGTGCACACACCAAGACATTTATGCCAAACCCTATTAATTGTAGCACATCAGCAATTTGAGATTTTCCTAACTGCTTGTGCAGGAAAATAAAATTTTATTAAAGACAGGAGACAAACATTTTATGCAATACTTCTTTACTGGACTCCAATCAACAGTAAAACGTTTAAATAAAGATATGAAGATTTATTTATTTTTAAGAAACATGCAGTGAGGTACACTGGCAGACAATCACAACACAGCATAGGATATATAAGCTCCTGTAATATGCAAATCATCCTCTTTCTTTGATGTAAACAAACTCCCATGTCATCAATCTTTCCTGAACGAAAAACTGGAACTCATCCAAAGTTCAATGAGCCATGTCGAGGAAAGAGATCGACTGAAGACTCCCAGAAGAATATTAAACTAGAAGAGAACAGAAACCGGGTGCGTTATTGGGTGGGATAATGTTCGTCCATATTCATAATCCATATTTTCCTGCACAAGCAGCTAGGAAAATCTAAAATTTTATTACAAGCAGGAGACTCCATTATACGCATGTTTAAAGAGGACCTTTCATTACAATAAAAAATCTAAACTAAGCATACAGACATGGAAAGTGGCGCCCAGGGATCTCCCTGCACTTACTCTTATCACTGGGCGCCGCTCCGTTCTCCCAGTATAGGCTCCGGTATCTTCAGATTTTCGGCTCAACTGGGAGGAGCCTGCCAGCATCTCCTTCTCTCAGGCTATGAGCTAAGCGCTGCGATTGGCCAGCGCTACAGCCTGGGAGAAGGAGACACTGGCAGGCTCCTCCCAGTTGAGCCGAAAATCTGAAGATACCAGAGCCTATACTGGGAGAACAGAGCCCAGGGATAATAATAAGTGCAGGGAGAACCCTGGGCGCCGCTCCCCATGTCTGTATGCTTAGTTTAGATTCTTTATTGTAATGAAAGGTCCTCTTTAAAGCTAATACAATACATGAGTAATAAACTTGAACTCTATATTATGTGATTAGATTAAGAACATGGAAGTATGAGGTTCGGGTCAAAAGTAGAATGTTTTGAATGTAGATTCTGACAACCAGTCGGCCGGCTTAAGAATGTCAGATAGAGAAGCGCCAGCCTGCCCAACCTTTGTAGATGAGGCATCCCGAACAGAATGAGCCCCGAATATGGAGGTATCGATGGCTGCTAATTGCATAGACTGCCTAATCCAACTGGCTAGATTCAGGGATGAAACCGGAAGGTTAGGTTTACAGAACGATATTAATAATTGGGAATGAGCTGGTTGCCTAAGAGATTCAGTCTTGCGTTCGTAGGCCTTGAGACAATGAACAATACACAAATGTTCTTGTTGAGGAAAGGCGGGGTAGAAAACTGAAGGAAAATTGGTCTTAGTGCACTGGGAAATGGAGAAGGATACGCCTTGTGGGGAAAATTGTCTCTGATATGTCTAAGGCTCTGATATCAGAGACTCTTGAAAGAGGGGAGGCATAGAAGAGTAGCCAACTTAAAAGAAAGGAGCTTTAAAGATAGGAGATCATTATCTCCCCAGGAGACAAAAAGGTTAAGTACCAAAGTAACATCCCAGGATACTTAGGTAAAGGAGGTCTGCGGAATTTCATACCTTTTATTAACTTACAGACAAGGGGGGGTTTACCTATTGACATATTTCAGAGCGGAGCGTGATGAAAGGAAATCACTAAACGATAAACGTTAATCGTCCGATAGACTTTCCCAGCATCAAAAGATGCTGATAGGTAATTCAAGACTTGTACCATAGGTGCATGAACGGGATCCACGTTCCATTGTAAGCACCCATCAGCCCAAAGACTCCAGGCTGGTCTGTAAACAATATGCCAAACCACTGTCTATATAAAACTAATAGACAAAATATGTGTCAAAATATCTGTCAAACTAAAATAGAAATGCTCGCCGGTTAAAGGGCCGGTGTCCACTTTTCTAGTTATCCTCTATCCACAGGATGGGGATAATTAAGTGATCTGTGGGGGTCTGAACGCTGGAGCCCCCACTGATCCCCCTTCTTGACTGAGTAGCAGGTCGAGCATATGCCCTGCCTCTCCATCCATTCTCTTCTATGGGGTCACTGGAGATGGCAGGGTACAGCGCTTGCTATTTTCAGTGGTCCCAAAGAGAATAAATGGAGCAGCAGGGCATATGCCACACCATCAAAAAGGGGGAACAGGACCCGTTCCTGGAATCAGTGGGGGGGGGGGGGTCACAGAATCCGACCCCGTTAATCATATAGTTAAGCCCTATGGTCTGGTGAGGTTAACTTGAAAACCTGGACAACCCATTTAAATCCTCCATCACTCCACCAGTATGTCTTTACATGGCAGCAGTGATGCCTGTAAATACGGAATATCATCACTACCACCATTGATGGTAGTGATGATTCATGTCAATACTGGAGAATGTGACGCACTGTGCAGAATTTTTCAGTCATAAGTAGGGTTGTGAAGTTCGGGTTCGTACCGAACTTTAGGATTTTTGGACCCCGGACCCAACCCCTTACATTTCAGTAAAAGTTCGGGTTCGGGTTCGGTGTTCGGCTATTTCTTAGCGCTTTTGGAAAGGCTGCAGAGCAGCCAATCAACAAGCGTTTAACTGTCTGACCTTAGAAGCCATCACAGCCATGCCTACTAATGGCATGGCTGTGATTGGCCCGTGCAGCATGTGACCCAGCCTCTATATAAGCTGGAGTCACGTGGCACTGCACGTCACTCTGCTGTTACTAGTGTAGGGACAGAATGCTGCTGGTGATTTCCGGGAGAGAATAGGAGAGAATCTTTGTTCAGAACTGGAATCTAACTCTGCGATTTTTATGGGTGCAGGGCACAATCGTTTTACTCTGCCCTGAGCCCAGTGACATAAAAAATGAACTTTTATCCGTCTACTATTTAGGTGGGCGGCGACGGTGGCCATTTTATGCAAGCTCAGTGCACCAGCACTGCATCTGAGCTTTTGTGACATTCAAATCCAAGCTTTAAATACTGCACTAATAATCTGGTTTTAAAAAATCACCCTTTTTTGGCAATATACAACATCCGGTGCATTTGCAGGATTAGTCAGTGTGCAATTTAAGCTAGAAATACAACCATAATTTTTCTGGGTTTTTAAAAACACACTTTTTTGCCAAAATACACAATTTTACAGCCCTTGCAGCATCAGCACATGTGAAATTCAAGCGTTATATACAGCTTTCATATTCTTTTAGTAAAAAAACACACTTTTTGGCAATATACAACATCTAGATTAATCAGTGTGCAATTTAATCTAGAACTACAGCCATGAATTTCTGGGTTCTTAAAAACGCACTCTTTTTGCCAAAATACACAATTTTACAGCACTTGCAGCATCAGCACGTGAGAAATTCAAGGGTTATATACAGCTTTCATATTCTTTTAGTAAAAAAACACACTTTTTGGCAATATACAACATCTGGATTAGTCAGTGTGCAATTTAATCTAGAACAACAGCCATAAATTTCTCGGTTCTTAAAAACACCCTCTTTTTGCCAAAATACACAATTTTACAGCCCTTGCAGCATCAGCACGTGTGAAATTCAAGGGTTATATAGAGATTTCATATTCAGTTATATTTAACATCTGGATTAGTCAGTATGCAATTTAAGCTAGAAATACATAATTTTCGGGGTTTTTAAAAACACACTTTTTTGCCAAAATCCACTATTTTACAGATCTGCACGTGTAAAATTCAAGTTTAACATATACAGCTTTCATATTCTGTTACTAAAAAACTGAACTTTTTTGGCAATATACAACACCTGGGTGTTTGTGTTTGTCTGTGTTTGTCTGTCCTCTCCCTGGTGTTTCCCTCTTAGTGCAGTGGTGAGGACTAGCGATCCCACCGGCCCGTTCACTATCTAGGGCTCATTTCAGGGAAAGCCAGGGTTTAGGCACGTGATCGCCGCACGGGTGAGGAACCCGTCTAGGGACGTCAGGGCAGTCAGGTGCCAGCCGCAAGGTGAGTTAGGGGTCACCACCTTTCCCTCTCCCTTAGGCAGGGCTTTCCCTGTTTTCCTCCCTGTGCGTGACGCCGGTCATTACATTATCTCTGGCCCTTATTTTGTGTAGGTAAAAAAAAAATATATATATATATTTATATTATTTTTTATTTTTTACCTACTTAGAATCCAGTATGGATCAAATTGCTGCTCTGTCCAAACAATTTCATGGCCTGTCTTTGGAGGTGGTAGGATTGAAGGCGTCGGTCCTCCAGCAACAGCAGCAATTACAACTGACCGAAAGCCCAGCGGTTGCTACTGGTAACCAGGTTGTTGCGGAATCCAAGGTCCCTCTCCCTGACAGATTTTCTGGGGGAAGGGACAAGTTTTTGGCATTCCATGAGGCCTGTAAGTTATATTTTAAACTACGCCTTCACTCCTCTGGTAATGAAGATCAGCCCGGTGGGGGTTGTTATTTCCCTGCTGCAGGGGGACCCACAGTCCTGGGCGTTCTCTTTACCTACTGATTCCCAGGCTCTTCGGTCAGTGGATGAGCTTTTCGGGGCCTTGGGTCTCATATATGACGACCCTGACCGAGTAGCACTGGCTGAATCAAGATTACGGAGACTCTTACAAGGAGAACGGCCGGTAGAGGAGTATTGCTCTGAATTCCGTAGGTGGGCTACGGATACCCAATGGAACGACCCGGCTCTCAGGAGTCAGTTCTGCTCTGGGTTATCTGAAAGGGTTAAGGATGCGCTTGCATTATATGAGACCCCCTTTTCCCTTGATGCGGTTATGTCCCTTTCTATCCGTATAGAGAGACGCCTTAGGGACAGGTTGAAAGAACCGGAGAAATTGGTAACTCCTCTCAAGCAGCAGTTAGTCTGTATGGACTTAGACGAGCCTATGCAGCTAGGAGGAACTACTCGTCAGGTCCGTCCTCCTGAGGCTCGCCGTAGGCGTGGGGGTTGTTTTTTTTGTGGGGAGAGGGGTCATTTCATTAATGTCTGTCCTTCTTTCCTCAGAAACAAAAGACCGTCGGAAAAACTACTAACCCCAGGCTGTGTGGAGGATGTCAGCCGGGGGGTATACGTCTCCTCCATACGTACATCGCAATTTGTGTTGCCAGCGGTTATTGTTTTTGGCGATAAGACGGAGACTATTTCTTTCTTTTTAGACAGTGGAGCAGGGGTAAATTTGATAGATGCCCATTTTGCCCGCACTTTGGGTTTGTCTCTCTGTACGTTACAGAGACCCATTCCCATATTCGCTATTGATTCTGCTCCCCTGTCTCAGAGAAACCTCACCCACATTGTTCATAATATACACCTTCGGGTAGGTGACCACCATAACGAGATGCTTTCAGGTTATGTTCTGGAGGGGCTTCCCACTCCGGTGGTGCTGGGTCTTCCCTGGTTGGTAGCGCACAATCCAGTAGTGGATTGGCAGGCCAGGGAGATATTGGAGTGGAGTGAGCAGTGCAGAGAAAATTGCTTAAATAGCAATTGCTTAGTCGCCTCCATAACTATCCTACCTACATTTATTTCGGATTTTGAGGATGTTTTTTCTGAAAAGGGTTGTCAGAAGTTACCACCTCATCGTCCTTATGATTGCCCGGTTAACCTTATTCCCGGCGCAAAATTACCCAAGACCAGGTTATATAATCTTTCGGGTCCAGAGAGACAAGCCATGAAAGATTATATCTCCGAGAGCTTGGCTAAGGGACACATCAGGCCCTCTTCTTCACCCGTGGCTGCAGGGTTTTTCTTCGTTAAAAAGAAAGATGGGGGCCTGCGCCCTTGCTTAGATTTTCTCGAATTAAATCGGATAACCATCCGAGACCCATACCCTCTTCCTCTCATTCCTGACCTGTTTAATCAGATTGCGGGTGCTAGGTGGTTCTCCAAACTTGATCTTAGGGGGGCCTACAATCTGATTCGTATTAAGGAGGGGGATGAGTGGAAGACAGCGTTTAACACCCCTGAGGGGCATTATGAAAATCTAGTTATGCCTTTCGGTCTGACCAATGCTCCTGCCGTCTTTCAACATTTCGTTAATTACATTTTTAGTCATATAATCGGCAGGTTTGTGGTAATATACCTAGATGATATTTTAATTTATTCGTCTGATCTGAGAACACATGAGGAGCATGTCAGAAAAGTACTACAGGTCCTACGGACGAATGAATTATATGCTAAGATTGAGAAATGTGTCTTCGCCGTTCAGGAAATACAATTCCTGGGTTATTTTTTATCTGCTTCAGGTTTCCGTATGGATCCTAGGAAGGTCCAGGCAATTTTAGAGTGGGATCTTCCTGAGAACCTCAAAGCACTACAACGGTTCTTGGGCTTCGCGAATTTCTATAAGAAATTCATTAAAAATTATTCACTTATTGTAAAACCGCTTACTGACATGACTAGGAAGGGGACTGATTTTTCTAAATGGTCTGACGCCGCTAAAGTTGCTTTTTCCTCTCTAAAAGAGAGGTTTACCTCAGCACCTGTACTAGTCCAACCTGATGTCTCTCAGCCTTTTATTGTTGAAGTCGATGCATCAGAGGTGGGAGTGGGGGCGGTGCTGTCTCAGGGTCCGTCTCCTGGCAAATGGCGTCCTTGTGCTTTCTTTTCGAAAAAACTATCTGCAGCAGAAAAGAACTACGATATTGGCAATAGGGAACTATTAGCTATTAAACTTGCATTTGAGGAGTGGCGCCACTTCTTAGAGGGGGCAGTCCACCCCGTCACTGTGCTTACAAACCACAAAAATCTCCTGTACCTCGAATCAGCTAAGCGTCTCACCCCTAGACAGGCTAGATGGTCGCTATTTTTTACCAGGTTTAACTTTGTTATTACCTATCGTCCTGGGGCAAAGAACACCAAGGCTGATGCACTATCTCGTTGTTTCCCTGGAGGATGTAATGTGAGTGATCCGGTGCCCATTCTACAAAGAGGAGTGGTTGTCTCTGCGGTACACTCTGTTTTGGAGGGGAAGGTGTTAGAGCCCCAGGGGGACGCCCCGGTCTCTTGCCCCTCAGAGAAATTGTTTGTACCGTTGAACCTACGTTTCGAATTATTAAAGGAACATCATAATTCGGCACTTGCTGGGCACCCGGGTGGTAAAGCAACCTTGGAGCTATTGTCTCGTCGTTTTTGGTGGCCAAGGTTGCGTCAGGATGTATTGGATTTTGTGTCTTCTTGTTCTACCTGTGCGCGCGCAAAAGTTTCACATACACGTCCTGCAGGGTCTCTATTACCACTCGTCATTCCCAATAGACCGTGGACACATCTGTCAATGGATTTTATCACTGACTTACCTTTGTCTGCGGGTAAAACAGTGATTTTGGTAGTAGTGGACAGGTTTAGCAAAATGGTACACTTCATTGCGTTACCCGCACTACCTAATGCTAAGACTCTTGCTCAGGTATTCGTCAGTGAAATCGTGAAGCTTCACGGGGTCCCCTCCGATGTTGTTTCGGATCGGGGTACCCAGTTTATTTCTAAATTTTGGAAAGCTTTTTGTTCCCGTTTGGGGGTACACTTGTCCTTTTCCTCAGCTTTCCATCCTCAGTCGAATGGACAGACTGAGCGAACCAACCAAAACCTTGAGACATATCTAAGATGTGGTCATCATATTTACCGTTAGCTGAGTTTGCCATAAATAATCGTCGTCAGGAATCCACTGGCAAGTCACCATTTCTTGGTGCATATGGTTTTCATCCCCAATTCTATACTTTCAAAGAGGGGGGGTCTTCTGGGGTTCCCGAAGAGGAACGTTTTTCGTCATCTCTTTCATCGGTATGGCAGAAGGTGCAAGCTAACTTGAAAAATATGTGAGGTAAATACAAATGCATGGCTGATAAGAGATGGTCGCCAGGTCCGGACCTAGGAGTGAATGACTATGTGTGGTTGTCTACTAGGAATATTAAATTGAAGGTTCCCTCTTGGAAACTGGGTCCTAGGTTTATTGGCCCTTACAAAATTGTAGCCATCATCAACCCCGTGGCTTTTCGCCTGGAGTTACCTCAGACTTTTAAAATTCATAATGTTTTTCATAAGTCGTTACTCAAAAAATATGTTCCACCTCTAGAACCATCACCGCTGCCACCCCCTCCTGTTGTCGTGGATGGTAGTCTAGAATTTCAGATATCCAAAATTGTTAATTCTCGTCGGGTCCGCCGCTCTCTTCAATATCTGGTGCATTGGAGAGGTTACGGTCCCGAGGAAAGAATGTGGGTTCCTGCGTCTGAGGTAAACGCCGACAGGTTAGTTCGGGTTTTTCATGCCTCTCATCCTGAGAGACCTGGTCCTGAGTGTCCGGAGGCCCCTCGTAGAGAGGGGGGTACTGTCACGAGGGTATCGAGAACCACGCCTGACTCCGTTATACCCGGGGTCAGGAAGTCGCAGCGGTTGGCTGCACGCTCTATTTAAGATAGGGCTGTTTTCCTTATGGTAGCTTTCTGGGTTTGCTTTGCAAACCCTTTTGGCTCACTCAGGGATCCGTAGCTCCTTCTCCTCAGCTGTTCCTTGTCCAGCACTCCCAAACCTCCTTATATTCCTCTCTCACACTTCTCTGGTTGCCAGAGATAGAGCTTCCTGCCTGGACATCTATCCTGACCCACTGGAGCTGTGTTGCTGCGTTCTCTGACTGTTGATTCAGAACGCTACCCTCCGGATCCCTGTTGGACCTTTGTGGACAGTTGTTGTCGTCCACCTGGTTGTTTGTGTTTGTCTGTGTTTGTCTGTCCTCTCCCTGGTGTTTCCCTCTTAGTGCAGTGGTGAGGACTAGCGATCCCACCGGCCCGTTCACTATCTAGGGCTCATTTCAGGGAAATCCAGGGTTTAGGCACGTGATCGCCGCACGGGTGAGGAACCCGTCTAGGGACGTCAGGGCAGTCAGGTGCCAGCCGCAAGGTGAGTTAGGGGTCACCACCTTTCCCTCTCCCTTAGGCAGGGCTTTCCCTGTTTTCCTCCCTGTGTGTGACGCCGGTCATTACAGTGAGATACAACCTTTACATACTGTGGTTCTATTTAGTTATTTGAAATACAGCCATTTTGGACAAACAAATTTAATTGAGATCTAGTCTGGATCAGGGTGTGTGAGATACACCCTTTACATAATGTGGTTCTATTCAGTTATTTGAAATACAGCCATTTTGGGCACAAATCTTTAATTGCGGCCTAGTCTGGATCAGGGTGTGTGAGATACACCCTTTAAATACTGTGGTTCTATTATGCTATTAATAAAACACCCATTTAGGGCAAGATCCTAAATTTGAGAAATATGAGGAGAGCGTCAAATAAGGGACGTGGCCCAGGCCGTGGTGCTGCTGGTGGAGCTCCTGTTGCAGGGAGAGGACATGGTCAATCTGTGCCAGTTAAACGCACAAGTGAAACACCTTCCTCAGGTGCGAGTAGGCAACAGAACCTGCAGCTGTATTTGGTCGGGCCTAATGCAGCTCTACGAATGGTGAGGCGTGAACAAGTACAGGCGATAGTAGATTGGGTTGCTGACAGTGCCTCCAGTTCCTTCGCATTGTCTCCCACCCAGTCTCCTGCTGAAAGATCAGCGTTTGCACCTGCAGCCGTTGCCCATCAGTCTTTCACCTCACCCCCTTGCAAATTAGCTAAGCAGCCTGAGCCCCAAGTCATGCAGCAGTCTCTTCTGCTTTTTGATCATTCTGTTAGCAGGGTTTCCCAGGGCCATCCACCTATACCTGCCCCAGAAGTGGAAGACATGGAGTGCACCGATGCCCAACCACTTATGTTTCAAGATGAGTACATGGGAGGACCATCGCAGCATGTCTCGGATGATGACGAAACACAGGTACCAACTGCTGGGGCTTTCAAAAGTGGGCAGACTGACAAGGAGGGCAGGGGTAAAGACTGGATGGTAGATGATGTGGAGGACGATGAGGTCCTCGACCCCACATGGAATCAAGGTCATGCGAGTGATCTATGTAGTTTGGAGGAAGAGGTGGTGGTCACACAGAGCCACCAGCACAGCAGAATAGGGAGCAGGGTGCAAAAGCAGAGTGGCCGTCCTCTAGACAGTACGCCTGCTACTGCTCACTGCAGCAAGGGACTGAGCACACCAAAGCCAGCTCCAAGGAGTTCCCTGGCGTGCCACTTCTTCAGACAATGTGCTGACGACAAGACACGAGTAGTTTTCACGCTGTGTAATCAGAACCTGAAGCTAGGCATAAACGTTCTCAACCTGAGAACAACCTGCATGACCAGGCAAGTGCTAAGCACGAGCTGCAGTGGAGTAGACACCTCAAAAACCAAGAAAGGTCACCTTGCACATGCTGGCCAGACTGTGCGAGCAGCAGCAGGCGATAGTGGAGTTTCAGCTGCAGCATTCACAGGTGAGTCGCTCTGTGGAACAGCACCACTTCACCACCAATGATTGGGCCTCCATGCGAGACCTGTGTTCCTTGTTGCGCTGTTTCGAGTACTCCACCAACATGGCTAGTGCCAATAACGCCGTTCTCAGCGTTACTACGTTACTATCCCACTTCTATGCCTCCTTTGAAAAAACGCTGCTGGCGATGCTGCCGGCCAGTCATTCACAAGTGGCTCCGAGGGTGGGTTCCTGCACCCACAAACGCCAGGTACACTATTGTCCAGCCAGGGCACACTTCTGGAGGATGATGAGGTGGAGGATGAGGAGGAGGATAAACCATGTTCACAGCAGGGTGGCACCCAGACCAGCTCATGGCCATCACTGGTGCGTGGCTGGGGGGATACAGAGGACACAGACGATACACCTCCCACAGAGGACAGCTTTCGTTGCCTCTAGGCAGCCTGGCACACATGAGCGATTACATGCTGCAGTGTCTCCGCACATTCTAACTTGTGCTGATTACTGGCTGGCCACGCTGCTGGATTCCCATTACAAGGACAATGTACTGTCCTTAATTCCACCACTGGAGAGTGATTGTAAGATGCACGAGTACAAGCGCATGCTGGTAGACGCACTGCTGGTGGCATTCCCAACTGACAGCAGTGGCACAGTGGAAGCACAAGGCGAAGGCAGAGAAAGAGATTGCCAGCGCAGCTGGGGCACCGCCAGCACCTCAGAAGGCAGGGTTAGCATGGCCGAAATGTGGAAAAGCTTTGTCAGGACGCCACAACAACCAGCACCACCAGCTGATATGGAACGTCTTAGGCTACTTTCACACTTGCGCTTGATCGGATCCGTTCTGAACGGATCCGATCATATTAATGCAGATGGAGGCTCCGTTCAGTACGGATCCGTCTGCATTAATAACTTAGAAAAATTTCTTAGTTCGCAAGTAGCCTGAGCGGATCCGTTCAGACTTTCAATGTAAAGTCAATGGGGGACGGATCCGCTTAAAGATTGAGCCATATGGGCTCATCTTCAAGCGGATCCGTTCCCATTGACTTACATTGTAAGTCTGAACGGATCCGCACGCCTCCGCACGGCCAGGCGGACAGCTGAACGCTGCAAGCAGCGTTCAGCTGTCCGCATGTCCGTGCGGAGGGGAGTGGAGCGGAGGCTGAACTCCGCCAGACTGATGCAGTCTGAGCGGATCCGCTCCATTCAGACTGCATCAGGGCTGGACGGAGGCGTTCGGGTCCGCTCGTGAGCTCCTTCAAACGGAGCTCACGAACGGACCCATGAACGCTAGTGTGAAAGTAGCCTTAGCAGGAGGCAGCATTTCACCAACAGGGTGGAGCAGCATTGTGTGCACACACCTACACGTACTGATTGACGGGTCTGCCCCCTTCAACTTCTGGGTACTTTTGTATTTTGGATATTTCACACTCTTTTGGAGTGTACCCTAATAAAAAAAAAATTATAATAAATTAAAACCAAAAACCAATGTTGGCTACCTTGTCCTCCTCCACCACCGCTTCCACCTACACCGCTACGTCCACCACCTCCTCAAACTTAGGCTACTTTCACACTTGCGCTTGATCGGATCCGTTCTGAACGGATCCGATCATATTAATGCAGATGGAGGCTCCGTTCAGTACGGATCCGTCTGCATTAATAACTTAGAAAAATTTCTTAGTTCGCAAGTAGCCTGAGCGGATCCGTTCAGACTTTCAATGTAAAGTCAATGGGGGACGGATCCGCTTAAAGATTGAGCCATATGGGCTCATCTTCAAGCGGATCCGTTCCCATTGACTTACATTGTAAGTCTGAACGGATCCGCACGCCTCCGCACGGCCAGGCGGACAGCTGAACGCTGCAAGCAGCGTTCAGCTGTCCGCATGTCCGTGCGGAGGGGAGTGGAGCGGAGGCTGAACTCCGCCAGACTGATGCAGTCTGAGCGGATCCGCTCCATTCAGACTGCATCAGGGCTGGACGGAGGCGTTCGGGTCCGCTCGTGAGCTCCTTCAAACGGAGCTCACGAACGGACCCATGAACGCTAGTGTGAAAGTAGCCTTAGCAGGAGGCAGCATTTCACCAACAGGGTGGAGCAGCATTGTGTGCACACACCTACACGTACTGATTGACGGGTCTGCCCCCTTCAACTTCTGGGTACTTTTGTATTTTGGATATTTCACACTCTTTTGGAGTGTACCCTAATAAAAAAAAAATTATAATAAATTAAAACCAAAAACCAATGTTGGCTACCTTGTCCTCCTCCACCACCGCTTCCACCTACACCGCTACGTCCACCACCTCCTCAAACTCCTACTCCATATGGAACTCCATAAAAATCTATTTTTTTTATTTATTTGTACGTATTTTATTTTATGTCATTTCACTACCTTGTCTGTTACATTTTCTGTGTGATAATCACCAATTTTTGGGTGTGATGTACCACTGCTATACCTACTAGACAGGTAAAAAAATAAAAATAAATTGTCAATTACATTTTCGGTTGAAATTCAACAATTTTTGGGTGTGATGTACCACTGCTATACCTAGTAGACAGGTTAAACAAAAATAAAAATTTGTCTGTTACATTTTCGGGTGAAATTCACCAATTTTAGGGTGTGATGTACCATTGCTATACCTAGTAGACAGGTTAAGAAATAATAGTTGTCTGTTACATTTTCGGGTGAAGTTCACCAATTTCTGGGTGTGACGTACCACTGCTATACCTAATAGACAGGTTAAACAAAAATAAAAATTTGTCTGTTACATTTTCAGGTGAAATTCACCTATTTTTGGGTGTGATGTACCACTGTGATGTAGACAGGTAAAAAAAAAAAAAATGAATTTGCCTGCTACATTTTCAGGTGAAATTCACAATTTTTTTCCCTCCTCCACCTAGTTGACAGCTTAATAAATTTCAATAATTTTTCTTTTACATTTTCGGTTGACAATAAACAATTTTTTTCTGTCATAGACCACTGCTCTACCAAGTAGACAGGTTAATACATTTCTGTAATTTTTCTGTTACATTCTTGGGTTGACAATTTGCAATTTGGGACGAGAATAAACCCTTGCTCTGCATAGGTGACAGGGAATAACATTTCTGAAATTCTTCTTTAATTGATGCGCGCCACCTCCTTTCATTCAATGCTTAAACTGTACCACATTTGCGCTTCAATAATTTGTCCCACATTTGTGCTTCAATATTTGTTACCACATTTGCACTTTAATAATTTGTCCCATGTTTGCGCTAAAATAATTTGTTAAAATTTTGCGTTGTAACAGCATTTCCCACATTTTCGCTCGATCCCCAAAAAATGTAATCCATTTATCTCCCTTGGATGTGGTCTCTCTTTCTCACGCTCCCTCTCCAGCGTGGAACCCTGATTCGCCGATAACCGTGATCAACATGGTAGGCTCAGAAAAGAACATCGAAAGTTGATAGAGAAGATATCCAAATGGATGGTGGACGTCATGGGGGCACCTCTGCATAGGTAACAGGAACATAAATTTTAAAAAATCGTCTGTCACATTGTCAGGTGACATGTTTCTAAAATTGCCGGATAGAAACCCCTGCTCTGCATAGGTGACAGGGAATAAAATACAAGAAATTCTTCTTTAATTGATGTGTGCCACCTCTTTTAATTCAATGATTAAACTTTAAAAAGTTGTCCCACATGTGCTTCAATAACTTTTCCCACATTTGCGTTTCAGTAATTTGTCCCACATTTGTGTTTCAGTAATTTGTCCCACATTTGTGCCTCAATAACTTTTCCCACATTTGCGCTTCAGTAATTTGTCCCACATTTGCGCCTCAATAACTTTCCCCATATTTCCGCTCAATCCCCCAAAAATTTAATAAATTTATCTCTCTTGGATGTGGTCTCTCTTTATCATGCTCCGTCTCCGGCGTGGAACCCTGATTTGCCGATAACCGTGATCAACATGGTAGGCTCAGAAAAGAACATCGAAAGTTTATAGAGAAAATATCCAAATGGATGGTGTATGTCACTAGGGCACCTCTGTTACATTGTCAGGTGACATTTTTTAAAATTTGCCAGATAGAAACCCCTGTTCTGCATAGTTGACAGGGAATAATATGTAAGAAATTCTTCATTAATTGATGCGCGACACATCCTTTCATTCAATGCTTAAACTTTAAAAAGTTGTCCCACATTTCCGCTTTAATACTTTGTCCCATATTTTCGCTCTATCATTTTTTATTTGAAACAATTAATCCTCCCTTTGATGTGGTCTCTCTTTCTCACGCTCCCTCTCCGGCATAGAACCCTGATTTGCCGATAACCGTGATCAACATGGTAGGCTCAGAAAAGAACATCCAAAGTTGATAGAGAAGATATCCAAATGAATGGTGGACGTCATAGGGACGTGCGATAAGGCAGACGTTAGCTAGAGTCAAAAATCGGCAGTAGGGCCTCTCCTGGCTAATGTTTACAAATCAAAAATACCACAGTGACATTCCCTATAATTGGGCACATGGCCTGAGCTTGCCTTTTACCCCTTGGAGGTGCTGGCCTGCCCTGCAGCCAGTGTATTGTCTATACGTGTGTTTAGCACAACTGGAGGGGGTTATCACAGGTTACATTTCCCAATCTTTTGGGGTGTACCCTAATTAAAAAATATAAAAATAAATTTAAAACCAAAAAGCAGTGTAGGCTACCTCCTCCACCGCTGGTTCCACATACGCCACCACATCCACCGCCTCCTCAACCTCCTACTCCATATGGACCTTGTCCACCTAGATCAAGATTATAATTTTTTTTAAACGTATTTTATATTTAAAGTCATTTTCCTATCCACATTTTTTTGAAGAGCACTTGCCATGCTCTTAACTACATTTTGATTCTATTTGCAACCCTCTAGCCTTTTCCATGACATTTTTACAGCCATTGTAGTGCTCAAAAGTTCGGGTCCCCATTGACTGCAATAGGGTTCGGGGTCAAGTTCGGGTTCCGACCTCAAACTTTTCCATCAAACCCAAACATCCAGGTGTCCGCTCAACTCTAGTCATAAGTCCAACCCCCTTTGCAGGTCATAACCTTTCGCAAAGCCCAAGCAAAGGTGCTATAGGAGAAATGTGAGCAAAGGGCACAAACGGGGGGTCATAACTGAAACAGAAGCATTAGGGTCACCTGAGGCAGGATAATATTGGGGATCGTGGAGCTGGGGTAACTGGAGAAGAGGCAATATTAGCCGTGTATTAAGAGTAGGGGGTCTGGAGCTGGGCATTTATGGGGGTGCACCTAAAGCAGAGGCATTAGGGTAGCCAGAGGCAGGGTAATAGTGGTGATCCTGGAGCAGAGGTATTAGGGGGGTAACTGGAGTAATAGGATTTGAATTCGTTGGCCATATGAATGGGATCATAAAGCTTGGAATCAGTGCGTGCATTATATAAGAACAGTATTTTAGATTTATTTGTCTGGGAATTTAATCTATGGGCCAATAATTTCACTACTTTGTTACCCTGAGAATAATACAGAGTTTGTGTGTGTTTCAATTTTTTCTCATGTCTAAAAAGAAGGCAGTCCCTAAGTTGAACTCTTAGAGATTGCGTAATTGCCCTGGGGTGGCAACAGAGACAGATGCTTTGTTAATAGACTCTATGGCTTGGATTTTGGAGGGAATATCCAAAAGTTTCTTCTCCCTATCACATTTGGCTAAATAGCCCAGCTCAATAAAAATGCCTCGTGGGTAGTGATGAGTGGATCGGTGGATGTTCGGGTTCGACAGGTTCAACTGAACTTTGTTTCAAAGTTCGATTCGAGTTCCGAACTTGACCCGGAACACCAAACCCCATTGAAGTCAATGGGGACCCGAACTTTGTGGCTAAAAAATGGCTGTAAATACCGTATATGCCGGCGTATAAGACGACTCGTCGTATAAGACGACCCCCAACTTTTACACTGAAAATATAGAGTTTGGGATATACTCGCCGTATAAGACTACCCCTTTTTCAACACACAGCAGTACATTACTGCATCCCACCACCATCCCTGGGTACCTCTGCCACCCCTGAATCCCACCACCATCCCTGGGTACCACTGCCATCCCTGCATCCCACCACCATCCCTGCATCCCACCACCATCCCTAGATAACACTGCCATCCCTGCATCCCACCACCATCCCTAGGTACCACCGCCATCCCATGGTATCACTACCATCCCTGCATCCCACCACCTTCCTTGTCCTCCCTCCCTGCCTCCCAGACCCTAAACATGTGCCACCTATACCCTGAACATGTTTTTGTTATGTTATTCTTCATATTCACATTCACATATGCACATCTGCGCCGCACTTAGATACGCCGCACGGAGATCTCGCACATGCGCAGGAGCGAGATGCGAGCGGCCGTGAGGATCCCGTGTATCCACTCTCGCCACATGAAATCTCGCACATGCGTAGGAGCGAGATGCGAGCGCCAGGGAGGATGGCGGTACAAGGAGCATACAAGGTACAGAGCGGGGGGAGGCATACAAGGTACAGGGGGGGCATATGCCGTGGGTTACATCGCAGCTCTCAGCTGCTGGGGATACAAGGCAATAGCCCGGGCTCTCTCTGTTGATAATTCGGGCGTCCCGGCACTGCAGCGCCCGCCATACCCGGCGTATAAGACGACCCCCCACTCTAGAAAATATTTTCTAGGGCTCAAAAGTAGTCTTATACGCCAGTATATACAGTAAGTTATATAAAGGACTAGAGCGCTGCAAAAGGATTTTCAGAATGTGGGTAAGAGCAGTACAATTGCCCTGCAAACAAATGTGGATAGGGAAATGACTTAAAATACATAAAAATAAAACATAATAATCTTGAACCAGGAGTCGGAGGTCCAAGTGGAGTAGAAAGTTGAGGAGGCTATAGACGTAGCGGTGTAGGTGGAAGAGGCAGAGGAAGCAAAGGAGGAAGCCAACACTGTTTTTATATATTTTTTTCTTTAATAGTTTTTATTTATTTTTCTGTTAATTCTGTGTGTGATCTATAGCCATTTTTTGGGGTGCGGCCGGTATACTTCTCTACTCTGTCAATATAACAAATAATAATCTTGAGCTAGGAGGTGGAGGTCTGATTGGAGGAGGAGTCAGAAGAGACGGAGGAGGCGGATGTGCCAGTGCAGGCTGAAGAGTTGGAGGAGGTAGCCAACATTTTTTTTTTGTTTGTTTTGAATTTTTATTTAAAATTTGTTAAATTTTTTGTTTTTGTTTTGTGGAGGCCCCAAAACATTGGGAAATAGCAAAGAGAATGCACAAAGTGCATTAGAGTATAACAATGGTTGGGTTCGGTCGGTATACCCCTGTACTCTGCCCAAGGTATGGACAAGTCCTGTGGGATCCATGCCTGGTTCATTTTAATGAACGTGATCTTGTCCACGTTGGCTGTGGACAGGTGTGAATGTGCCTGTCTGTGATAACCCCACCTGCCGTGCTAAACACACGTTCGAACAATACACATGCCGCAGGGCAGGCCATCACCTCCAAGGCATAAAGGGCAAGCTCAGGCCATGTGCCCAATTTGGAGACCAAGAAGTTAAATGAGGCAGACCCATCAGTCAGTACGTGCAGACTTGTGCAGGTGTACTGTTCCACCATGTTGCTGAAATGCTGCCTCCTGCTAAGACGGTCTGTATCAAATGGTGGTGCTGGATGTTGTGGCACGCTGACAAAGCTTTTCCACATTTCGGCCATGCTAACCCTCCATTCTTAAGTGCTGGAAGTGCCCCAGCGGCTTTAGCAACGTCCTCCTCATGCTTCCACTGAGCCCCCGCTGTCAGGTAGGAATGGAATCAGTAGAGCATCTAACAGCAAGCGCTTGTACTCGCACATCTTTCAATTGCGCTCCAGTGACAGAAGTAAGGGTGGCATGTTGTCCTTATAGCGTGGATCCAGCAGGGTGGCAACCCAGTAGTCAGCACTGGTAAGAATGAGTGCAACTCAGAGGTCATTGCGCAAGCACTGCAGTATGTAGTTGCTCATGTATGCCATGCGGCCCAGAGGCAACGAAAAGCTGTCCTCGTGGGAGCTGATTTGAGTGCCAAGATGCTGGGAATGCAGATCCTTCTCGTCCTCATAATCATCATCCTCCAAAACTGTGCCCTGGCTGAACAGTTGTGTACATGGCCGCTGTTGATGCAGGAACCCACCCTCCAAGCCACCTATGGACGACTGGCTGTGGGAATTATCCCTGTTTCTCCTCCTCTTCTTACTGTGCCACAGCTTTATCCATCATCGCCTGAAGCATTTTTTCTAGGAGACATAGAAGGGGAATTGTAATGCTGAAGACGGCGTCATCTGTGCTGGCCATGTTGGTGGAGTGCTCGAATCAGCTCAAAACGGCACACACATCCCACATAGAGGCCCATTCCTTGGTGGTGAAATGGTGCTGTTCCAAAGAGCGACTCACCCATGCTTCCTGCAGCTGAAACTCCAGTATGTGCAAGGTTCCACCTTGTGGGTACATCACATATGAGGCGATGAGTGGAAAGGCAGAAGTTACGCTGCAGCGCAGACATGCGAGCAGAAGCAGGGTGAAAATGCCCAAACTGCACACAGAGGGCCCTAACTGTCACAAATGGTAGGGATAAGTGCAGCCCTAAACTCCACCCACACCACTATCCCTACCTACTTGCACAGTCCATCCTAACTGACGGTGTACAACTGGGCGGCGGTCCCTAGCTTAAGTATGTGCAGGGGCTTATAGGGAGGAACAAAAGTGGAGAAAACAACAAAGCTAGGACAGAACACACAGAAGCGAACACTAAGCAGAACACAATACCAAGATCAGAACCAGGAGATCACGTCAGTACCAGGGGAAACACCAAAATCAACGTCAAATAGAAGCCGAGGTCAGGAGTCAGGAGGTCACGCAGTACAAAGGGGTAACACAGGATCAAAAGTCAAATTCAAGCCGAGGTCGAGTTCACAAAGTCACACATGCAGGCAAACATTAGTGAGGTTGAAAGACCAATCATAGGCAACCTGTGACCCGAAGGCTGCATGTTTAAATAATAAGAACAAGTGAGTCACATGATCCAAGTCCAGCCCAAACCATTTGAGCGCTGATTACTCCCGATCATCGCTCAGCTCACACATTAGCTAGGAGGACAGCGGCCGCGCTGAGGAGGCGTGCAAGGCCGGGTCCTTACCGCCCCCTGGTCTCAATGGAGATGAGGACGCCAGCCACGTGCTTGCTCCTGCACAGAGGCGGGATGCCGGCGGCGCAGGAAGGAGGAAGCGTGTCGCCAGCACCCCATTACACTAACTTTCTGCAGCAACTCTGACATATCGGATAATTTTTTTAGGAACCTCTACACCACCAAATTCAGCACATGCGCCAAACAAGTGATGTGCATACAACCGACTAGGCCCAGAGCTGCTACGAGATTTTGCCCATTGTCGCACATCACCAGGCTGGGCTTAAGGCTCAGGGGCACTAACCACTAATCAATCTGTTGTCCCATGCCTCCTGCATAGTGTGTTTTTCCCCCCAAACATATGAGTTTCAGAACAGCCTGCTGTTGTTTCCCCCTGGCTGTTCTGAAGTTGGTGTTGCAGGTGTTGCTGCCTGACCCCCTACCCTTCCTCCAAACTGCACACATCACTCTGATGACCTGCCTGCCATGTGAGTTCTAAGACCTCATCATCCTTCACATCATCTTCCACCCACTCCTCACCCCTGTCCTCCTTGCCAGTCTGCACAGTGAAGAAAGCCGCAGCAGTTGACACCTGTGTTTCGTCATCATCAGAAACACGCTTCCGCGGTCCTCCCACATCCTCATCCTCAAACATAAGCAGTTGGGCTCTTCAATTTCTGGGCAGGATAGAAATCATTGGGCCCCATGGCAAGAATCTGAATTGGGCCCCGTAACTCCACCCACTACCCACTCCTGGCCTATCCCACCTCATGCCCTGGCCCCTCCCCTGCAACACCATTTGGAATTTTTTGCCTGCTTCCCACTACATTGAATGCCATATTAAAGTAAAACTTTTCCTGCAAAAAATAAGTCCTCATGCAGCTATGTGAATGGATGAATAAAAAAGTTATGGCTCAAGGAAGATAGGGAAGAAAAATGAAAAAATGAAAAAATGAAAAAACCTCTGGTATCCTAAGGGTTAAAGGGGTTATGTAACCCCTATTATGCCTCCACAAATTCCCAGGCACCGCATACATATAATACTTATGCCTGGTGGGGTGGTGCAGCCAATAGTAGGTAGTGTCGGAAATGAGCCTCCCTAGCGTCACCCACAATGCTAGGGAGGCTCGTTCCCATTGTGGCCTGCTATTGACTGCCCCCCACGTCACTGGATGTTTTCCTCCGCGTGACGGTTTGGATGCAGTGGCAGCCGTGCGGGCAAAAAGAGCGATGCGGTGTGCCAGAGAGTGAGGTAAGTAAGGTGCCCGGGCATTTTGGGGGGCAGATAACCCCTTTAACTCCTTGCTGCTGATGCCACCAATCATATTCCCCCCCTCCCCTGCAAGGTGACTGATGTGCTGGGGGGAACTGTAGGCTCATAGAGGATTTATGAACAGTGTGCTTAACCCCCCCCCCCCCCTCTGGTGGGGGAAGGAAGGGAAGGGGGGTAAAGGGGGGATCAGACACGGATACAAAATACAGTCGTGGGCATGAGGCTGTAATATTCAGTCACACTATGTGGTAGTAATTTGCCTGTTCTCAAATGTGGAAAAATTGGCTCTAGGTCTCACTTATCTGAGAAAATTGTTGGTAGAGCGGGAAGGGGGGTTGGCGGGTGAAAGGAATGGCCAAAATCTAACACAGCATACACTTTCATATTAATTTACATTTAATTCCTTTTTCTGAAAAGTGTACAAAAAAAACTATAAGCAAAAAGAACACTTTCCTATACTCATACACTTCATAAAACATGGCGTATAAGGGGCATAAAAGGGTATTCCAGTGATAAATTATAACCTATTCATAGGACAGGCGATAACTGCTGGGAATGGTGTGGTCACCAGAACTGCAAGCACAACGAATGTTCAGCAGTGTATCGGATACAGAGATACAGACGTGGACAAAATTGTTGGTACCCTTTGGTCAATGAAAGAAAAAGTCACAATGGTCACAGAAATAACTTTAATCTGACAAAAGTAATAATAAATTAAAATTCTATAAATGTTAACCAATGAAAGTCAGACATTGTTTTTCAACCATGCTTCAACAGAATTATGTAAAAAAATAAACTCATGAAACAGGCATGGACAAAAATGATGGTACCCCTAACTTAATATTTTGTTGCGCAACCTTTTGAGGCAATCACTGCAATCAAACGCTTCCTGTAACTGTCAATGAGACATCTGCACCTCTCAGCAGGTATTTTGGCCCACTCCTCATGAGCAAACTGCTCCAGTTGTGTCCGGTTTGAAGGGTGCCTTTTCCAGACTGCATGTTTCAGCTCCTTCCAAAGATGCTCAATAGGATTGAGGTCAGGGCTCATAGAAGGCCACTTTAGAATAGTCCAATTTTTTCCTCTTAGCCATTCTTGGGTGTTTTTAGCGGTGTGTTTTGGGTCATTGTCCTGTTGCAAGACCCATGACCTGCGACTGAGACCAAGCTTTCTGACACTGGCTAGTACATTTCTCTCTAGAATTCCTTGATAGTCTTGAGATTTCATTGTACCCTGCACAGATTCAAGACACCCTGTGCCAGACGCAGCAAAGCAGCCCCAGAACATAACAGAGCCTCCTCCATGTTTCACAGTAGGGACAGTGTTCTTTTCTTGATATGCTTCATTTTTTCGTCTGTGAACATACAGCTGATGTGCCTTGGCAAAAACTTCGATTTTTGTCTCATCTGTCCACAGGACATTCTCCCAGAAGCTTTGTGGCTTGTCAACATGTAGTTTGGCATATTCCAGTCTTGCTTTTTTATGATTCGTTTTCAACAATGGTGTCCTCCTTGGTCGTCTCCCATGTAGTCCACTTTGGCTCAAACAACGACGGATGGTGCGATCTGACACTGATGTTCCTTGAGCATGAAGTTCACCTTGAATCTCTTTAGAAGTCTTTCTAGGCTCTTTTGTTACCATTCGGATTATCCGTCTCTTAGATTTGTCATCAATTTTCCTCCTGCGGCCACGTCCAGGGAGGTTGGCTACAGTCCCATGGATCTTAAACTTATGAATAATATGTGCAACTGTACTCACAGGAACATCTAGTTGCTTGGAGATGGTCTTATAGCCTTTACCTTTAACATGCTTGTCTATAATTTTCTTTCTGATCTCTTGAGACAGCTCTTTCCTTTGCTTCCTCTGGTCCATGTCGAGTGTGGTACACACCATATCACCAAACAACACAGTGATTACCTGGAGCCATATATATAGGCCCAATGGCTGATTACAAGGTTGTAGACACCTGTGATGCTAATTAGTGGACACACCTTGAATTAACATGTCCCTTTGGTCACATTATGTTCTGTGTTTTCTAGGGGTACCATCATTTTTGTCCATGCCTGTTTCATGAGTTTATTTTTTTACATAATTCTGTTGAAGCATGGTTGAAAAACAATGTCTGACTTTCATTGGTTAACATTTATAGAATTTTAATTTATTATTACTTTTGTCAGATTAAAGTTATTTCTGTGACCATTGTGACTTTTTCTTTCATTGACCAAAGGGTACCAACAATTTTGTCCACGTCTGTATGTTTACACTGACCTCTATGGAGATAAATAGAGGCAACAGTGTAGCCACTCTAAATCACTGAAAGGTGTATTGCCACAAAAGTGTCAAAGTAGGGTAGTGGTAACCTTTTACTAGCCCTAGTACAACAATAATATAGTGGTGACACCCTGAATGAATTAAAGGGGTTGTCCGGGTTCAGAGCTGAACCCGGACATACCCTTATTTTCACCCCGGCAGCCCTCCTGAGCCTAGCATCGGAGCATCTCATGCTCCGATGCGCTCCCGTGCCCTGCGCTAGATCGCGCAGGGCACAGGCTCTTGTGTTTACAATAACACACTGCCGGGCGGTAACTTCCGCCCAGCAGTGTGTTCGGTGACGTCACCGGCTCTGAGGGGCGGGCTTTAGCTCTGCCCTAGCCGTTTTACTGGCTAGGGCAGAGCCAAATCCCGCCCATCAGTGCCGGTGACGTCACCGGGGTTCCTGTCAGCCCCATAGAGAGCCCCGGTACGTCACCGGAACTCAGAAAAATGCCTTTGCCCTGCGCGATTTAGCGCAGGGCAAAGGAGAGCATCGGAGCATGAACTGCTCCGATGCTCATGTCAGGGGGGCTGCCGGGGGGGAAATGGAGGGCTGTCCAGGTTCAGCTCTGAACCTGGACAACCCCTTTAAGCTTCATAGTCCAATTGCTGATCCTATATTAAGAATACTGCAACGTACTTACAATTGACCTGAAATAAAGGCTAGGTTGTTGCACACCAACGGTCCTCACATTACCTATGAAGAGATAGCCACTGTGCTGAGCCAGAGACAAAGACATTGCTATAATAGGTTGCAAAAAATTGGCAACCAGGCTTATTAATAGTTGTCTCATAACTCCTTGCAACTGAGAGTTTTAATTAATTTTTCTTTGTATTTTCTCTATTATATGTCTGTTAGTAAAATTACAAACAATAAAGTTACGATTTTAACTGTTGGTTAGGGACCCCTAAAGGGATTTTTGGTCCTACAGACCATTGTAGCATAATGTCACCAGAATGGGGTGCGGGATTAGCATGTACCCTGCAGCTAAATTCAAAGTCACCAGGACCCACATCCAGGACTGATTACAATTTATTACTGAAATACCCCTTTAACCACATCAGCCCCGCTAGCTGAAACCCCCTTCATGACCAGAGCACTTTTTACACTTCGTCACTACACTACTTTCACCGTTTATCGCTCGGTCATGCAACTTACCACCCAAATGAATTTTACCTCCTTTTCTTCTCACTAATAGAGCTTTCATTTGGTGGTATTTCATTGCTGCTGACATTTTTACTTTTTTTGTTATTAATCGAAATGTAACGATTTTTTTGCAAAAAATTGACATTTTTCACTTTCAGCTGTAAAATTTTGCAGAAAAAACGACATCCATATATAAATTTTTCGCTAAATTTATAGTTCTACATGTCTTTGATAAAAAAAAAATGTTTGGGCAAAAAAAAATGGTTTGGGTAAAAGTTATAGCGTTTACAAACTATGGTACAAAAATGTGAATTTCCGCTTTTTGAAGCAGCTCTGACTTTCTGAGCACCTGTCATGTTACCTGAGGTTCTACAATGCCCAGACAGTAGAAAAACCCCACAAATGACCCCATTTCGGAAAGTAGGCACCCTAAGGTATTCGCTGATGGGCATAGTGAGTTCATAGAACTTTTTATTTTTTGTCACAAGTTAGCGGAAAATGATGATGATTTTTTATTTTAATTTTTTTCTTACAAAGTCTCATATTCCACTAACTTGCGACAAAAATTAAAAAATTCTAGGAACTCGCCATGCCCCTCACAGAATACCTTGGGGTGTCTTCTTTCCAAAATGGGGTCACTTGTGGCGTAGTTATACTGCCTTGGCAATTTAGGGGCCCATATGTGTGAGAAGTACTTTGCAATCAAAATCTGTAAAAAATGACCGGTGAAATCCGAAAGATGCACTTTGGAATATGTGCCCCTTTGCCCACCTAGGCTGCAAAAAAGTGTGACACATCTGGTATCGCCGTACTCAGGAGAAGTTGGGGAATGTTACATATACCCATGCTGGGTGAGAGAAATATCTTGGCAAAAGACAACTTTTCCAATTTTTTTTATACAAAGTTGGCATTTGACCAAGATATTTTTCTCACCCAGCATGGGTATATGTAAAATGACACCCCAAAACACATTCCCCAACTTCTCCTGAGTACGGCGATACCAGATGTGTGACACTTTTTTGCTGCCAAGGTGGGCAAAGGGGCACATATTCTAAAGTGCACCTTTCGGATTTCGCAGGCCATTTTTTACACATTTTGATTGCAAAGTTCTTCTCACACATTTGGGCCCCTAAATTGCCAGGGCAGTATAACTACCCCACAAGTGACCCCATTTTGGAAAGAAGACACCCCAAGGTATTCCGTGAGGGGCATGGCGAGTTCCTAGAATTTTTTATTTTTTGTCGCATGTTAGTGGAATATGAGACTTTGTAAGGAAAAAAGAAAAAAAAAAAAAATCATCATTTTCCGCTAACTTGTGACAAAAAATTTATACTGCCCTGGCTTTTTAGGGGCCCTAAAGCGTGAGAAGAAGTCTGGAATATAAATGACTAAAAATGTTTCATGTGAGATTTTATTTTTTGACACAAGTTAGTGGAATATGAGACTTTGTAAGAAAAAACAAAAACAAACAAAACATTTCCGCTAACTTGGGCCAAAAAAAAGTCTGAATGGAGCCTTACAGGGGGGGGGGGGTGATCAATGACAGGGGGGTGATCAATGACAGGGGGGTGATCACCCATATAGACTCCCTGATAACCCCCCTGTCATTGATCACCCCCCTGGTAAGGCTCCATTCAGACGTCCGTATGATTTTTACGGATCCATGGATCGGATCCGCAAAACACATGCAGACGTCTGAATGGAGCCTTACAGGGGGGTGATCAATGACAGGGGGTGATTAGGGAGTGTATATTGGTGATCACCCCCCCTGTAAGGCTCCATTCAGACGTCCGTATGATTTTTACGGATCCATGGATACATGGATCGGATCCGCAAAACACATGCGGACGTCTGAATGGAGCCTTACAGGGGGGGTTATCAATGACAGGGGGTGATCAGGGTGATCACCCCCCTGTCACTGATCACCCCCCCTGTAAGGCTCCATTCAGACGTCCGTATGATTTTTACGGATCCATGGATACATGGATCGGATCCGCAAAACACATGCGGCCGTCTGAATGGAGCCTTACAGGGGGGGTGATCAATGACAGAGGGGTGATCACCCATATAGACTCCCTGATCACCCCCCTGTCATTGATCACCCCCCTGGTAAGGCTCCATTCAGACGTCCGTATGATTTTTACGGATCCATGGATCGGATCCGCAAAACACATGCGGACGTCTGAATGGAGCCTTACAGGGGGGTGATCAATGACAGGGGGTGATCAGGGAGTGTATATGGGTGATCACCCCCCTGTCACTGATCACCCCCTCTGTAAGGCTCCATTCAGACGTCCGTATGATTTTTACGGATCCATGGATACATGGATCGGATCCGTAAAACACATGCGGACGTCTGAATGGAGCCTTACAGGGGGGTTATCAATGACAGGGGGTGATCAGGGTGATCACCCCCCTGTCACTGATCACCCCCCCTGTAAGGCTCCATTGAGACGTCCGTATGATTTTTACGGATCCATGGATACATGGATCGGATCCGCAAAACACATGGGGACGTCTGAATAGAGCCTTACAGGGGGGGTGATCAATGACAGAGGGGTGATCACCCATATAGACTCCCTGATCACCGCCCTGTAAGGCTCCATTCAGACGTCCGGATGATTTTTTACGGATCCACGGATACATGGATCGGATCCGCAAAACACATGCGGACGTCTGAATGGAGCCTTACAGGGGGGTTATCAATGACAGGGGTTGATCAGGGTGATCACCCCCCTGTCACTGATCACCCCCCCGTAAGGCTCCATTTAGTCGTCCGTATGATTTTTACGGATCCATGGATACATGGATCGGATCCGCAAAACACATGCGGACGTCTGAATAGAGCCTGACAGGGGGGGTGATCAATGACAGAGGGGTGATCACCCATATAGACTCCCTGATCACCCCCCTGTAAGGCTCCATTCAGACGTCCGTATGATTTTTTACGGATCCACGGATACATGGACGCATGTGTTTTGCGGATCCGATCCATGTATCAGTGGATCCGTAAAAATCATGCGGACGTCTGAATGGAGCCTTACAGGGGGAGATCAATGACAGAGGGGTGATCAATGACAGGGAAGTGATCAGGAAGTCTATATGCGTGATCACCCCCTTGTCATTGATCACCCCCCTGTAAGGCTCCATTCAGACGTCCGCATGTGTTTTGCGGATCCGATCCATGTATCAGTGGATCCGTAAAAATCATGCGGACGTCTGAATGGAGCCTTACAGAGGGGTGATCAATGACAGGGAAGTGATCAGGAAGTCTATATGCGTGATCACCCCCTTGTCATTGATCACCCCCCTGGAAGGCTCCATTCAGAGGTCCGCATGTGTTTTGCGGATCTGATCCATGTATCAGTGGATCCGTAAAAATCATGCGGATGTCTGAATGGAGCCTTACAGGGGGGTGATCAATGACAGGGAAGTGATCAGGAAGTCTATATGCGTGATCACCCACTTGTCATTGATCACCCCCCTGGAAGGCTCCATTCAGACGTCCGTATGCGTTTTGCGGATCCGATCCATGCATCCGTGGGTCCGTAAAAATCATACGGACGTCTGAATAGATCCTTACAGGGGGGTGATCAATGACAGGGGGGTGATCAATGACAGGGGGGTGATTAGGGAGTCTATATGGGGTGATCAGTGGTTCATAAAAGGTTAATAAGTGACAGGGGGGGTGTAGTGTAGTGTGGTGTTTGGTGCTACTTTACACAGCTACCTGTGTCCTCTGGTGGTCGATCCTAACAAAAGGGACCACCAGAGGACCAGGTAGCAGGTATATTAGACGCTGTTATCAAAACAGCGTCTAATATACCTGTTAGAGGTTAAAAAAAATCAGATCTCCAGCCTGCCAGCGAGCGATTGCCGCTGGCAGGCTGGAGATCCACTCGCTTACCTTCCGTTCCTGTGAGCGCGCGCGCCTGTGTGTGCGCGTTCACAGGAAATCCCGGCCCTCGCGAGATGACGCATATATGCGTGACTCTGCCCAGGGCTGCCACCTCCGGACCGCACATCTGCGTTAGGCGGTCCGGAGGTGGTTAAGTTCAGCAAACCTCTGGGTAATGCATCTAAAGCATAAGCAAACAGACTGAGGGTGGTGGGCTCCAGGTGTCCATGTAACACAATGCCAGTGGGCAAACACACATCTTTGGCACAGAAGCCTATGGTTAAACTACAGTGTATGGATGGGTGCTTCCTTCTGTACACGGTCATATCCCTGAGGTAGTGACAATGTAAGCCGTGTACCGGGGTGGGCTTCCCAGGATACAGCGAAGTCACGAACAAGGAAAACAACTCTGACAGCAGCTCTTGTAGAACAGACTTTGCTTTACTGTTACGGGATATCAAACACACTCTCTGTGTCGCACAGCACGGCGCTGTCACGGACGGTGTACGGGAAACAAGACAATGCAACATGCATATATGACTCACTGGATCCAAAGCTAAGGAACCAAGGGGAGACCCCTGTACAAGACCTAGCACTTTCCCTGGCTGCTCAGCCTATGCAAAGATCCCAGAGGTGGATGGTTGCATATCCACGTACCTCGACTATATAACCCCTGAACACCCTACAATAGTGAGGGGACACGACCACCAGCTACCTACACCAGACACTGAGGGAGTCAGGGTCACCTGGGATCCAGCAAACAGAAAATAACAGATAAATGTACAGCACTTAACTTTGTAGCAGACAGGAAAACAGGATCAGCATGAACACACACTCCAGGAAGAAGTATAAGCTGCCCAGTAATGCATTATGGGGCGGAATTTAAAGGGATGCAATCAGTCCAACTACATGACAGCTGAGAGAGGCTAACGAGATGAGGAACTGAATACCACAACAAAGAGAACTCAAGGAGGAGGTTCTGAAAGGCTTCTGTCAGAGCTTCTCAGCTGTCTGGTTGTGACAGGCGCCCTACAATGGTAGCCTGAAAACTCTTGCGCAATTTGCCTACTGCGAGCAGAGCTAACTCTGCCTTGCCATAACTATTATCACCCTGAAGAACAGGAGCAATCATGTGTGTGTGAGATACAGGCTAGCCCGTGGTGCAACACACCAGCTTACAATCTTACCGGCCTATGCAGTGATTTCCCCCTCCCTTTTCCCCAAAACTGGTAATGTGGCACGTGCCTAATATATATCATTCCCAATAAAGATGCTGGGGTAACGAGATTATGGTGAAGTCCTCTCTGTTCTCCGGAGCAAACCAAAACTTTAAGTGATAAGTCTTTGTGATAAACAAGCAGCAATTCTTCGTAGCCTGCCACTCAGCAACACTAACTATCGGCAGGTTTGATCCCAGTCTCTAGTATTTAGGTGCCAATCTTATATTGAGGTGCGTGTACACTCTGTCTTACCTACCCGGGTCTGCCCTGTCTCAGCTGGTGACTGCAAACTTAACAAAGGCTGATCCTACACACGTGCAGTACCGCAGGGTCCGTTGCTTTGCTCTTCAACTCTCATCAGCGATCCTGGTAGCTGTACTCCTTCTGCTGAACAGGATCTGGGTCCTTGACATGATCAGCTTCACTTGGCGGCATCCTGGTCACAAAAGGGTGATTCCACGCTTGGATGTTAATGGATTTCTTCTCTTACATACTTTTCCAGTCTGCAACCAAGATGGACACCAGATTCCTTCCTCTAGACACACAGCTCCACCTCCTATGAATTTTAAAATCTGAGCACTCTGTTTAGCTATGTGGGGAAACAGTGGCCTATTGTGGACAAACAGCAAAATAACAAAGTTCATGCAATAAATACTGTTTCACAATCTCACATCCTACCCCACTAGAGGTTGTCATCCTCGGCAACCATCCCCATACAAACTCGTCCTGTGCATAGCGCTGTGGGGACACAGCAGCGTTGGCCCTGGTTGATCTTCACAGAGTGGGAGGCCCAGAAGCACTGGGGATATTGGGCACATGTGATAGGGGAGGCGCTGCTGACTGTTCAGTGCTTCCTCTGGATGGTAAACCTCCACGGTTGGCGCCTCAGCAGGTACCGGGGCAGGGACAACCCACCATTCCTCCTCCTCTTCCTCTAAGGGGATTTCCTCTGTACCCTGAGCATGAGGAGTGATCTCCTCCACGCACACTGGCTCGTCAAAATGACATCTCAACATGTTACTGTGTAAATTTCATGATGGCCCCCAGTCTCTATTGGTTCTACCTCATATACCGGGATGGCAGGGTCTACCCTCCTCTTTACTGTGTATGGGACCGCCTCCCACCGCCCATCCAACTTCCCAGACGGCCATTTAGCTTTGACCATCACTCGATCACCCGTTACATACCCATCCCTCTGCACTGGTCTTGGGTTAGGGTGTACCACTTGTCCAAGGCACTTCCCCACAACCTTGTGGTTCATTCTCAGCCGGCGGCAGTGCTCTTGCACCCATGCGGCGGTACTTCTTGGTGATGAGTCAATTGGGTCAGGCATGTGGAGGTCCACAATTTCCCGTCCAACTCTCCCAAACATGAGCATATATGGAGAGTATCCGGTGGTACTGTGTATCCTGTTGTTATAGGCCCACATCAGTTCAGTTAGATACTTGGGCCATTGAGCCTTTTGGCTGTCCTCCAGAGTCCACAGCATCTGGAGCAAAGTGCGGTTGAAGCGTTCTCACACCCCGTTTCCATGGCAGTGGTAAGGGGTGGTGCGGGAGCATTCAATCCCATACAGGTGGGTACAGCCACCACAAACTTTGTAAAATGATCTGTCCTGACTAGTCACAGTACAAGTGTCCCAAGCTAGAGTACCCAATATGCACATAATCAATCATCAGAAGTTCTAGGGGCACTGAGGTCCGGATGATCTGGACAGGAGCCCGCTGTTCAGTACTCTTGTTCAGCCCGCAGGGCCAACACTTAAGACAGGCCTCGGCCACCATGTCTGCCAGATCTGGACAGTATACCAACCGTTGGAGCCACTTGAACATTTTGTCACCTCCAAAATGGGCTCCCCTCTCATGGGCTTCCCAATGACATGTGGATGACAATCTGTTGCCGGTACTGCAGCTCTGATTGTAAGTATATGGTCTGACACAGGAGGCCCTGGGTAACAGTCAGCTTATCCCACTGCCTTAACAACTTTTGGCCCTCTGGATTCAGAAGGGCCCGCTGGCCCGAGGCCAGTTCTTGGTCCGGACCCATTCTCTCACTTTCCACAGGTCCGGGCAGACATTCTGGACTCTGTCCCAATCAGCCAAAGTCTTTCCCAACACCATGGAATTCCAGATGCTACCCTTCTAAAATGTGCCACGTCCTGGAACATAGGTAATCAAACAAGGTCAGGAGTTTCAGTGTCCTCTAGCTCCTTTTTGGCTCTCTCAGCATTGCCGTTCTCCCTACCTTAATGCAATATTGGAACTTAAAAAGGTGAGCCAGCCACCTCTGCTCAAGCGCACAGAGATTGACATTCTCCATATGGGCTAACAGGTTGTTGTCCGTTATCACAGTCACCTGTGCACCTGTCAGGTATTCCGCTCTGGTGACTCCACACCAGAGCCAGTAATTCCAATTTAAAGGAGCTAAAGTTGTCAGGGTTTCGCTCTGACTCCTTCAAATACCGGCTGGCATAGGCAATAGGCTCCCAGACCATGTAGACTTCCGTCAGTGTACAGCAGGAATGGGGTGTTGAATAGTGCTGAGCGGCAGGGGCAATATTCGAATTCACAATATTTTGCAAATAGTCAGGTCCATAAATATTGGGACATCGATACAATTCTAACATTTTTGGCTCTATACACCACCACAATGGATTTGAAATGAAATGAACAAGATGTGCTTTAACTGCAGACTGTCAACTTTAATTTGAGGGTATTTACATCCAAATCAGGTGAACGGTGTAGGAATTACAACAGTTTGCATATGTGCCTCCCACTTGTTATGAGACCAAAAGTAATGGGACATAATATTATTAATAAATCAAACTTTCACTTTTTAATACTTGGTTGCAAATCCTTTGCAGTTCATTACAGCCTGAAGTCTGGAACGCATAGACATCACCAGACGCTGGGTTTCATCCCTGGTGATGTTCTGCCAGGCCTCTACTGCAACTGTCTTCAGTTCCTGCTTGTTCTTGGGGCATTATTCCTTCAGTTTTGTCTTCAGCAAGTGAAATGCATGCTCAATCAGATTCAGGTCAGGTGATTGACTTGGCCATTGCATAACATTCCACTTCTTTACCTTAAAAAACTATTTGGTTGCTTTTGCAGTATGCTTTGGGTCATTGTCCATCTGCACTGTGAAGCGCCGTCCAATGAGTTCTGAAGCATTTGGCTGAATATGCGCAGATAATATTCCCCAAAACACTTCAGAATTAATTCTGCAGCTTTTTTTGTCAGCAGTCACATCATCAATAAGTACAACAGAACCAGTTCCATTGGTAGCCATACATGCCCACGCCATGACACTACCACCACCATGCTTTACTGATGAGGTGGTATGCCTAGGATCATGAGCAGTTCCTTTCCTTCTCCATACTCTTCTCTTCCCATCACTCTGGTACAAGTTGATCTTGGTCTCATCTGTCCATATGATGTTGTTCCAGAACTGTGAAGGCTTTTTTATATGTCGTTTGGCAAACTCTAATCTGGCCTTCCTGTTTTTGAGGCTCACCAATGGTTTACAACTTGTGCTGAACCCTCTGTATTCACTCTGGTGAAGTTTTCTCTTGATTGTTGACTTTGACACACATACACCTACCTTTTGGAGAGCGTTCTTGATCTGGCCAACTGTTGTGAAGGGTGTTTTCTTCACCAGGGAAAGAATTCTCCGGTCATCCACCACAATTGTTTTCCGTGGTCTTTTGGTGTTGCTGAGCTCACCGTGCGTTCCTTCTTTTTAAGAATTTCCAAACAGTTGTTTTGGCCACACCTAATGTTTTTGCTATCTCTCTTATGGGTTTGTTTTGTTTTTTCAGCCTAATGATGGCTTGCTTCACTGATAGTAACAGCTCTTTGGATCTCATCTTGAGAGTTGACAGCAACAGATTCCAAATACAAATAGCACATTTGAAATGAACTCTGGACCTTGTATCTGCTCATTGTAATTGGGATAATGGAATAACACACACCTGGCCATGGAACAGCTGAGAAGCCAATTGTCCCATTACTTTTGGCCCCTTAACAAGTGGGAGGCATATATGCAAACTGTTGTAATTCCTACACTGTTCACTTGATTTGGATGAATATTCGTCATATATGCGCAAATTCAAGATTATTTTCTTGATCGCTATAAATATGCAATGTAATATTCACGTAATGCGCGAAATATAGGCGTGGGTCACTATAGCTACATTGAAGCTACACTGAAGAAAATGGTTGACACGGCAGAACATTACAATAGCTTTATATGCAGATAGAGTGCTCCAATATATTTGTGATTGCGAAATCGGCACTAATGATGCGAATATTTTGGCACAATACGTGCAACTTCACATTTTAACAGGTCTGACTACTTAGTGATTAGTGCACTAAGTATTGTTGTGAACTTGTGATATCACAGCAGTATGTATGTATGGAGCATACGTACATACAGCACTATGTATGTAGCATGTATGTATGGACAACAGAATCTATCAGCTACACTATATCACTAACTAACCTACACTGACTATCTCCCACTAACTATCTGTATTTTATGTATATAAGCTAACTAAGTAACTATCTAATGTAATGACACAGGAAAGCAGAGGGCACAGCAATAACACTGCTGCCTCTCTCAGATCTGCAAAATACTATATACAAGGGCTGCTCGGGAGGTTCTCTAATATATTTGCGATTGCGAAATCGACACTAATGATGCGAATATTAAGCGCAATGCGTGTAACTTTCCTATAGGTTGCTAGGGATGTTGCTAAGCTCAGACAAAGACATTGCAGCCTTCTCATTGGCCCACAAGCAAAAAAGGTTTCTGATGAAAAAAAAAAATTTGAATATTCGAAATTACGAATATATATCACTATATTCTAAATATTCACGAATTCTCAAACTGTCGAGATTCGAGATTAATATTCGCTATTCGCATATTCCCGCCCAAAACTAGTGTCGAACTGCGCATAGCCAGAATCGGGGCACTGGTCAGCACCTCCTTCACTGCCTCAAAGACCTCTTGTTGCTGGGGACCCCAGTCGATGGGACGAATCTTCGGGCATCCCGCAGTGCCCCTCAATAATTCATTTAACCGCCTCCGGACCGCTTAACGCAGGATCGCGGTCCAGAGGCGGCAGCTCTGCGCACAGTCACGCGTCTACGCATCCTCTCACGAGACGCGTGACTTCCTGTGAACGCGCACACACAGGCGCGTGCGTTCACAGGATTGGCCGGTAAGAGACAGGATCTACAGCCTGCCAGCGGCGATCGTTCGCTGGCAGGCTGTAGATGCGATTTTTTTTAACCCCTAACAGGTATATTAGACGCTGTTTTGATAACAGCGTCTAATATACCTGCTACCTGGTCCTCTGGTGGTCCCTTTTGTTTGGATCGACCACCAGAGGACACAGGTAGCTCTGTAAAGTAGCACCAAACACCACTACACTACACTACACCCCCCCGTCACTTATTAACCCCTTATGAACCCTTGATCACCCCATATAGACTCCCTGATCACCCCCCTGTCATTGATCACCCCCCTGTCATTGATCAACCCCCTGTAAGGCTCCATTCAGATGTCCGTATGTGTTTTACGGATCCGCGCATCTATCGATCGGATCCGCAAAACACATACGGACGTCTGAATGGAGCCTCACAGGGGGGTGATCAATGACAGGGGGGTGATCACCCCATATACACTCCCTGATCACCCCCCTGCCATTGATCACCCCCCTGTAAGGCTCCATTCAGACATCCGTATGTGTTATAGACTCCCTGATCACCCCCCTGTCATTGATCCCCGCCCCCCCTGTAAGGCTCCATTCAGACATTTTTTTGGCACAAGTTAGCGTAAATTTTTTATATATTTTTTTTGTTTGTTTTTTCTTACAAAGTCTCATATTCCACTAACTTGTGTAAAAAAAAATAAAAAATCTCAAATGCCAGGGCAGTATAAATACCCCACATGTGACCCCATTTCGGAAAGAAGACACCCCAAGGTATTCTGTGAGGGGCATATTGAGTCAATGAAAGATTGAAATTTTTGTCCCAAGTTAGCGGAAAGGGAGACTTTGTGAGAAAAAACTAATCAATTTCCGCTAACTTGTGCCAAAAAAAACCTAATTTCTATGAACTCGCCATGCCCCTCATTGAATACCTTGGGGTGTCTTCTTTCCAAAATGGGGTCACATGTGGGGTATTTATACAGCCCTGGCATTTTAGGAGCCCGAAAGCGTGAGAAGAAGTCTGGGATCCAAATGTCTAAAAATGCCCTCCTAAATGGAATTTGGGCCCCTTTGCGCATCTAGGCTGCAAAAAAGTGTCACACATGTGGTATCGCCGTACTCAAGAGAAGTTGGGCAATGTGTTTTGGGGTGTCATTTTACATATACCCATGCTAGGTGAGATAAATATCTTGGTCAAATGCCAACTTTGTATAAAAAAATGGTAAAAGTTGTCTTTTTTTATACAAAGTTGGCATTTGACCAAGATATTTATCTCACCCAGCATGAGTATATGTAAAATGACACCCCAAAACACATTCCCCAACTTCTCCTGAGTACGACGATACCACATGTGTGACACTTTTTTGCAGCCTAGGTGGGCAAAGGGGCCCACATTCCAAAGAGCACCTTTTGGATTTCACCGGCCATTTTTTACAGATTTTGATTTCAAACTACTTTGCAAACATTTGGGCCCCTATAATGCCAGGGCAGTATAACTACCCCACAGTATAACTACCCCACAAGTGACCCCATTTTGGAAAGAAGACACCCCAAGGTATTTCATGATGGGCATAGTGAGTTCATGGAAGTTTTTATTTTTTGTCACAAGTTAGTGGAATATGAGACTTTGTAAGGAAATAAAAAAAATAAAAAGAATTCAGCATTTTCCGCTAACTTGTGACAAAAAATAAAAAGTTCTATGAACTCACTATGCCCATCAGCGAATACCTTAGGGTGTCTTCTTTCCGAAATGGGGTCATTTGTGGGGGTTTTCTACTGTCTGGGCATTGTAGAACCTCAGGAAACATGACAGGTGCTCAGAAATTGAGAGCTGCTTCAAAAAGCGTTGTAACTTTTACCCAAACCATTTTTTTTTACCCAAACATTTTTTTCAATCAAAGACATGTAAAACAATAAATATAGGGAAAAATTTATATATAGATGTCATTTTTTTAAAAAAAATTTACAACTGAAAGTGACAAATGTCATTTTTTTGCAAAAATTTCGTTAAATTTCGATTAATAACAAAAAAAGTAAAAATGTGAGCAGCAATGAAATACCACCAAATGAAAGCTCTATTAGTGAAAAGAAAAGGAGGTAAAATTCATTTGGGTGGTAAGTTGCATGACCGAGCAATAAACAGTGAAAGTATTGTAGTGCAGAAGTGTAAAAAGTGGCTTGGTCATTAAGGGTATTTCAGCTAGGGGGGTTGAAGTGGTTAATGGGCCCACAAAATGAGCAAATGTGGGTATAAACCGCCTGTAATAGCCGGCCAGTCCCACGAAAACACCCGCACCTCTCGTAGTGTACTCGGCTGGGGCCACTTCTGGATGGCTTCCACCTTGCTGGGGGCCGGTTTTACCCCCTCCGAGGTGACCACATGTCCCAAATACTGTATCTTCTGTCGAAACAGTTGGCACTTCTTGGGCTTGATCTTGAGCCCATGGTCTCGTTGCCGTCCTAGGACCTGTCGCAGCTTCTGGAGGTGATCTTCAAAGGAGGCCCCAAACACTATGTTGTCCAGGTATATCAATACTGACTCGAAGTTGAGATCCCCCAGACAGTGCTCCATCAACTGCTGGAATGTTCCCGGAGCATTGGAGAGACCGAATGGCATCCGGTTGAACTCGCAGAGTCCCATAGGTAGAATGAAAGCCGTCTTCGCTTTGTCCTACTTGACCACCAGTACCTGCCAATACCAACTGGCCAGATCAAGAGTCAAGAAGAACTTCACCTGGCTCAGGGCTGCCAACAATTCCTTGGCATAGGCATCCCGGATGGTCTGGGCATTCAGTTTCCGATAGTCCACGCAGAACCGGAGACTCCCATCTTTCTTCTGCACAAAGACTACTAGAGCAGTCCAAGGACTTTGACTCTCCTGGATCACCCGGTTTTCCAACATGCTGGCTACCATATCCTTCACATCCTGGTACATTTTAGGTGGGATTTGCCGGTAGCGTTCTCTAATCGGTGCAGCATCGCCGTTAGGGATTTCATGTTCAATGACAGAAGCACACCTAAAGTCCTCATCATGTCGCAATAATACCTCTTGAAATTCCCAGAGGGTGTAATGACCGGCAACACGCACAGGGAGGAAAACAGGGAAAGCCCTGCCCAAGGGAGAGGGAAAGGTGGTGACCCCTAACTCACCTTGCAGCTGGCACCTGCCTGCCCTGACGTCCCTAGACGGGTTCCTCACCCGTGCGGCGATCACGTGCCTAAACCCTGGCTTTCCCTGAAATGAGCCCTAGATAATGAACGGGCCGGTGGGATCGCTAGTCCTCACCACTGCACTAAGAGGGAAACACCAGGGAGAGGACAGACAAACACAGACAAACACAAACACCCAGGTGGACGGCAACAATTGTCCACAAAGGTCCAACAGGGATCCGGAGGGTAGCGTTCTAAGGCAACACTCAGAGAATGCAGCAACACAGCTCCAGTGGGTCAGAATAGATGTCCAGGCAGGAAGCTCTATATCTGGCAACCAGAGAAGTGTGAGAGGGGAATATAAGGAGGATTGGGAGTGCTGGACAAGGAACAGCTGAGAGAAGGAGCTACGGATCCCTGAGTGAGCCAAAAGGGTTTGTAAAGCAAACCCAGAAAGCTACAATAAGGAAACTTCCCTATCTGACATAGAGCGTGCAGCCAACCGCTGCGACCTCCTGACCCCGGGTACAACGGAGTCAGGCGTGGCTCTTGACACCCTCGTGACAGTCCCCCCCTCTCTACGAGGGGCCTCCGGACACTCAGGACCAGGTCTCTCAGGATGAGAGGCATGAAAAATCCGGACTAGCCTGTCGGCGTTTACCTCAGACGCAGGAACCCACATTCTTTCCTCGGGACCGTAACCTCTCCAGTGCACCAGATATTGGAGAGAGCGGCGGACCCGACGAGAATTAACAATTTTGGATATCTGAAATTCCAAACTACCATCCACGACAACAGGAGGGGGTGGCAGCGGTGACGGTTCTAGCGGTGGAACATATTTTTTGAGTAACGACTTATGAAAGACATTATGGATTTTAAAAGTCTGAGGTAACTCCAGGCGAAAAGCCACGGGGTTGATGATGGCTACAATCTTGTAAGGACCAATAAACCTAGGACCCAGTTTCCAAGAGGGAACCTTCAACTTGATATTCCTAGTAGACAACCACACATAGTCATTCACTCCTAGGTCCGGACCTGGCGACCGTCTCTTATCAGCCATGCATTTGTATTTACCTCCCATATTTTTCAAGTTAGCTTGCACCTTCTGCCATACTGATGAAAGAGATGACGAAAACCGTTCCTCTTCGGGAACCCCAGAAGACCCCCCCTCTTTGAAAGTACAGAATTGGGGATGAAAACCATATGCACCAAGAAAAGGTGACTTGCCAGTGGATTCCTGACGGCGATTATTTATGGCAAACTCAGCTAACGGTAAATATGACGACCACAACTCTTGGTTTTCAGACACAAAACATCTTAGATATGTCTCCAGGTTTTGGTTGGTACGCTCAGTCTGTCCATTCGACTGAGGATGGAAAGCTGAGGAAAAGGACAAGTGAACCCCCAAACGGGAACAAAAAGCTTTCCAAAATTTAGAAATAAACTGGGTTCCCCGATCTGAAACAACATCGGAGGGGACCCCGTGAAGCTTCACGATCTCACTGACGAATACCTGAGCAAGAGTTTTAGCATTAGGTAGTGCGGGTAACGCAATAAAGTGTGCCATTTTGCTAAACCTGTCCACTACTACCAAAATCACTGTTTTACCCGCAGACAAAGGTAAGTCAGTGATAAAATCCATAGACAGATGTGTCCATGGTCTATTGGGAATGACGAGTGGTAATAGAGACCCTGCAGGACGTGTATGTGAAACTTTTGCGCGCGCACAGGTAGAACAAGAAGACACAAAATCCAATACATCCTGACGCAACCTTGGCCACCAAAAACGACGAGACAATAGCTCTAAGGTTGCTTTACTACCCGGGTGCCCAGCAAGTGCCGAATTATGATGTTCCTTTAATAATTCGAGACGTAGGTTCAACGGTACAAACAATTTCTCTGAGGGGCAAGAGACCGGGGCGTCCCCCTGGGCCTCTAACACCTTCCCCTCCAAAGCAGAGTGTACCGCAGAGACAACCACTCCTCTTTGTAGAATGGGTACCGGATCACTCACATTACCCCCTCCAGGGAAACAACGAGATAGTGCATCAGCCTTGGTATTCTTTACCCCAGGACGATAGGTAATCACAAAGTTAAACCTGGTAAAATATAGCGACCACCTAGCCTGTCTAGGGGTGAGACGCTTAGCTGATTCGAGGTACAGCAGATTTTTGTGGTCTGTAAACACAGTGACGGGGTGGACTGCCCCCTCTAAAAAGTGACGCCACTCCTCAAACGCAAGTTTAATAGCTAACAGTTCCCTATTGCCAATATCGTAGTTCTGTTCTGCTGCAGATAGTTTTTTAGAAAAGAAAGCACAAGGACGCCATTTGCCAGGAGACGGACCCTGAGACAGAACAGCCCCCACTCCCACCTCTGATGCATCGACTTCAACAATAAAAGGCTGAGAGACATCAGGTTGGACTAGTACAGGTGCTGAGGTAAACCTCTCTTTTAGAGAGGAAAAAGCAACTTTAGCGGCGTCAGACCATTTAGAAAAATCAGTCCCCTTCCTAGTCATGTCAGTAAGGGGTTTTACGATCACCGAATAATTTTTAATGAATTTCCTATAGAACTTTGCGAAGCCCAAGAACCGTTGTAGTGCTTTGAGGTTCTCAGGAAGATCCCAATCCAAAATTGCCTGGACCTTCCTAGGATCCATACGGAAACCTGACGCAGATAAATAATAACCTAGGAATTGTATCTCCTGAACGGCAAAAACACATTTTTCAATTTTAGCATATAATTCATTCGTCCGTAGGACCTGTAGTACTTGTCTGACATGCTTCTCATGTGTTTTCAGATCAGACGAATAAATTAAGATATCATCTAGGTATATTACCACAAACCTGCCGATTAGATGACTAAAAATGTAATTAACGAAATGTTGAAAGACGGCAGGAGCATTGGTCTGGCCGAAAGGCATAACTAGATTTTCATAATGCCCCTCAGGGGTGTTAAAAGCTGTTTTCCACTCATCCCCCTCTTTAATACGAATCAGATTGTAGGCCCCCCTAAGATCGAGTTTGGACAACCACCTAGCACCCGCAATCTGGTTAAACAGGTCAGGAATGAGAGGAAGAGGGTATGGGTCTCGGATGGTTATCCGATTTAATTCACGAAAATCTAGGCAAGGACGCAGGCCCCCATCTTTCTTTTTAACAAAGAAAAACCCTGCAGCCACGGGTGAAGAAGAGGGTCTGATGTGTCCCTTAGCCAAACTCTCGGAGATATAATCCTTCATGGCTTGTCTCTCTGGACCTGAAAGATTATATAACCTGGTCTTGGGTAATTTTGCGCCGGGAATAAGGTTAACCGGGCAATCATAAGGACGATGAGGTGGTAACTTCTGACAACCCTTTTCAGAAAAAACGTCCTCAAAGTCCGAAACAAATGTAGGTAGGGTAGTTATGGAGGCGACTAAGCAATTGCTATTTAAGCAATTTTCTCTGCACGGCTCACTCCACTCCAATATCTCCCTGGCCTGCCAATCCACCACTGGATTGTGCGCTACCAACCAGGGAAGGCCCAGCACCACCGGAGTGGGAAGCCCCTCCAGAACATAACATGAGAGCATCTCGTTATGGTGGTCCCCTACCCGAAGGTGTAAATTATGAACGATGTGGGTGAGGTTTCTCTGAGACAGAGGAGCAGAATCTATAGCAAATATGGGAATAGATCTCTGTAATGTACAGAGAGACAAACCCATAGTGCGGGCAAAATGGGCATCTATCAAATTTACCCCTGCTCCACTGTCTAGAAAGAAAGAAACAGTCTCTGTCTTATCACCAAAAACAATAACCGCTGGCAACACAAATTGCGATGTACGTATGGAGGAAACGTATACCCCCCGGCTGACATCCTCCACACAGCCTGGGGTTAGTAGTTTTCCGACGTTTTTTTTGTTTCTGAGGAAAGAAGGACAGACGTTAATGAAATGACCCCTCTCCCCACAAAAAAAACAACCCCCACGCCTACGGCGAACCTCAGGAGGACGGACCTGACGAGTAGTTCCTCCTAGCTGCATAGGCTCGTCTAAGTCCGTACGGACTAACTGCTGCTTGGGAGGGGTTACCAATGGCTCCGGTTTTTTCAACCTGTCCCTAAGGCGTCTATCTATACGGATAGAAAGGGACATAACTGCATCAAGGGAAAAGGGGGTCTCATACAATGCAAGCGCATCCTTAACCCTTTCGGATAACCCAGAGCAGAACTGACTCCTGAGAGCCGGGTCGTTCCATTGGGTATCCGTAGCCCACCTACGGAAGTCAGAGCAATACTCCTCTACCGGCCGCTCTCCTTGTAGGAGTCTCCGTAATTTTGATTCAGCCAGTGCGACTCGGTCAGGGTCGTCATATATGAGACCCAAGGCCCCGAAAAACTCATCCACTGACCGAAGAGCCTGGGAATCAGTAGGTAAAGAGAACGCCCAGGACTGCGGGTCCCCCTGCAGCAGGGAAATAACAACACCCACCCGCTGTTCTTCATTACCAGAGGAGTAAGGACGCAGTTTAAAGTATAGTTTACAGGCCTCACGGAACGTCAAAAACTTGTCCCTTCCCCCAGAAAATCTGTCAGGGAGAGGGACCTTGGGTTCCGCAACAACCTGGTTACCAGTAGCAACCGCTGGGCTTGCGGTCTGTTGTAATTGCTGCTGTTGCTGGAGGACCGACGCCTTCAATCCTGCCACCTCCAAAGACAGGCCATGAAATTGTTCGGACAGAGCAGCAATTGGATCCATACTGGATTCTAAGTAGGTAAAAAAAAAAAAAAAAAATTTTTTTTTTTTTTTTTTTTTTTTTTTTTTACCTACACAAAAATAAGGGCCAGATATAATGTAATGACCGGCAACACGCACAGGGAGGAAAACAGGGAAAGCCCTGCCCAAGGGAGAGGGAAAGGTGGTGACCCCTAACTTACCTTGCAGCTGGCACCTGCCTGCCCTGACGTCCCTAGACGGGTTCCTCACCCGTGCGGCGATCACGTGCCTAAACCCTGGCTTTCCCTGAAATGAGCCCTAGATAATGAACAGGCCGGTGGGATCGCTAGTCCTCACCACTGCACTAAGAGGGAAACACCAGGGAGAGGACAGACAAACACAGACAAACACAAACACCCAGGTGGACGGCAACAATTGTCCACAAAGGTCCAACAGGGATCCGGAGGGTAGCGTTCTAAGGCAACACTCAGAGAACGCAGCAACACAGCTCCAGTGGGTCAGAATAGATGTCCAGGCAGGAAGCTCTATATCTGGCAACCAGAGAAGTGTGAGAGGGGAATATAAGGAGGATTGGGAGTGCTGGACAAGGAACAGCTGAGAGAAGGAGCTACGGATCCCTGAGTGAGCCAAAAGGGTTTGTAAAGCAAACCCAGAAAGCTACAATAAGGAAACTTCCCTATCTGACATAGAGCGTGCAGCCAACCGCTGCGACCTCCTGACCCCGGGTACAACGGAGTCAGGCGTGGCTCTTGACACCCTCGTGACAGAGGGTGTCTGTCACCACCAGATCTTTGAGAAGTTCTAATAGACGTTCTTCGGTACCTCCTGCATGATCTTCTTTTGTTTTGACATCTCTCCTCCCTCTCCCAGCTGTCATCTATTAGCAGTGATTGCCTCCCTATATATTTCCTCCCCATACTGCCTCACCTTGCGGTTTATACAACTTCCTGGAGTGTGCTCATGTTGCAAGCTGCAACTGATGCTTCTACAGATAAGTCTGTTCATTTATTTGTGTTTTCCTGTTGCCTTGATCCTAGGTGACCCTGACTCCCTCCGTATTAAGTGTAGGGAGCCGGTGGTCGTGTCCTCTCACTATTATAGGGTGTTCAGGTGTCATACAGTCGAGGCAAGAGGGCATACAATTATCTGTCATAGAGATCTTTGCATGGACTGAGAAGACAGGGAGAGCTTCAGGGCTTTAATAGGGGTCACCCTTTTGTTCCTTAGTTTCGGATCAAGCCAGTCGGATCCTTATTTGTAACTTCTTGTTTTCTGTTACACCCTCCATGACAGTGTCTTCCAGCAACTTCTGTTGACCGGGAGTCAGAGTCTTGCAGTCCACCCTCAACTGGTCCATGATCACTCAACCGTTCCATTGCGCTGTCGGGGTCTCCCTTTGATGAACCTCTACAGCATAGGTCCAGGCTAATCTTCATCGAAAGATATCCCCTTTGGACACATAAACTTTGGTCAGCAAGGTGTTAACTGGCAGTCTTGAACATTGAGGCAGCGTACAGGCACACATCCATTCTTCACAATGGCGAGGGCTCAGGCTACCAGTGGGCGAGCCTGCGTTTCCTCTTGATAAGCTGGCTCGATCAGGACCTCCAGTCCATTCAGTCGTAGTCCATCCCCCACCAGCAGCATCAATATTCATTCTTGTCGAGGTGGGATCTTTACCAGTTTCCTCCACGGCACCTTCAGGTCTCAAATGGGCCGCCTGGACATGTTACTCTTTTGCAGACGGCAGCTTCTCACCATCTGGGTCGGCGGTGTGTGGTGGCCCGTTGCCAATACTTCGGCCATTCCTTGGGATAGAGTTGATGGTCTAGGTCTCTCAGTACATTCATACCTAGTGTCACGTCCATTCCTTTCCGGGACGGATGGTCCACCAGCACGACCCACTTATTGCCGACATCTTGTCCAAACAGTCGGTCCCACATCCAGACTATCCCTTGGAAGTCCATCTCTCTGTCATTGGCAGCTTTCAGCCTGATGACGCTCCCGTTGTCTGGCTCCATCATATGTCTAAAGTGTCTTTCAAAGAACTGCAGAGGCATAAGGGTGCACTCCGACCCTGTATCAACTAGGCAGCATACCTTCTGGCCTTCCATCTTAGCTTCCATAAAGGGGGTGCTGGCATACAGGTCGTGTTCCTCACGCATAGGGCTTAGCTTCTGGTGTACCTCCACATGATGCCCAGCTACTGCGGAGGTCGGAAGTTTAATGTCAGCTCGGACTCCATCCGTTCAGGGCACTCTCTGGCCATATGGCCATACTGTTGACAAGCTCAACAGAGGGGCCCTCTTTTGACGTGCCGCCGCACCTGGGTCTTCCTGGGTGGAGTGGAGCATGATGCTGGGGTCATTTTCAGAGACTGAGATGTTTCCGTCTTCATCTGGGACACCTCTAGCTTAAATCCTCTTAATTCTGTCTGCAGGGTCTGTACCACATCCTTTAGGGACTCGGATTCTTCAGACCCTGACCAGTCCCTTGTAGCATGAGTGCTACTCACCACTCATGCCGCCACAGGAATGTGCTCTTCCTCTCTCTCCACGGCGACTAGGTAGACACTGTAGAATTTCATGTCGGCCGCTTTCCGGGTCATCTCTTGCAGCTTTTCCTGTAAGAACTTGTTGGAGAGCCCCACTTTGAACTGATCTCTTAGTTGCCGGTCCACCTCCCGGAAGGCTCCCATGGCCTCTGGGTCCTGCCTCTGTATTTTATTGAGCATCTCCTGTAGGGCATTGGAGTACTGCATCAGGGTCTCAACCTCATGCTGTCGTTGGTTGAAGAAATGGCTCAACAGCTGCACTGCTTTAGCATGCCCCCCTGTGCTCTCTCCAGCAGGAAGAATATTTTCTCTAGGGTGTCCGTCTCGAATTTGGCCCTTACCATCACTGTCCATCTAACGTCACCCTCTAGAGCTCCCAACGCAACCCAACGCAACCTCTGGGGCCAGGTTACACATTCTATCTGCACTCCACACCCTTTCAGTCCAGTCCTGCAATGTCATATTTTTACCTTCATATTTTGGAAGATGACACAACAGCGCCCCCCACGGGGATGTACCCTACTGGGGCAGGCATGGTGTTGGGGGCAAGCTGGTCGTGCACTGACGCACCCTGAGCCCCGGTTCTGATCCGGTGCCATTAGCACCAGGGGAAGGTCTTCCGCCGTGTTCCCGTCCATAGCAGTCTCTGTATCCTGCCGACTATGCCAAGTGGTAAATCATATATCGGGGTGGGTTCCCCAGGATACAGCAAAGTCACGAACAAGGAAAACGACTCTGACACCAGCTCTTGTAGAACAGACTTTGTTTTACTGTTAAGAGATATCAAACACACTCCCAAATGCAGTGAACAAAAAATCAGATTACATGCTCTCAGAGGCTGAGACCCCTGTGTCACACAGCACGGCACCCTACGATGGTAGCCGGAAAACTCTTGCACAATTTACCTACTGCGAGCAGAGCTTACTCTGCCTCACCATACCTGTTATTACCCTTAAGAACAGGAGCAATCGTGTGTCTGTGAGATACAGGCTAGCCTGCGGTGCGACACAGCAGCTTACAATCTTACCGGCCTATACAGTTATTTCCCCCTCCCTTTTCCCCAAAACTGGTAATATGGCACGTGCCCTGTTCTCCAGAGCCAAGCCAAAACTTTAAATGATAAGTCTTTGTGATAAACAAGCAGCAATTCTTGTTAGCTTGTTACTCAGCAACATTAACTAACTACCAGCAGGTTTGATCTCAGTCTCTAGTATTTAGGCACCAATCTTATATTGAGGTGCGTGTACGGTCTGTTTTACCGACCCGGGTGTGCCCTTTCTCAGCTGGTGACTGCGAACTTAACAGAGGCTGATCCAACATATGTGCGGTACCGCAGGGTCCGTTGCTTTGCTCTTCAGCTCTCATCTGCGATCCTGGCAGCTGTACTCCTTCTCCTGGATAGGATCGGGGTCCTCTAGACACACAGCTCCCCCTTCTATGAATATTGAAATCTGAGCAGTCTGTTTAGCTGTGTGGTGAAACAGCAATCTCTTGTGGCCAAACAGCAAAATAACATTGTTCATGCAATAAGAGCTGTTTCACAATCTCACAACAACTCTTAGTGTTAAAAAGGGCTGGCCAGAAATACTAGTTTCTGTTCAAATATGGCATGCGATATCCCAGAGACGTGCCCATATGCTTTCATAACTATATGTGCCCAGTCGCTGTGTACAGCCCCCTCGCACCGGCAACACTTTCTCCTATAAGCCCAGCACACAGCCATACCTCTGGGACAACACCGGCTGCCAGTCTCCCAACACCCAATCATCATGTACGGGCTTATTCTGCAAGGTCGTGATAGATGCAGCTAATCATGACAGCGGCTCACCACGCTCAGGTTGGAAAGAGACAGCGGTCAAATACTGGAGGGAGCAGGGAAGTGGCCCAGGAAGGGGCATACATAGAAATCGCAGGGGGCAGGGCCTTGCATGAGCTCCAGGCCCACCTGTGCCACGAGCTACATAGCAATGGCGTGGTCTGCCTATTTTGGCAGTACGTTACTGCTTCTGGGGCAGAGCTAGGTGGATGGCCCACGGAAACCAGAGAGTCATCAAAAAGCAAAAGTGACTGCTGCATTTCTTGGGGGTCAGATTGCTTGGCTGATATGCACAAGGTTGAGGTAGAAGATGAATGCCCCTGGGCCTCCTGTGACAACTCTGCGCTTTCAGCAAGGGACCCGATGGAAGACAATGTGAGGAAACTGGAGATACTTTCAGCCATACAATCTGCTACCACCTCTACTTGTTATAGCCTTACCATTTGTAGAGTGGTATTCGGGCCTACAAAATGACACAGAACCTCCTGTCGCCTGCGGGCACTAAAGGAAGGTGTTTCATTTGGGCACATAGCTGGCACACAGGGCCGGCTCCAGGTTCATGTGGGCCCTTGGGCGATAAATCCCAGTGGGCCCCCATGAGGCATTTTTTTTACAATGACATGTCCCCCTGTGGCTCCCACACGGTATAATGACCCCCAGTGGCCCCTATACAGTATAATGACTACTAGTGGCCCTTCACACAGTATAATGACTACTAGTGACCCTTCACACAGTATAATGAACCCCCAATCCCCCCCCCCCCACTGTATTATGACCACCTGTGGCCCTGCATTCAGAATAATAACCCCCAGTCGCCCCCATTCAGAATAATGACCCCCAGTAGCCCCCACACTGGGGGAATACTGTATGGAGGGGGCTCTGGGGGCTATTATACTAAATGGGGGACACTGGGGGTCATTATACTATGTAAAGGGCCCTCACAGTATAATGACCCCACAGTGACCCTCCATTCAGAATAATGACCCCAATCGCCCCCACACTGGGGGTTATACTGTATGGAGGGGGCACGAGGGGTTATTATATTTAATGGGGGCTCTGGTGGTCATTATGCTAAATGGAGGGTCAATGGGGATCATTATACTAAATGGGGGGCACTGGGAGTCATTATACTGTGTAAGGGGCCCTCACAGTGTGATGAATGACCCCCCCAGTGGCCCCCTCACATACTTATCATTGCAGGAGAGCCGGTGGTCCTGTCATTCACTAACCGCAGCTCCCTGCGCTCCTTCTCTCCGGCGGCCCGCTGCAGCAGTGAGCCAGGCCTGGAGCAGAGAAGGAGATGTGCAGTGATGTAGCTGGAACTGACTGGGCCCCACAGCAAATTTTAGTACGCCCCTCTCCCCCCCCCAATGTGTGTTCACATCATGTTTTTCCTATCGGTTTGATGTATACAAATGTGCAGCACTCCACGTTTTTGTATCCTGCAGAGTCAAGTAAAAAATGCATACGTTAACGTATATGTTTTTTTACAATGGAACTGTATGGTGAACGGACGCCACTGTGCGGCATCAGTCTGAGGCATCTGTTAATGCATATATTTTTGGTATACATTAAATGGATGGCACAAATGGGATGTGAACCCAGCCCCAGTGTCAGAATAAGCACCAGTACACAGCGGAGCAGCGTGGCGGAGAGGGAGGCCGCCATGTACTGACAGAGCTCTGCCTGGTCCTGGTGGTCAGTCGTGAGGACTGTGTTTCCCAAGGATCATTTTCTACTGGGAAATACAGGGCACAGTATAATACACTAGAATCTATATAATATAATGATATTAGCCCTACCCACGAATAATAATACAATTAGGGGGTCCTTTATTATATAGAAATACGTCTATGTTAGGCTACTTTCACACTAGTGTTCGGGGGTCCGCTTGTGAGTTCCGTTTGAAGGCTCTCACAAGCGGCCCCGAACGGATCCGTCCAGCCCTAATGCATTCTGAGTGGATGTGGATCCGCTCAGAATGCATCAGTCTGGCAGCGTTTGTCCTCCGCTCCGCTCAGCAGGCGGACACCCGAACGCTGCTTGCAGTGTTCGGGTGTCCGCCTGGCCGTGTGGAGGTAAACGGATCCGTCCAGACTTACAATGTAAGTCAATGGGGACGGATCCGTTTGAAGTTGACACAATATGGCTCAATTTTCAAACGGATCCGTCCCCCATTGACTTTCAATGTAAAGTCTTAACGGATCCGTTTGCATTATCATGCAAATGTATCCGTTCTGAACGGATGTAAGCGTTTGAAAAATAGGTGCGGATCCGTCTGTGCAGATACCAGACGGATCTGCACCTAAACGCAGGTGTGAAAGTAGCCTTTGGCGTATTTCTGACACAGATTGTGGCACAAAGGTCCTTAGCACCGCAATCTGTATCTTTTCTCGCTCATGCCAGGTCTAAAAAAGGATGGCGTGGGCAGGGAAGGGGATACAGTTATGGCCATGCAGTTATTGGATACCACCGCCATATAGTGATAACACCGCCATACAATTATAAAACCACCATACAGTGACCGGATAAAAGGGTATAAGAGGGCACAGTACACGGAATGACTAGGGGCACTGCACAGGGTGTGGTAAGAGGGCACAATGCAGGGTATAAAGAGGCACAGTACGGGGTGGGGGGCACCGTCACATGACCCTGTGACGTTAGAAGGTCCTTATGGTGAATGCTGTTCAGATGCCACCATAATGAGAGGCAGAGGAGTGAGACGGGCCCTGGGTGGACAGGAGGGGTGGACACAGCAAGTAGGTTGAAGGGGCTCTGAGGGGGATTCATACAAGAAGTAGGGGCAGGAGGTCTGTGCAGGGCAGCAACAGGAGATAGGGGGGCGAAACAGGAGCTCTGGATACATGAGGGAGGAAAGGAGACAGCAGGGGCCCCATGAGGATGAAATAGGACAGGATGGGGGGGGGCAGGTATCATGGAGGCAAACTGCTTAATGAAACAGTAATACAACTAAATAGAATGAAGCAGCAGCAGATCGGAGAGTCCCCCCCCTTCTGTCCCACAGACAAGAGACAGTCACAGTGCAGACTCACTCACAGCTCCAGCCCTCCGGTCTCTCTCCTCAGGCAGCATGTGTCCTGTGTAGAGGGGGCGTGTCTGAGTCTCTGCAGCTCAGGGGGCCCCACCAAAGGGGTACTGTGTAACTGAAATGACAGCAGTGAGAGCTCCCATCTGTATTGATGGAAGTGCTCATAGCAGCTCAGTGGGCCCCCCCCAGGAGCATTGGGCCCCGGCACTTGCCCGGGGATGCCGGGTTATGAGCCGGCCCTGCTGGCACAGATCAACAACATCCTCTCCATACAGCAGGAGCTCCACCACAATCAGCAGCTCCACAACCATGGCCACGTCCCCTAGTTGATGCTCCTCTCATGTTTTTTAGAGTCACCCACCAAATTGTCTGACAGGCGAACAATATTTTTTTCTGTGTTACGGGTGCAAATGAAGTGTTTTGCACACCAAAAAAATTGCTATAGGTCACCGACACAATTAACAGACTGATTAAATCTCCTATAACAGTGAGACAGATGAAAATGTGGTGTAATTAAAACAAAAATTGCTTTTTTGTTACCAACTCAATTAACAGACTGATTATACCCCCTATAACAGTTAGGCCCCCCACACAAGCATGATAGATTGGCTTCAGGTGAGTTCAGGGTGCGTTCAGTGAAACTCGCACCATTTTGCAAGCAAGTTCAGTCAGTTTTGTCTGCAATTGCGTTCAATTGTTCAGTTTTTTCCGCGCGGGTGCAATGCGTTTTGATGCGTTTTTCGCGTGCTCTATTAAAAACTGAAGGTTTACAAACAACATCTCTTAGCAACCATCAGTAAAAAAATTGCATCGCATCCGCACTTGCTTCCGGATGCAATGCGTTTTTTACTGAAGCCCAATTCACTTCCAGGGCTGCGTGAAAAACTAAGAATATAGAACATGCTGCGTTTTTCACGCAACTTAGAACTAATGCTTAAAAAAATGCTCATGTACACAGACCCATTGAAATGAATGGGTCAGGATTAATTGCGGGTGCGATGCATTCCCATCATGGATTGCACCCATGCGGAAAACTCACTTGTGTAAAAGGGGCCTTTTGTTATTAAAACAAAAAATTGCTTTATTATCACCGACTCAATTAGCAGACTGATTAAGGCCCCTTGCAGACCAGCGTGTCTGGATTAGGTCCGGATGCGTTGCGTCAGCGATCAGGGAAAATCGTGCAAGTAGGTATGCAATTGCAGTCAGTTTTGACTGCGATTATGTTCCAATGTTCAGTTTTTGTTGCGTGGGTGCAATGCGTTTTGCACGCTCGTGATAAAAAACTGACTGTGGTACCCAGACCCGAACCCGGACTTCACTGAAGTTCGGGTTTGGGATAGGTGTTCTGTATATTTAAATTTTTTCCATTATAACATGGTTATAATGGAAAATAATAGCATTCTTTAATTCAGAATGCAAAGTAAATGGTCCATTGGGGTTAAAAAAATAAATAAATATGTAACTCATGTCATACAATTGATCGCGCAGCGGGGCTCGCCTTCTTTCTTCTTCTTCTTGCAGGACTGGCTGGAAAAGGACCATCGGCGACATCATCGCGCTCACTACATGGTGAGCGCAGTGACGTCAACGCAGGTCATTCAGCAGGACCTGCACTGACGTCACCTCGCTCTCCACGTGGTGAGCGCGATAATGTCACCAAAGGTCTTTTTCCAGCCAGGTCCTGCAAGAGGAAGAATAGTCGACTCATAGTCTCTTGAGGTGGGACAGTTATCATCCCCCAAATCTGAAAAAGGCATCCCTAAGGGCCAATACCTACGCATTAGAAGGAATTGCTCTTCATCTGAGTCATTTAGAAAACAAGCCAAGAGTTTTGGGGATGCTAAGGAGGTATTGGTGGGTACTTCTGTCTGATCCCACGACAAGTGACCTTATTCCCCTACAACCATTAGTCATGTATAGAAGAGGCAGATCGATTAAGGATAGACTGGTACACAGTTACTACACTAAACCACAGGGAAAGGGCACTTAGCTAGATCATAAACAGTTTGACACATTTAGATGCGGAAACAACTGTATTTGTTGCTCTTTTATCCTGAAGTCAACCACTTTCACTAGTGTCTCAACTGGCATTACTTACAAAATGTGAGACTTTGCTAACTGTAAGACCCAAGGTGTGATTTATCTTTGTACCTGTGACTGTGAATTAAGAATCAGGGTAGGCGATCATCTTGGAGATATTGGTCATCCCCGGGACAAACCCATAGCATGCCACGTTTTGGAGTATCATAATGGTGACTATAGGACTTTAAAGTTTCAGGTCATTGAGGTAATTTGCAGATTCCCTAGTGGTCGTGATTGGGACAAAAGCATTCTCTGCAAAGAGGCCCAGTGGATACACCGTTTCAGATTTGTGTCCCCACTGGGCCTTAATGAACAAATATCTTTTGCGTGCTTCCTTTAAATTCTTTCTCACTTTTTCTGATCCTTCTGATTTTCAAAATATCCAAGACTTTGTTAGTAATTTGGTATCTTTATATTTCACTTTAGGTACACACACTAACCTGCTTCTTTTATCTGACCATAATTGGTCCTTTGTGTACACTCAAACCTATTGGGGGTCCTGATGTTCAGGGTATTACTCTCTGTATCCCAGGTTAAATTTTTTTCCCCTTTATGCAGCCTCACTTTAATTCGCTTTCCTCTATTGAACATATTGCGCAATTGTTTCCCTTGATTGTACCCTTTTATATATGTGGGGGTTATTTATATTATATATATATTATTAAAAGTAATGTTTTAGAGGTTTTAGTTTCATGAGAGCTAATATTCTATAACTCCAATATATAAGTTTCTGTGAGCTTACTCCTATAAAGTTGAAATGTTATTAAAACAAAAAATTGCTTTATGTCGCCGACACAATTAACCTGATTAAACCTCCTCAAACTGTTTGACGGATGAAAACGGGGTGTTATTTTAAAAAATTGCTTTATTGTCACTGACTCAATTAACAGACTGATTACACCTCCTATAAAAGTTAGACAGATGAAAATACGGTGTCAGGACACCCAAAAATTGCTTTATGTCATCGACACAATTAACAGACTGATTAACTGTCTTATAACAGTAAGACAAATGATAATGCAGAATTTTGAACCCCAATATTGACTTTAGGCCAACCACACAATTAACAGTCCAATTAAGTATTGTATTTCTGTGTCACTGGTGCAAAGGAGTAATATTGCACCGACTTATAATGCCTACCCACCCACAGACTAAACAGCCCAATTAAGTATTGTATTTCTCTGACACTGGTGCAAAGGTGTTGCATTGTACCTACCAAAAATGCCTACAGGTCACCCACAGACTGAACAGCCCAATTAAGTATTGTATTTCTGTGTCACCTACAGGTCACCTACAGAGTTATAAAAAAATAATAATAAGCCTAACACAGTCCCTCACTGCAGCAGCATCCTGTTCCTACACTAGTCAGTGCATAATGGTGGCGCACCACGTGATTCGGCATTTATGCATGCAGGGTCACATGGTGCGCCGGCCAATTACAGCCATGCCAATACTAGGCATAATTGTGATGGCTTCCAAGTGCCCACAGCTTAAACACTTGTTGATTGGCTGCATTGCAGCCTTTAAACAAGCTAAATTTAAACTCTGAACAACGAACACGGACTTTCACGCCAATGTTCATGTTTGAGTTCAACACATGGCTTGGTAAATGGTGTCAAGCGCAAGGATTTGGCTTTGTTTCTCATAATAGCTCTACTTGGAATAGAAAGGAACTGTACAAAAAAGATGGTTTGCATCTTTCTCTCAAAGGAACAAATGTACTTAGTGAACAACTCCAAGAATTTGCGAAAGAGTATTTAAACTAGGAAGGGGGGGCAAAAGAGTGAAAATAAAAGAGTCCAATTGCCCCCCGAAACAATGCCAGAACAGGTCAGAAGCACAGAGGGTAAGAAATAAGCTCTGAGTCCTCTCTACAAATGCTCGCAGTTTAGGTAAAAAAAATCAATGAACTTGGGTCAATAATGGCATCTGAGAATGTAGATTTAGTGGCTGTTACGGAGACATGGTTTAATGAAAGAAATGACTGGGACATAACCATACCAGGGTACTCTTTATACAGAAGAGACAGAGAAGGCAAGAAAGGAGGAGGAGTGGCCCTGTATGTGAAAGATAGCATTAAATCTAACCTAATACAAGTTGGTGAGGCCAACATAGAGTCAGTTTGGGTTACGTTGCAGTTTGCTAATCATGCAGTAACTCGTGTAGGTGTGATATATAGACCACCTGATCAAGTTAAAGAACTAGATGATCTACTAGTTGAAGAAATAGCTAAAATGACAATGAAAGGAGAAGTTATCATTATGGGAGATTTCAATCTTCCAGATATAAACTGGAAAACCAAAATAGCAAGTTCTACCAGGAGTACAGATATTCTAAATTCCCTACTGTGGTTATCCCTACAACAAATGGTTGAGGAGCCAACCCGGAGGAAGGCCATTTTGGATTTGATATTCACAAATGGGGATTCGGTATATGATGTCATTGTAGGCGAAACCTTGGGATCTAGTGATCACCAGTCAGTGTGGTTTAATATAAGAACTGTGAAAGAGTCCCACCACACAAAAACAAAAGTTTTAGATTTTAGAAAAACAGACTTTTCAAAAATGAAATTAGTCATAAATGAGTCCTTATCAGACTGGAACGGATTACATGGAGTCCAGGAGAAATGGGACTACTTAAAAGGTGCATTATTGAAGGCAACAGAAAATTGCATTAGACTTGTCAGTAAAAGAAAAAAAAGGAAGAGACCACTGTGGTACTCAGCAGAAGTGGCCCAAATCATTAAAAATAAAAAGCTAGCATTTTGTAATTATAAAAAAACCCAGAGCAATGAAGATAAGGAAATCTACAAGATTAGGCAGAAAGAGACCAAGCAAGTTATAAGAACTTCTAAAGCTCAGGCAGAAGAAAAACTAGCTCAGTCTATGAAAAAAGGGGATAAGACATTCTTCAGATATATAAATGAAAAAAGGAATTTAAAACAAGGAATAACTAAATTAAAAATAAAGGACGGAAGGTATGTAGAAGAGAATAAAGGGCTAGCCGACTGCCTTAATGAATACTTCTGTTCAGTTTTTACAAAAGAAAAAGAAGGAGAAGGACCTCCACTAGAAAGGATGACTAATGAATCGTTTGATGCATGTGTCTTTACAGAGGAAGATGTTCTAAGTTTGCTGTCTAAAGTGAAGACAAATAAGTCACAGGGGCCTGATGAGATACACCCAAAATTATTAAAAGAGCTTAGTGGTGAGCTGGCAAAACCGTTAACAGATTTATTTAACCAATCATTAGTAACAGGAGTCGTCCCGGAAGATTGGAAATTGGCAAATGTCGTGCCCATTCACAAGAAAGGTAGTAAGGAGGAATCGAGCAACTATAGACCAGTGAGTCTGACATCAATAGTAGGCAAATTAATGGAAACCCTATTAAAGGATAGGATTGTGGAACATCTAAAATCCCATGGATTGCAAGATGAAAAACAGCATGGGTTTACTTCAGGGAGATCATGTCAAACAAATCTTATAGATTTTTTTGACTGGGTGACTAAAATAATAGACGGTGGAGGTGCAGTAGACATCGCATATCTAGATTTTAGTAAGGCTTTTGACACTGTCCCACATAGAAGACTTATCAATAAACTGCAGTCATTGAGCATGGGCTCCCATATTGTTGAGTGGATTAGGCAGTGGCTGAGTGACAGACAACAGAGGGTTGTAGTCAATGGAGAACATTCAAAACAAGGTCATGTTACCAGTGGGATTCCACAGGGATCTGTACTGGGACCAATTTTGTTTAATATCTTCATAAGTGATATTGCAAAAGGCCTCGATGGTAAGGTTTGTCTTTTTGCTGATAACACAAAGATATGTAACAGGGTTGATGTTCCTGGAGGGAAACGCCAAATGGAAAAGGATTTAGGAAAACTAGAAGAATGGTCAGAACTCTGGCAACTGAAATTTAATGTGGATAAGTGCAAGATAATGCACCTGGGGCGTAAAAACCCAAGGGCAGAATATAGAATATTTGACACAGTCCTGACCTCAGTATCTGAGGAAAGGGATTTAGGAGTAATTATTTCAGAAGACTTAAAGGTGGGAAGACAATGTAATAAAGCAGCACGAAATGCCAGCAGAATGTTTGGATGTATAGGGAGAGGTATAAGCAGTAGAAAGAGTGAAGTGCTTATGCCGCTGTACAGATCACTGGTGAGATCTCACTTGGAGTATTGTGCGCAGTATTGGAGGTCATATCTCCAGAAGGATATAGAGAGTTCAGAGAAGAGCTACTAAACTGGTCCATGGATTGCAGGATAAAACTTACCAGGAAAGGTTAAAAGACCTTAATATGTATAGCTTGGAAGAAAGAAGAGACCGAGGGGATATGATAGAAACTTTTAAATACATAAAGGGAATCAACTCGGTAAAAGAGGAGAGCATATTTAAAAGAAGAAAAACTATCACAAGAGGACACAGTTTTAAATTAGAGGGGCAAAGGTTTAAAAGTAATATAAGGAAGTATTACTTTACTGAGAGAGTAGTGGATGCATGGAATAGCCTTCCTGCAGAAGTGGTAGCGGCAAATACAGTGAAGGAGTTTAAGCATGCATGGGATAGGCATAAGGCTATCCTTCATATAAGATAGGGCCAGGGACTATTCATAGGATTCAGATATATTGGGCAGACTAGATGGGCCAAATGGTTCTTATCTGCCGACACATTCTATGTTTCTATGTTTGAGTACCCGGACACCATAATCTTCGGTACGAACCCAAACAGTGTGGTCCGGGTTCGCTCATCTCTACTTGTGGGCATTCCAGAGGGAGAATGGGTTGGAGAAAGAGTTCTGATTAAATGCAAAGTGTTTTATGAGGGCAGAACACAGCTTATCAGCATACCTGGTATCTTCTAAAAAAAAAGGAGTTGTTGCGCCACAGTGGACAACAGGGTGAGCTGTAGCATTCAGAGATAGCATTCACTACGTGATCAGACTATTTAATCAGTTCAATGGAAGATGATTGGTCAGAGTGTAAGATAGATCTATCCAGCAGGACCACATCTATCCTAGAATAAGAAAGGTGTACAGAGGAGAAATAAAGGAATGGTCCTTCTCTGAGTCATGGAGAATGCTCCACACATCATATACGTCTTTCTGGTATAGTAGAGACATAAAAGAAAGAACTGCTCTCTGGATGGGGTTCAAGAGTCCAAAGAGGAATCTGGAACCATGTTGAAATTGCCAATCCAGAGAACATGGGCTTGTTTGACACTATTAACCTTCCTAGCAAGTTTCTTCAAAAAGGCTATCTGCCGCTTATTAGGGACATATACAACAAAAAAGTGTAAACAGTATCATTAACCCTATAAACCAGTATAATGAACATGACATTAGAGTCTATGGAGGTAGTGATCGATGTAAAAGCAACCGTGTTTTTAATGCTAACAAAACACTTTATTGTTTCTCAGAGTAATAAGATTCAGATATATAAGGAAACAAAGGGTGTTTCAACCTGTGGGCATCAATCTGCACAATGTGTGTTTCCTGAGTGCAAAAAATATCACAAAGCATGCTTTTCGCTTGATGTTACATCTTGGATCTTTTATATGGGTTATTCAAACCCTTCACATTAAGTGAGGCGATCTTAAGAACCATAATGGGTGTGATAAAAGCTAATAATGCAACCCAGAGATAACAATACATGGGCAGAGTGATAAATAAGGTATTCAGTATCCTATAAATCAGATGGAGAGCAAACAAAATATCAATATCACCAAGATCACCTGGATAACATAAACAAAGATAAACATTGCATAGTCAAAACAATGGTAGATAAAAAAACAATGACATCAATGACAAAAAGGCAAGTCACACCGTTTAAAACAAAAACTAGGGAAAGCAAGCATTAGAGCGGCACCTAAAGAGCCAAAAATGCCAAACTTAACACTGGTTCCTGTGTTTGGATGTCACCACTTGCAATACTGAGATAACTCGTTACGACAGAGGCCTTTGATCAGAGGAGGATAAATTAACAGGAATGTTCCATGTCTGAAGAAGTCGCATCCCTTCCTCCAGAGAACAGATAGAATGCTCTGTTGAACCAAGATTTCAGTTGGGAAGCCCCATCGATAAGGAATGACATGATCCCTCAGGGCTGAGGTGAAAGGGGTTAGCTTTTTTGCAAAGTCAGTGCCCACACTGTTGTGCATTTTCATGAGTGTACAGTATTATCTAATGAAATTCTAGCCAAAATGAATGCTCATTGCCTTTAAGAATGAAATCAGCTTGAACCAAAGTTCTGTTATGTGGCTGAAGAGGCCAAGATGAGTTCATGGCAAGTTCAGTTTATATAAGAGTCACCGCGAATATGAACGGACATTGTATTTTAAAAGTTATTGCTAAAAGATATGCGTTTATCTATGGGGAGTATAATGGTTTCTCCAGACATGTCTGTCTGAAGGGAACAATGTTTTTTTTCATGACTAAGCCATGACAAGATAAGAATTTATATCCTTAAGACACATCTGCTGCGTGAGGTAAAATTCATATATTCATAATTATATTCTATATATTTCTGTATGATATATTTACATTTTCAACATATTTCAGTCAATGATTCATATGTGTTATTTATGTGTAACAATGTATCGATTTATATATATATTATACCATGTATGTGTCATTTAGAATGTATCCTGTAGAAGATACAGAAACACTGAAGTAAGTTTCTGATAATTGGATTTCTGAGAAGAGTTAAATGTTATTTCAGACGGTAGTTATTCATCCATGCGGACAAGTAAAGTATACAAGTCCCGATGCCGATGTAATGACCGGCAACACGCACAGGGAGGAAAAAGGGAAAGTCCTGCCCAAGGGAGAGGGAAAGGTGGTGACCCCTAACTCTCCTTGCGGCTGGCACCTGACTGCCCTGACGTCCCTAGACGGGTTCCTCACCCGTGCGGCGATCACGTGCCTAAACCCTGGCTTTCCCTGAAATAAGCCCTAGATAGTGAACGGGGTGGGATCGCTAGTCCGCACCACTGCACTAAGAGGGAAACACCAGGGAGAGGACAGACAAACACAGACAAACACATAGACCCAGGTGGACGACAACAACTGTCCACAAAGGTCCAACAGGGATCCGGAGGGTAGCGTTCTGGATCAACTACCAGAGAACGCAGCAACACAGCTCCAGTGGGTCAGAATAGATGTCCAGGCAGGAAGCTCTATATCTGGCAACCAGAGAAGTGTGAGGGGGGAATATAAGGAGGATTGGGAGTGCTGGACAAGGAACAGCTGAGAGAAGGAGCTACGGATCCCTGAGTGAGCCAAAAGGGTTTGCAAAGCAAACCCAGAAAGCTACAATAAGGAAACATCCCTATCTTACATAGAGCGTGCAGCCAACCGCTGCGACTTCCTGACCCCGGGTATAACGGAGTCAGGCGTGGCTCTTGGCACCCTCGTGACAGTACCCCCCTCTCTACGAGGGGCCTCTGGACACTCAGGACCAGGTCTCTCAGGATCCGAACTAGCCTGTCGGCGTTTACCTCAGACGCAGGAACCCACATTCTTTCCTTGGGACCGTAACCTCTCCAGTGCACCAGATATTGGAGAGAGCGGCGGACCCGACGAGAATTAATAATTTTGGATATCTGAAATTCTAAATTACCATCCACGACAACAGGAGGGGGTGGCAGCGGTGACGGTTCTAGAGGTGGAACATATTTTTTGAGTAACGACTTATGAAAGAAATTATGAATTTTAAAAGTCTGAGGCAACTCCAGGCGAAAAGCCATGGGGTTGATGATGGCTACAATCTTGTACGGACCAATAAACCTAGGACCCAGTTTCCAAGAGGGAACCTTCAATTTGATATTCCTAGTAGATAACCACACATAGTCATTCACTCCTAGGTCCGGACCTGGCGACCGTCTCTTATCAGCCATGCATTTGTATTTACCTCACATATTTTTCAAGTTAGCTTGCACCTTCTGCCATACTGATGAAAGAGATGACGAAAAACGTTCCTCTTCGGGAACCCCAGAAGACCCCCCCTCTTTGAAAGTACAAAATTGGGGATGAAAACCATATGCACCAAGAAATGGTGACTTGCCAGTGGATTCCTGACGGCGATTATTTATGGCAAACTCAGCTAAGGTAAATATGACGACCACAACTCTGAGGAAAAGGACAAGTGAACCCCCAAACGGGAACAAAAAGCTTTCCAAAATTTAGAAATAAACTGGGTTTCCCGATCCAAACCAACATCGGAGGGGACCCCGTGAAGCTTCACGATCTCACTGACGAATACCTGAGCAAGAGTTTTAGCATTAGGTAGTGCGGGTAACGCAATGAAGTGTGCCATTTTGCTAAACCTGTCCACTACTACCAAAATAACTGTTTTATCTGCAGACAAAGGTAAGTCAGTGATAAAATCCATAGACAGATGTGTCCATGGTCTATTGGGAATGACGAGTGGTAATAGAGACCCTGCAGGACGTGTATGTGAAACTTTTGCGCGCAGACAGGTAGAACAAGAAGACACAAAATCCAATACATCCTGACGCAACCTTGGCCACCAAAAACGACGAGACAATAGCTCCAAGGTTGCTTTACCACCCGGGTGCCCAGCAAGTGCCGAATTATGATGTTCCTTTAATAATTCGAGACGTAGGTTCAACGGTACAAACAATTTCTCTGAGGGGCAAGAGACCGGGGCGTCCCCCTGGGCCTCTAACACCTTCCCCTCCAAAGCAGAGTGTACTGCAGAGACAACCACTCCTTTTTTAAGAATAGGCACCGGATCACTCACATTACCCCCTCCAGGGAAACAACGAGATAGTGCATCAGCCTTGGTATTCTTTACCCCAGGATGATAGGTAATCACAAAGTTAAACCTGGTAAAAAATAGCGACCACCTAGCCTGTCTTGGGGTGAGACGCTTAGCTGATTCGAGGTACAGCAGATTTTTGTGGTCCGTAAACACAGTGACAGGGTGGACTGCCCCCTCTAAGAAGTGACGCCACTCCTCAAACGCAAGTTTAATAGCTAACAGTTCCCTATTGCCAATATCGTAGTTCTGTTCTGCTGCAGATAGTTTTTTAGAAAAGAAAGCACAAGGACGCCATTTGCCAGGAGACGGACCCTGAGACAGTACAGCCCCCACTCCCACCTCTGATGCATCGACTACAGCAATAAACGGCTGAGAGACATCAGGTTGGACTAGTACAGGTGCTGAGGTAAACCTCTCTTTTAGAGAGGAAAAAGCAACTTTAGCGGCGTCAGACCATTTAGAAAAGTCAGTCCCCTTCCTAGTCATGTCAGTAAGGGGTTTTACGATCACCGAATAATTTTTAATGAATTTCCTATAGAAATTCACGAAGCCCAAGAACCGTTGTAATGCCTTGAGGTTCTCAGGAAGATCCCAATCTAAAATTGCCTGGACCTTCCTAGGATCCATACGGAAACCTGACGCAGATAAATAATAACCTAGGAATTGTATCTCCTGAACGGCAAAAACACATTTTTCAATTATCGCATATAATTCATTCGTCCGTAGGACCTGAAGTACTTGTCTGACCTGCTCCTCATGTGTTCTCAGATCAGACGAATAAATTAAGATATCATCTAGGTATATTACCACAAACCTGCCGACTAGATGACTAAAAATGTCATTAACGAAATGTTGAAAGACGGCAGGAGCATTGGTCAGGCCGAAAGGCATAACTAGATTTTCATAATGCCCCTCAGGGGTGTTAAAAGCTGTTTTCCACTCATCCCCCTCTTTAAAACGAATCAGATTGTAGGCCCCCCTAAGATCGAGTTTGGAGAACCACCTAGCACCCGCAATCTGGTTAACAGGTCAGGAATGAGAGGAAGAGGGTATGGGTCTCGGATGGTTATCCGATTTAATTCACGAAAATCTAGGCAAGGACGCAGGCCCCCATCTTTCTTTTTAACGAAGAAAAACCCTGCAGCCACGGGTGAAGAAGAGGGTCTGATGTGTCCCTTAGCCAAACTCTCGGAGATATAATCCTTCATGGCTTGTCTCTCTGGACCTGAAAGATTATATAACCTGGTCTTGGGTAGTTTTGCGCCAGGAATAAGGTTAACCGGGCAATCATAAGGACGGTGAGGTGGTAACTTCTGACAACCCTTTTCAGAAAAAACATCCTCAAAGTCCGAAACAAAAGTAGGTAGGGTAGCTATGGAGGCAACTAAGCAATTGCTATTTAAGCAATTTTCTCTGCACGGCTCACTCCACTCCAATATCTCCCTGGCCTGCCAATCCACCACTGGATTGTGCGCTACCAACCAGGAAAAACCCAGCACTACCGGAGCGGGAAGCCCCTCCAGAACATAACATGAGAGCATCTCGTTATGGTGGTCCCCTACCCGAAGGTGTAAGTTATGAACAATGTGGGTGAGATTTCTCTGAGACAGAGGAGCAGAATCAATAGCAAATATGGGAATAGGTCTCTGTAGTGTACAGAGAGACAAACCCATAGTGCAGGCAAAATGGGCATCTATCAAATTTACCCCTGCTCCACTGTCTAGAAAGAAAGAAATAGTCTCTGTCTTATCACCAAAAACAATAACCGCTGGCAACACAAATTGTGATGTACGTATGGAGGAAACGTATACCCCCCGGCTGACATCCTCTACACAGCCTGGGGTTAGTAGTTTTCCAACGTTTTTTTTGTTTCTGAGGAAAGAAGGACAGACATTAATGAAATGACCCCTCTCCCCACAAAAAAAACAAACCCCATGCCTACGGCGAACCTCAGGAGGACGGACCTGACGAGTGGTTCCTCCTAGCTGCATAGGCTCGTCTAAGTACGTACAGACTAACTGCTGCTTGGGAGGGGTTACCAATGGCTCCGGTTTTTTCAACCTGTCCCTAAGGCGTCTATCTATACGGATAGAAAGGGACATAACTGCATCAAGGGAAAAGGGGGTCTCATACAATGCAAGCGCATCCTTAACCCTTTCGGATAACCCACAGCAGAACTGACTCCTGAGAGCCGGGTCATTCCATTGGGTATCCGTAGCTCATCTACGGAAGTCAGAGCAATACTCCTCTACCGGCCGCTCTCCTTGTAGGAGTCTCCGTAATTTTGATTCAGCCAGTGCGACTCGGTCAGGGTCATCATATATGAGACCCAAGGCCCTGAAAAACTCATCCACTGACCGAAGCCCCTGAGAATCAGTAGGTAAAGAGAACGCCCAGGACTGCGGGTCCCCCTGCAGCAGGGAAATAACCACACCCACCCGCTGTTCTTCATTACCAGAGGAGTAAGGGCGCAGTTTAAAGTATAATTTACAGGCCTCACGGAAAATCAAAAACTTGTCCCTTCCCCCAGAAAATCTGTCAGGGAGAGGGACCTTGGGTTCCGCAACAACCTGGTTACCAGTAGCAACCGCTGGGCTTGCGGTCTGTTGTAATTGCTGCTGTTGCTGGAGGACCGACGCCTTCAATCCTGCCACCTCCAAAGACAGGCCATAAGATTGTTCGGACAGAGCAGCAATTTGATCCATACTGGATTCTAAGTAGGTAAAAAAAAAAAATTTTTTTTTTTAACCTACACAAAAATAATGGCCAGATATAATGTAATGACCGGCAACATGCACAGGGAGGAATAAGGGAAAGTCCTGTCCAAGGGAGAGGGAAAGGTGGTGACCCCTAACTCTCCTTGCGGCTGGCACCTGACTGCCCTGACGTCCCTAGACGGGTTCCTCACCCGTGCGGCGATCATGTGCCTAAACCCTGGCTTTCCCTGAAATGAGCCCTAGATAGTGAATGGGCCGGTGGGATCGGGCCGGCCAGAGGGAAACACCAGGGAGAGGACAGACAAACACAGACAAACACATAGACCCAGGTGGACGACAACAACTGTCCACAAAGGTCCAACAGGGATCCGGAGGGTAGCGTTCTGGATCAACTACCAGAGAATGCAGCAACACAGCTCCAGTGGGTCAGAATAGATGTCCAGGCAGGAAGCTCTATATCTTGCAACTAGAGAAGTGTGAGGGGGGAATATAAGGAGGATTGGGAGTGCTGGACAAGGAACAGCTGAGAGAAGGAGCTACGGATCCCTGAGTGAGCCAAAAGGGTTTGCAAAGCAAACCCATAAAGCTACAATAAGGAAACATCCCTATCTTACATAGAGCGTTCAGCCAACCGCTGCGACTTCCTGACCCCGGGTATAACGGAGTCAGGCGTGGCTCTTGGCACCCTCGTGACAGCCGAGTAACAAGGCCATTATACCATTATCCATTAACATATATTCAAAAAGATAGGAGAAGACAGTGACTCCAACAAGTCTAGGTTATGGGTAATTAAAAGTGTCAGGAAGAGACCCACCTTAGTGATGTATATTGAAGAGGTTAAGAAGGTCATGTGAACGTATTATTAAGTATTTAGAATTAGTGTTTAAGGTTGTGATATTCATCTGCAGTACAACAGTGCCATCTGGGGGCAGATGGGCAGCATCCCATGTAGCATATTAAGGGTTAATATGACATCATTGTGTTATTAGCATACGAATACACTCACCTTACCTGATTGGAATTCTCTAATCCAGAAGGGGATGATTCTTAGATAAGGTGGGAAATAATTACTTGTGTGCAGAGCATCAGGCATGCACTCACTCACGAAAACCAAAAGAAAAACACACAAAGGAAACTGACCACAAAAAAATTATACCAAAAGAAACTTGGATTATATTTTGGCCACTAGGAAGGTTCTTGAGAACTGGTACCATCAGAAACTCTGTCTACCTTTAACCCGGAAACATCTACTGTGCTTACTGCTCGGGATACTAATAAGATATTTCTCTCGGTATAAGTCCCCATACTGTAGGAATATATAGTGTTACGTGCCTCCATAATGCTGATTATTCTCTTAGTAAAGATGCATATTGATAATGTAAGATCTTACATTATTTGACTGGGGCTCCACAGGACTAAACCCTTGGAAAGTTATTTTCCATAGTCTGATTGCCGAGCTGGATATTTTGTCATATTAATATCATATATTTTTCATTGGTCATAGGGAGACAGAGTCCAGGGATAACATTTATTTTCCCTGTAATAATCCATGTTTTGTTATAGCCTGTTTGGTAAACAGAAGATCCTAAGTTTCTCCTGGTATATAAATTATTGGTCTGCTTGTTAGAAGTATAGCACTGTTTTTGTTATAAGTAACTAAGTTGTACTGTGCTGGTGAGATAGTGGTGTGTTAGCACCACTGTGTGGAATATTTTGGGTATTATCTTACATCTTTGTTTTGTATTGTGTATAATAAATTACATATATTTTTGCATAGACAATTGTCTCTTTGTTTCACTGCTCGCAAAAATCCAATTAAGATACTCGATAAAAGAACTTAGAAGTGATTATGTCTGCCTGAAGGATCATATAATTTTTTTTTTATATTTTTTTTATCCTCTCTTTTATATGAAGATTATTTTTATATAGAAGATATTCAACATAAATGGAGGCACTGCTGAGATCGAGTTAATTCTATAATTGATTGTGCAAATAGGGAAGGGTCCATATTTCTTCTTGGCAAGCCAGATTGTTACTGACATCTGTATGTTGATTATTAATCAGAAAAAAAAAATGAGTGCAACAGGCAGTGATCCGGGTAATGGCCAGGCTACAGCAGATAGTCCATCTTGCCCGGAGCAGATCATCTCTAAGGTCGTTGAATATATACATTCACGGCTTAAATTGGATAAGGATATGACTACATGGATTAATGAGTTGCAGGAAAGAGCTAAGGAAGAACGTGGGGCTATGGATGTTAGGTGGCATGATTGATAGATACCTGATATACAGTATATAAATTTGACACGAGATAATACTAAGGGAGACCAATGCCTTTTATACACATTGCCACCTGTTTTGTATGCATTGTTGGCAGTCAGTACTCTTTCACAAAAGAGAAGTGAGTCTGTGAAGGGAACAAGATCTATGTAGCCCAGCTAGAAGCAGATATCAGAGTCACAGAGGCCACGATTAAGGACTTAAAATACAGCCTTGATCACAGCCATGATGCATACCAAAAGGCAAAAAGTGACTTAGAGGAATTACATCTCCGGTATTCCAAAATTGAGCAGACAGGCAAATCAAGCCATACTGTAAGTAATGCAGATCCATCTAATACTGTGGGATCTCCAGACCCCCCAAATCTTACACACCAACATCCAGACATATCATCACATGTTCTTAAAGCAGACTCCATTCCACACCATAAGCCACCTGAAAGTGATGTCATGCGTACGCAGGAGGCGTTGACCCAATTAAGTCAGGCATTACAAACTGTAACCGCCTTACTAGGCGCAAGCAAAATGGAAGCCCCTAGAAGTGTCTCTCCACATATTCCCCAGATAGAGATATAAGAGTTACATCCCCTGTGCCATATGTGTCTCATGGAAGTGATCAAAGTGCATGTGATTCTGACAGTAATGTGGAACAACGTGTGTATTATTCCCTACCACGTAGGCATGAGTTTGCCCATAAGGGGGATCAGGGTCCTAGGCGACCATCATATGCTGAAGTGGTCTCTAGGAGGAAAAATCCTCAGTATTCAGAAAAGGATCAGAGTTCCTCAAGCATTATTAAGTTTCTGAATGCCACTGTGCCCATGTTCTCTAAGAAAAGTTCTTCTCAAATAGCAAACCACTTAGAACTGTATGAGTCCACTATGGATTCTTTAAAGTTGTACTCTGATGTTGATAAGTAGAGATGGCCTTGCGGTTCACCCGGCGGTCGTATTGTGGCGAACTTTGCGTGTTCGCGATTCGCCGAACATGCATATATATGGAAATGTTCGCGCCCACCATATTCTTTTACATTGTGAAGAACTTTGACCGATGACACATCCATCAGGTGGTACAGGACAGCCAATTGAGACATTTCAGCACATGAACATACCCACTACCTTATAAATAAACCTGATCTGGACGCCATTTTACATTCAGTCTTTTGCCAGTGTAGGGAGAGGTTGCTGTGTGGAGCAGGGACAGGCTGTTAGGGACACCAAATGCTAGCTAATAGGGCCACAAAAGTCCTTTTAAGGACTGGAATAGGTGTGCTATCGATAGGTGTGATACACACAGGGGTGCAATATACTTATAATATACTTTTATAATGAGTCAAAAACACATAGATCTATATAGTGATCACCTGGAAGTCAGGGGCCTAGGGGCTTACTAGGGCCATTTTTATATAGGGTAAGGTTCCTGACGGGGTTGCTCTTATCAGGGTGGGTGGTCTGTGGTTAGGCTATCAGGGCCAGAATAGCACCGCCTTGTAGGGCAATATCAGGTACAGTTCTTTTCCCACCCTGTCCTTCAATACCACATCATCATCTAGCCCAGGGATAGATGTTTTTTGATTTCCCTCCAGGATTCATGGATGTGTACTGGAACCACCCGGATTGTGGTAGGACATATGGTTTCTGATTTGGTGCCGCCGAGCACCTGAGTGCAGCCGAGCACTTGTTATTGCCTACCACATGTATGCTTTTTACTTAACTTTAATCATTAAATTTATTGTCATTTTGAGGGATATCTTTTCCATTCACACGTCCGCAAAATGGGTCCACATCCGTTCCACAATTTTGCGGAACGGGTGCAGACCCATTCATTTTCAATGTGGCCGGAATGTGCTTACGTCAACATAGACAAGTTGTCAACAGTGGTGTACAAAATAAAAAAACATTAAAGGGGATGAATTTGTAGAACAATGGGTCCACATTAAACAATTACGTGTTTGTCATCATAGCTCACGACTTCGCGAGATAGAAGTAGTTGGATGAAGAGAGGGGAAGAGATTTTACTGTTCAAACTAAAGACAGAAACAAGGATTGGTATCGTATGAACATACATGTGTAGTAACCCGTCCTCACGTATGTTTCCTCCATAACTAAACATATCTTAACTTACCTCTAAAACAAAGAACTTGCTCTGTTCAAGAAAAGAACCTATGCCAATTGAAGATATATGATAGCATTAACTCTTTTCTTGCTGGATAAAAAGTGAAAGATGTATGTACTCATATGTGTCATACAATATTTTATAGGTGCAAGATGCCAACTAAGATGATTGCCATTGTTTATGTCATCCTAATCTTGGGGAAGGAGTTCCATGCCGAGCTGATTGCTGTGCCAGGTCCTTCGTCCGGAATCATGCTGCAGGACACTGAGCGGTTCATTCTGATGAACAAAAGCATTCTATCCCAAAAGATATACATCAGCCTGGATCCTGGTATCAGACACACATCAGATTTTCCCAAGAACGGATTACGCAGATCCTGGAACAGGCAAAAAAGACCCTGACCAGAGAACAATTTTCTACAAACCAAAGACAAAAGTGATTCATTTCTTCAATCGTAGCCGCCATAATCTTTTGCGTAGTGGGCGCTGTTATTGCTACCGGTGTAACAGTTGCTATGTCCACCTATATCAAGACATTGAAACTCAAAGTTGGTTCATTGAAAAGGAACTAAATAAACATTCATGCAGAGATGGAGAATCAAAACAAACATTTATCGAACTTATATTCTGTTATGCAGGATCCATGGGATGGTTGAGCTTGTTAACCATCCAAGTGGTACGTTGGATAGGATTCTTCAAAAAGACTTTGGCCAAGTTATGGCTGAAACAGTACAAGCAAGGTTCACGCACCCAATCCTTATAGGATTCCATATGAAAAGCCTTTTAGACATTCCAATACATTCACATTTATTGCATTAAAAATATATTGTAATGAAGGGGGATTTGTTGTGCATGAGTGTTCACTATTATTTAATGATTTTATAGCCAAAATGAATGCTCATTGCCTTTAAGAATGAAATCAGCTTGAACTAAAGTTCTGAAGAGGCCAAGATGAGTTCATGACAAGTCATCGTGAATATGAACAGACATTGTATTTTAAAAGTTATTGCTAAAAGATATGTGTTTATCTATGGGGAGTATAACGGTTTCTCCAGACATGTCTGTCTGAAGGGAACAATGTTTTTTTCATGGCTAAGCCATGACTAGATACGAATTTATATCCTTAAGACACATCTGCTGTGTGAGGTCCAATTCATATATTCATAATTATATTCTATATATTTCTGTATGGTATATTTAGATTTGCAACATATTTTAACCAATGATTCATATAATGTGTTATTTTGTGTAACAATGTATCGATTTTTATATATATATATATATATATATATATTGTGAGACAGTGACAGGTCTCACGCGGCTTAGAGGAAAGGAAGGGGTGGATAGTGCGGTCCACACCCCTATTCCACCACAGGTGAGGCAAGCTGGAGATAATAAGGGCTGGCATAAAGCACCTCCCAGGGTGTCAGCAAGGGGGAAGTGTTGTCTTGGGACAGAGACTGTGACAGAGGCCTGGAGGCTCTGTGAGTGTGGTCTCAGCCCGGCAAGGCTGAGGGGCCACGAGGCTGGGTGGTAGCCTGGAGTTGGGGGACGTAGCGACGCCTGGGAGGGTCGCACGGCCATAGTCAGGCAGACTACTGAGCCCAAATCCCCCACAAGAAACAGTTAACTGGAGTTTGTCAGGATGGCCGAGTGGTCTAAGGCGCCAGACTCAAGTGGGACATTGGCTGACAAAGCCGCATGAGTTCACAAGGTGTGAACTCTGACCTAGGTGAGTCAGGAAATTTTTGTGTTTAGTTAGAGCCTGGACGGGCGAGTGTTTATTATTTTGTCATTTTGTTGTTGCTGATGTTGCACAATAAATGCAATGTTTGGACATTATATACGTGTCTGGTGAAATAACCTGTGAGAATGACCCCCGGAGAAGAGCTAAACCCCCACAATTGGTGTCGGATGCGGGCAGGTGTCCTTGCTGATAATTAAAAGTGCTGGAAGCCTGCTAGTTTGCAGGAGCAGCGGCTGCTGGAAAACTGCTGGTGTTAATCTGGACATTTTTTTTTTCTGTGGTGCAAAGTTTGCAGGATTTAAAGGGCCAGAAGCCAATGAGAGAGATTGACCTGTGGAAGTTTTTTTTTTTTTTATGGCGACCTAGATGAAAGATGGTCCGGTGTGGCGGAAAGTTCGCATAACGGAGGTGATGTCCTCTGGGGGAAGTGGACCGGTTTGGCGGAAAACTGAGGCCACTGAGAAAGTAATGAAGCAGCTGGTGCAGGAAACAAATGCCTTGTTGAGGAAGCCAAGTGCTGCACTTGGAGAGGCTGCTCTGAACTTGCTGGAGAATGGAGTGCGGGAAAAAAATAAGTATGCCGTTGCCAAGGGCAACCGACGGGAAGAAAGTGAGATGGAGAGCGGTGCGACTCTCAGGCGTTCCGGTATTCCCTGGCAGTGGGTACAGTGTCCTAAAGTGTGTGGCTGGAGTGACTGTCCGGAAGGAGACTGGAGTCAAAGTGTTTCCGATGGCAACGACTGCACTGAGGAGCCTGTGTGTGTTCAGGTGACCAGGAACCAAGGGTTGGAGGTTCCCAACATCCTGGATAAGGAAGATGACTGCTGTGGAGACGTGCGTACTGCAGTTGGGAGTGCCAAACCCGTGACTGCTGTGGGTAAGAGCGTTCCAGTTGTTTCTTATGCAGCAATTAAAGTGACAGGCAGCAGGGATCTGGAGGTTGGGCATGTTGCTGACCAATGCCCTAACACCTCAGAAGCCCTGTGCTGTGGTATGAGCTGGCAGCAGTTGCTATCTGCCGAGCCAGTGGGTGTAAAAACACCAGGACTAGAGACTGCTATACAAATGTGTGACCTTGTGGAGAAGGGCAGTCCAGTCCAGGCGTTGTTGGATGCAGAGAGCCAGGTGGCTGAGACCTATGTGCGGGACTTTCATGGAGTTAGCATGAACTGTTCGGTGGTTCTCCCTGAGTGTGAGACTATGGTGACAGAAGGGACTAAAGTGACACCTAGAACCAATGGTGCCAAGTTATCTGCATTGCCTAATAAAAATGTGAAGTTATGCAAATTAAGTGATAATGATAACACCCTTTTTCCCTTGCAGGCTGTGATCAGGAAAAGAGGTAACCCTGCTGGCTTAATTGTATATGTGGCAGGGATGTTGATTGAAAGTGAGGCAATGCTAGAAGGTGTTCCACATGTACTAGGTGCAGATAAGCCGTCTCCACAGTGTTCTATGGTTAGTGAGCCTGAGCAAGTGCAGGTGGTTCTCACTGAGGGGGAGTCTCCAGTAAGAACTAGGTTTTGTGGACCAGATGTTACAAATATGTTCATATATGATGCGATGTTGGGCTGGGACATTGTGTCGTTGTTATGGGGTAAGGTAGACACTTCTGCAGATAGTGAGGAAACTCCTGCAGAACCTGTACCTGTCCCTTTAAGTGAGGATCTAAGAGAGCTGCACTTTGACCTGCATGGGGAAAGAATATTGACCATTGGAAACAATGGTGCTGGTCAAGTGAAAAGTGATGGTGACAAAAGTGCGGAAATGCTTAAGGAAAATATGTCATATGAAATATGTGGTGACAGTGATATACCTTTTCCGTTGCAGGTTGTGGTCAGGGGAGAAGCGCCCCCTGGTGGTAAAAATGTAAATGATGATGACACTTTATTTTCTGCATCTTCTATGTTTCATGAAGCGCTATATGACTTAATCAAAAGGTTTGAAGACATGCATATAAGTAGTGTGGAGCAAAGCCCAGCTCCAGCTCAGTGTTTGAAAGTACAGGAAAATATGATGGGGTTAGAGGGTGTACCGCATGTACCAGAGGTGGAAATGCAGTCTCCACAATGTTGGTTGGTTACTAAGGAAGTGTCCCAGGTGGGGATTAGCTCATCGGTGCCCCTAGAGGTCAGAATTAATAATGACACGAGCGGTATAGGTGACGTATGTGCTGTGACCGATAGCAAGCCAGAGAGTGAAGCTACCATGTCAAGGTCCTACGAAACAAAGGTGGTTACTAGTAGCAACCAGACAGTTATATCTGACGAGATGGGAATTAAGTCGGGTGACGTCAGCCTAGTGTCTGAGGCCCATGTCCAGGCAGTTATAGATGACCTGACACGACAGTACAGCTGCAAACAGGAGAAGTTTGACTGGCTCCTAGCTGAAGTGAAATACATCTCGGCTCGATATGGTGAAAAATGTGACCAAACAGAGACTGATGCTTGGGAAAAGGAGACCAAGGCCCTCTCCTTGGCTAGAGCCCTGGAAGAAGCGCTTGATGAGCGTGCTGAATTGGAGAGGCTGAACAAGCAACTCAGAGCAGAGACGGAAAATCTCATGAGCTTAAAAGATGAGTTGGAGAAATCGAAGGGTGCTCTCGAGCAGCAGGTGGAAGGTGAGAAACCTGAAGAGGAGAGTTCTCTGCAAGACGTCATGAAGCCAGATCCTGTTAAAAATGGGACTGGAGATGGTGGCACTGTGGTGCTGGCTGTGGCAGAGAAGATGGAAGATGCTTCTGCTGAACCAGTTGATGGGGCTGATGTGGATGCCGAAGACCACAGACCCGTGGTAGCGTGTAGCCCAGGCCTGGAAGACTTCCCCTCTTCCTACAAGGCCTTCCAAATAGCCAGCAGCCTGCTGGGGAAGAAGTACGAGGAGGTGAACGATCAGTTTTTGGATCCGGGCTATTACGATGGGCTGTATCTCCTGACTCCTCCCCAAAAGGAGAACAGTGTCCTGGGTGAGCCTCTGGAGAAAATGACAGAAGACAAGGAGTCTGCTGAAGACCCTGGTGCCTCCTGCCTCGGTGAGAAAGAGGGGGAGGAATTAACAGAGCAAGTGTATGGTGCCATGTCCGAGAAGGGTGAGAAGGTGGTCAAAGAGACTGGAGACTTTGACAAGACACAGACTGAAAAAGTTAAGGCCGATGTGTTGGTTGACGTGAAGTCCCCAGATGCTGCAGAGACCAAAGTTAAACCAAAGGGAGCCGCTGCCAAAGTGGAAAAAGCCACTAAAGGAGCAGAGGTCTCTGAAACTGCCATCGTAGCTGGGGTAACTACTGCTGGAAAGAAGGAAGAAGTGACCCAGATGCACTTAAAAGAAGCGAGTAGGTGCAAGCATGGTCTGCTGAAGGAGCCCTGCAAAGCAAGGGAGAAAGTGTCAGGACATGACCATGACTGGGAACAGTTCAGTCAAGAGGTGCAGCAGTCCAAGAAAAGACATGAGGCGCATGTGCAGGAGCCAGAGGATCAAAAAGGAGAGAGGGATCAAAGAGTGCATCATTATCACCCGGGAAAGAGGAAAAAAGAGTATCTGGCCATGAGATGGGCACTTGAGGCCGTTAGGCAGATTAGATTGGGCAAGAGGCTAGTTTGGGTGATAAACCAAGCTCTGCTGGCGTGGGTCTGGCAGAACAAGGGGAAGGTACGTGTCACCGAGGTTCCTGGCCTCGGTGAAATAAGAACCGGTAATTTTCTGTGTCAGCGGCAGCTAGTGCTCACTGACACTGGGTTACTTAGTGTGGCCGTAAAGCCAATCTGGGCCGGTTCTTATTGGGAGCAGCCAAAGAGCAGGGTGGGTGGCTGTTCCCCACGTCCAGGCCAGGTGGATGCCCTCTCACCAACCTCCCTTGGTTATGCAGGTGTTCACCCTCACGGGCTTGAACAAAGGGAGGGGGTATGTGAGACAGTGACAGGTCTCACGCGGCTTAGAGGAAAGGAAGGGGTGGATAGTGCGGTCCACACCCCTATTCCACCACAGGTGAGGCAAGCTGGAGATAATAAGGGCTGGCATAAAGCACCTCCCAGGGTGTCAGCAAGGGGGAAGTGTTGTCTTGGGACAGAGACTGTGACAGAGGCCTGGAGGCTCTGTGAGTGTGGTCTCAGCCCGGCAAGGCTGAGGGGCCACGAGGCTGGGTGGTAGCCTGGAGTTGGGGGACGTAGCGACGCCTGGGAGGGTCGCACGGCCATAGTCAGGCAGACTACTAAGCCCAAATCCCCCACAAGAAACAGTTAACTGGAGTTTGTCAGGATGGCCGAGTGGTCTAAGGCGCCAGACTCAAGTGGGACATTGGCTGACAAAGCCGCATGAGTTCACAAGGTGTGAACTCTGACCTAGGTGAGTCAGGAAATTTTTGTGTTTAGTTAGAGCCTGGATGGGCGAGTGTTTATTATTTTGTCATTTTGTTGTTGCTGATGTTGCACAATAAATGCAATGTTTGGACATTATGTACGTGTCTGGTGAAGTAACCTGTGAGAATGACCCCCGGAGAAGAGCTAAACCCCCACAATATATATATATATCTATATATATATATATATATATATATATATTTTTGTGTTAGGCGCTAACGGTAGTACAGTGAAGAGCCCTAGGAAAGCAGGGAATAAGCGCAGTCGGTTGTGGTGTGTCGAAACCGAGGATGAGGTAGGCCTGAGAAAGAAGAGGGCCTACTCAAGGAAAAAGCTATGGAAGAAATGAGTGTGAATGAGTGGAGTGGTGGGAGGGTCAAAGCTCAGACCTCAGACGGTGCAGGAGCCAGGTAAGGGGAGTGCCCTAAATAGGCTGGAGGCGGACCTCAGCCCCTCCCACAAATCCAGGCAAATTGCCTTAACACTTGTATTAGGCGCTTACAGTAGTACAGTGAAGAGCCCTAGGAAAGCAGGGAATAAGCGCAGTCGGTTGTGGTGTGCCAAAACCGAGGATGAGGTAGGCCTGAGAAAGAAGAGGGCAAAAATGGAAATAACCAGTTTATTGTAGTCAAATATATACATCAGGGGTCAGCAACCTTTTACACACCGAGTGCCATTTTTGAAACCATCAGACAACCGGGTGCCAGTGAACAACAGCGCTCCATAGTGTTAGATTTTAATTTTTATACTTTTTATACAGTACAAGTACATAGTTGTACTGCTAATAGTAAGTTAAACTCACTAATTAATTAAAGGTGTTTACCTTGCCATTAGCAGCACAGCTATAAGTGAAAAAATTGAATAACTGGTGCACACACAAAACATGTTCATTTTTACATGTGCTGAAAAGTAAACAGGACTTACAGTTTTAGTGTGATCCCTGTGCTTGTATTTCACGGCTCAGTTGTGCTATGTCTGGCCTGTAGGATGTTACTTTCAGCTGCACACACGCCTCCGAATTATCAGTTGTGAGTCGGCTTCGAGATGGACTTAACACTGTCTTCATGTGAGAAAAAATCTGTTCGCACATATATGTGGATCCAAATGCAGAGATTAATGCAAAGGCCACCTTTTTTAAACATACAAATTTTTCTGGTAAACTCTCCCAACAAGCCACAATGGATGCTGCTTGGTCAGTGTCAGGGTTTTCAAGTTTTTTGCGGAGCTTTGTGAATTTACATGTCCACAGCAAAGAGGTTTTAAACTCAATATGCTGCATTTCAAACTCATCAATCCCCATCCATTCAAAATGAGGTAAAGACAGGTCTTTCTCTTCAAAATGTTCTGGATGAATCAAAAATGAAAACAATGGGCCATTTTGCTCAAAGTCCCTAAACCTGGTGGAAAATTCAAGCTCAAGTCCTTCAACGTACTGAATGATGGCATCAGGATTGACAGCTTGTCGTGACGATAAACTCTTTAAGTGGCTGAAATAACTAAAGCTTCCAGTTTGAATATCACGAGAGAATACTTTAATTTTCACCAGAAATGCCTTCCATGCATCAAACAAAGCCAACACAGTTTGTCCTGCGCCTTGTAATTGCCGATTGAGTGTGTTGAGATGTCCTGTAATATCTGTCAAAAACATAAGTTTTACTAGCCATTGCTCATCCTCTAGCTCTGGGTAGTGCAAACCCTTCTCTTTTAAAAATGTGTGGATCGCATCAAAACACTCCACAAACCGCTCCAAAACCTTCCCGCCACTGAGCCATCTTACAGGGCAATGTAGAGGCAAATCTTTATAAACACTCTCCATTTCCTCCAGTAGTGTTCGAAACTGTCGGTGTATTAATGATGAGCGAGCAATAAGATAGTTAACAATTTTAACTACTGTGTTCATAACAGCACTCAAATCAGAATGAGATATTTTGGCACATAAATTTTCTTGGTGAATAATGCAATGAAATTCATGACTGGGTGACCGATCTGACTTTCAATTAAACTCACAAACCCCTTTTGCTTCCCCACCATAGAAGGGGCACCATCTGTTGTGATGGCAAAGATTTTCTTCATGTCTATATTTTTTTTCTTAAAATGGTCAGTAAATGCTCTTGCCACATCTTCTCCTCTTGTAGTGTCATACATGGGCCTAAGGCAGAAGAGTTCCTCTCGCATTCTGTTTCCACCACAGTATCGTGCAACAACAGCTAACCGTGGGATGTCATTGATGTCAACACTTTCATCCACAGCCACACTGAACACCGGTGCATCTGTCAGTCCATCAGATTGCTGGGAACAGATATTTTCTGCCATTAGTGAAATCCTTCGTTCTACAGTTCTTGCTGAAGCTGGCAAATCTTTAATTCTTGAAATAATTGTCTCTTTGTTTGGTAACCCATCAAATAAAATGTCTGCACTGCTTAGGAAGGTATCTTTCAAGTACTCTCCATCTGTAAATGGCCAGAGTTCTAGTGTTGCTTAGGCCTTTAAACACAACACTTTGCTTTTCATATTTTGCCACAGCTCTCCTGATACTTTCTGCTCTGTCTGCTTCATATTTGAACTTTTTCTCATGCTTTGTTTCAAAGTGACGCCGCACACTCGATGTTCGGCACACAACATGTTCACAACATAGAGAACATATGGCTCAATCTCCTCTCTTAACACGCAGTTTGAAAAGAACGACTGCTGCACTTGGCTGCCATTTTTGTACTGTATTAAGGTTCTGGCTAGCTGGTTATGTCAGGACTTCTGGAGCCTGGAAGAGTTAGGAAAAGATTAGGAATTGCTTTATGCGGCCCATGCTCTCTGTATACAGCCAATGTTGGTCCTCAAACCTGCACACACGCAGATCCCCATAAATGCATTGCAGTATCTTGATCCACAAATAGCTTTGATTTTATTCCTGTCCTAATATATAGGACCGGAATAAAATCAATGCTATTTGTGGCTGATACAGCTGTGCACTTGTATGAGTCTGCATGCCAGGGGAGACTTCCTCCTGTCACCCTAAGCTCAGTATAACGCGAGCTACAGCTATGTGCATGTGTTAGCTCACCTCCCGATCTACTGAGCCGACCTGTGACAGTCTCATTGTCACAGGTCGGCTAGAACTATGAGGTGAGTGAAAAGCACTCACCTCATAGTTCTCCTTTAAGGCAGTGAGAAAGTCTATTCCACATTACAAAAAGACCTCAGATCAGCCCTAAACACTGCACCTTCATAAAACACAGGGTTTTTACTTACCTGATGGAGAGCTGAGACAAAAGACCGGAGGCGTGTGGGCTGTAGGCGTTCAAGCTGTAGACTTCTGACTGTAGGTTACTGGCAGGTATTTTCTTCTGGTAGACTGGAAGAAATACAAAATAATTATTACTTACAGAAAATAATTTCTAACAGGCCTACAGCATCACCAAAAGACCTCACGTCAGCCTCAAACCTTTTACCAGACCTCAGATCAGCCCTAAACACTGCACCTTCATAAAACACAGGGTTTTTACTTACCTGATGGAGAGCTGAGACACAAGACCGGAGGCGTGTGGGCTGTAGGCGTTCAAGCTGTAGACTTCTGACTGTAGGTTACTGGCAGGTATTTCCTTCTGGTAGACTGGAAGAAATACAAAATAATTATTACTTACAGAAAATAATTTCTAACAGGCCTACAGCATCACCAAAAGACCTCACGTCAGCCTCAAACCTTTTACCAGACCTCAGATCAGTCCTAAACACTGCATCTTCATAAAACACAGGATTTTTACTTACCTGATGGAGAGCTGAGACACAAGACCGGAGGCGTGTGGGCTGTAGGCGTTCAAGCTGTAGACTTCTGACTGTAGGTTACTGGCAGGTATTTCCTTCTGGTAGACTGGAAGAAATACAAAATAATTATTACTTACAGAAAATAATTTCTAACAGGCCTACAGCATCACCAAAAGACCTCACGTCAGCCTCAAACCTTTTACCAGACCTCAGACCAGCAGCAATACACAGGAGACCTCAGAACACCACCAATGCACAGCAGACCTCATATTAGCAGCAATGAGTGGCAGACCAACACCAATCCACATACTTCAGGCTGCAACAGCCCCAATTTTGAAATGAAAAAGAAAACAAGTATTGTAGCAGAAGTCTCCCCTGGCATGCAGACTCATACAAGTGCACAGCTGTATCAGCCACAAATAGCATTGATTTTATTCCTGTCCTATATATTAGGACAGGAATAAAATCAAAGCTATTTGTGGATCAAGATACTGCAGTGCATTTGTGGGGATCTGCGTGTGTGCAGGTTTGAGGACCAACATTGGCTGTATACAGAGAGCATGGGCCACATACAGTATTCCTGAGCAGTATATGGAGAGCATGGGCCACATTAAGTAATCCAGAGCAGTATATGGAGAGCATGGGGCACGTAAAGTGGACGTACCCTAAAACGTACAATCTGTGTACCTCCAAACGTGATGATGTAAGACTCGATGGCGCTGACAGACGTGTGCACCATAATAAAAGCGATATCTGTCACGTGGCAGCTCATATCACCTCACACCTACAACTACATATGAAAAACAGGGAAAAATATGGCGCAGTCTTCACCCAGCAACAGTGCCCCAAAGTGCAGAATGAAAAAGTTTTGCACACAAGGGCACCATAAGTAGGTGGCACCGTGCTTTTTAGACAACTGTGGGCGGGATGACCAAGATGGCGTGTGTTCTGTGCTGTAGTCTCTGCTCCGGATGAGCGTGCTGTCTGAGTATGTCAATGGGGTCAGGTCGCACCCAGGTAGGGCAGAGTGGGCACCGATATGCTGCAGTGTGGGGGGTACGTGGTGCCGGCCTGGCAGGGGTGGGATGTACTGTATTTGGGGCAAGGGCCTTTGTGCACCTGGGGAGTTGTGACAGGCATCATGCTCATGTCACCCAGTTACCCTGGCATTTAGTAAGAAGCCCATCATATTAGACAACTGCCAGTACTACAACTCCCAGGGAGTTATGTGCACTACTTTCATTGGGTCACCTCATTCATGGCCTTTCTGTGTGTGGCACGCCTGCCACACACAGAAAGGCCATGAATGAGGTGACCCAATGTTAAAAGTAGTGCACATAACTCCCTGGGAGTTGTAGTACTGGCAGTTGTCTAATATGATGGGCTTCTTACTAAATGCCAGGGTAACTGGGTGACATGAGCATGATGCCTGTCACAACTCCCCAGGTGCACAAAGGCGGAGTTATGTGTGTAGTTATGTGTGTAGAATTTAAATGGGGAAGCGATACGTGAGAGACTCTAATGGCGGAGCCATGCGTGAGAGACTCTAATGGCTGAGCCATATGTGTAAAATTAACACGGAGAAGCCATGCGTGAGAGACTCTAATGGCGGAGCCATGCGTGAGAGACTCTAATGGCAGAGCCACATGTGTAAAATTGACCCGGAGAAGCCATGCGTGAGAGACTCTAATGGCGGAGCCATGCGTGAGAGACTCTAATGGCGGAGCCATGTGTGTAAAAATAATGCGGAGAAGCCATGCGTGAGAGACTCTAATGGCGGAGCCATGTATGAGAGACTCTAATGGCGGGGTCATGTGTGTGAAATTAATACGGAGAAGCCATGCGTGAGAGACCCTAATGGCGGAGCCATGCGTGAGAGACTCTAATGGCGGAGCCATATGTATAAAGATAATACGGAGAAGCCATGCGTGAGAGACTCTAATGGCGGACCCATGCGTGAGAAACTCTAATGGCGGAGCCATATGTGTAAAATTAATACGGAGAAGCCATGCGTGAGAGACTTTAATGGCGGAGCCATGCGTGAGAGACTTTAATGGCGGGGTCATGTGTGTGAAATTAACATGGAGAAGCCATGCGTAAGAGACTCTAATGGCAGAGCCATATGTGTAAAACTAGAACGGAGAAGCCATGCGTGAGAGACTCTAATGGCAGGGCCGTGCGTGAGAGATTCTACTGGCGAAGTCATATGTGTGACACTAACCGGAGATGCCATGCGTGAGAGACTCTAATGGCGGAGTCATATGTGAGAGACTCTAATGGCGGAGTTAGTGTGAAACTAAAACGGCGAAGTGATGCGTGAGAGTCTCTAATGGCGGAGTTATGTGTGTGAAAGTAAAACGGCGAAGTAACGCGTGAGAGACTCTAATGGTGGAGTTATAAGTGTAAACTAAAACGGCAAAGTAATGCGTGAGAGTCTGTAATGGCGGAGTAATATGTGTAAAACTAAAAACGGCAAAGTAATGCGTGAGGGACTCTAATGGCGGAGTTATGTGAAACACTAAAACGGAGAAGCCATGTGTGAGAGACTCTAATGGCGGAGTTGTATGTGAAAACTAAAATGGAGAAAGCCATGCGTGAGAGACTAATGGCGGAGCCATGCGTGAAAGACTCAAAAAGCGGAGTCGTATGTATACAACTGAAACGGAGAAACCATGCGTGAGAGACTAATGGTGGAGTCGTGGGTGCGTACTAACCGGAGAAGACACGCGTGGGCGACTAATGGCAGATTAAAATTTTTATTTTTATATTTTTTTTTCCCTTATGCGGCACCAATAGGACTCGCATAACCATGACCATCTCCGACAATGAACTTGAGACACTAACCCGCCTACAACCGTATAGTACCCCTAATGGACAACACGAAGAACGGTCACCGGGCCCCCGAAGCCAAGGGACTGAACGAGATGACCTCACGGTGATGATAAGTAGTTAAACATGAGCCAGACCTGGTGGAAAAAATGCATGGACAGTAGTGAGCCGAACCACGTGCACAACCGAAACATTAATCAACCGCAAACCGTGAAATTGAACTGATGGAGAAAACAAGAGCCAGAGGCATTGCAGCTCGCTAAGAGAAGACCTTTGTCATGACCAACGAATAACCAACTTGTGAACATAGTAGGAACACACTCTCATGGCCTAGAAATGAAAAGAAATCCAGCTTTAGTGGAAGCAGGGTAAAACGCATGATGTAAGAACAAGTGGGTGAATGCAGCACTGGATGTGAGTGGTGCCTCACTCTTATGGCCTAGAAATACAGTTGAGCGAACACCTGGATGTTCAGGTTCGAGAAGTTCGGCCGAACTTCCCGGAAATGTTCGGGTTCGGGATCCGAACCCGATCCGAACTTCGTCCCGAACCCGAACCCCATTGAAGTCAATGGGGACCCGAACTTTACGGTACTAAAAAGGCTGTAAAACAGCCCAGGAAAGGGCTAGAGGGCTGCAAAAGGCAGCAACATGTAGGTAAATCCCTTGCAAACAAATGTGGATAGGGAAATGAATTAAAATAAAAATTAAATAAATAAAAATTAACCAAAATCAATTGGAGAGAGGTCCCATAGCAGAGAATCTGGCTTCACGTCACCCACCACTGGAGCAGTCCATTCTCAGATATTTAGGCCCCAGCACCCAGGCAGAGGAGAGAGGTCCCGTAACAGACAATCTGGCTTCCTGTCAGCAGAGAATCAGTCTGCATGTAATAGCAGAGAATCAGGCTTCACGTCAGCCACCAGTGCAACAGTCTATTTTCATAAATTTAGGCCAAGCACCCAGGCAGAGGAGAGAGGTCCCGTAATAGACAATCTGGCTTCATGTCAGCAGAGAATCAGTCTTCATGTCATAGCAGAGAATCAGGCTTCACGTCACCCACCACTGTAAGAGTCCATTTTCATAAATTTAGGCCCAGCACCCAGGCAGAGGAGAGAGGTCCCGTAACAGACAATCTGGCTTCATGTCAGCAGAGAATCAGTCTTCATGTCATAGCAGAGAATCAGGCTTCACGTCAGCCACCACTGCAACAGTCCATTGTCATAAATTTAGGCCCAGCACCCAGGCAGAGGAGAGAGGTCCCGTAACAGACAATCTGGCTTCATGTCAGCAGAGAATCAGTCTTCATGTCATAGCAGAGAATCAGGCTTCACGTCACCCACCACTGTAACAGTCCATTTTCATAAATTTAGGCCCAGCACCCAGGCAGAGGAGAGAGGTCCCGTAACAGAGAATCTGGCTTCATGTCAGCAGAGAATCAGTCTGCATGTCATAGCAGAGAATCAGGCTTCACGTCAGCCACCACTGCAACAGTCCATTTTCATAAATTTAGGCCCAGCACCCAGGCAGAGGAGAGAGGTCCCGTAACAGACAATCTGGCTTCATGTCAGCAGAGAATCAGTCTTCATGTCATAGCAGAGAATCAGGCTTCACGTCACCCACCACTGTAACAGTCCATTTTCATAAATTTAGGCCCAGCACCCAGGCAGAGGAGAGAGGTCCCATAACAGACAATCTGGCTTCATGTCAGCAGAGAATCAGTCTTCATGTAATAGCAGAGAATCAGGCTTCACGTCAGCCACCACTGCAACAGTCCATTTTCATAAATTTAGGCCAAGCACCCAGGCAGAGGAGAAAGGTCCCGTAACAGAGAATCTGGCTTCATGTCAGTAGAGAATCAGTCTGCATTTCATAGCAGAGAATCAGGCTTCACGTCAGCCACCACTGCAACAGTCCATTTTCATAAATTTAGGCCAAGCACCCAGGCAGAGGAGAAAGGTCCCGTAACAGAGAATCTGGCTTCATGTCAGCAGAGAATCAGTCTGCATGTCATAGCAGAGAATCAGGCTTCACGTCAGCCACCACTGCAACAGTCCATTTTCATAAATTTAGGCCAAGCACCCAGGCAGAGGAGAGAGCTCCCGTAACAGACAATCTGGCTTCATGTCAGCAGAGAATCAGTCTTCATGTCAAAGCAGAGAATCAGGCTTCAGGTCACCCACCACTGTAAAAGTCCATTTTAATACATTTAGGCCCAGCACCCAGGCAGAGGAGAGAGGTCCCGTAACAGACAATCTGGCTTCATGTCAGCAGAGAATCAGTCTTCATATCATAGCAGAGAATCAGGCTTCACGTCAGCCACCAATGCAACAGTCCATTGTCAGATATTTAGGCCCAGCACCCAGGCAGAGGAGAGAGGTCCCGTAACAGACAATCAGACTTCACATCAGCCACCAGTGCAACAGTCCATTGGCATATATTTAGGCCCAGCACCCAGGCAGAGGAGAGAGGTCCCGTAACAGACAATCTGGCTTCATGTCAGCAGAGAATTAGTCTGCATGTCATAGCAGAGAATCAGGCTTCACGTCACCCAACATTGGAACAGTCCATTGGCATATATTTAGGCCCCGGCACCCAGACAGAGGAGAGGTTCATTCAAATTTGGGTAGCCTCGCAATATAATGGTAAAATGAAAATAAAAATAGGATTGAATGAGGAAGTGCCCTGGAGTACAATAATATATGGTTAAGGGGAGGTAGTTAATGTCTAATCTGGACAAGGTCCTGTGGGATCAATGCCTGGTTCATTTTTATGAACGTCAGCTTGTCCACATTGGCTGTAGACAGGCGGCTGCGTTTGTCTGTAATGACACCCCCTGCCGTGCTGAATACACATTCAGACAAAACGCTGGCCGCCAGGCAGGCCAGCACCTCCAAGGCATAAAAGGCTAGCTCTGGCCACGTGGACAATTTAGAGACCCAGTAGTTGAATGGGGCCGAACCATCAGTCAGTACGTGGAGGGGTGTGCACATGTACTGTTCCACCATGTTAGTGAAATGTTGCCTCCTGCTAACACGTTGCGTATCAGGTGGTGGTGCAGTTAGCTGTAACGTGTTGACAAAACTTTTCCACATCTCTGCCATGCTAACCCTGCCCTCAGAGGAGCTGGCCGTGACACAGCTGCCTTGGCGACCTCTTGCTCCTCCTCTGCCTTGACCTTGGGCTTCCACTTGTTCCCCTGTGACATTTGGGAATTCTCTCAGTAGCGCATCTACCAACGTGCGCTTGTACTCGCGCATCTTCCTATCACGCTCCAGTGCAGGAAGTAAGGTGGGCACATTGTCTTTGTAGCGTGGATCCAGCAGGGTGGCAACCCAGTAGTCCGCACACGTTAAAATGTGGGCAGCTCTGCTGTCGTTGCGCAGGCACTGCAGCATGTAGTCGCTCATGTGTGCCAGGCTGCCCAGGGGTAAGGACAAGCTGTCCTCTGTGGGAGGCGTATCGTCATCGTCTTGCCTTTCCCCCCAGCCACGCACCAGTGATGGACCCGAGCTGTGCTGGGTGCCACCCCGCTGTGAACATGCTTCATCCTCATCCTCCTCCACCTCCTCCTCATCCTCGTCCTCCTCGTCCTCCAGTAGTGGGCCCTGGCTGGCCACATTTGTACCTGGCCTCTGCTGTTGCCAAAAACCTCCCTCTGAGTCACTTCGAAGAGACTGGCCTGAAAGTGCTAAAAATGACCCCTCTTCCTCCTCCTCCTCATCCTGGGCCACCTCCTCTTCCATCATCGCCCTAAGTGTTTTCTCAAGGAGACATAGAAGTGGTATTGTAACGCTCATAACGGCGTCATCGCCACTGGCCATGTTGGTGGAGTACTGGAAACAGCGCAACAGGGCACACAGGTCTCGCATGGAGGCCCAGTCATTGGTGGTGAAGTGGTGCTGTTCTGTAGTGCGACTGACCCGTGGGTGCTGCAGCTGAAACTCCACTATGGCCTGCTGCTGCTCGCACAGTCTGTCCAGCATGTGCAAGGTGGAGTTCCACCTGGTGGGCACGTCGCATATGAGGCGGTGAGCGGGAAGGCCGAAGTTACGCTGTAGCGCAGTCAGGCAAGCAGCAGCAGGATGTGAACGCCGGAAGCGCGAACAGACGGCCCGCACTTTATGCAGCAGCTCTGACATGTCGGGGTAGTTGTGAATGAACTTCTGCACCACCAAATTCAGCACATGCGCCAAGCAAGGGATGTGCGTCAAACTGGCTAGTCCCAGAGCTGCAACGAGATTTCGCCCATTATCACACACCACCAGGCCGGGCTTGAGGCTCACCGGCAGCAACCACTCGTCGGTCTGTTGTTCTATACCCTGCCACAACTCCTGTGCGGTGTGGGGCCTGTCCCCCAAACATATGAGTTTCAGAATGGCCTGCTGACGTTTACCCCGGGCTGTGCTGAAGTTGGTGGTGAAGGTGTGTGGCTGACTAGATGAGCAGGTGGAAGAAGAGGAGAAGGAAGTCGAGTAGGAGGAGGTGGCAACAGGAGGCAAAGAATGTTGCCCTGCGATCCTTGGCGGCGGAAGGATGTGCACCAAACAGCTCTCCGCCTGGGGCCCAGCTGCCACTACATTTACCCAGTGTGCAGTTAGGGAGTTATAGCGTCCCTGGCCGTGCTTACTGGTCCACGTATCTGTGGTTAGGTGGACCTTGCCACAGATGGCGTTGCGCAGTGCACACTTGATTTTATCGGATACTTTGTTGTGCAGGGAAGGCACGGCTCTCTTGGAGAAGTAGTGCCGGCTGGGAACAACATACTGTGGGACAGCAAGCGACATGAGCTGTTTGAAGCTGTCTGTGTCCACCAGCCTAAATGACAGCATTTCATAGGCCAGTAGTTTAGAAATGCTGGCATTCAGGGCCAGGGATCGAGGGTGGCTAGGTGGGAATTTACGCTTTCTCTCAAATGTTTGTGAGATGGAGAGCTGAACGCTGCCGTGTCACACGGTTGAGATGCTTGGTGGCGGAGGTGGTGGTGGTGTTGGTGGTACATCCCCTGTTTGCTGGGCGGCAGGTGCCAACGTTCCTCCAGAGGCGGAGGAAGAGGCCGAGGCGGCAGCAGCAGAAGCGGCCGAGGCGGCAGCAGCAGAAGAGGTAGCAGGGGGAGCCTGAGTGACTTCCTTGGTTTTAAGGTGTTTACTCCACTGCAGTTCATGCTTTGCATGCAGGTGCCTGTTCATGCAGGTTGTGCTCAGGTTCAGAACGTTAATGCCTCGCTTCAGGCTCTGATGGCACAGCGTGCAAACCACTCGGGTCTTGTCGTCAGCACATTGTTTGAAGAAGTGCCATGCCAGGGAACTCCTTGAAGCTGCCTTTGGGGTGCTCGGTCCCAGATGGCGGCGGTCAGTAGCAGGCGGAGTCTCTTGGCGGCGGGTGTTCTGCTTTTTCCCACTGCTCGCTCTTTTGCTACGCTGTTGGCTCGGTCTCACCACTGCCTCTTCCTCCGAACTGTGAAAGTCAGTGGCACGACCTTCATTCCATGTGGGGTCTAGGACCTCATCGTCCCCTGCATCGTCTTCCACCCAGTCTTGATCCCTGACCTCCTGTTCAGTCTGCACACTGCAGAAAGACGCAGCAGTTGGCACCTGTGTTTCGTCATCATCAGAGACATGCTGAGGTGGTATTCCCATGTCCTCATTATCAGGAAACATAAGTGGTTGTGCGTCAGTGCATTCTATGTCTTCCACCGCTGGGGAAGGGCTAGGTGGATGCCCTTGGGAAACCCTGCCAGCGGAGTCTTCAAACAGCATAAGAGACTGCTGCATAACTTGAGGCTCAGACAGTTTCCCTGGTATGCATGGGGGTGATGTGACAGACTGATGGGGTTGGTTTTCAGGCGCCATCTGTGCGCTTTCTGCAGAAGACTGGGTGGGAGATAATGTGAACCTGCTGGATCCACTGTCGGACACCCAATTGACTAATGCCCGTACCTGCTCAGGCCTTACCATCCTTAGAACGGCATTAGGCCCCACCATATATCGCTGTAAATTCTGGCAGCTACTGGGACCTGAGGTAGTTGGTACACTAGGACGTGTGGATGTGGCAGAACGGCCACGTCCTCTCCCAGCACCAGAGGGTCCACTAACACCACCACGACCATGTCCACGTCCGCGTCCCTTACTAGATGTTTTCCTCATTGTTATCGTTCACCACAACAACAAAAATATTATTTGGCCCAATGTATTGTATTCAAATTCAGCTGAATATAAATTTGAGGCCTAGTATTTAGGCGCTGGGTGACCGGTATAGGTTTACTGACAGAATTAGACTTGGAAATGCACAGTAGCGTGTGTGTGAAGTTATTCTGAATGACCCTATGTGCACCTTGAATATTATATACCCTTTTAGGGATAGATTTCAAATAGCTCTGATATAGCAGAAACCACTAAATTATGAAATTGCTAAATTGGGAATTGTATTTCAACCCAGAACAAAAAATGTGCTTTGACGGACACTAAATAACTTGCCCAGCCAGAACAGTACAGCGGTAACGACAGATTTAGCGGGATATAAATTTGAGGCCTAGTATTTAGGCGCTGGGTGACCGGTATGGATTTACTGACAGAATTAGACTGGGATATGGCCAAAAAATAACCACACTATTGCTGGTTAAATGCACTTGGTGTGACAGCTTGACCAACCACACTACTGAGGGTTAAATGCACTTGGTGACAGGCGCAGCTTGCCCCTGATGTAGTATATGGCCAAAAAATGAACAGACTATTGCTGGTTAAATGCACTTGGTGTGACAGCTTCACCCTGATGTAGGCTTTAGCCAAAAAACAACCACACCATTGAGGGTTAAATGCACTTGGTGACAGGCGCAGCTTGCCCCTGATGCAGTATATGGCCAAAAAATGAACAGACTATTGCTGGTTAAATGCACTTGGTGTGACAGCTTCACCCTGATGTAGGCTTTAGCCAAAAAAACAACCACACCATTGAGGGTTAAATGCACTTGGTGACAGGCGCAGCTTGCCCCTGATGTAGTATATGGCCAAAAAATGAACAGACTATTGCTGGTTAAATGCACTTGGTGTGACAGCTTGACCAACCACACTACTGAGGGTTAAATGCACTTGGTGACGGGCGCAGCTTGCCCCTGATGTAGTATATGGCCAAAAAATTAACAGACTATTGCTGGTTAAATGCACTTGGTGTGACAGCTTGACCAACCACACTACTGAGGGTTAAATGCACTTGGTGACGGGCGCAGCTTGCCCCTGATGTAGTATATGGCCAAAAAATAAACAGACTATTGCTGGTTAAATACACTTGGTGTGACAGCTTCACCCTGATGTAGGCTTTAGCCAAAAAACAACCACACCATTGAGGGTTAAATGCACTTGGTGACAGGCGCAGCTTGTCCCTGATGTAGTATGTGGCCAAAAAATAAACAGACTATTGCTGGTTAAATGCACTTGGTGTGACAGCTTCATCCTGATGTAGGCTTTAGCCAAAAAACAACCACACCATTGAGGGTTAAATGCACTTGGTCGCAGCTTGTGCTGGCGCACCACAAGAGACAAAATGGCCGCCGATCACCCCAGAAAAAAGTGACTGACAAACGGTCTGGGCAGCCTAAAAACAGTGAGCAATTGAGTATCAGCAGCTCAATGATCCACAGCTGCAGATCGATCAATTAATCAAGTCCTTTGGAGGCGTTAATCTGCCTAATCTCGCCCTACTGTCGCAGCCGCAACCTCTCCCTATGCTGATCAGAGCAGAGTGACGGGCGGCGCTATGTGACTCCAGCTTAAATAGAGGCTGGGTCACATGGTGCTCTGGCCAATCACAGCCATGCCAATAGTAGGCATGGCTGTGACGGCCTCTTGGGGCAAGTAGTATGACGCTTGTTGATTGGCTGCTTTGCGGCCTTTCAAAAAGCGCCAAGAAAGCGTCAAAAAGCGCCAAGAAAGCGACGAACACCGAACCCGAACCCGGACTTTTACGAAAATGTCCGGGTTCGGGTCCGTGTCACGGACACCCCAAAATTCGGTACGAACCCGAACTATACAGTTCGAGTTCGCTCATCCCTACCTAGAAACAAAAAGAAATGCAAATCGTAAGAGCAGGTGTACGTATGTAAGAAATTCACAGAACACATGTGTAGAGAAATATGTCTATGCTAGACCGCCTAAAAGGGGTGTAACGGGATTAGCTCACGGGACCGCCGTCTCCTGGGATAGACGGGCGCTTTAGGCACATAAAAGACAGTCCAGTCCAAGCAAGTATGGTGCAACTGGCCTCAGCCAGTTTTATTGACTTTTGCAGAAAGATCAATATTAAACAAAACAGTTCAAAACAAATGAAATACCTGGCCGTCTGGCCACTACGACTAAACAGGCAGTAGTCCCTAACTACATGGAACTGAGCCTTATGCCCAGCTCCATCAACAAACACGCAGTTGTTTTACTCACACAGCAGGGTTCTTCCCAGGAGCAGAGAGATCAGCTAGTGAGCTGTTTGCCCTTTTATAGCACACTCAGGTTCCAAGGTGATTAGCCACAGTTACCCTGAATACCTGGAGTGGCTAATTGGAGCAGGGACCCACCCATCTCTCCCTGCTCCAAGCAGCCAGGCCCTTCTAACCAGGTTTTTAACAAAACCCTTGCAAAGAGAAAACCTAGTTTTCCTTGCTGTCAATTCCCTGGCTGCTTTTTAGAACGTATAAGACAGGAACCTAGGTGAAATGTAGACTCCTTCTACCACTTTTCCCCTGGTCCTGTCACATATCCTCCCCCCCTGTTTCGACCTTGGGGTAGGAACACTCTGTGCCCTTAAACAGTACATCCTGGACAGGGCATCGGCATTTCCCAGCTGACGCCCGGGCCTATGCTCAACTGTAAAACTATAATCTTGAAGAGACAAGAACCATCGGGTCACTCGCCTGTTTTTCTCACGGTTTTGGCACATCCATTTAAGGGGGGCATGGTCAGTTACCAGTTTGAATGTTCTCCCTACCAAATAATACCTGAGAGCTTCTACGGCCCACTTAATTGCCAAACACTCCTTTTCTACAATGGAGTATTTCTCTTCATGTTCATTTAACCTTTTACTCAGGTACACTACTGGATGCTCTTCCCCAGCCCTTACTTGCGACAACACAGCCCCTATACCAACATCCGAGGCATCTGTTTGCACAATGAACTCCTTTTTAAAATCTGGTGTGACTAACACTGGGTGGGCACATAGAGCCTGCTTCAGGTTCTGAAAGGCTTGTTCCGCCTCCGTGGTCCATTTGACCATGGTTGAATCCTTCCCTTTTGTAAGGTCTGTTAAAGGGCTCGCAATGCTGGCAAAATTTTCAATAAAACGCCTATAATAACCCGTTAAACCTAGGAAAGCTCTGACTTGTTTTTTGTTCAAAGGCCTTGGCCAGCTCTGGATGGCTTCCACTTTGTTTATTTGAGGTTTTATAACTCCTCGCCCAATTGTGTACCCCAAGTACTTTGCCTCTTCTTGCCCAATGGCACATTTTTTGGGATTCGCTGTCAAACCCGCTTCCCTAATAGAATTCAGGACGGCTTCTACCCTGGGTAGATGACTTCCCCAATCCGTGCTATGGATTATCACATCGTCTAAATAGGCAGCTGCGTATCTACGATGTGGTCTTAAAATTTTGTCCATCATCCTCTGGAATGTGGCCGGGGCCCCATGCAAACCAAAGGGAAGGACTACATACTGAAAATGGCCACCAGGGACACTAAAAGCTGTTTTTTCTTTGGCCCCTTCAGTCAACGGTACTTGCCAGTAACCTTTTGTAAGATCTAATGTGGTAAAGAACCTAGCATTACCAAGCCTATCAATCAGCTCATCCACTCGAGGCATTGGGTACGCATCAAACTTTGAGACAGTGTTCAGTTTCCTGAAGTCATTACAAAAACGTATGGTGCCATCAGGTTTGGGGACCAAGACTACAGGACTAGACCAGTCACTATGGGACTCCTCTATAACCCCTAACTGAAGCATTGTTTGGACTTCTTGGGAGACAGCTTTACGTCTAGCCTCAGGTATTCTATAAGGCTTTTGGTTGACTCTGACCCCTGGTTCGGTTACAATATCATGTTTAATTATATCTGTTCGACCAGGTATCTCAGAAAAGACATCTTTATTTTTCTGTACAAACTCCTTTGCCTCTTGGGTTTGAGATCCTGACAAAGTGTCTGCAATTTTTACCTCTGGTATCTCAGCGCTACATCCCGTTTTCCCACTGCTGTAAGCTGCTAACACCTCTCGGTCCTTCCAGGGTTTGATTAGGTTCACATGATAAATTTGGTAGGGCTTACGTCTACCTGGTTGGTGAACCCGGTAATTCACCTCTCCGACCTTCTCAACTATTTCATAAGGTCCTTGCCATTTGGCCAAAAATTTACTTTCTACGGTGGGGACAAGGATTAATACCCTATCCCCAGGGTTGAAATTTCTTACTTTAGCCGACCTGTTGTAAACCCGGGACTGACTCTCCTGGGCCTGCAGCAAGTGTTCTTTTACAATGGGCATTACTTTTTCAATCCTTTCCTGCATTTGGGACAAGTGTTCAATCACACTTTTGTAGGGTGTAGCCTCACTCTCCCAGGTCTCTTTGGCAATATCCAAAAGACCCCGAGGGTGCCGACCATACACTAGCTCGAAGGGAGAAAATCCAGTAGATGCTTGAGGCACCTCCCGTACAGAAAACATAAGATATGGTAAAAGACAATCCCAGTCTTTCCCATCCTGTGCCACTACTTTTCTGAGCATCCCTTTTAAGGTTTTGTTGAATCTTTCGACTAGTCCATCCGTTTGGGGGTGATAAACGGAGGTACGCAAGTGAGTTATTTTTAACAGTTTACACAACTCTTTTGTAACCTTTGACATAAAGGGCGTCCCCTGGTCAGTGAGTACTTCTTTGGGTATGCCCACTCTAGTGAACATCTGGAACAACTCCTTGGCTATCACTTTTGCAGAGGCTTTCCTTAGAGGTATTGCTTCAGGATAGCGGGTAGCATAATCAAGGACAACCAAAATGTATTGGTGACCTCTGGCAGACTTAACAAGAGGTCCCACCAAATCCATTGCAATCCTCTCAAAGGGAGTTTCAATAATCGGGAGTGGCACTAACGGACTCCTAAAGGTCGCTACCGGGTTGTGTAATTGACACTCTGGGCATGAATCACAGTATTCTTTTATCTCTTTATGTACCCCGGGCCAATAAAACCTCTGCAAAATCCGGTCTTTGGTTTTTTCATAAGCCAAGTGCCCTCCTAGCACATGTGAATGGGCTAGATCCATCACCCTCTGGCGATGCAATTTTGGGACCACCAGTTGCTCCACAACTTGTCCATTTTGCTTATCATCAACTCTATATAAGAGTTCATTCTCTATAGAAAAATGGGGAAATATTTTCTCTACCCCAGTTTCTTGAGGCACCCCATTGACTATTTTCACACTTTGCCATGCGTGGGTTAATGTAGGGTCCCTGAGTTGAGCTGTCCCAAAGTTATCATTGGAGACTGGCAAGTCAGGGAGACCAATTTCCGGAACATCATCAGTATCACCTGCAAGCACTGCTAAGGGAAAGTTCTCGGTTTCACTCTGGGTCACCCCTACTGTTTGCACATTTTCAGGTTCAGCCAGGGGAATGGGATCTACAGCAGACCCACTTAAACACTTATCAAGCATATTCCACATTTGCCAAAACAGAGGAAAATCACACCCCACAATGACAGTATGCAATAGACTATTTACAACCCCCACTTCATGAGTTACTTTCCCGCACGGGGTTTCAAAAGAGACTATAGCAGTGGGGTACTCTTTTGTATCCCCATGTATGCAGATGACCCCCATCTGTCTCTTTTGCAGCTTCTTAGTGTCCACCAGGCTACCATGCACAAGAGTCACTAGACTACCAGAGTCCAACAGAGCTTGAACGGAGTGTCCTTCAATCACCAAGCTGCAAGTTTGTCGCTCCATGTCTGGGGTTGGCAAGGCAGAGTAGGCAGGTCCCGCAAACAATGACCTCCTCCGCCCACTGTCACATTCCATAGGCTCATCAGCCAAAGGACAGTTGGCAGCCACGTGGCCCAGTCCTTGACATCGCCAGCAAACAATGTTTTTGACCGCCCAAGGCCGTCTAGGGCTAGCTGGCTTAAGAGGTCTGGCTAATAGATCAGTCTTAGTTCCTACTTTACGGCCCTCCCTCGCCCCCTTTAGATTAGGAACAGTCTTACCGCAATCAGTAGACTTCTGGCTCCCTGGAGCCGGCCAAGTAGGAGAGAGGTCTTGGAGATACTCCTCGGTGTTCAGATACCGCTCCACTAGGGCGACGAGCTGATCCACATCCCTGGGGTCCGCTTGTCCCACACAGCGCTGTATCCGAACTGGTAGAGCACGAACAAACCGGTCCAGGACCACTCTTTCCACCACCTGAGTGGCTGTAGATACCTCTGGCTGTAGCCATTTTTTAGCCAGGTGAAAAAGATCATACATTTGCGACCTCGCTGGTTTATCCAATTGGAAAGTCCAGTTGTGCACTCGCTGGGCTCTGACCGCAGATGTTACCCCTAAGCGAGCGAGAATTTCTGCTTTCAGTTTTGGGTACTGTCTGGCATCCTGCTCAGTCAAATCATAGTAGGCTTTCTGTGGCTCCCCACTCAGAAATGGAGCAAGGGTGTCTACCCACTGTTCCGCTGGCAATTTCTCTCTTTCAGCGGCTCTTTCAAAAATGGTGAGGTAGGTCTCCACATCATCCCCTGCTACCATTTTTTGAAGGGAAGCTTGCACTCTCCTCCCCACACAGATGGATTCCTCCTGGACATGCAGCCTTTCAGCCAGCACCGCTATCTGCTCCACCAGACTTTTATTAAGCGATTGCTGTTCTCTGAAACCAGTTTGTGTAGTCTCCATGAACAACCGATTGGTTTCCTGCTGGTTAGCATTCGCCTTTTGAAGCTGTATGTTAGCCTGGATCAGCTGTTTCAGCACTTCCTCCATATCTGCACTGTTTGTTTTTTTCAGAACAGCAGATTTAACCCAGGACATAAAACTTGCTGGGTTTTTTGTGCCCGCATTCTCCACCATATGTAACGGGATTAGCTCACGGGACCGCCGTCTCCTGGGATAGACGGGCGCTTTAGGCACATAAAAGACAGTCCAGTCCAAGCAAGTATGGTGCAACTGGCCTCAGCCAGTTTTATTGACTTTTGCAGAAAGATCATTATTAAACAAAACAGTTCAAAACAAATGAAATACCTGGCCATCTGGCCACTACGACTAAACAGGCAGTAGTCCCTAACTACATGGAACTGAGCCTTATGCCCAGCTCCATCAACAAACACGCAGTTGTTTTACTCACACAGCAGGGTTCTTCCCAGGAGCAGAGAGATCAGCTAGTGAGCTGTTTGCCCTTTTATAGCACACTCAGGTTCCAAGGTGATTAGCCACAGTTACCCTGAATACCTGGAGTGGCTAATTGGAGCTGGGACCCACCCATCTCTCCCTGCTCCAAGCAGCCAGGCCCTTCTAACCAGGTTTTTAACAAAACCCTTGCAAAGAGAAAACCTAGTTTTCCTTGCTGTCAATTCCCTGGCTGCTTTTTAGAACGTATAAGACAGGAACCTAGGTGAAATGTAGACTCCTTCTACCACTTTTCCCCTGGTCCTGTCACAGGGGTTTGAAAGAAAGTGGTAAGACGAGTGTGGACTGTGGTGCGAACGGACACAAGACCTTGATGGGATCATGAAACGTGAGTATGAAAACAAGTACATGCTGTGCGTGTGACTGGTTGGATCGAGACATAAGAAATGAGGCTTAGCATGTGGGCTGAAATGACCGTCATGAACGTGTGACCGCATGGTCTACGTAGGTGCCAAATTTTTATTTATTTTTTCCGTGGTGGAAGGGGCGGCCATGGAACTATCTGGCGTTTTTTATTTTTAAACGTGTGGCCATGGAACTATATGGCGGGTGTTTGATATTGTTTTTTTTAGTTTTTTTTGTGGACCATGGGCACGAGGGTGATGTGGCGGGTTTCTGTTTATGCTTGGGGAGCTGTTTGACCTGATGGTGGTGGGGTGTTTTGACATGGAGGGGTTGTTGAAGGCAAACAGGCTGGATGCCCCCCCGGACTGCGCTGCCTGTTTGGGTGGGGGCATGATTCTGAACGCCTGGCCCGAAGCTCCGCCGGCCAGTCAGGAGGCTGGACAGACCTGGCGGCGGCTCCCCGCACCAGCCGGAGGCAGGAGGAGCGGTGGAACGGGACCGGAGGCAGCGGGGGGTCCTTGAAGCAGCGGCGCGTGCCCACCATGAAGGGAGGGTGTGTGGGGTGTGGCCTGTGTGCTGCGGAAGGTCATGTGAGCAAGTGTGTGAACTTCTGGCCATGGCTGCTTGACATGAAAAAGGGGGGGGGGGGGCACGTATGTAAGTGAGTGCAGGGTGGCGATAGAATGAGAACTGGAATGGGAGGTTAAAGCACAGGAACAATAACCTGGGCTGGCTTACTGCAGGGTTGGTGACTAGGCTACTGTGCAGTCGTATCCCTATGCATAATCCAAAAAGGCATGACAGACATGAAATGGCAAGTGACTTGTAAGCGAGAAAACGTGACATGAGTGCAACGATGGTGAAATGAAATGAGTTGGTACAGGGGACAAACCAGTGAGGCCCCGTGCTGTACCGTGTGGATGACCGGGTGAAGCAGGACGAATGGAACAGGAATGCTCCAAATCCAGAACACTGATGGCAACGAAAAAACTTCCAGAAACTCAGCAACTCGCAAGTAACTCCACAAGCGACTCTCTCTCTTAAAGCTCAGACCTCAGACGGTGCAGGAGCCAGGTAAGGGGAGTGCCCTAAATAGGCTGGAGGCGGACCTCAGCCCCTCCCACAAATCCAGGCAAATTGCCTTAACACATATTATACCATGTATGTGTCATTTAGAATGTATCCTGTAGAAGATACAGAAACACTAAAGTAAGTTTCTGATAATTGGATTTCTGAGAAGAGTTAAATGTTATTTCAGATGGTAGTTATTCATCCATGTGGACAAGTAAAGTATACAACTCCCGATGTCGAGTAACAAGGCCATTATACCATTATCCATTAACATATATTCATAAAGATAACCTATTCAAGTCTAGGTTATGGGTAATTTAAAGTGTCAGGAAGAGACCCTCCTTTGTGATGTATATTGAAGAGGTTAAGAAGGCCATGTGAATGCATTATTAAGTATTTAGAATTAGTGTTTAAGGTTGTGATATTCATCTGCAGTACAACATTGCCATCTGGGGGCAGATGGGCAGCATCCCATGTAGCATATTAAGGGTTAATATGACATCATTGTGTTATTAGCATATGAATACACCCACCTTACATGATTGGAAATCCCTAATCCAGAAGGGGATGATTCTTAGATAAGGTGGGGAATAATTACTTGTGTGCAGAGCATCAGGCAGGCACTCACGAAAACCAAAAGAAAAACACACAAAGGAAACTGACCACAAGAAAATTATACCAAAAGAAACTTGGATTATTTTTTGGCCACTAGGAAGGGTCTTGAGAACTAGTCCCATCTGAAACTCTGTCTACCTTTGACCCGTAACATATACTGTGCTTACTGCTCATGATATTAATAAGATATTTATCTTGGTATATAGCCAAAAATCCCCATACTGTGGGAATATATAGTGTTAGGTGCCTCCATAATGCTGATTATTCTCTTGGCAAAGATGCATATTGCTAATAGGAGATCTGACATTATTTGAAAAGAGGACAAAACTTTTGGAAAGTTATTTTCCATAGTCTGATTGCCGAGCTGGATATTTTGTCATATTAATATCATATATTTTTGATTGGTCATAGGGAAACAGTCCAGGGATAACATTTATTTTTCCTGTAATAATCCAAGATCCTAAGTTTCTCCTGGTATATCAATTATTGGTCTGTTTGTTAAAAGTATAGCACTGGTTTTGTCATAAGTAACTAAGTTGTACTGTGGTGGTGAGATAGTGGTGTGTTATACCGTGTGGCATATTCTGGGTATTATCTTACAACTTCATTGTCTTTGCAATCGTATTGATTTTATTATTCCTTGTTTGTATTGTGTATAATAAATTACATATATATGTTTATTACATATATATTTTTGCATAGACAATTGTCCCTTTGTTTCACTGCTCGTACAAATCAAATTAAGATACTCGATAAAGGAACTTAGAGGCGATTATGTCTGCCTGAAGGATCATATAATTTTTATTTTTATTTTTGATCCCCTCTTTTATATGAAGATTCTTTTTATATAGAAGATATTCAACAACACCCTTGTAAGGTGTGGGCAATAACCCTTGTTTCCTTGGACTTACCACGATAGCTTCTTTGACATGAAAAAAATACATGCCAGGACTTCTCTAGGCACAGAGTCAGAGAGAGGGTCTAGAAATACGCTGCTATTTTGAGGTATTTACATTCCTCCGCCATATCATTGTGAGCATTAATCAATTTGCCAAACCAAGGATTAGACTTGGTCAGGAGTGAGGACTTGCAGCTGTGGGGATGGTGCTGGCATCCTGGTATTAGGAAACAGACTGACTGGACCTTGCAGATGAGTACGGGGAAGGTGAGTTGGCGCCACCTTTATCTCATATTAACATAGGGGGTAATTTATCAAATTGATATAAAGTAGATCTGGATTATTTGCCCATAGCAACCAATCAGATTCCACTTTTCATTTTTTATAGCTCTTTTGGAAAATGAAAGGAGGAATTTGATTGGTTACACTGGGCAGCTAAGTCAGTTCTACTTTACACCAGTTTGGTAAATGCCCTATAGCTGGCTCATCAAAGTTATGAAGAGGCGCAGGCCTCTACATAACTTTGGAGCATCCAGTGTCAGTTCTAAATGTAAGGGTACTTTCACACTGGCAGCAAGGAATTCTGGCGGGCTGTTCCAGCGGGTGATCCATGCTGCCACTAGTGGAGCCAAAGTCTGTGTTCGGGTTCAGTACCCGGACACCATAATGTTCGGTAAAGTCATAAACGGGGCGGTCTGGGTCCGCTCATCACTACTGGTGACATGCATTTTCCCTTCCCATGTGCATAACCTTCCATTTGTCAGTGTTAAATCTCACCTGCCACTTCTCTGCCCAAGCCTCCAATCTCAATCACGCGCAAAGAAAAATTCCAACTTTCCCTGATTCTTAATAGACCTTTTGCCTCTGGTTATTATCCGGAGGGTCAGTATCACTATTTAGAGGCAAGGCAGCAAGGGTGACTATGTTTCAGCCGGTAAAGGCTTGATTTGTCTCTGCTCAAGAGCTGGAGCTTGGACATTATGCTGCCATCTTACTTGGCTAGTAAACCATGTCGTAACGAAAATTATATTTATACCGCCACCTCCATTAAGTGTGGCATTGATAGTCTTAGCCAAAATCTGGGAGTATATATAGATAAAATCTTGGCACCCTTTGTTCTTTCCCTGTCATCCCACGTAAAGGACACTGGGGACCTACTCAGACAGATAGATGGCATACAACTAGATGATGATTGTATACTGGGGAGCGTAGACGTCGAAGCTCTATACTCGTCCATACCACACAGGTGGGGCCTACATGCAGTGTCATACTTCCTGTCATCAAGGGGGAGACATTTTCAGGGACACAATGCCTTTGTACTGGAACTACTAGAATTCTCATTGACTAAGAATTATTTCTTGTTCAATGGGCGTTTTTTCCACCAGCTCAGGGGCACCGCGATGGGGAGCCCCTGTGCCCCATCGTATGCCAATCTGTTCCTGGGCTGGTGGGAAAACACCATAGTGTTCAGAGATGAATCTACATTGGAGCTGCAGTGCGTCCAAAAATGGGCACGCTTCATTGATGATGTCTTTGTTATTTGGAGAGGAACTATGGAGACCTTCTCGTCCTGGGTTCGACAACTGAACCAGAACGAGATAGGCCTCCACTTTACATCCGAATGCCACGTCTCTAAACTCCCTTTTTTAGACATCGAAGTAAATATTAACAATCATGGTTGCCTTGAAACATCTATATTTCGCAAACCCACCTCAACGAATTCCCTTCTGCGATGGGAAAGTAGCCATCCATATCCCCTCAGGAAGGGAATACCGAGAGGCCAATACTTGCGACTTAGGAGAAATTGCTCGAAACACTCAGAATTCATTAAACAAGCGAGTGACCTAAAAAATCGTTTCATGGATCGCGGATATCCAGTAGGTGTACTAATACCGGCATTTCAGATGGCCCGGAATAAAGATAGAATATCTCTTTTATCCCCACCAGCAGACACCCCCACGCATGGTAGCTCTAATGAAAGCAGGGAGATCCGCCTCATTAGCACTTATAATGGTTGCTCCTCGGCCATCAGAGAGATTATATCAAAACACTGGCATGTGCTCCTAATGGATCCTGATATTCGGAAAGTGGTAAAAACGCGCCCCAGCATTACGTATAGACGCGGAAGAAGTATCCGTGACATGATGGTGCATAGCCACTATACACCAGTACCCCGGAAAAAAACATGGTTAGAGATGGGGATTAGTGGCAATTACAAATGCGGAAAATGCGTAGCGTGCCCCTTCATGACCAAAGCAAGGTCATTTAGAAGCAATAATACTGGCAAAGTATATCCCATCAAGGATATCATCAACTGTAGAAGCACAGGTCTAGTATATAAAATCACATGTGAATGTGGAAAAGAGTATGTGGGAAAAACAGGTAGAGAACTGAGGAGAAGAGTTGGAGAGCACTTAGGCGATGTAAGAAATGCGAGAGATACATCAGTGGCACGCCATGTGAACACTGAACACAATGGCAGACTTGACTGCCTATCTTTTATGGGAATCGAATTAATCAAACCAGGAATTAGACGAGGGGATTTTGATAAGAGAATTCTACAGTGCGAAGCGAAATGGATTTTTTATCTTAAAACAGTTCACCCGGCAGGCCTAAATGAACAACAAAATTTTTGTTGTTTTTTATAACATTTCTATGAATGGTGCTGCCATAGGGAACTGTAACCGATCTGTGCCTTCCTCGGACTCCTTGCGCCCCCCTAGACATATGCGAGCGTATGTGGTCTGACTGAGGACACAGACGGGGTGGAGACGGTGATACCTTAGCATGGGGGATGATCCCCTTCCACCCTCATGCATCCAGCATGCCCTCTATATAAGGACAGGCAGGAACCAACGGTAAACCCGTCATCTAAAAATATGAGGCGGGTTTGCTTTCGGATCCTGGGTGCCCTTACAAACAAGTGCGCGGGATCCAATATAGAACCTCACTACAAGAAGCATTGAGGTTAAAATATAAGGAATCCATAAATCGTTAAATGTACTAAAAATTAACATATATTAATGCCCTTGACCCAACAGACGTCAGATATTGAGAGTATAGTGGCGTGAGCTGGGCGGTCCTGCTAATTTAAATCCGTATGATGCGACTGTGCATGTTTGTAAACTAGAAGCAAGTCATCAAGTGCTTTGTATGTGGGCCGTGCGCTCTGGGCATAGGTGTTGCTACGTAACGAGCGACGCTCAGGCGCAGACCCTTACCTCACTTCCGCCCGGTCCGTACCATGTGACCTGAACTTCCGGTCCGGTGGAACGCATGCGAGCGGCGTGCGTTCCACTTGGAGCAACATGCGACTCGGACAGGTGAGTTAATTAATCAGGGAGGGCGGATACCGAACGGAAGAGGGGGGATAAGAGGAGGCAGGTAACACTACCTAATGCTCACCCGGACCATCGTTAGTTTGGGTGAGACAGCTACTGACATGGGACACTTCCCATGTTCCAGTGAGGATAAGAGTCACCAACTGTCCTATTGATTGGAGGAGAAAAACCACCCTGATCTCTGAGTAAGTGCACTGAATGGAATTGACTGCATTGCTCAATAATATGAGTGACCCATACTGAGTGTATGTTTGTAATTTTATTTGTAGTTGATTGGAGGTTAAAACCACCCTGATCTTTGAATACCCTTGAATACATGTGAAGTCCCCTGATGATGTCTGTGATAGAAGATGGAAACATGGCATGTAGGGCAATGTAATAGGGTTACATAGAATACCAGACCCATACCAAGGGTAAGGTTCGGTGTGGGGTCGCCCCTGTCGGGGCGGGTGCTCCATTGTGTTAGGCAGGTGTGAATAATAGCCCCCCACCCCTAGGCAGGCAGGAAAGCCAGAATAGGGTGTAATAGGAGGTCAACACTGCCATTACTTACGCAGCACCCCGGTCACACCGGTCTGAGGCACCACCAACTGCTAGGACCACCCTCTGCGATTGTGGATCCGACTCGGATGAGGTGAGATCCAACCATTTTTTCATATATTCATTGGTGTATGAGATACAGTGGAGGTTGTTATGATAGTCGTTATTTCTGTCTCTCACCCTGTATGTAATATATTTTAAGTGACCTAGTAAAGGTTATGTTTTAAATAATCCAGTTTACAAAAATTTATTAGTAAACCATGTCCCCTAAAAAATGGTTTTCAATATAGTTATGTTGACCTACTGAAAAGTATGTACAGTATATGCACCCAATGAAAATGAAATCTGCATCTCCGTAGAGCTTTTTAGCAGACCAACACTAGCAGCTGACATGGCTCAATAAACTGGACTTCAATAAACTTGGATTGTGTACCTCTCTATTCTTCCTACAGACTCTAGGACTTTGATTTTCAAATGAAATGCAAAATTTACTTTCATCTGAAAATAGTACTTTGGACCACTGAGCAACAGTCCACTTTTTCCTTCCACTCAACTTTCGATTAATATGTTTGGATACAGCACTCAGTGAACAGCCAGCTTCTTTAGCCTTTTTGTGCAGGGTGTCAATGACTGTCTTCTGGATAACTGTCCACCTGACCTTTGGGGTGATTTATCAAGACAGTAGCTTTCTATGCCGGTCTTGATATCCCCTGCACCATCGGAGCATGCACTATATTTATGATGAAGCGCAGGCATTGTCATAAATTAGGTGAATCCTCCTGCATTTTGTATACCTAAACAGAAATCTAGGAAAGCTCAGAGCTGTCATAGATTTGAGGCTTCATTTGCACCAGAAAACTGGCATAAATGAAGATAAACTTGTCAGAGCCCCTTGCCACGCCCCCTTGCAGCCCTTGCCGCCCTTGCCATGCCACCTTTAAGAAAGGGACAAGGGTGGCCTAAAACTGATAGATGCAACAATTTTTTTAAAAGTTACAGTTAAAAAGTCTCACTTTTCACGCACAAGGGGCATGATAAATCTTCCTCCATGAGCCTACAATCAGTGGCGTACCTACCATATAGGCAGAGCATGCAGATGCTATGGGGCCCATGGCATGGGGGGGCCCGGAGCGCATGGAAGGCCCATCTGCAGACAGTTTATCGGGCATTGAGGAAGCACGCCCACTTGTCCTCCGTTCAGTCCTAGCCGGGCCCTGCTTGTTTCCTCTATGCTCCAGGCCCCCTCCGAACCTCTTCCCCATTCTGTACACAATAGAGCACACTCTGCTGAGGTCCCGACTCTCTGTGTCAGGCTCAAGCAGACAGAACTTCATAGGCCACGCCCACATCCACGCCCCATACTGTGAAGCCACGCCCCCAACTACAATCGCGTAGGACACTAGCTGTCTGCCTCCTCCCTCTATCCTGCTGTTACCTATTATCTCCCTCCTGGCCCCCACAGAACCTCTCTTGTATCGGCCTCTACTACTCTCCCAGCCACTATCATCTCCTATGTTCCCTGAAGTTCCCAGAGACTCCTTGCCTTCTGTGACCAAAAGATCCGGTACCAGTTTCTGTGCCCTCTTCTCATAACAGAGCCCCTGTGACTTTTCATATTTCTTGTCAACACCTCTGTCCTCCTCCAATCTGTGTCTGTCCACCCATCAGCAGTGGCGTTGCTAGGGCTGGTGTCACCTGGTGCGGTAGAAAATTGTGTCATCCCCCCCCCCCCCCTCCCGAAGCAATAATTTTTTAGCCATATATGGGGGCTATGGTGGTGCTACTGCCATAGGGGGCATCCGTTAGCCCAGCAGACCCCCCCTAGCAGTCAGAGCCTGGTCTCGGGAGGGGCACTTCCAGATTATTTTCTGTCCGCCACCACAAAACAATGGTGCTTATAGAACAGACTACACAGTGTAGCGGTATACTGTATATTGTGTGGCACAGTGTAGAGGTATACTGTATATTGTGGGGCACAGTGTAGCGGTATACTGTATGGCACAGTGTAGAGGTATACTGTATATTGTGGGGCACAGTGTAGAGGTATACTGTATATTGTGGGGCACAGTGTAGAGGTATACGGTATATTGTGTGGCACAGTGTAGCGGTATACTGTATATTGTGGGGCACAGTGTAGAGGTATACTGTAGATTGTGTAGCACAGTGTAGAGGTATACTGTATGTTGTGTGGCACAGTGTAGAGGTATACTGTATATTGTGGGGCACAGTGTAGATGTATACTGTATATTGTGGGGCCCAATGTAGCGGTATACTGTATATTGTGTGGCACAGTGTAGCGGTATACTGTATATTGTGTGGCACAGTGTAGCGGTATACTGTATATTGTGTGGCACAGTGTAGAGGTATACTGTATATTGTGGGGCACAGTGTAGAGGTATACTGTATATTGTGTGGCACAGTGTAGCGGTATACTGTATATTGTGTGGCACAGTGTAGAGGTATACTGTATATTGTGTGGCACAGTGTAGAGGTATACTGTATATTGTGGGGCACAGTGTAGCGGTATACTGTATATTGTGTGGCACAGTGTAGCGGTATACTGTATATTGTGTGGCACAGTGTAGAGGTATACTGTATATTGTGGGGCACAGTGTAGCGGTATACTGTATATTGTGTGGCACAGAGTAGCGGTATACTGTATATTGTGGGGCACAGTGTATGCTATATGGGTATAACAAACATACTCCACATGAAAACTTACAATTACTTGGCTTGGCCCTTGGGGATCTCGGGCGCCACTTCCACACTTTGGCCGGGGGCTCGGCGGAGCTGATGTGTTTTATCCTAATGAGAAAGATTTCATAATAAGTATTTGGAGAAGGGGCAGAGGGATAGCAGAGCAGGGAGAGGCTGGTGCTGCCACTAGGGGGTCATACCATCGGGGAGTAATAAAGCCCACCATAATGCCCCCCCCCCCCAGTAGAAATAATTCTCCTTATAATGTGACCGTGCAAAAAATACCCCCTTGTAATGCCCCCAATTGAGCTAATGTCCCCATAGTGCCCCTATAATGTGCCAGTATAAAATACCCCTATATAGTGCCCCAGTAAATTCCCCCATAGTGCTCCTCTCCACCCTTCCTGCTAGTGCCCCCATAATGTACCAGTATAAAATGCCCATATATAGTGCCCCAGTAGATGCCCTCAGTGTCCGGCCTCTGATAGGCAGCCGGCCTTGTGTCCCCCATAATGCCCCCCAATAATGTGCCAGTAAGTGTCCCCATAGATGCCCCCCATCATGTGCCAGTATCAAGTGCCTCTCTCCTCCCCCCCACATGTCCCAGTATCATAGTGCCATCTCCCCCCCCCCAATGTGCCAGTATCAAGTGCCTCTCTCCTTCCCACCCAACATGTGCCAGTATCATAATGCCATCTCCCCCCCCCAATGTGCCAGTATTAATTGCCTTTCTCCTCCCCCATGTGCCAGTATCAACTGCCTCTCTCCTTCCCACCCCCCATCTGCCAGTATCAAGTGCCAAACTCCCCATGTGCCAGTATCATAGTGCAATCTACCCCCCCCCCCCCCCCAAAAAAGTGCTAGTATCATGTGCCTCTCTCCTCCCCCCCCATGTCCCAGTATCATAGTGCCATCTCCCCCCAAAAAAGTGCCAGTATCAAGTGCCTCTCTCCTCCCCCCATGTGCCAGTATCATAGTGCCAACCCCCCCCCCCCCCATGAGCCAATATCAGGTGCCTCTCTCCTTCCTCCCATGTGCCAGTACCAACCCCCCCATGTGCCAGTAGCCAATATCAAGTGCCAACCCCCCTCCCCCCATGTGCCAGCATCAGGTGCCAACCCCCCTCCCCACATGTGCCAGTATCAAGTGCCTCCCGCTTCCCCCATAGCAGCAACAGTCGGGTATTAAAAAAAAACACTTATACTTACCTCCATGTCAGCGATGCGATGCAGCCTCTTCCTGTATGTCCATATATGGAGTCAGTGCTTGTATTTCAGAAAAGTTTCTGCTGGGATTTGAACCCACGACCACCTGTATCAGAGGCAAAGCACCTAACCACACAGCCATAAGAATTGCAGTGCCTCTGACTGAAAAAATATGAGACTTCTATCTCTATATATGATGTACACTTAGCCAGCTATAACAGTAGAAGTCTCATAATTTTTCAGTTAGAAGCATTGCAGCTCTTATGGCTGTGTGGGTAAATGCTTTGCCTCTAATACAGAAGGCTGTGGGTTTGAATCCCAGACTGGGATTTGTAAATGAGAAGTGTGCAAGTTGCCGGCCCTGCTGGTGTCACCGCGTCACCCGGTGCGGCCCGCAACTTCACTGCTCATCAGTAACTGAGCCCCTATCACCTTTTGGACTTGATGTGCCCAATCCCTTAGCACAAAGCCCTTTTAACTTCTGCCCCCTGATCTATCAGAGTCCATGCCACCTGCTTCTTTCTCCTTTCATATAAAAGAGCCCATGCCAGCTGCTGCTACCCTCCCTCTAATAACAGATCTCCATCACCTTTTGTCTTTTATGTTCACTCTGTTCTGTCAGAATATTATTCCTGCTATACCCTTGTCACTTCCGGTGACGTGGCCGCACCAGAAGTGACGAGAATCAGCTGGAGGAGGGGGTGTGCGGCGCTGCGCAAGCGCAGACCCACGGGTAAGTCAAAAGAAGAAGCGCACACTTAATGCGCATGCGCAAAACCAGCTCTGCGCCTGGAGCCACGGCAGGGTAGGAGATGGTGCGCACGTGCGGTTATACACTCCGGTCCAAATTTACCTACCCCTGAGTGCGCACCCGTGGTGTAATCCTGATGTGTGTGGCCGACGGGAGTATATAGCCGCACGTGCACACCCTCTCCTACCCAGCCGTGGCTCTGAGCGCAGGCCCAGTGTGTCCTGGCCGGTTTTGCGCATGTGCATTAAGTGGTACCTGATAAGGAAAATTGCCTCTTACAAAATCACAGTAACATAAAAGTTAGGAAGTTACAAAAAAACACAATACCCTGTGCTACTCAGCATACAACCTCCATACAATCAAAACAGATCCACCAAAAACTATACAACGGAAAAACTGTTACCTTATCCTTACACAAATAGAGTGAAAAATGTTCTTTTAGCAAGCAGAAATTTTCTCTGACACAGCAGACAAAACTATCGTTTCCCTCCCTTTTACCTGCTGTGCAGAGAAAAAAATCAGTTGAATCCTCCTAGCTCGCCATCTGTTGTAGAAAAATGAATAGTTGTAATCAGCTCGCATCAAAGTTTGTGTAAGGAAAAAGGTAAATCCATTTTCCCTCAGCTGCAGTAAGAGACAGACCCAAGTGCTACCATCTTGATTGAATTCTTGCTGCGCACTCCCCTGCCTTGCTCAGTGTGTTCCTTTTTATTTACTAACAAAAGGTGTAAAAGGGGCTGGCCCAAGACAAGGATGCAGGAAGTGATGACATAGGAAGACAAGACACCATCATTTAGAATAACATAGCCAGCTAACAAACACATGTATACAATAATCTCCCATTTCCACTGGAGCAAACTTTATCCAGCCTTGCTCAGTGATCAATGCCAGATAAAGTTACTATGATCCACATGCAGGTTTATTTACAGTACAGCGTCATTATCTCCAGAGGCTGATCAGGCGCACTAGAGACAACAAACGCACGTTCCTTTCGTTTATATTGTTCTCTTAATAAATGAATCCACGCCAAGCCAATAAATATGCGTCTTGCGCGGGGCCCTAGTCGGCGGCAATACATGAGCCAACAAAACACTGCTCTGCTAAACACATCAGTCTCCCCCGGCCCACAGCCCAGTGCTTAGCACATGGACCATTCGCCGATGGAGACCCCTGCACCCAGCAGCTGTGACAGGACATACACGGGAAGATTTCCACTCCAATGGTTTACCCTGACACTGAGAGACATGATGACAATACACAATATATTAAATACACATCCTAATAAAATCTCCACAACAAGTGGCACTGACTCTGTGGCAATTATTGGACAAAAAATTGCTAATAGCTGCCCTATCCCACTGTGTGCAGGATATGGTGGCTTTATCTGTGCACATTGTATAAGGGTCCATTCAGACGTCTGTTGAATGGGTCCGGATCCGTTTCGCAATTATGCGGAACGGGTGCAGACCCATTCATTTTCAATTGGGCTGAAAAAGATGCGGACAGCACACAGTGTGCTGTCCACATCCACATTTCCTGTCCACTGCCCCGAACTTCCGGTCCGCGGCTCCGGAAAAAAATAGAGCATGTCCTATTCTTGTCCGCAGCTGCGGACAAGAATAGGAATGATCTATTAAGTGCCGGTGATGTGCGGCGTCAGTGTTTTGCGGTCCGCAATTTGTAGACCGCAAAACACTATGGACGTCCGAATGGACCCTTAGCAGGATTATTTATCTGTATAGCATATTATTTTATTATTTGTGCATATGTGCTTATGTGTGTTATTATTTGTGCATAGTGTACTATATGGTGGAGTTACTGGTGTGTGCAAGGTTTAACAACATTATTGCTGTGTAACGTGTAATAGATCATATTATTGGTGTATAACGTATTGTGTTCACGCTTTTATTTCTTGTTATGACAGCAATATCAACTTATACTCAACTCATTATTCATGATAAATGGCTATTTTTTCTCATGGTAAACTAAGCATCAGCAGCAAGGAGTTAAAGGGGTTATTCAAACCCTATAATGCCCCCCAAAATGCCAGGGCACCTCATACAAGTAATACTTTGCCCGCTCCCGGCACCCGCGTCACTGATGCCCACATGACCACCACTGCATCCCCCTGTCACATGAATGAAAACATCCAGAGACGTGGGGGGCAGTCAATAGCAGGCCACAATGGGAACGAGCCTCCTTAGCATCATGGGTGACGCTAGGGAGGCTCATTTCCTTCATGGTCTGCTATTGGCTGCACCCCCCCGAGCATAATTATTAGCTGTATGCAGTGGCCAAGCATTTTGGGGGGCATAATAGGGGTTGGATAACCCCTTTAACAGGATACCAGAGTTTTTTTTTTATTTTTTCATTTTCATTTTTCTTCCCTATCTTCCTTGAGCCATAACTTTTTTATTTTTCCGATCACATATCCATATGAGGGCTTATTTTTTGCGGGACAAATTGTACTTTCTAATGCCACCATTTAGTATGGCATACAATGTAGTGGGAAGCGGGCAAAAAATTCCAAATGGGGTGGAATTGGTAAAAAAAAAACTCAATTCCTCCACCATTTTGCGAGTTTTGTTCCTACAGCATTCCCTTTGCGGCAAAACTGACCTGTGCCTTTTATTCTCTGGGTCAGTAGGAATACAATGGGGGTGTGGCAGGGGAGAAGCCAGGGTAGGTAGTGAGATGGGCCAGGGGTGGGTACTGGGCGGAGTTAGGGGGCCCAATTCAGATTCTTGCTATGGGGCCCAATGATTCCTATGTACGCCCCTGCCTACAATATTGAACTTTTTCACAATATTGAACTTTTTCACAGTTTTCTAATTTTCTGAGAAATTGACTTCACTTATTGAATTGAATTACTGAAATAAAGTTTTCAATGAAATTCAAATTTATTGAGATGCACCTGTTTCTGATAGAGAATTTGATGAGGAATCCAAATCTATGATGTACCTTTTATTCCTGCCAAAGCTATTAACAATTTTCTATTTGTTACAGATATAGATATGGCTAAAAGATTAACAAGAAGATACAAAATCTAGGCAGCACAGCAGTTTAACTTGTAGATGCAGGGTGCCAGCGGCTGTAGGGACGATCTACCCCCGAAATATCAAATAGATAAAAAATTTCACGGCACATCCAAGGCGTAAAAAACAAGTAGATACTTTATTCACCAGACAGCGATGTTTCTTTCTCAAGCAGTGACAAAGTGCAATAGGTGCCATGTGCTTATATATACAGGTTAACATCATTATCAATCTAATAATATAATTAACCATATCTAATACATATTACAAAATAACTCATCCATTATATCAAATCACAGTGTAAAGTGCTAGTGCATAATAAAGTGCTAGCTATATATAGCTTAAAAAAATATTCCCATAAACGTGCATAATATTATAAGACATAATTCATAAGTGATGTCATCAATGTACTTAAAAATTATGTGCCAATGTCTAAAAACATTACCTCAGTGCAGGTGTCATTAATAAAAACATATGGGAAGGAAGCCATAGAGTTGGCAGGGGTCAGGTCTACATGGAATTAGCGTTTTGTTTTCCTCAATGCGTATGTGAGGACAACGATGTCAATAGTGCAAAGCGCTTCCAGAAACATCGGTCACGCGATCACACATTAAGGCCTCATGCACACGACCGTTGTGTGCATCCGTGGCGGTTGTGCCATTTCCCGTTTTTTTTCGTAGACCCATTGACTTTCAATGGGTCCGTGAAAAAATCGGAAAATGCACCGTTTTGCAGCCGAGACCGTGATCCGTGTATCCTGTCCGTCAAAAAAATAAGACCTGTCCTATTTTTTTGACAGATAACGGTTCACGGACCCATTCAAGTCAATGGGTCCGTGAAAGAACACGGATGCACACAAGATTGGCCGTAGGTTGCTTTCATACAGACGGATCCGAAGATGCGTCTGCATAAAAGCTTTTTCAGATCTAAGTTTTCACTTTGTGAAAACTCATATCAGACAGTATATTCTAACACAGAGGCGTTCCCATGGTGATGGGGACGCTTCTAGTTAGAATACACTACAAACTGTGTACAAGACTGCCCCCTGCTGCCTGGCAGCACCCAATCTCTTACAGGGGGCCGTTATCAGCACAATTAACCCCTTCAGGTGCGGCACCTGAAGGGGTTAATTGTACTATCATATCCCCCTGTAAGAGATCAGGGCTGCCAGGCAGCAGGGGGCAGACCCCCCCTCCCCAGTTTGAATATCATTGGTGGCCAGTGCGGCCCCCCCCTCCCTCTATTGTAATAATTCGTTGGTGGCACAGTGTGCGCCCCCCATGCCCCCCCTCCCTCCCTCTATTGTAACAATTTGTTGGTGGCACAGTGTGCGCCCTCCCTCTATTGTAATAATTTGTTGGTGGCACAGTGTGCGCCCCCCATCGGCCCCCCCTCCCTCTATAGCATTAACAACATTGGTGGCCAGTGTGCGGCCTCCCATCTCCCCCCCCCCCCCGATCATTGGTGGCAGCGGAGTTCCGATCGGAGCCCCAGTTTAATCGCTGGGGCTCCGATCGGTAACCATGGCAACCAGGACGCTATTGCAGTCCTGGTTGCCATGGTTACTTAGCGATAGTACAATAGTAGAAGATTCATAGTTACCTGCTGGCTGCTGCAATGTTCGTGTCCGGCCGGGAGCTCCACCTACTGGTAAGTGACAGGTTTGTGCGGCGCATTGCTAAATGAACTGTCACTTACCAGTAGGTGGAGCTCCCGGCCGGACACAGACATCGCAGAAGCCAGCAGGTAAATATGAATCTTCTACTATTGTACCATTGCTAAGTAACCATGGCAACCAGGGCTGCAGTAGCAACCTGGTTGCCATGGTTACCGATCGGAGCCCCAGCGATTAAACTGGGATTCTGATCAGAACTCCGCGGCCACCAATGTTGTTAATGCTATAGAGGGAGGGGGGGCCGGATGGGGGGCGCACACTGTGCCACCAACGAATTATTACAATAGAGGGAGGAAGGGGGGGCCGGGTGGGCGGGCACACACTGTGCCACCAACAAATTATTACAATAGAGGGAGGAAGGGGGGGCCGGGGGGGGGGCTGCACACTGTGCCACCAACGAATTATTACAATAGAGGGAGGAAGGGGGGGCGGGGGGGCCGCACACTGTGCCACCAACCTATTATTAAAATAGAGGGAGGGAGGGGGGGCGCACTGGCCACCAATGATATTCAAACTGGGGAGGGGGGGGGTCTGCCCCCTGATCTCTTACAGGGGGATATGATAGTACAATTAACCCCTTCAGGTGCCGCACCTGAAGGGGTTAATTGTGCTGATCACGGCCCCCTGTAAGAGATCGGGTGTTGCCAGGCAGCAGGGGGCAGTCATGTACACAGTTTGTAGTATATTCTAACTAGAAGCGTCCCCATCACCATGGGAACGCCTCTGTGTTAGAATATACTGTCAGAAATGAGTTTTCACGATCTAACTCATATCCGACAGTATATTCTAACATAGAGGCGTTCCCATGGTGATGGGGACGCTTCAAGTTAAAATATACCATTGAATTGGAGAAAACTCTGATCCAATGGTATAAAAGGGACTCCAGACTTTACATTGAAAGTCAATGGGGACGGATCCGTTTGAAATGGCACCATATTGTGTCAACGTCAAACGGATCCGTCCCCATTGACTTGCATTGTAATTCAGGACGGATCCGTTTGGCTCCGTACGGCCAGGCGGACACCAAAACGACTTTTTTTTCATGTCCGTGGATCCTCCCAAAATCAAGGAAGACCCACGGACGAAAAAACGGTCACGGATCACGGACCTACGGACTCCGTTTTTGCAGACCGTGAAAAAATACTGTCGTGTGCATGAGGCCTAAGTCACATGATCGTAAGTCCGATCATGTGGCCACATCGGAGTGGCATGATGCTTTCCACTACAAAGAGGTCTGGAACACAAGCCCCGTAACTAGCAGGGACTATGTCATTAGAAAAAGCGCATAGCATAACACAAAGGTAACAATAGAAATTATTCAGCATAACATTAACCATAAAAAAAAAAATTGTGTATACTTAAAATTATAAATACATTTTTTCAAAGGAAAATGTGTGTATGGGAAATGGATCCAGTAATAAAAAAGGAACTCATTAATGATCCTAACTACATATATACCATAAACCAGGGGAGTATATCAAAGGGCTGATCTGCTATATATTGGTCTAAGTCTTTACATATATCACCCAGATTTCGCCGTATGTGGTTATAACTGGGTCCTGCTGGTGATACTGTGCATCCACTCCTGGACACACTATGCATTCCCAACAAGTAATAATCCCAAATAGTACAATCGACCATTCATTGGAGACTCCAAAGTGTATCTTCTGGCCTCACCACATGACAACATATTGGAAACCCACCGTTAGTTGCTGGGTATCTATTCTTAGACATCCAATGCAGCTCTGCAAGGTCTAGTCACCATATTTCAGGGAGACTTGGATGTCCCGTTATAGTTGTACGAGGCAACCCACTGTTCACCTGATTAAACCCATATACAGGGAGTGCAGAATTATTAGGCAAATGAGTATTTTGACCACATCATCCTCTTTATGCATGTTGTCTTACTCCAAGCTGTATAGGCTCGAAAGCCTACTACCAATTAAGCATATTAGGTGTTTTTCATCTCTGTAATGAGAAGGGGTGTGGTCTAATGACATCAACACCCTATATCAGGTGTGCATAATTATTAGGCAACTTCCTTTCCTTTGGCAAAATGGGTCAAAAGAAGGACTTGACAGGCTCAGAAAAGGCAAAAATAGTGAGATATCTTGCAGAGGGATGCAGCACTCTTAAAATTGCAAAGCTTCTGAAGCGTGATCATCGAACAATCAAGCGTTTCATTCAAAATAGTCAACAGGGTCGCAAGAAGCGTGTGGAAAAACCAAGGCGCAAAATAACCGCCCATGAACTGAGAAAAGTCAAGCGTGCAGCTGCCAAGATGCCACTTGCCACCAGTTTGGACATATTTCAGAGCTGCAACATCACTGGAGTGCCCAAAAGCACAAGGTGTGCAATACTCAGAGACATGGCCAAGGTAAGAAAGGCTGAAAGACGACCACCACTGAACAAGACACACAAGCTGAAACGTCAAGACTGGGCCAAGAAATATCTCAAGACGGATTTTCCAAAGGTTTTATGGACTGATGAAATGAGAGTGAGTCTTGATGGGCCAGATGGATGGGCCCGTGGCTGGATTGGTAAAGGGCAGAGAGCTCCAGTCCGACTCAGACGCCAGCAAGGTGGAGGTGGAGTACTGGTTTGGGCTGGTTTCATCAAAGATGAGCTTGTGGGGCCTTTTCGGGTTGAGGATGGAGTCAAGCTCAACTCCCAGTCCTACTGCCAGTTTCTGGAAGACACCTTCTTCAAGCAGTGGTACAGGAAGAAGTCTGCATCCTTCAAGAAAAACATGATTTTCATGCAGGACAATGCTCCATCACACGCGTCCAAGTACTCCACAGCGTGGCTGGCAAGAAAGGGTATAAAAGAAGAAAATCTAATGACATGGCCTCCTTGTTCACCTGGTATGAACCCCATTGAGAACCTGTGGTCCATCATCAAATGTGAGATTTACAAGGAGGGAAAACAGTACACCTCTCTGAACAGTGTCTGGGAGGCTGTGGTTGCTGCTGCACGCAATGTTGATGGTGAACAGATCAAAACACTGACAGAATCCATGGATGGCAGGCTTTTAAGTGTCCTTGCAAAGAAAGGTGGCTATATTGGTCACTGATTTGTTTTTGTTTTGTTTTTGAATGTCAGAAATGTATATTTGTGAATGTTGAGATGTTATATTGGTTTCACTGGTAAAAATAAATAATTGAAATGGGTATATATTTGTTTTTTGTTAAGTTGCCTAATAATTATGCACAGTAATAGTCACCTGCACACACAGATATCCCCCTAAAATAGCTAAAACTAAAAACAAACTAAAAACTACTTCCAAAAATATTCAGCTTTGATATTAATGAGTTTTTTGGGTTCATTGAGAACATGGTTGTTGTTCAATAATAAAATGAATCCTCAAAAATACAACTTGCCTAATAATTCTGCACTCCCTGTAGATCTATTTGGACGATCGAACCCAAGATATACCCCTCACTGTACTAAAGATAAAGAATCCATATATATATCTCATAGTTACTATTTCCCATGATGCATGGCATAAATCAAAATTAGAATTAATACTAAAGTAACTAAAATATGTATAAGATTTTTTATTAATAAATAAAAAAAGTATACAAAAAAATTCAATGTGAACCGCATATCCATGTCGACTTTCCATATATGGCATCAACTTTTCCCACAAGAGATAATACAGTATCAATTATTTCCATTATAGAATAAAATCACCAATTTACACGCAGGAGGAAGAACAGCGAGAACTCAAAAGTACACATTCAAGTAAATAGCCAGGGTTTGAAGTCTACATTTAATCCATGAGGTCTTAATGTGTTCAACATAGATATCCAAAGAATCTCTTGTTTTTTAAGTAGAAGGTTCCTGGTACCACCTTTCCTTGGGACGGGAACTTGGTCAATAATCATACATCTTAGGTCTTCTTCCTTATGTTCAAAATCTACAGTTTTGACACTGGAAGGTCTATATGCTTTTTTCTAATGGTGTACCTCTGCTGATTGATACGAGTTTTAAAGTCAAGGGAAGTCTCACCTACATAAATGTGTACATGGACAGCATAATATATACATGTGGCGAAACCAACCTCGCCACGTTGTTTTGGAGGGGGCTGTTTGCCAGCCTCCTGCCCTGGGATTATGGTCCCTTAAGTTATTGGGTCTTAAGGCACTTGGGACTGAGCCCTCTGTCCCTGGATTGCATCATTTGCCTTACTTGCTTGGATTTTGCTATTCCCATGGTGAGAACAATGCATGAAGCACATGGTGAGAACGATGGATAGCGGCCATTTTAACTGACAGACACTGTTCTGACTTTTCGACACGGTGCTACCTTGCCTGTATTTGGTGCACAGAGACATCATTCAGTAGTTTGAAACTACCAAACAGGGGACACATTTATTAGTGACTATTTTCTGTATAACTTGTATATTTTCGGTGTAACTGGCATAAAACTGTAACTTCCAAACTACTGAACGAATGTGGGTGAATTTTGGATATGTGGTTCACCCAGATCCCCCAGTTCCGAAGATATATTGGTTATGGGGTTATTGCATGTTTTGGGGTTCCTGTGATATGTTTTATAAAACTGTATTTCTCTGCCTTTGATAATTATATTCGCCCTTGTGTTCAATGGTCATCACCGGCAGAGGGGAGGATTTTGTGTGGGTGTGTTTCTATTGTCCCATTGTGTGTTTAAATGGTGATGTCTGTCCTGTTGTCTCCACATGTGTATTGGCGACTTCCCTTTGTCCTGAGAGATAATTGGATTGCCCTCGGTTGTCTCCGGGACAGAGAGGAGGAAACCATGATGCATTGTGGGGATGTGTTGTATCTGTCCTGTATTTGCAAACAACTATAATAAAAACCAGGCTGGGTGTGCCAGCACGTCAGACCACTGCTTGACCCTCAACACGGAGCCTTGTCTCGTTATTGGAGGGATTCCCTGTATGCTGTTAGAGACTGATTGCCAGGAGTGTAAGCTGATTGTATGCTTTTCCTGTTCGTCTGCTAGCAGCTATTCGCGAGGTTCCAGTTTGGAGTGCTATTTTGTATCCAGTTCGGAAGTTTGGTGTTCTGCAGAAGCTGTGCCTGTCTCTCAGAAAGGGGCATATTGCCTAAACGGATTTTAACCCCTTGTCTGCTGAAACGGTCCGTTACAATACACCACAAAGGTCGACTCAGAAATAAGGAAATATTTAATAAAATATTTTTTCATTGTGTTTGGGTGCAGAAGGAAACCGCCTTTCTGTATATATCCGCAGTTAACGCAATTTAGGCAGGGAAAGCATCTATCACGACCGGCTTGCCTATCATATACGTGACACAAAGGGAGGGAAAAGGGAAGGCTCTGTCCAAGGGAGAGGAAAAGGTGGTGACCCCTATCTCACCTTGAGGTTGGCACCTGACTGCCCTGACGTCCCTAGACGGGTTCCTCACCCGTACGCCGATCGCGTGCCTAAAACCCTGGCTTTCCCTAAGATGAGCCCTAGATAGTGAATAGGGCGGTGGGAACACTAGTCCGCACCACTAACTCTAAAGGAAAACACCAAGGGGAGGACAGACAATACAGACAACATATAATCCCAGGTGGGCGACAACAGAAGACAACAAAAAGCCCAACAGGGATCCGGAGGGTAACACTCTGGAACAACAACCAGGATTCACAGCTCCAGTGGGTCAGTATAGAAGTCCAGGCAGGAAGCTCTATATCTGGCAACCAGAGAAGTGAGAGAGGAGAATATAAGGAGATTGGGAGTGACCGACAAGAAACAGCTGAGGAGGAGAAGCTACGGATCCCTGAGTGAGACAAAAAGGATAGTAAGGCTAACACAGAAAACTATCATTAAGAAACAGCGTGATCTGTAGACATAGAGCGCGCAGCCACCCGCTGCGACTTCCTGACCCCGGGTACAACGGAGTCAGACGTGGCACTTGACACCCTCGTGACAGCATCCCATTTTTTTATTACGCAGGAAATTTTGGCCACGTATTTTCTGTGGACCTACAGTATGTCCACATGCACCAATTTGTCTTTTAATTTCTTGGCTCTTCTATATGACATTAATGAAAGGGACCTAAAATCCTCAATGTCGGCATGTACACTTTTTATGATAGGACAATGTTTGATAATAATCTGTTTAATATGTGTACTATCTTCAGTATATGTTGTTACCAAGGGGATTCTCCTTAATTGTCTGTTTTTCTTTAGAAGATCAATTTGTGGTTTGTTATTAGCTGTATTGAGATGTTCCTTCAGCAAAGCTAAAGGAAACCCTCTAACGTGAAAAGCTTGTGTTATTTTATTCAATGTTGGCTTCTAATTGTTGGTCATCACTTACAATGCGTTTTGTATTAACTCAATGGTAAAGATTTTACCATGGTCCGTGGGTGTGCACAATTATAACTTAATAGTGTGTTCTTATCTGTTGGTTTTACATACACATCTGTGGATAAATGATTATCGATCATTGTTATGTAAGTATCCAAAAAGTGAATTTCCCTCTTTGAGTATTCAAGTGTAAATTTAATATCCATGTCAATGGCATTTAAAAATCGAAAAAAAACTAGTAATTGGTTCTCAGTCCCAGTCCAGATTAGGAAGACTTCGTCTATGTATCGCCAGCACCTCAGAACATGTCCGAAGTGGGGGGTTTTCATTGCCAGAAATGGGTCAATGTCACCCACCAATGGAACAGATGATTTTTAAAAAATTTCAGTCCCTGTCACCTATGCAGAGCATGGGGTTTATTCACTGCAAAATGGTAAAATGTCACACAAGAATGTAACAGAAAAATTTGTGAGATTTATTAACCTGTCTACCATGTAGAGCAGGGGTATATCACAGCCAAAAATTGTGAATATCACCCAAATATGTAACAGAAAAATTAGTAAAATTTATTAACCTGTCAACTAGGTAGAGCAGGGGTATATCACAGCCAAAAATTAGTATATGTCACCCGACAATGCAACAGAAAAATTAGCGAAATTTTTTACCTGTCTACTCGGTAAAGCAGGGGTGTACCACTAATTTCATCCAAACATTTAACAGACAAATTAGTGAAATGACATAAAATAAAATACGGCGAAATGTAAAAAAATAATCTCGATGTATGAGCTGGAGGTCCATGTATTGGGTAGGAGGTTGAGAAATCGGTGGACGTAGGGTATGTGGAAGTGGCGGTGGAGGAGGACGAGGTAGCCAACACAGTTTTTTTTTTTTTTGTTTTTTTTTTTCTAATTAGGGTACACCCCAAAAGAGTGGGAAATATAAAAAATACAACAATGAGCACTTGCGCTGTAGTATAACAATTGCTGGGTAAGGCCGGTATGCATGTCTATTCTGCACAAGGTACCCACAAGTCCTGTGGGATCCATGCCTGGTTCATTTTAATGTACGTGAGCTTGTCCACATTGGCTGTGGACAGGCAGCTATGCTTGTCTGTGATAATGCCCCCTGTCGTGCTAAACACACTTTCAGCACCTCCAAGGCGTAAAGGGAAAGCTCAGGCCATGTGCCCAATTTAGAGACCCAGAAGTTGAAGGGGGCAGACCCGTCATTTAGTAGGTGTAGGTGTGTGCACACATACTGCTCCACCATGTTGCTGAAATGCTGCCTCCTGTTAAGACATTCCATATCAGCTGGTGGTGCTGGTTGTTGTGGCGTGCTGACAAAGTTTTTCCACATTTCGGCCATGCTAACCCTGCCTTCTGAGGGGCTGTTGGTGCCCCAACTGCGTTGGTGACCTCTTCCTCGTCCTCTGCCTTCGCCTTTTGCTTCCAGCAGCAGGAAATGCCACCAGCACCACGTCTACCAGCGTGCGCTTGTACTCGCGCATCTCACGCTCCAGTGACAGAATTAAGGACGGTACGTTGTCCTTGTAACGGGGATCCAGCAGCGTGGCAACTTAGTAATCAGCACAAGTTAGAATGTGGCCAACTCGGCGGTCATTGCGGAGACACTGCAGCATGTAATTGCTCATGTGTTCCAGGCTGCACAGAGGAAACGACAAGCGGTTCCTCCTCCTCCATCTCCTCCTCCTTATCCTCCACCTCATCCTCCACCTCATCATCCTCCAGAACTGTGCCCTGGTTGGACAATTATGTACCTGGTGTTTGTGGGTGCAGCAACACACCCTCGGAGCCACTTGTGAATGACTGGCCAAAAATCCTATGAAATAAGCCCTCTTCCTCCTCCTCCTCCTCCTCCTCCTCCTCCTCCTCCTGTGCCACATCCTCTTCAATCATTGCCAGCAGCGTTTTTTTCAATGAGGCATAGAAGTGGGATAGTGACGCTTAGAACGGCGTTATCGGCACTGGCCATGTTGGTGGAGTACTCAAAACAGTGCAAGGAACACAGGTCTCTCATGGAGCCCCAGTAATTGGTGGTGAAGTGGTGTTGTTCCGCAGAGCGACTCACCCGTGCGTGCTGCAGCTGAAACTCCACTATTGCCTGCTGCTGCTCACACAGTCTGGCCAGCATGTGCAAGGTGGAGTTCCACCTTGTGGCCACATCGCATATGAGGCGGTGAGCGGAAAGGCCGAAGTTACGCTGTAGCGCTGACAGGCAAGCAGCAACAGGCTGAGAACGCCGAAAGAGCGCACAGACGGCCCACACTTTCTGCAGCAGCTCTGACATATTCTGCACATTCGCCGGGCAAAGGATGTGTGTCAAACCAGCTAGTCACAGAGCTTCTACGAGATTTCACCCATTATCGCACACCACCAGGCCGGGCTTGAGGCTCACTGGCACCATTTACTCATCGATCTGGTGTTCCATGCCCATCCACAGCTCCTGTGCAGTGTGGGGTTTGTCCCCTAAACATAAAAGTTGTAAAAACTGCCTGCTGTCGTTTGGTGCTGAATTTGGTGGTGAAGGTGTTATGCTGACCGGATGAACAGGTAGAGGATGAGGAAGCGGAGTAGGAGGAGGAAGCAACAGGAGACAAACTGAAGCTCCATGCAATCCTTGGTGGTGGAGGGACATGTGCCAAACTGCTATCTGCCTCGGGCCCAGCCGCCACTGCATTTACCCAGTGTGCTGTTAGGGAGATATAACGTCCGTGACCTTACTTACTGGTCCATATATCCGTAGTTAGGTGGACCTTGCCACAGATGGCGTTGCGCAGTGCACACCTGATTTTGTCCCCCTCTTGGTTGTGCAGGGAAGGGATGGCTCACCTGTAGTGGCGGCTGGGCATGACATACTGTGGGACAGCCACTGCCATAAGGCTTTTAAAACTCTCCGTCTCCACCAGACAGAATGACAGCATTTCAAAAGACAGTAATTTTGAAATGCTGGCATTCAGGGCCAGGGATCACGGGTGGGTAAGGGGTACGTCCTCTTCTGCTTCAGTGTTTGGGAGATAGAGAGCTGAACGCTTCCGTGGAACATTGTGGTGGTTTTGCTGGCAGATCCTCTGTTTGCAGGATGGCAGGTGCCACTGTCACTCCAGAGGTGGATGAAGAAGCCGAGACTGCAGCAGAAGAGGAAGCAGGAGGAGCAAGAGACCTTTCAATGTTTTTGAGGTGTTTACTCCACTGCAGCTCGTGCTTTGCACTTAGATGCCTGGTCATGCAGGTTGTGCTCAGGTTCAGAACGTTTATGCCTCGCTTCAGGCTCTGATTGCATAGCGTGCAAACCACTCATGTCTTGTTGTCAGCACATTGTCTGAAGAACTGTCACGCCAGGAAACTCCTTGGAGCTGGCTTTGGTGTGCTCGGTCCCTTGCTGCGTTGCCAGTAGCAGGCATACTGTCTAGAAGACAGCCGCTCCGCTTTTGTACCCTGCTCCCTCTTCTGCTGTGCTCATGGCTCTGTGCGACCATTGCCTCTTCCTCCGAATTACACAAGTCACTCACATGACCTTGATTCCATGTGGGGTCGAGGACCTCATCGTCCTCCACATCATCTTCAACCCAGTCTTCAGCCCTGCCCTCCTTGTCGGTCTGCACACTTTCGAAAGCCCCAGCAGTTGGCACCTGTGTTTCGTCATCATCCGAGACGTGCTGCGGTGGTCCTCCCATGTACTCATCTTGAAACATAAGTGGTTGGGCATCGGTGCACTCAATCTCTTCCAATTCTGGGGCAGGGCTATGTGGGTGGTCCTGGGAAACCCTGCTAGCAGAGTCATCAAAAAGCAGAAGATACTGCTGCATGACTTGGGGCTCAGACTGCTTGGCTGATTTGCAAGGGGGTGAGGTGAAAGACTGATGGACATGGCCTGCAGGTGCTAACTCTGATCTTTCAGCAGGAGACTGGGTGGTAGACAATGTCAAGGAACTGGAGGCACTGTCAGCAACCCAATCTACTATCGCCTGTACTTGTTCTGGCCTCACCATTCGTAGAGCCGCATTAGCTTGACCAAAAAATGCTGAAGGTTCTATCGCCTTCTCGCAGTTGAGGAAGGTGTTTCACTTGTGCGTGTAGCTGGCACAGATCGACCACTTCCTCTCCCTGCAACAGGAGCCCTACCAGCAGCACCATGACTGGGGTCACGTCCCTTATTCGACGCTCTCCTCATTCTGCGCAAATTTAGGAATTTGCCCAAAATGGGTGTTTTTTTATTAACAGAATATGACAGCAGTATTTAACGCTTGTATTTCACACTGACAGATGCAGCAAAGGCTGTAAAATTTAGTATTTTGCCCAAAAAGGGTGTTTTTTAAAACCCTGAAAATTATTGCAGTAGTTCAAGCTTAAATTTCACACTGAAAAATGCTGCATAGGCCCCAGATGGAGGGTATTGCCAAAAATGGGTGTTTTTTCACTGGGCTCAGGGCAGGGTAAAATGATTGTGCACTGCACCCACACAACTAAATCTAGGTAGATCGCTGAGTTAACAAGCACTTCAGATTAAATATTCTTTACTATTCTCTCCCTCACAGCAGCAGCATCCTATCCCTACACTCAGAGCAGAGCGACGCGCAGTGCTACGTGACTCCAGCTTATATAGAGGCTGGTTCACATGCTGCACTGGCCAATCACAGCCATGCCATTAGTAGGCATGGCTGTGATGGCTTCTAAGAGCACAGAAGTTAAACACTTGTTGATTGGCTGCTCTGCAGACTTTCAAAAAGCGACAGTAACTCGCCGAACACCAAACCCAAACCCAAACTATTACTGAAAAGTTCGGGTTCGGGGTCCAAAATTTCTAAAGTTCGGTATGAACTTAATCCCGGTAATGTCCAATGTAGCCATTATTATATTCGATGGAAGTGATGTCTCAGCCAATTTACTTAAAAAAATGTACGATTTTGCTGTCATAGCACAATGAGGCAAAACCCTATCCAAAAATATTGAAATGTTAAATAGTATCGAACCCCTACCCGAAACTATGGGTCTCCCTGGTGGATTTTTTTGGTTTTTATGTATCTTGGGTAATAAATAAAAAAAAAGGTGTCATAGGATATATGACTGTGAGAAAATCCTTTAATTTGATATCTATAAACCCAGATAGCAAAGCCTCTTGTAACAGGGCTTGAGTTTTTCTCTCAATGTCCCACCTTGGTTCCCCATTGAGCCATTGGTATACTGTGTCATCTTGTAACTGTCTATGTACCTCATTGATGTAACGCTGAGTGTCCATGACCACAATCGCACCCTTCCTTATCAGCGAGTTTAATGGTGAGACTGCGGTCATGGACCAATCATTCAACGAACGCCACTCCAACTGATTCATGTTGGGGTGGCGGAATAACTTTCCTGTCCCAGACTTCAGATTATAAACATCTTTCAACACAATATCCATAAATTAATTAATTGCAGGTTAGGATACTGGTGGAACAAAATCACTCTTATTAAACAAATCATAGGCGGATAATCTTAATTCAGTAGTCATAGTATCTTTTTGTTGTAATGAATGCATAGAAAACCAGGTTTTAAGCTTTAGCCTAAAAAAGAACTGATGTAAATCAATCTCCAATTGTAACCATTCAGTACGCACATTAGCACAAAAGCTCAATCCCTTGGTTAGCAATTTTAATTGAATGTCCGATAAAATATGTGAAGAGATATTTACTACAATGTTCATATCTGTACTTTCTTTCTTTTCTGTGGCTGTTTATTTCCCCTGGTAGTTTTGTTTTCTATGTCGCCTTTTTCCACCTCATCTTTTTCGGACTGGTTGGATGGATTCACTAAAAAAGAAACTGTATTCAGATTTTTCTGCTTACTTTGTGTTGATCCTTTAGTGTTGTTCATCTTGAAACTTCATGGTTGAGGTTGTTGATTACCTGTCCAATTATATAAGTTTCCTGCCTTGTAGTCCGCAGCCTCCTGCTGCCACATGCTCTTTTATGTAACCTGTATATAATTTCTTAATTTATCAACAAAAGGCTTAAATTTGGACAAATACTCCTGAAATTCATCTGTTGGTAATAATGAAGATAGAGTAGCTTGCACCGTGTCCCTCTTTTCGATTGTTTCTATAAGATCTTTTTGTAAAAATTCCATGTTCAACTAAATCAAATCCAAAGAAAACTTGTTTGCAATTAACTTATATCTCAGTCGAAATTCGTTGTCATGCATGTACATGGTAGGTTGCGAATGTGTCCGCATCCCCCTCAGTATACGATGTATCTTGTAGTACTCACTTAATGTTGTCAGATGTAACTCCAAACCCACTATTTTTTTAGTAATACGTTCAAAGTTTCTTTTAGTATCCATGACATTTGGAGTAGACAAAAAAAACAGCATCTCCCGTATATGCACTTCGAATCCTATCCGCTTCCTCCTGAGAGTAAGAAAACACAGCTGGTGTTAATAGGTCCCCATTGGGACAAAAATGACCTGTAGTATTAATAGTCCTAAAGTGTGCTTGCTCCACTGATTCCAATATAGAAAGAAGATATGGGCAGCACAGCAGTTTAACTTGTAGATGCAGGGTGACAGTGGCTGTAGGGATGATCCACCCCCGAAATATCAAATAGATAAAAAAAACTCCACTGCTCATCCAAGGCTTAAAAAACAAGTAGATACTTAACTCACCAGACATTGATGTTTCGGTTCACTTGATGGGACCTTTTTTAAGCAGTGACAAAGTGCAATAGGTGCCATGTGCTTATTTATACAGGTTAACATCATTATCAATCTAATAATATAATTATTATACATATCTAATGCATTTTATCAAAATAACTCGTCCATTATATCAAATCACAGCGTAAAGTGCTAGTGCATACTAAAGTGCTAGCTATACAGTGCCTTGCAAAAGAATTCACCCCCTCTTGAATTTTTTCATATTTTTGTGCCTCAAAACCTGGAATTAACATTGATTGTTTGAGGATTTGTGTCATTTAATTTACAGAACATGACCACAACTTTGAAGATGTTATTATTATTTTTTTTTATTGTGATGCAAACAACAAATAGGACAAAATAACAGAAAAAGTCAATGTGCATAACTATTCACCCCCCTAAAGTTAATACTTTGTAGAGCCATCTTTTGCGGCAATCACAACTCCAAGTCGCTTTGGATAAGTCTCTATGAGTAGGGTTGAGCGAAACCGAACTGTAAAGGATTTTTGGATCCCGCACCTGAACCTGAACATTTCAGTAAAAGTTCGGCAAGTTAATGGCGTTTAACTCTGTGCCCTTAGAAGCCATCACAGCCACACCTACTAATGGCATGGCTGTGATTGGCCAGTGCAGCATGTGACCCAGCCTTTATATAAGCTGGAGTCACGTAGTGCACACCACTCTGCTCTGATTAGTGTAGGGATAGGATGCTGCTGCTGTGAGGGAGAGAATAGGACAGAATCTTAAATCAAAAGAGCTTGTTAACTCAGCGATCTACCTAGATTTTGTTTCGTGGGTGCAGTGCACAATCTTTTTACCCTGCCCTGAGCCCAGTCTGTTAGTTAGTTTCAGCTGCAGCACACACGGGTGAGTCTCTCTGTGGAACAGCACCACTTCACCACCAATGATTGGGCCTCCATGTGAGACCTGTGTTCCTTGTTGCGCTGTTTCGAGTACTCCACCAACATGGCCAGTGCCGATAACGCTGTTCTCAGCATTACTATCCCACTTCTATGCCTCCTTGAAAAAACGCTGCTGGCGATGATGGAAGAGGATGTGGCACTGGACCTGCACCCACAAACACCAGGTACACAATTGTCCTGCCATGGCACAGTTCTGGAGGATGATGAGGTGGAGGATGAGGAGGAGGAGATGGAGGAGGAGGAACCGTGTTCACAGCAGCCTGGCACCCAAACCAGCTCATGGCCATCACTGGTGCGTGGCTGGGGGGATACAGAAGACACAGACGATACAACTCCCACAGAGGACAGCTTTTCGTTGCCTCTGGGCAGCCTGGCACATATAAGCGATTACATGCTGCAGTGTCTCCACAAGGATTGCCAAGTTGCACACATTCTAACTTGTGCTGATTACTGGGTGGCCACGCTACTGGATCCACATTACAAGGACAACATACCGTCCTTAATTCCGTCACTGTAACTTGATCGTAAGATGCGCGAGTACAAGTGCATGCTGGTAGACGCACTGCTGATGGCATTCCCACCTGACATCGGGGGGCACAGTGAAAGCACAAGGTGAAGGCAGAGGAGGAGGGAGAGGTCATCAACACAGCTGGAGAACCACCAGCACCTCAGAAGGCAGGGTTAGCATGGCCTTCTGAGGTGCTTAGCTTTGTCAGCACGCCACAACAACCAGCACCACCTGCTGATATGGAACGTCTTAGCAGGAGGCAGCATTTCAGCAACATGGTGGAGCAGTATGTGTGTACACGCCTACACGTACTGAATGACAGGTCTATCCCCTTCAACTTCTGGGTCTCCAAATTGGGCACATGGCCTGAGCGTGCCCTTTACGCCTTGGAGGTGCTGGCCTGCCCTGCAGCCAGTGTATTGTCTGAACGTGTGTTTAGCATGGCAGGGGGTGTTATCACAGAGAAGAGCAGCCGCCTGTCCACAACCAATGTGGACAAGCACGAGTTCATTAAAATGAACCAGGCATGGATCCCACAGGACTTGTTCATACCTTGTGCAGAATAGACATGTATACCGACCTTAACCAGCCATTGTTATACTACAACGCAATTGCTCATTGTTGTATTTTGGATATTTCCCTCTCGCTGCTTCCACCTACACCACTACATCCGCAGCCTCCTCAAACTCCTACTCCATATGGACCTTGACCTCATGAATCAAATTTTTTTTATTTTTTTTTACGTATTTATTTTATGTCATTTCACTAATTAGTCTGTTACATATTCGGGTTGAAATTCACAAATTTTTGGGTGTGATATACCACTGCTATACCATATTTTTCGCCCCATAAGACGCACTCCCCCCCCCCCCCCCCCCAAAGTGTCCAATGTCCTGTAGCAGGCAGAGCAGGGCGGGTGTCCGTAACTCACTGATGTCATGTGCCTGCGCCGCCAAATTCATTCATAACATTCAGTCATGGGTGACACATATATAGCAGTGCCATCCACAGATCCACCCCCATAACAGTGCCATCTACAGATCACCCCCCCCCCCCATATCAGTGCCATCCACAGATCACCCCCCATATCAGTGCCATCCACAGATCTCCCCCCATAACAGTGCCATCCACAGATCTCCCTCATAACAGTGCCATCCACAGATCTACCCCATAACAGTGCCATCCAAAAATCTCCCCCCATAACAGTGCCATCCAAAAATCTCCCCCCATAACAGTGCCATCCAAAATCTCCCCCCATAACAGTGCCATCCACAGATCTCCCCCATAACAGTGCCATCCACAGATCACCCCCATAACAGTGCCATCCACAGATCACCCTCCATAACAGTGCCCTCTCAGATCCCCCCATAACAGTGCCATCCATAGATCCCCTATAACAGTGCCATCCACAGATCCCCCATAACAGTGCCATCCACAGACTCCCATAACAGTGCCACCCACAGATCCCACCCATAACAGTGCCATCCACAGATCCCCCATAGTAGTGTCATGCACAGACCACAATTAGTTCAAAACCCACCAAAAGCACACCTTCTGGTTAAAAATAATTTTTTTCTTATTTTCCTCAAAAACCTAGGTGCGTCTTATGGGCGAAAAATACGGTACATAGCAGACAGGTAAAAAAAATCACTAATTTGTCTGTTACATTTCCGGGTGAAATTCACCAATTTTTGGGTGTGATATACCCCTGCTGTACCTAGTAGACAGGTAAAAACTTGAGTTGAGCAGACACCTGGATGTTTGGGTTTAGCCGAACTTTGGAAAAAAGTTTGAGTTCGGAACCTGAACTTGACCCGAACTTGACCCCGAACCTGAACCCCATTGAAGTCAGTGCGGACCCGAACTTTTGTGCACTAAAATGGCTGTAAAAATGTCAAGGAAAGGGCTAGAGGGCTGCAAATGGCATCAAAATGTGGATAAGAGCATGGCAAGTGTTCTGCAAACAAATGTGGATAGGGAAATGACTTTAAATAACATTAAAATATGTAAAAAAAAATAATAATAATCTTGATCTAGGAGGATGAGGTCCATATGGAGTAGGAGGTGTGAGACAGTGACAGGTCTCACACAGGTTAGAGGCAAGGAAGGGGTGGATAGTTCGGCCAACACCCCTATTCCACCACAGGTGAGACCAGCTGGAAGTAATCAGGCTGGCACAAAGCATCTCCCAGGGTGTCAGCAAGGGGGTTGCCTGTGGACAGAGGCCTGGAGGCTCTGTGTGGTCCAAGCCAGGAGGGCTGACAGACCACTATTCCCCATGTGTGCTGAGACACTGGACTGGAGGCAGTGGGCGTACTGTGCTCTGTACAGCCAGGAGGCTGGGGGACATTGGCTGAGAAAGCTGCACGTGTTCACAGGGTGTGAACAAGGACTTAGGTGAGTCAGGAAACTCTATGTTAGAGCCTAGCCGGGCAAGTGTTTATTATTTTATGTGGATGTCACATGTGTTAGGTGAAGCTGCGACTTCATGATAACCTGTATTGGTTGGAGTGTGCACAATAAATGCACGGTTTGGACCTGAAATCTGGTGTCCTAAAGTCGTATCTGTGAGAATGACCCCCAAATAAGAGGCGATCCCTTACAGAGGTTAAAGAGGCGGTGGATGTGACGGTGTAGGTGGAAGCGGCATTGGAGGAGGTAGCCTACACTGCTTTTTGGTTTTAAATTTATTAATATTTTTTTTAAATTAGGGTACACCCCAAAACATTGGGAAATATAACCTGTGATAACCCCCTGCAGTCGTGCTAAACACACGTTCAGACAATACACTGGCTGCAAGGCAGGCCACCACCTCCAAGCTCAGACCATGTGCCCAATGTGGAGACCCAGAAGTTGCAGGGGCTGACCCCTGTCAGTCAGTTCGTGTAGGTGTGTGCAAACTTACTGCCCCACTGTGTCCCACGTCACCGTGATGTTCACGATCCAATTTAATATCTTCTCTATCAACTTTCTTTTCTGCACCTACCATGGTGATCATGGGTGGCGGGGAATCAGGGTTCCACGCTGGAGAGGGAGCGTGAGAAAGAGAGACCACATCCAAGGGAGGATTCATTTTTTCAAATTTAAAATTATAGAGTTGAATTATGGGAGAAATTATTAAAGCATAAAAGTGTGACAACTTTTGAAAGTTTAAGCATTGAATGAATGGATGTGGCGCGCATTAATTACTGAAGAATTTATAAAATTTTATTCCCTGTCACATATGCAGAGCAGGGGTTTATTCACGTCTAAAATTGCATAATGTCAACTCAAGAATGCAACAGAAAAATTTGTGAAATGTATTAACCTGTCTAATTGGTAGAGAAGGGGTCTATGAAAGAAAAAAATTGTTTGTCACCCGCCCGAAAAATTATAGAAATTTATTAAGCTGTCAACTAGGTAGAGGAGGGGTACATCACACCCAAAAATTTTAGAATTTCAAGTAAAAATGTAACTAACAAATTATATATTATTATTTTTTTTGGGTCTACTAGGTATAGCAGTGGTACATCACACCCAAAAATTGGTGAATTTTACCTGAAAATGTAACTGACAAAGTAGTGAAATGATACGAAATAAAATACATAAAAATAAAAAAAATATATTTATGAGGTGGAGTTTTATTTAAAATTAGAGTACACTCTAAATGCAACAATGAGCAATTGAGCTGCAGTATAACAATGGCTGGTTAGTGCCGGTATACATGTCTATTCTGCACAAGGTATGGACAAGTCCTGCGGGATCCATGCCTGGTTCATTTTAATGAACGTGAGCTTGTCCACATTGGCTGTGGACAGGCGGCTACGCTTGTCTGTGATGACGCCCCCTGCCATGCTAAACACACGTTCAGATAATACACTGGCTGCAGGGCAGGCCAGCACCTCCAAGGCGTAAAGGGCAAGCTCAGGCCATGTGCCCAATTTGGAGACCCAGAAGTTGAAGGGGACGGACCCGTCATTCAGTACGTGTAGGCGTGTGCACACATACTGCTCCACCATGTTGGCAAAATGCTGCCTCCTGCTAAGACGTTCCATATCAGCTGGTGGTGCTGGTTGTTGTAGCGTGATGACAAGGCTTTTCCACATTTCTGCCATGCTAACCCTGCCTTCTGAGGTGCTGGCGGTGCCCCAGCTGCATTGGCAACATCTTCCTCGTCCTCTGCCTTCGCCTTGTGCTTCCACTGTGCCCCCGCTGTCAGGTAGGAATGCCACCAGCAGCCCGTCTACCAGCGTCTGCTTGTACTTGCGCATCTTACGAACCCCCTTGTAACCGGGATCCAGTAGCGTGGCCACCCAGTAATCAGCACAGGTTAGAATATGGGCAACTCGGCGGTCGTTGCAGAGACACTGCAGCATGTAATCGCTCATGTGGGCCAGGTAACCATGAGCTGGTCTGGGTGCCATCCTGCTGTGCACATGGTTCCTCCTCTTCCTCAATCTCCTCCTCCTCATCCTCCACCTCGTCACCTCGTCATCCTCCAGAACTGTGCCCTGGCTGGACAATTATGTACCTGGCGTTTGTGGGTGCAGGAACTCACCCTCGGAGCCACTTGGGAATGACTGGCCGGAAAAACAACAAAATTATCCCTCTTCCTCCTCCTCTTGTGCCACATCCTCTTCCATCATCGCCAGCAGCGTTTTTTCAAGGAGGCATAGAAGTGGGATAGTTACGCTAAAAATGGCGTTATCGGCACTAGCCATGTTGGTGGAGTACTCGAAACAGCGCAACAAGGAACACAGGTCTCTCATGGAGGCACAGTTATTGGTGGTGAAGTCGTGCTGTTCCGCCGAGCAACTCACCCGTGCGTGCTGCAGCTGAAACTCCACTAACGCCTGCTGCTGCTCACACAGTCTGCCCAGCATGTGCAAGGTGGAGTTCCACCTTGTGGGCACGTCGCATATGAAGCGGTTAGCGGGAAGGCCGAAGTTACGCTGCAGCGCTGACAGGTGAGCAGCAGCAGGGTGAGAACGTCGAAAGCATGCACAGACGGCCCGCACTTTATGCAGCAGCTCTGACATATCGGGGTAATTTTTAAGGTATCTCGGCACCACCAAATTCAGCACATGCGCCAGGCAAGAGATGTGCGTCAAACCGGCTAGAGTCAGAGCTGCTACTAGATTTCGCCCATTATCGCACACTACCAGGACGGGCTTGAGGCTCACTGGCACCAACCACTCATCGGTCTGTTCTACAAGGCTATTCCACAGCTCCTGCGTGGTGTGGGGTTTGTCCCCCAAACAGATACGTTTTAAAACTGCCTGCTGTCGTTTACCCCTGGCTGTGCTGAAGTTGGTGGTGAAGGTGTTACGCTGATTGGATGAGGAGCCGGTAGAGGATTAGGAAGCGGAGTAAGAGGAGGAAGCAACAGGAGGCAAACTGAAGCGCTCTGCAATCCTCAGTGGTGGAGGGACATGCGCCAAACTGCTATCCGCATCAGGCCCAGCCACCACTGCATTTACCCAGTGTGCTGTTATGGAGATATAACATCCCTGACCGTGTTTACTGGTCCATGTATATGTAGTCAGGTGCACCTTGACACAGATGGCGTTGCGCAGTGCACACCTGATTTTGTCCCCTGCTTGGTTGTGCAGGGAAGGGATGGATCGCCTGGAATAGTAGTGGTGGCTGGGCATGACGTACTGTGGGACAGCCACCGCAATAAAGCCTTTCAAACTATCCGTCTCCACCAGACGAAATGACAGCATTTCAAAGGCCAGTAATTTTGAAATGCTGGCATTCAGGGCTAGTGATCACGGGTGGGTGGGGAGGGGGGTACATCCTCTTCCTCTTCAGCGTTTGGGAGATGGAGAGCTGAACGCTTCTGTGGGACATTGTGGAGATGCTTGGTGACCCAGGTGGTGGTGTTACTGGAAGATCCTCTGTTTAAGGGGTGGCAGGTGGCACTGTCAATCCAGAGGTGGATGAAGAGGCCAAGACTGCAGCAGAAGAGGAAGCAGGAGGAGCCAGAGACCTTTCTTGGTTTTTGAGGTGTCTACTCCACTGCAGCTCAGGTATTTTTGGCGGTATTTCAAGTACCTGAATAGAACCCCTGCATTTAAAGGGTGTATCTCACAATGACATCTGCAGCAAAGCCTGCCCAATTTTTATTTTTTTCCCAAACGGGTGTTAGTTTAATAACTGAATATGACAGCAGTATATAACCTTGGAATTTCAAACGTGCTGATGCTGCAAGGGCGCAACAATTTTGTATTTTGCCCTAAAATGGGTGTTTTATTAATAGAAGAATTTAAGCCCTGTATATACAGGTATACAGGATGTATCTTAAACTGCCTGACCCACACTAGGCTGCAATTAAAGATTTGTGCACCAAATGGCGGTATTTCAAATACCTGAATAAAACCACTGTATTTAAAGGGAATTTCAAACGTCTTGATGATGTAAGGGTGTAACAATTGTGTATTTTGCCTCAAAAAGGGTGTTTTATTAATAGAAGAATATAAGCCCTGTATATACAGGGTGTATCTCACACGGCCTGAACCACACTAGGCCGCAATTAAAGATTTGTGCACAAAATGGCGGTATTTCAAATACCTGAATAGAACCCCGGTATTTAAAGGGTGTATCTCACAATGACATCTGCAGCAAAGACTGCAAAATAAAAAAAATGTGCCCTTAGTTTAATAACTGAATATGACAGCAGTATATAACCCTGGAATTTCAAACGTGCTGATGCTGCAAGGGCTCAACAATTTTGTATTTTTCCCCAAAATGGGTGTTTTATTAATAGAAGAATATAAGCCCTGTATATCAGGCTTCAATTAAAGATTTGTGCACCGAATGGCGGTATTTCAAATACCTGAATAGAACCACACTATGTAAAGGCTGTATCTCACAATGACATAGGCATCAAAGGCTGCAAAATTAACTTTTTTTCCCCAAACGGGTGTTAGTTTAATAACTGAATATGACAGCAGTATATAACCCTGGAATTCAAAATGTTTAAATTGTGCATTTTTTACAAAAAAAAGATGTTTTATTAATAAGAGAATCAAACCCCTATATTTAAATGGTGTATCTCACACGCCCTGAACCAGACTAGGCCTTCTTTTAATTTTGTTTGCCCAAAATGGCTGTAGTTCAAATACCTGAATAGAACCCCTTTATATACAGGGTGTATCTCACACGCCCTGATCCACACTAGGCCGCAATTAAATTTGTTTGCCCAAAATGGCTGTATTTCAAATACCTGAATAGAAGCCCTGTATTTAAAGGTTGTATTTCACACTCCCTGATCCACACTAGGACGCTATCAAAGAATTGTGCCCAAACTGGCTTTATTTTAAATAACTGAATAGAAAGACAGTATGTAGAGGCGGTATCTCACAATGACATCTGCAGCAAAAGCTCCCAAGATTTTTTTTATTTTTCCCAAATGGGTGTTTGTTTTATGACAGCAGTATATAACCCTGGAATTTCACACGTGCTGATGCTGCAAGGCCAAAAAAATTGTGGAATCTGGCAAAAAAAGTCTGTTTTTTTTAATCCTGAAAATTTGGGCTGTAATTCTAGCTTAAGTTGTACACTGACTAATCCTGCAAGTGCACCAGATGTTGTAAATTGCCCAAAAAATTTGTTGTTTTTTTTTTACAAAAAGATTATTTGTGCTGTTTTTAAAGCTTGGATTTCAATTTCCCAAAAGCTCAGATGCAGTGCTGGTGCACTGAGCTTGCATAAAATGGGCACCGCTGCCGCCCACATAACTGACTTTTCTCTGTCAATGGGCTCAGGGCAGGATAAAAAAATTGTGCCCTGAGTTAGATTCACGTTTTGAGCAAAGGTTCTCTCCTATTCTCTCCCTGAAATCACCTGCAGCATCCTCTCCCTACACTAAGCACAGCAGAGTGATGTGCAGCTCTACGTGACTCCAGATTATATAGAGGCTGGGTCACATGCTACACTGGCCAATCAGAGCCATGCCATTAGTAGGCATGGCTGTAATGGCTTCTAAGGGCACATATGCCCATGTCCCAAGATATATGTGGGCCTGACAATAAAAATTTTGCATAAGTGAACATGTAAAAGATATCCTTAATGCACAAGAAATAAAAGAGGATGAAGTCCCCAAACCCATTGCGAGACACTTTAAGGAGTTTCACTCATGTAATCCCAGACTTCTTAAAGTCAGAGGGATCAACTGTGTTCAGGCCGATTTACATGCAGGCAATGTATCAAAGAGGCTAGCTCAAAAGGAGAGCCACTGGATTTGGACTCTTGGGACTTTACGTCCCAGGGGCTTAAATGACCATTTGGGTTTCTCATCTTTCCTGTAATCGCTGGGACCACGCCTGTGGATCTTATTATTATTTTTTCTCTTTTTAAATTATTTTTTAATTTTCTAACATGCTCTCTCTTTTTCCCATAGGATGTAACATCTTTATACCTTCTATTTACTTATACCTGCGCAATGTGGATATCTCTTTTGTCTGCTCCTTCTGCCATCAAGTGTTTCTTTATATTACATAATTCATTTCATTTATATATATATATATATATATATATATATATATATATATTATTATTTTATTTTTTCTTGTAGTCTCCCCTTTTTTACCACTATCATGATTGTTTTCTTTCATATAATCACATATATAATTTTCCTCACCGTGATTATAACAAATGCAATCATGGTATTATTTTCTATTATGCACTGTCATTTCACTTCCCCTCTCCGATAACCGTGATCAGCATAATAGACTCTGAAAAGAACATCGAAAGTTGATAGAGAAGATATCCAAATGGATCATGGTCGTCACGGCGAACAGGCAGAAGTTATCTAGAGTCAACAAAGCGGCAGCAGGGCCTCTCCTGTTTAACGTTTCCAAATCCAAAATACCCCAGTGACATTCCCTATATTTTTTATTAATCATTCCAATAACAGGGCATCTTTAGAGTCCTGTATTGTTATTTATCGTCACCATCTCCCCAAGTCGGGAGTGGGTAATTGCCTCCCGCCCCTCCTTTCCTTCGATTCTTCTGTTTTAATAACTTTTCCCACATTTCCACTCGAACACAATTAAATTTAATCCCTTGACCTCCCTTGGATGTGGTCTCTCTTTCTCACGCTTCCTCTCCGGTGTGGAACCCTGATTTGCCGCTAACCGTGTTCAACATAGTAGGCACAGAAAAGAACATTGAAAGTTGATAGAGCAGATATCCAATTGGATCGTGAACATCACTGGGACATGGGTGGGGTATGGTGGAGCAGTATTTGAACACACGCCTATACAAACTGACTGATGGGTCTGCCCCCTGCAACTTCTGGGTCTCCAAATTAGGCACATGGCCTGAGCTTGCCCTTTACGCCTTGGAGGTGCTGGCCTGCCGCCGGTGTATTGTCTAAACGTGTGTTTAGCATGACTGGAGGGGTTATCACAGGTTACATTTCCAAATGTTTTGGGGTGTACCCTAATTTAAAAAATACAAATAAAATAATTAAAACCAAAAACCAGTGTAAGCTACCTCCCCCTCTTCCACCGCCGCATCCACCTACACCGCCAAATCCACTGCCTCCTCAACCTCCTACTCCAGGCATGTCCAAACTGCGGCCCTCCAGCTGTTCCAAAACTACAACTCCCAGCATGCCTGGATAGCTTACAGCTATTAGGGCATGCTGGGAGTTGTAGTTTTGCAACAGCTGGAGGGCCACAGTTTGGACATGCCTGTCCTACTCCATATGGACCTCGTCCTTCTAGATCAAGATTACTATTTTTTTTTAAGTATTTTATGTTATTTAAAGTCATTTCCCTATCCACATTTGTTTGCAGAGCACTTGCCATGCTCTTAACCACATTTTGATGCAATTTGCAGCCCTCTAACCCTTTCATTTTTAGAGCCATTTTATTGCTCATTGACTTCAATAAAGTTCGGGGTCAAGTTTGGGTCAAGTTCCAGTCCTGAATGCGAACTTTTTTCTGAGATGTCCGCTCAACTCTATTTATGAGCTTGCCACATATTACCACTGGGATTTTTGCCCATTCCTCCTTGTAAAACTGCTAAAGCTCCTTCAAGTTGGATGGTTTGTGTTGTAAACAGCAATATTTTAGGCTGACCACAGATTTTCTATTGGATTGAGATCTTGGCTTTGACTAGGCCAGGGATGGGCAAACTACGGCTCTCTATCTGTTGTAAAACTCCAACTCCCAGTATGCCCAGTCTGCCTACAGCTATCAACCTACAGCAGGACATGATAGGATTTGTAGTTTTACAACAGCTGGAGAGCAGCAGTTTGCCCATCACTGAACTAGGCCATTCCAACACATTTATATATTTCCCCATAAACCAAGTGTTGCTTAAGCAGTGTGTTTGGGGTCATTGTCCTGCTGGAAGGTGAACCTCAGTCCTAGCCTCAAATCACACACAGAGTGGTACAGGTTTTGCTCAAGAATATCCCTGTATTTAGAACCATCCATCTTTGCCATCAGTGTCACCCATATCCAGTCTCCTACCCTCTTAATCATACCCAGTGTCACCCTTATCCATTCCCCTGCCCCCTTGATCATACCCAGTGACTGTCACGGTGTCACCCACCTTATCCAGTCCCCTGCCCCTTAATCATACCCAGTGTCTGTCACCCTTATCCTTATCCAGTCCGCTGCCCCCAGGCCCCATTTAATGAAAGATATTTGGTTAAAAAAAAAAAACTGTAAGAACAGTTCAACAGGTACAAAACACTGTCTGTCTTCTGCTCCCTCTCCCCTGTCTGCAGAGGTGCACCGCCGGTCCGGTCGCCGCTCAATGGCGGATCCTTCCGTGGCTCTCAGGACTGTGAAGGCGCAGGCCGCAGCACTTGGACGCTGCGCCTGCGCCCCTAAGCTCCTCCTCCACGCCCCAGAACCAGCGGCTCAGCACTCGCCAGGCTCGCCATGGCCTCGCCGCTCACCAGTGGCGTAGCGTGGGTTGCCAGCACCCGGGGCAAGCCAAGTATTGCGCCCCCCCCAACCTGTGACCACGCCCCCTTTTTTATAAATAATGCAGTAGATGTTAAATACGTGCAGTCCTATGTAACACCACAGATAACACAGGGATAACTCTCTGAGTAGAAATAATGTAGTAGATGGGTGTGAGACCCCAGAATTCAGAACACACACAGTGTAACCTGAAGTCTGGGGCGGGCTTTGGCAGTGTGTCCCAAATTCTATATCCACCTCCCCCAAACAGATATTTGGATGGACATAACATACATTGCTATGAAATATACAGGAGAATACCGCACCATACCTGTTACATCCAGTGACCTCTCCTGTGATGTAGACTTTCCTCAGCATCTTCATTCGGAGATAGGACCGTCATGATAGCTTCTTGCAGCCGCGTATCATCTCTGTAGAGTTTCACAAAACATTTTTGGGATTTCTCACTTTACTATCATCCTCAGATAACAGACCTCCCCTCCCCCATAGTGCCCATAACTATAATGCCCTCTATATAATTATAATATATACTGGCCCCTCTATATTATTATTACTTTCTCCTCTGTATTATTATTATTATTATTAATATTATAATGTCCCCCTCTGTAGTAATATAGTAATAATTATTCCCCTGCTTCAGCCCCTCCAGCATACAGTCCCATGTAAGAGACAACCTTTCCCCTGCCTTCAGCCCCTCCAGCATACAGTCTAATGTAAAATACATCACTCCCCGCCTTCATCCCCTCCAACATACAGTCCTATGTAAATAATATCACACTTCATCTCTTTGCCGTCTACCTTCAGGCCCTCCAGCATACAGTCCCATGTAAGATACATTACACCCCTGCCTTCTAGCCCTTCTTGCACAGTCCCATGTAAAATGCATCACTCGTCCTGCCTTCAGCCCCTCCAGCATATAGTCCTATGTAAAATACATCACTCATCCTGCCTTCAGCCCCCCAGCATACAGTCCCATGTAAGATACAACCCCCCTGCCTTAAGCCCCTTCAGCATACAGTGCCATGTAAGACACATCACTTCCCTGCCTTAGCCCCTCCAGCATACAGTCCCATGTAAAATAATATCGCCCCTCTGCCTTCAGCCTCTCCAGCATACCGTCCCATGTAAATAACATCACCCCCACTACCCTCTCTTCAGACCCCTCTAACATACAGTCTCCAGTACAAAGATGATTCCTTCTCCCTTCAGCCCCTGCAAAAAGCTCCCCAAGTAAAAATAACAGTCACTATAGTCCTATACATACTTACCTGCAGACTCTGCTCCTGCTCTGTAGAATCTCCCGCACATCTTTATGCCCCGCCCCTGGATGACATCAGCTCGCTCTACTGCCTCATAGGCTTCAGGCCACTAGCCTGAAGCCTATGAGGAAGAACAGAGGGGATGGCTCACATGACCCTCATTGAAGTGTTTGCTGCCTGGCGCCACCTGCAATTTTGCGCCTGGGGCAATGCCCCCCCCCCCCCCCCCCATGCTACGCCCCTGCTGCTCACACAATCTCGGCTCGGGTCAGACTGGCCGGCTGCTGTAGCCTGTAGAGACCGACTGAGAGCTGTGTCGGCCGCCGGGCGTCCCTGTTGCCATGGCTCCCTGTGCGGCCACACAGCTCGCACACCCTAAAGGCAGGCCCTGTGTGTGTGTGTGTATATATATATATATATATATATATATATATAACTAGCTAGCGCTGTTTTTTTTTTTTTACAAAACGAAAAAGCACTGAAACCTGAGCAGATGCTGTCAGTAATTGACAGTACTGACCGGGCATCAGCAGGTGCAGGAACCACGCACGCAGACTAGTTAAAAAATCTAAACTAGTACTAACTAAAATTGACATAATACATATATATATATATATATATATATATATACAGTACAGACCAAAAGTTTTGGACACACCTTCTCATTCTCATTAGTTTGGACTAATTTATTTTCATGTGTTGTCTATGAAAATTGTAGATTCACACTGAAGGCATCAAAACTATGAATTAACACATGTGGAATTATATACATAACAAAAAAGTGTGAAACAACTGAAAATATGTCATATTCTAGGTTCTTCAAAGTAGCCACCTTTTGCTTTGATTACTGCTTTGAACACTCTTGGCATTCTCTTGATGAGCGTCACCTGAAATGGTCTTCCAACAGTCTTGAAGGAGTTCCCAGAGATGCTTAGCACTTGTTGGCCCTTTTGCCTTCACTCTGTGGTCCAGCTCACCCCAAACCATCTTGCTTGGGTTCAGGTCCGGTGACTGTGGAGGCCAGGTCATCTGGCGCAGCACCCCATCACTCTCCTTCATGGTCAAATAGCCCTTACACAGCCCACCCCTTTAACCTCTGCCGCAATGCTGGCAGCGCTCATACATATATTTTGAAAAGACAACCCCTGGATATGACACTGAGCATGTACACTCAACTTCTTTGGTTGACCTTGGCGAGGCCTCTTCTGACTGGAATCTGTCTTGTTAAACCGTTGTATGGTCTTCGCCACCATGGTGCAGCTCAGTTTCAGAGTGTTGGCAATCTTCTTATAGCCTAGGTCATCTCTATGTAGAACAACAATTCTTTTTTCAGCAACTCCGAGAGTTCTTTGCCATGAGGTGCCATGTTGAACTTTCAGTGACTAGTATGAGAGATTACATAAAATTTAACACACTTGCCACATGAGACCTTGTAACACTAACGAGTCACATGACACTGGGGAGGGAAAATGGCTAATTGGGCACAATTTGGCCATTTTCACTTTAGGGGTACCCACTTTTGTTGCCAGCGGTTTAGACATTAATGGCTGTGTGTTGAGTTATTTTGACGTCACACCAAATGTTACACTGTTATACAAGCTGCACACTGACTACTTTACATTGTATCAAAGTGTCATATCTTCAGTGCCATACAATGAAAAGCTATAATAAAATATTCACAAAAATAGGAGAGGTGTACTCACTTTTGTGAGATACTGTATATGTATATACCGTATATATAAAATAAGAAAAAACCCGCAGCACATCCAAATGATGAAAAATGTGTAGTCCTTTATTATTCACCCATGCAACGTTTCAGTCCACTTGCTGGGACAGTTTTCAAGCGTTTTTTGTTTTTTTTTTCTTATTTTATGTCTACTACTGCGGTCAAGTTTATACGGCTGGCACTCCTTTCTTTCATTAGAGGTGTGCTTCCCTGATTTTGTTTTTTTTGTATACAGTTGCAAGAAAAAGTATGTGAACCCTTTGGAATGATATGGATTTCTGCACAAATTGGTCATAAAATGTGACAATACAGTCTGCTTAAACTAATAACACACAAATAATTAAATGTTACCATGTTTTTATTCACAGTGCAGGTGGAATAAGTATGTGAACCCCTAGACTAAGGACATCTCCAAGAGCTAATTGGAGTGAGGTGTCAGCCAACTGGAGTCCAATCAATGAGATCAGATTGGAGGTGTTGGTTACAGCTACCCTGCCCTATAAAAAACACACACCAGTTCTGGGTTTGCTTTTCACAAGAAGCATTACCTAATGTGAATGATGCCTTGCACAAAAGATCTCTCAGAAGACCTACGATTAAGAATTTTTGACTTGCATAAATCTAGAAAGGGTTATAAAAGACAAATTGTCTATAAATGGAGAAAGTTTAGCACAGCTGCTACTCTCCCTAGGGTGGCCGTCCTGTAGAAATGACTGCAAGAGCACAGCGCAAACTGCTCAATGAGGTAAAGAAGAATCCTAGCGTGTCAGCTAAAGACTTACAAAAGTGTCTGGCACATGCTAACATCCCTGTTAGCGAATCTACAATACGCAAAACACTAAACAAGAATAATTTATTAATTATTGGTCTTTCATGACAGCAATATGGACCTATTATGGTTCAGGTATTAGTTCTTGTCCACCTGCTCCCCTTCCCTCCATCCTTTGTTTTCATAACTGCCCCTTCTTTTGCTCATTCCATTTCCCATTGTGTTACTATGATTCTGATGTCGTAAGTCTGTAGTGCTGAGGTGAGACATGTATATATATAATTTTGCAATTTTATGATTATGGAGCTGACCTTGGGTGTGTAGACGGACGTTACGGCTCAGATCGCATGATAATGGGAAAGTTATGCTGTAATATTCGTTGCCATGGCCACACCTGCCTCTATAGGATTTGTGCAGATGGATCCTGATCATGCTATGAGGGACGGACTTAACTTACTTGTGTGGACACCTCTCGACTGCGGGGAGGGCGGAGGTGACGTTGCGAATCTGCTTCCTAATTCTAGTATGGGTGTATGTGACGTACCCGGGCTGACAGCGCAGTAGATGGTATGATGCGGGCGGAGGTGATGTTATAGATCCTACTTCCGGTTTCCAGCATGGGCGGATGTGACGTAGTTGTGACGTAGGATGTGACGTAGAGAGGCATATGGTGTCAGGTGATTGGTTGATTCTCTCAGCTGCGGCTCTATTTAAGATGAGTATGTTGGCAGGATAGACACGCCCCTTTGAAAAAGCTGAGCGAAACGCGCGTTGGGGTGCGCTCACCAAGGCTCCAAGATTGGTTCCCCATTACTTTTAGATAGGTGTTGTACATGCCGGTTGTGATTATTTATATGTTGGATATATGTGGCACATCAATGTGTCTGATGTTTTGGATATGCTATCCATACACTATGTCCATTAACCTTTACAATTTGGTTGGCATGGTATCACCTGCATGACCACTTAAGCGCACATCTTTCTTTGGCCTGTGGGTGAGATATTTTATCTCGGTATAGCAATTTCAGGCCATTAGGAGGTGTGCACTAAGGGGGTACAGCAATCTTGTGTAACCTTGGTGGGGAGCTGATTCGTAGCGCCACCACACTACTGCTTTATACCTATTATATTCATTATTGTCTATTTGGTTGTCCTTTATGTGACTATTGAATAAAATATTTTTGTTATTCATGTACATGTGTGTTCTTGTTTATTGGACCAATTGAGATGCTGTGGCATCAAGAAAGTGATTCACACCAGACATCCCAAGAATATTGCTGAACTGAAACAGTTCTGTAAAAAGGAATGGTCAAGAATTACTCCTGACCATTGTGCACGTCTGATCTGCAACTACAGGTGTGAGAGACGTGTATCTGGTTTGAAGACATTATTCTGTAGTACACATTATTGTCCACAAGATGGCCGAAAGCCAGATGTTTGAGCCATGTGTGCATTCTTTTGTTTAAGGTAAATAAGGTTGGGGGGAAGAGGGGATTTCATTACAGTTTCCAAATATACCTATGAACACAGTTGTAGTTGCTGAAACCACTCCTATCAGGTTAAGGAGCCAATAGTCTCTTCTTAAGGAACACCCCTTTGTGATGTCATGTCTGCTATTTAAATCAATGTAATGTGAATAAAGGGGCGCGTCTCTTCTACCATGACTCAGGGAAGAGAGAGGATGCTTTCATGAAACCACCTAGTGTGTCTGGTCTCATTATAAAGCAGTATGGTGTACACATACTAATACTTCTCATTGATTTGGCACCACACAAAGAAGAAGGAAAGCGCATGAATTGCGCTGACAAATTTGGCGCCCGAACGTGGGGCAGACAGCTTGCGTAACTTCCGATTCAAACGTCACGAGAGCGACTTAAACGGAACAATCAGATGAGATCATATGCCGGCAAGGTAAGAAAGCTTTATTTCTTACAAATCTCCTCTGAAACTTCCGCCTTTGTGGGTTCTCAAGAGTTGAATTGGTGTTATTGCGATAGAAGGGTTCAAATTATAGCTGATCTGTCCGTAAGAACCCGTTTGAGTATTCCTTCTTTGTGTGGTAGAACATGCTGAAACTAAACGGAAGTTGTTAGACAGCTGAGTCGGATATCCTGTGACGTAGAATTGGATCCCAGCCAAGATTCTGACGAGAATCTTGAGGAAAGGGTTAACACCAATTGTTATGGGCAATTGGAAGTTATTAAGATTTTGTATCCCGGTGAATTGACTAGGGGTCTTCACTTTGAGAGATTGTGGGTTCAATACTATTATATCATTTGAGCTTTGTGCAACTGCGTTTAAGTTAGTGGGTCCGGTGGCGATTACTTATAGTAATCGGATACCGTTTGAGCTTTGTGCAACTACGCTTAAGTTTGCGGGTTTGATAAGTAGCAATTGTTTGAGCTTTGTGTAACTACAATGGGAAATTCTAATGTTGCAGGACAGAGTGAAAAAATGTTAACAGCAGCTCAGTTGATGCAAGAAAGAAAGGAAAAGTTTCAGTTAGGAATAAAAGTTGAAAGCATTCTGTCATACTAAATAGCAGTGATTTCCGGTATTATCCGGAAATACGTAGTATTGTGTAAGAGTTCCCCCTAGAGGCTGCATATCGAAACTAAAGTTGCAGTTATGAAGTTAAAATCGTTCATGTGTGCAATTGAGATGCCAGAAACCGGTAGATTAAATGAAAGTTTGTGGATAAGTGTATTGAAGGAAAAGAGAAGTTGGTTGAAGGATTATAATAGGCTGGTGCATACTGAGTTATGGTGGAAAGTGTATATGGAAGTGACTGAGAGAAATTGAAGTAAGTTGGAGAAATGGGCAGCATTTCTTATTGCAAGATGGAGGATTTTGAATCATACAGAGAACAAAGAAGTTGCCATGAGGCATCCCTTCCCCCACCACATCTGTTGTAACTTTAAAAAGTAATCCTGGGTCTTCTTCTGTCAGCCCCTCCTCTACACCATGTACTGGAATGTGCTCTCAAAAAGAACCCCTCCCATCTGTATTTTGCTATTACCTGCACATCCCCCTCTTGTGTTTAGGAATCAACTCCCCTCCATATGGGGGTTGGGGGGGGGGGATGGGGGCTGGTAATTAGTAATGCATCTGCAGACTGTGAAGATAATAAAGTGTGTTGTTTGTGGATCTCAAAGACAGGACACAATTCCTATCATAGTTCCCAGCACTGGATTAGATCCAATGATGTTTGCAAAAATAACCTTTCCAAATTGTATGTTCCGATGGTTTAAAATGTGCCTGCAGAGATAATTCCCATAATGCCAATTGGAAGTGTCCAATCCTATCAATCTAAGGTTGCACCCATTCTTAGTCCTTATTCAGATATGAGTGAAAGTGTAGGGATATCTGCATCATTGTATGATGTCTGACATCTCCCACACCCAGTAGTAACATCAATTTTGCCATGATGAATAGAATTCCCAATTTATAGAACTTACTTATGCTGCTTTATAGAAAATTAGTTAAAATATGGAGAGTTTTCTCATGTTATTGGTGAGATTTTTTTAAAAAAAATAGTCCAATGTAGAGCTGGGGATTTACTGCATAATGAAGATCATTGAGTCTGGGAGGAAGCAATTAAGTAATTAGTCAGTCACATTGTCATCAGGACAGGACATAGAGTGTGGAGAAAGTTTTCACTAGACTCCAGGAAAGTTGGGTGGATTTGGATTTTTGAGTTTACTTTAGCTATGCATGAGAAAATCCTAAGTGCTGCTTTTGTGGATGGTTTTAAGAATCATCTAGAAAGGTCTAGTGTGGGCTAGGCTTGAGAGAAGTTCATTTTGTCCCTCCATTTTTGCTAAAGTTAAATCAAACAAAGGCCTAAGGCGGGTGTGGCTGCCTATCAGTCCTCCCCACTAGAGGGGGGAAGGAAGACTTTGGATGAACTTGCCCACTTCCTCGCCTGTGGGAGGAGCTACAAATATTCAGCCCCTTCAAATGAAACGTCCATAGAGAATTAACAACCCAGAATCAAATACTGGATTTATTATTCTATACAATATACTAATGCAATTCCTACTGCTCTCACCAATTAATTGCCGTCTTAAGGGTGTGCAAAATTAAATCCAACTATTCTGCTGCATCTGGAGGGGGGGAGTAGTAGTAGTAGTAGTAGTAGTAGTAGTAGTAGGGCCTTCTGGGAGTAATAAATAAAAATACTTTCCCACCTCTGTAAATAAAAATTCAAATAACTGCCTCCAATTAATAACCACATTTTTGAGTTTCTGATAGATAATTTCAGGTTCTTGGAAGATGGATCATCTCGGACAGGATATGCTGTTCCTACTTAATCTGATGTTGTCAAGAAAGAACCACTCGCTCCAGCAATGTTTGTGCAAGAGACAGAGCTGAAGACACTCGCTGAGGTTTGTAAGATGGCTGAGGGTAAGACTACTAACATCCAGGTATGCCTTCGGTATCACTCATTATTATGGTCTAATCTGGTGAAGCAGAGATTTTGTTTGATCCATGGGTAAGCCCATCAATAATGAATGCTGAGTGTATGAAAGATGTTTAATGCCCTGATGCTGCCTGAGAAGGTAGAGGCTAAGCTATTACCTGAAGTCTACGCTAAGTGGAAGTCTGTGTGATACAGGATGGCTTAGGGCCAGTGGACTTCCAAAAAGTTTGCCTTTTTCAGATACAGGTTACAAAGGCTGAAAGGAAACATCAAAGGATAAAGGTAGAAGTGATGATTGGACTCTGGAGAGTTGGTAATAAACTCTTCCTTCAGAGGGCACTCTACCTAAAGAGGATGGTTTTAGAACGTGGGCAAATCGAGAGAAGGTGTGATTGGGTTCTGTGGTGGATGGCTCCTGGGTTCAACAATGCTGCCACTAGGTTAGTTGAAGATGAATACTGTAATAATGATGGGAGAACTATGGGAGTTCCAGGAAGGCAGATGCCCAGGTCATCTTACCCATTTCAGAGACTGCGGATTGACTACATTCAGAACAAAGGTGGAACAGTGTGAATATGTCTGTGTCTATATTGATCTCTTTCCAGGATATTCAGAGATTTGGCCTGTAGCAAAGGCTACAGCTAAAAGATATTGACTGAGGTGAGAGTACCTACCCCTGGGGCTTTTCTCCATCCGGTACACATCTAACCGGAAGATATGTCTAAGTCCTTATGAAGTACTCTTTGGGAATGCTCCTGGATTAGGTGTCTATTTCCCCAATAGTTCCAGATGCAGCATAGTAGTTTTCCAAAATTATGTTGTCTGTTGCACAAATGAATTGTCTAATGTATATTTCCAAGTTTTAGTTGTTTCCTAGAATCCAGACTGTATAGAAGCGATTCATTCTTTACAATCATGAGATTGGGTAGTGGTGAAATGAGAGACCTGTGGAAAGTCCTAGAGCTACGGTTTGAAGATCTACATCAAGTCCTGATAACCGCAACTGCTGTCGAATTGCAAGGAGAAACTGATCGTATTGCACTCAAGTGCCAGGACTATAAGGGCCATAATGTTGTTTCATGCCTTATTGTTTGTTTCATATTGTACAAAAGGGAAATCACAGTCAAATCAAATTCCAACAGTGTTATATTATCAATATGAGTCAGGAACAACTAAGTTGACTTTTGCAGTATAGCGGACTGTAAGACAGAGAACAGATAGGACACTTGGTTTTGGTCTGATAAGTACATCTGTGTGACTGGAACTGACCCAGTCTATGGTAATTGTGTTTAGATATGACCATACCAACTGTGGATATTGGAGATTAACAGAATGGAGCACTAGTCTGAAGTGTTGGGAATATAAACCAGTGGAAATTACCTCTAGAGTCGGTAAAGCTGAAGGTTTCTTGCAAAGGATGACTGTCCTGAAGGGAAAACCACCAAACAGTTGTAAACATGATGAGTGTAATCCTCTGTTACTGTCCATTAGAAATCCTATCTAACAGGATATGTGTGTTAGGAGCATGTGTAAGTGACAAAGATCCCCTAGGCAAATCTAGAATGTTGGTAAGGAAGAAACTTCAAAGTTCAGTCGTATCTGTGGCTCCTACGTCCTTACCTATAATTGACAATTAAATATTTGGCCTATTTAAAAATATGACAAACTGGCCTTAGAAACAGGATTTTATACAGGAAAGCCCTTTGGTGTTTTCCCTCCAGGATATTGTTCTTACATAATTTAGCTGAATGAGATGAGTAGTGACTCTAAAGTTTACTCTGACAGTTGGTTTATGAACGCAGATATCTGGTGATTGTGTGGAGATTTGAAACTCCGACCCAGGATGCAGGTGGAATGAAGTGGCCAATGTATCCTGATCAAGTACTGATGCCATTTGTTCTATTCTCACCTCCTGAGTGGGATCAAATCAGAAAACAATGTCCGGTCAAGACAAAAGAGGTCACTCCTACATCCTTTGACTCACGTGTATACATGGATGCCATAGGAGTCTGTAGTAGAGTTTCTGACTAATTTAAAGCAAAAAGTCAGATAGTTGCAGGATTTGAGTCATTAACTCCCATGATTAGTAAAAATAAAATAAAAATTGGATTGGGTTAACATATCTATTGTCATCAACAGATTTCTAAATTACACCTGTGATACTGTTAAGGTTATGGTGGAACAACTGAGCTCTTTTCCGGTGATGACTCTACAGAACCGACCGGTCCTTGACAGCAGAAAAAGAAGAGGTCTACTGGAACTGCTGCATCTACATTGCAGACAACATTGCCTCTGATGGAAGGATCACCAAGGATTTGAGGGAATTGATGGACTTTATCAAATGAACTGATGGAAAAACTTATGAAATTAATATCATGGCCGAATAATGTTTTGGAAACTGATTCAGCGACTACAATGCGTTTAGAATTTGGTTTTAACAGGCTGTCATATAGTTCTACATTTTAGGAAAATTGTTTTTAAAAATGTATAATACATCCATGCCCACACTATGTATATGTGCTGTGCCCCTGTCAAAGACAAAAATGATTCCATCCTGAAGTAAATAAAACCTTGTTGATGGTTGCGGGGTAAATAGGACAAGGTGAAGGCAAACCCGAAAGGGAGTTGAGGGGACCTGGTGAAGCAATAAGGAAAGTCCAGCTCTTCGCTGTTTAGGGCGTTGAGAGAGGACCTCACTTTGCCTGTTCACCTTTGGTCTATTTCCCGCAAAAGGAGGGATTTGTGAGAGACGTGTATCTGGTTTGAAGACATTATTCTGTAGTACACATTTTTGTCCACAAGATGGCCGAAAGCCAGATGTTTGAGCCATGTGTGCATTCTTTTGTTTAAGGTAAATAAGGTTGGGGGGAAGAGGGGATTTCATTACAGTTTCCAAATATACCTATGAACACAGTTGTAGTTGCTGAAACCACTCCTATCAGGTTAAGGAGCCAATAGTCTCTTCTTAAGGAACACCCCTTTGTGATGTCATGTCTGCTATTTAAATCAATGTAATGTGAATAAAGGGGCGCGTCTCTTCTACCATGACTCAGGGAAGAGAGAGGATGCTTTCATGAAACCACCTAGTGTGTCTGGTCTCATTATAAAGCAGTATGGTGTACACATACTAATACTTCTCATTGATTTGGCACCACACAAAGAAGAAGGAAAGCGCATGAATTGCGCTGACACAGGAAACGTTTGGTTGAAGTTATTGCTGCCAAAGGAGGTTCAACCAGTTATTAAATCCAAGGGTTCACATACTTTTTCTACCTGCACTGTGAATGTTTACATGGTGTGTTCAATAAAAACATGGTAGCATTTAATTCTTTGTGTGTTATTAGTTTAAGCAGACTGTGATTGTCTATTGTTGTGACTTAGATGAAGATCAGATCACAATTTATGACCAATTTGTGCAGAAATCCATATCATTCCAAAGGGTTCACATACTTTTTCTTGCAACTGTATATACAGATGGGCCATTTATATGGATACACCTTAATAAAATGGGAATGGTTGGTGATATTAACTTCCTGTATGTGGCACATTAGTATATGTGAGGGGGGAAACTTTTCAAAATGGGTGGTGACCATGGCAGCCATTTTGAAGTCAGCCATTTTGAATCCAACTTTAGTTTTTTCAATAGGAAGAGGGTCATGTGACACATTAAACTTATTGGGAATTTCACAAGAAAAGTAAAGCTTGGTTTTGATGTAACTTTATTCTTTCATGAGTTATTTACAAGTTTCTGACCACTTATAAAATGTGTTCAATGTGCTGCCCATTGTGTTGGATGGTCAATGCAACCCTCTTCTCCCACTCTTCACACACTGATGTGTTTCCCTCTTTATGCACTGAAGCTGGCACGTTCCCTGAGTTTTTCCAGCAAGATGGTGCACCACCACATTATGGGTGTCAGGTCCAAGCATTCCTAGATGAACAGTTTCCTGGAAAGTGTATTGGCCGTTGTGGGCCAGTTGAATGGCCCCCAAGGTCTCCCAATCTGACCCCCTTAGACTTTTATCTTTGGGGTCATCTGAAGGCAATTGTCTATGCTGTGAAGATACAAGATGTGCAGCACCTAAAACTACGAATACTGGAAACCTGTGCTAGAATTTCTCCTGCAGTGTTGCTATCAGTGTGTGAAGAGTGGGAGAAGAGGGTTGCATTGACAATCCAACACAATGGGCAGCACATTGAACAAATTTTATAAGTGTACGTTAAAACCAAGCACACCATTGTTTTTCTTGTGAAATTCCCAATAAGTTTGATGTGTCACATGACCCTCTTCCTATTGAAAAAACTAAAGTTGGATTCAAAATGACTGACTTCAAAATGGCCGCCATGGTCACCACCCATCTTGAAAAGTTTCCCCCCTCACATATACTAATGTGCCACAAACAGGAAGGTTAATATCACCAACCATTCACATTTTATTAAGGTGTATCCATATAAATGGCCCACCCTGTATATATAAATAAATAAATATATATATATATATATACATATATATAATCAAAGAATAGAACAGCACCTCCAGACAGAATCGCAGGTGCAAGCTACCAAGGCAACAATGTATAAAAACACGAAAAAAGTAGCAGCACACTACTAAATGCATTAACCGCCTCCGGACCGCCTAACGCAGATTCGCGGTCCGGAGGAGGCAGCTGCAGGCAGACTGACGCATATACACGTCATCTCGCGAGACGCGAGATGACGCGCTTAGCCGGCCCGCGCATGCGTAATGCGGGCCGGCATTTCTTCAAGGGGGGTCGCGTCATCAGCGTCATTATCCGGAAATACGTAGTATTGTGTAAGAGTTCCCCCTAGAGGCTGCATATCGAAACTAAAGTTGCAGTTATGAAGTTAAAATCGTTCATGTGTGCAATTGAGATGCCAGAAACCGGTAGATTAAATGAAAGTTTGTGGATAAGTGTATTGAAGGAAAAGAGAAGTTGGTTGAAGGATTATAATAGGCTGGTGCATACTGAGTTATGGTGGAAAGTGTATATGGAAGTGACTGAGAGAAATTGAAGTAAGTTGGAGAAATGGGCAGCATTTCTTATTGCAAGATGGAGGATTTTGAATCATACAGAGAACAAAGAAGTTGCCATGAGGCATCCCTTCCCCCACCACATCTGTTGTAACTTTAAAAAGTAATCCTGGGTCTTCTTCTGTCAGCCCCTCCTCTACACCATGTACTGGAATGTGCTCTCAAAAAGAACCCCTCCCATCTGTATTTTGCTATTACCTGCACATCCCCCTCTTGTGTTTAGGAATCAACTCCCCTCCATATGGGGGTTGGGGGGGGGGATGGGGGCTGGTAATTAGTAATGCATCTGCAGACTGTGAAGATAATAAAGTGTGTTGTTTGTGGATCTCAAAGACAGGACACAATTCCTATCATAGTTCCCAGCACTGGATTAGATCCAATGATGTTTGCAAAAATAACCTTTCCAAATTGTATGTTCCGATGGTTTAAAATGTGCCTGCAGAGATAATTCCCATAATGCCAATTGGAAGTGTCCAATCCTATCAATCTAAGGTTGCACCCATTCTTAGTCCTTATTCAGATATGAGTGAAAGTGTAGGGATATCTGCATCATTGTATGATGTCTGACATCTCCCACACCCAGTAGTAACATCAATTTTGCCATGATGAATAGAATTCCCAATTTATAGAACTTACTTATGCTGCTTTATAGAAAATTAGTTAAAATATGGAGAGTTTTCTCATGTTATTGGTGAGATTTTTTTAAAAAAAATAGTCCAATGTAGAGCTGGGGATTTACTGCATAATGAAGATCATTGAGTCTGGGAGGAAGCAATTAAGTAATTAGTCAGTCACATTGTCATCAGGACAGGACATAGAGTGTGGAGAAAGTTTTCACTAGACTCCAGGAAAGTTGGGTGGATTTGGATTTTTGAGTTTACTTTAGCTATGCATGAGAAAATCCTAAGTGCTGCTTTTGTGGATGGTTTTAAGAATCATCTAGAAAGGTCTAGTGTGGGCTAGGCTTGAGAGAAGTTCATTTTGTCCCTCCATTTTTGCTAAAGTTAAATCAAACAAAGGCCTAAGGCGGGTGTGGCTGCCTATCAGTCCTCCCCACTAGAGGGGGGAAGGAAGACTTTGGATGAACTTGCCCACTTCCTCGCCTGTGGGAGGAGCTACAAATATTCAGCCCCTTCAAATGAAACGTCCATAGAGAATTAACAACCCAGAATCAAATACTGGATTTATTATTCTATACAATATACTAATGCAATTCCTACTGCTCTCACCAATTAATTGCCGTCTTAAGGGTGTGCAAAATTAAATCCAACTATTCTGCTGCATCTGGAGGGGGGGAGTAGTAGTAGTAGTAGTAGTAGTAGTAGTAGTAGGGCCTTCTGGGAGTAATAAATAAAAATACTTTCCCACCTCTGTAAATAAAAATTCAAATAACTGCCTCCAATTAATAACCACATTTTTGAGTTTCTGATAGATAATTTCAGGTTCTTGGAAGATGGATCATCTCGGACAGGATATGCTGTTCCTACTTAATCTGATGTTGTCAAGAAAGAACCACTCGCTCCAGCAATGTTTGTGCAAGAGACAGAGCTGAAGACACTCGCTGAGGTTTGTAAGATGGCTGAGGGTAAGACTACTAACATCCAGGTATGCCTTCGGTATCACTCATTATTATGGTCTAATCTGGTGAAGCAGAGATTTTGTTTGATCCATGGGTAAGCCCATCAATAATGAATGCTGAGTGTATGAAAGATGTTTAATGCCCTGATGCTGCCTGAGAAGGTAGAGGCTAAGCTATTACCTGAAGTCTACGCTAAGTGGAAGTCTGTGTGATACAGGATGGCTTAGGGCCAGTGGACTTCCAAAAAGTTTGCCTTTTTCAGATACAGGTTACAAAGGCTGAAAGGAAACATCAAAGGATAAAGGTAGAAGTGATGATTGGACTCTGGAGAGTTGGTAATAAACTCTTCCTTCAGAGGGCACTCTACCTAAAGAGGATGGTTTTAGAACGTGGGCAAATCGAGAGAAGGTGTGATTGGGTTCTGTGGTGGATGGCTCCTGGGTTCAACAATGCTGCCACTAGGTTAGTTGAAGATGAATACTGTAATAATGATGGGAGAACTATGGGAGTTCCAGGAAGGCAGATGCCCAGGTCATCTTACCCATTTCAGAGACTGCGGATTGACTACATTCAGAACAAAGGTGGAACAGTGTGAATATGTCTGTGTCTATATTGATCTCTTTCCAGGATATTCAGAGATTTGGCCTGTAGCAAAGGCTACAGCTAAAAGATATTGACTGAGGTGAGAGTACCTACCCCTGGGGCTTTTCTCCATCCGGTACACATCTAACCGGAAGATATGTCTAAGTCCTTATGAAGTACTCTTTGGGAATGCTCCTGGATTAGGTGTCTATTTCCCCAATAGTTCCAGATGCAGCATAGTAGTTTTCCAAAATTATGTTGTCTGTTGCACAAATGAATTGTCTAATGTATATTTCCAAGTTTTAGTTGTTTCCTAGAATCCAGACTGTATAGAAGCGATTCATTCTTTACAATCATGAGATTGGGTAGTGGTGAAATGAGAGACCTGTGGAAAGTCCTAGAGCTACGGTTTGAAGATCTACATCAAGTCCTGATAACCGCAACTGCTGTCGAATTGCAAGGAGAAACTGATCGTATTGCACTCAAGTGCCAGGACTATAAGGGCCATAATGTTGTTTCATGCCTTATTGTTTGTTTCATATTGTACAAAAGGGAAATCACAGTCAAATCAAATTCCAACAGTGTTATATTATCAATATGAGTCAGGAACAACTAAGTTGACTTTTGCAGTATAGCGGACTGTAAGACAGAGAACAGATAGGACACTTGGTTTTGGTCTGATAAGTACATCTGTGTGACTGGAACTGACCCAGTCTATGGTAATTGTGTTTAGATATGACCATACCAACTGTGGATATTGGAGATTAACAGAATGGAGCACTAGTCTGAAGTGTTGGGAATATAAACCAGTGGAAATTACCTCTAGAGTCGGTAAAGCTGAAGGTTTCTTGCAAAGGATGACTGTCCTGAAGGGAAAACCACCAAACAGTTGTAAACATGATGAGTGTAATCCTCTGTTACTGTCCATTAGAAATCCTATCTAACAGGATATGTGTGTTAGGAGCATGTGTAAGTGACAAAGATCCCCTAGGCAAATCTAGAATGTTGGTAAGGAAGAAACTTCAAAGTTCAGTCGTATCTGTGGCTCCTACGTCCTTACCTATAATTGACAATTAAATATTTGGCCTATTTAAAAATATGACAAACTGGCCTTAGAAACAGGATTTTATACAGGAAAGCCCTTTGGTGTTTTCCCTCCAGGATATTGTTCTTACATAATTTAGCTGAATGAGATGAGTAGTGACTCTAAAGTTTACTCTGACAGTTGGTTTATGAACGCAGATATCTGGTGATTGTGTGGAGATTTGAAACTCCGACCCAGGATGCAGGTGGAATGAAGTGGCCAATGTATCCTGATCAAGTACTGATGCCATTTGTTCTATTCTCACCTCCTGAGTGGGATCAAATCAGAAAACAATGTCCGGTCAAGACAAAAGAGGTCACTCCTACATCCTTTGACTCACGTGTATACATGGATGCCATAGGAGTCTGTAGTAGAGTTTCTGACTAATTTAAAGCAAAAAGTCAGATAGTTGCAGGATTTGAGTCATTAACTCCCATGATTAGTAAAAATAAAATAAAAATTGGATTGGGTTAACATATCTATTGTCATCAACAGATTTCTAAATTACACCTGTGATACTGTTAAGGTTATGGTGGAACAACTGAGCTCTTTTCCGGTGATGACTCTACAGAACCGACCGGTCCTTGACAGCAGAAAAAGAAGAGGTCTACAGGAACTGCTGCATCTACATTCCAGACAACATTGCCTCTGATGGAAGGATCACCAAGGATTTGAGGGAATTGATGGACTTTATCAAATGAACTGATGGAAAAACTTATGAAATTAATATCATGGCCGAATAATGTTTTGGAAACTGATTCAGCGACTACAATGCGTTTAGAATTTGGTTTTAACAGGCTGTCATATAGTTCTACATTTTAGGAAAATTGTTTTTAAAAATGTATAATACATCCATGCCCACACTATGTATATGTGCTGTGCCCCTGTCAAAGACAAAAATGATTCCATCCTGAAGTAAATAAAACCTTGTTGATGGTTGCGGGGTAAATAGGACAAGGTGAAGGCAAACCCGAAAGGGAGTTGAGGGGACCTGGTGAAGCAATAAGGAAAGTCCAGCTCTTCGCTGTTTAGGGCGTTGAGAGAGGACCTCACTTTGCCTGTTCACCTTTGGTCTATTTCCCGCAAAAGGAGGGATTTGTGAGAGACGTGTATCTGGTTTGAAGACATTATTCTGTAGTACACATTTTTGTCCACAAGATGGCCGAAAGCCAGATGTTTGAGCCATGTGTGCATTCTTTTGTTTAAGGTAAATAAGGTTGGGGGGAAGAGGGGATTTCATTACAGTTTCCAAATATACCTATGAACACAGTTGTAGTTGCTGAAACCACTCCTATCAGGTTAAGGAGCCAATAGTCTCTTCTTAAGGAACACCCCTTTGTGATGTCATGTCTGCTATTTAAATCAATGTAATGTGAATAAAGGGGCGCGTCTCTTCTACCATGACTCAGGGAAGAGAGAGGATGCTTTCATGAAACCACCTAGTGTGTCTGGTCTCATTATAAAGCAGTATGGTGTACACATACTAATACTTCTCATTGATTTGGCACCACACAAAGAAGAAGGAAAGCGCATGAATTGTGCTGACACAGGAAACGTTTGGTTGAAGTTATTGCTGCCAAAGGAGGTTCAACCAGTTATTAAATCCAAGGGTTCACATACTTTTTCTACCTGCACTGTGAATGTTTACATGGTGTGTTCAATAAAAACATGGTAGCATTTAATTCTTTGTGTGTTATTAGTTTAAGCAGACTGTGATTGTCTATTGTTGTGACTTAGATGAAGATCAGATCACAATTTATGACCAATTTGTGCAGAAATCCATATCATTCCAAAGGGTTCACATACTTTTTCTTGCAACTGTATATACAGATGGGCCATTTATATGGATACACCTTAATAAAATGGGAATGGTTGGTGATATTAACTTCCTGTATGTGGCACATTAGTATATGTGAGGGGGGAAACTTTTCAAAATGGGTGGTGACCATGGCAGCCATTTTGAAGTCAGCCATTTTGAATCCAACTTTTGTTTTTTCAATAGGAAGAGGGTCATGTGACACATTAAACTTATTGGGAATTTCACAAGAAAAGTAAAGCTTGGTTTTGATGTAACTTTATTCTTTCATGAGTTATTTACAAGTTTCTGACCACTTATAAAATGTGTTCAATGTGCTGCCCATTGTGTTGGATGGTCAATGCAACCCTCTTCTCCCACTCTTCACACACTGATGTGTTTCCCTCTTTATGCACTGAAGCTGGCACGTTCCCTGAGTTTTTCCAGCAAGATGGTGCACCACCACATTATGGGTGTCAGGTCCAAGCATTCCTAGATGAACAGTTTCCTGGAAAGTGTATTGGCCGTTGTGGGCCAGTTGAATGGCCCCCAAGGTCTCCCAATCTGACCCCCTTAGACTTTTATCTTTGGGGTCATCTGAAGGCAATTGTCTATGCTGTGAAGATACAAGATGTGCAGCACCTAAAACTACGGATACTGGAAACCTGTGCTAGAATTTCTCCTGCAGTGTTGCTATCAGTGTGTGAAGAGTGGGAGAAGAGGGTTGCATTGACAATCCAACACAATGGGCAGCACATTGAACAAATTTTATAAGTGTACGTTAAAACCAAGCACACCATTGTTTTTCTTGTGAAATTCCCAATAAGTTTGATGTGTCACATGACCCTCTTCCTATTGAAAAAACTAAAGTTGGATTCAAAATGTCCGACTTCAAAATGGCCGCCATGGTCACCACCCATCTTGAAAAGTTTCCCCCCTCACATATACTAATGTGCCACAAACAGGAAGGTTAATATCACCAACCATTCACATTTTATTAAGGTGTATCCATATAAATGGCCCACCCTGTATATATAAATAAATAAATATATATATATATATATACATATATATAATCAAAGAATAGAACAGCACCTCCAGACAGAATCGCAGGTGCAAGCTACCAAGGCAACAATGTATAAAAACACGAAAAAAGTAGCAGCACACTACTAAATGCATTAACCGCCTCCGGACCGCCTAACGCAGATTCGCGGTCCGGAGGAGGCAGCTGCAGGCAGACTGACGCATATACACGTCATCTCGCGAGACGCGAGATGACGCGCTTAGCCGGCCCGCGCATGCGTAATGCGGGCCGGCATTTCTTCAAGGGGGGTCGCGTCATCAGCTTGCCAGCCAATGATCGCGGCAGGCAAGCTGATGATTTTTAAAAAATCCAATCAAAGGCCAGATAACAGATCATATTAGTAAATATGATCTGTTATATGGCTGCCCTGCTCCTCTGCTGGTCCTTTTGGTCGGTTGGATCCAGCAGAGGAGCAGGCTTCACAGTGAGTACACCAAACATCACACACTAGCCCCAGATCACCCCCTGCACCCCAATTAACCCTTTGATCACCCCTTTGATCGCCCCTGTCAATCACTAGTGAGAGGAAAAAAGTGATCAGTGTAAACTGTCACTTTTTTTTTTCACTGGTATTGACTGTTAGGTTTTAGGATAGTTTAGGCCCCTTGGTTAGGTAGTTTAGGGATCAGTTAGCGCCCAGCACACCGCACCGCAGTCCCTTCGCTGATTAGCGTATCGCTAATCAGCATTTGTACTTTTATAGTATCTGGAAGTGATCAAAACTGATCACGGTCAGATCTATAATAGTATTAGTGTCACTTTAGTTCGCCCTCCACCCAAAACGCAGTGTTTGCCCGATCAGGCCTGATCGGTCGCCCACACGTGCGTTCGCCCACACCCACCCCACCGCAGTGACAAAAGATATATTTTTTTTTTATCACTGCACATTCACTTTACACGCACTGCAGCGATAAAAAAAATCAGTTTTGATATTTTTTATCAACCGCAGCGGCCTCCGGTACTTCGCTAGCCTCCCATTTGTAAGACAGGCTTGCTTTTTTTCTTGGGTAGTCTCAGGGAATACCCCTAAATTTAGTTGACCAAATGTCAAACAGGGGGTATTCTTTTGAAGAGGCCTACAGGCTTCTAACCCAGTCGGATGAGGAATGGGAACCCTCATCTGACGAATCTAGCAGGTCAGAATATGAACCTGTAGAAAGCAGTGGCACTCTGACCCAAAGTTCGGACCAGGAGGCTGAGGTCCCTGATAGCACCAGGCGTACCCGGCCCCGTGTCGCTAGACCACAGGTTGCGCAGGATCCGCTTCAAGGGCAGCAGAGTGGGGCTGGCGCTGTCGGATTACGTGGTGAGGCATACACCAGTAGCGCAGCCGTCCCTGGACCTAGTACCAGCACTGCCGGACAACATGGTGAAGTGGCGAGCACCAGAAGGGCAGTTGAAGCTGGTACGGTGGCATGTGCATTAGTTACCCCGTCGCAGCCACCGCAAAGATGGGCCCGTAGACCCCCTAGAATACCTGAGGTGCTGGCAAACCCTGATTGGCAGTCCCCAACTTCAGCCTCACCTGTTGTTCCCCCTTTCACCGCCCAGTCTGGAGTTCGGGTTGAGACAGCTCAGATCGGTTCGGCCCTGGGATTTTTTGAGCTGTTCTTGACTGCGGAGCTCTTAGACATAGTCGTGGCCGAAACAAACCGGTATGCAACACAATTTATAACCGCCAACCCGGGAAGCTATTATGTCCAGCCTTTCTGGTGGAAACCAGTCCAAGTTTCCGAAATTAAAATTTTTCTGGGCCTTCTCCTCAACATGGGTCTAACTAAAAAACATGAATTGCGGTCATATTGGTCCACGAACCCAATTCATCACATGCCCATGTTCTCTGCTGCTATGTCCAGGGCACGTTTTGAGGCCATCCTGCGTTTCCTGCACTTTAGCGACAACACCACCGCCCGTCCCAGAGGCCACCCAGCTTTTGACCGGCTCCACAAAATTCGGCCCCTCATAGACCATTGCAACCAGAAATTTGCAGATTTGTATACCCCAGAGCAAAACATCTGCGTAGACGAGTCCCTAATACATTTTCCTGGGCGCCTTGGCTCCAAACAATACATCCCAAGCAAGCGCGCCCAGTATGGGGTCAAATTGTATAAGCTCTGTGAAAGGGCCACAGGCTATACCCACAAATTTTGTGTCTATGAGGGAAAAGATCAGAACCTGGAGCCGGTCGGTTGCCCTAACTACCTGGGGAGCAGTGGGAAGACAGTCTGGGACTTGGTGTCATCCTTATTCGGCAAGGGGTACCATCTTTATGTGGACAATTTCTACACAAGTGTGGCCCTCTTCAGGCATTTGTTTCTAGAACAGATTGGCTGCTGTGGCACCGCGCGAACTAGTCGCGCGGGCTTCCCCCAACGGCTCGTTACCACCCGTCTTGCAAGGGGGGAGAGGGCTGCCTTGTGTAACGAAGAACTGCTTGCAGTGAAATGGAGAGACAAGCGTGACGTTTACATGCTCTCCTCCATTCACGCAGACACAACAATCCAAATTGAGCGAGCAACCCGTATCATTGAAAAGCCCCTCTCAGTCCACGCTATAACCTTCACATGGGAGGGGTGGAATTCAATGACCAGATGTTGTCTCCGTATTTAGTTTTACCGCAGAACCAGACACTGGTATAAGAAGGTGTCTGTATATTTGATTCAATTGGCTCTGTATAATAGTTTTGTTCTCTACAGTAAGGCTGGGAGAACACGATCCTTCCTTAAATTTCAGGAAGAGATCATCGAGAACCTCCTGTACCCAGGAGGTTCCATGGCCCCATCCACCAGTGTAGTTAGCCATCTACACAAGCGACATTTCCCCAATGTCATTGCCGATACCTCAACCCAACCGTCACCCCGAAAAAGATATCGTGTCTGTAGCAGGAGTGGAATAAGGCGTGACACCCGCTATTTCTGTCCTGACTGCCCTGACCACCCTGCCCTATGCTTAGGGGAGTGTTTCCGGAAGTACCACACACAGGTACACCTAGCATAGGGATCACATCTCACCAGGACAGGCACACAGGGCTATTAGGGCCCATTCACATAGAGCTGCTGCAAACGTCTCCTTTCACCTGGGACAAAGTGCATAACGCACTTCGCCACATCTTTGGGCGATTTGCGCTTTGCACATTGTCCCATGGGGAAGGAGAGGTTTGTTCTATAAAGGTAAAAAAATAAAAATAAATCACCAGTAAGCAAAAAGGTTAATGTTCAGTTCAAAAAGTTAAAGTTTATATGTTCTGTTCCAAAGTTAATAAAATTATTGCGTTGCGGCCTGTTTTTTTTTACCTTCCAGGTGGACCAACCGATCGACTAGCTGCAGCACTGATGTGCATTCTGACAGAAGCATTGCGCTGCTGTCAGATTACACACAAGTCGGTTTATGCGGCGCTGCAAGATGAGATTTCTCCTCTGCAGTAAAAGATACGTTTGCCGAGGCATATGAGCTGAGGAGGAGGCGGTGTTCCTATGCTTTGGCAAACACTTTGTATATAAAAAAAATATAAAATCCCGGCAATAATTTATTCATCCACATCGATTGATGTGAATGGAGAAATTTGGTTTGCCAGGGCATACGAGCTAAGTGGGTATGGATGTTGGGCGGAGGCTATGTCCTGCCAGACGCCTTTCCCCTCCTTTTTTTTTTTTCATCCACATTGATCGATGCGAATGAAGAAATCTGTGCCGTTCATTTTTTTCTTTCAGCCCAGAGGCTGAACGGAAAAAAAAATCTCATTACCTGTATGCTCAATATAAGGAGAATAGCAGAAACTCCTAATGCTGGCCATACATGTAATGATTGCGGAGACCCTCAAATGCCAGGGCAGTACAAACACCCCACAACTGACCCCATTTTGGAAAGAAGACACTCCAAGCTATTCGCTGAGGGGCATATTGAGTCAATGAAAGATTGAAATTTTTGTCCCAAGTTAGCGGAAAGTGAGACTTTGTGAGAAAAAACAAAAACAAAATCAATTTCCGCTAACTTATGCCCCAATTTCTTTTTTCTATGAACTCACCAGGCCCCTCATTGAATACCTTGGGGTGTCTTCTTTCTAACGTGGGGTCACATGTGGGGCATTTATACCGCCCTGGATTTTTAGGGGCCCTAAAGCGTGAGAAGAAGTCTGGGATCCAAATGTCTAAAACTGCCCTCCTAAAAGGAATTTGGGCCCCTTTGCCCACCTTGGCTGCAAAAAAGTGTCACACATGTGGTATCGCCGTACTCAGGAGAAGTTGGGGAATGTGTTTTGGGGTGTCATTTTACATATACCCATGCTGGGTGAGATAAATATCTTGGTCAAATGCCAACTATGTATAAAAAAATTGGAAAAGTTGTCTTTTGCCAAGATATTTCTCTCACCCAGCATAGGTATATGTAAAATGACACCCCAAAACACATTCCCCAACTTCTCCTGAGTACGGCGATACCAGATGTGACACTTTTTTGCAGCCTAGGTGGGCAAAGGGACCCACATTCCAAAGTGCACCTTTCGGATTTCACCGGTCATTTTATACAGATTTTGATTGCAAACTACTTCTCACGCATATGGGCCCCTAAAATGCCAACGCAGTATAACTACCCCACAAGTGACCCCATTTTGGAAAGAAGACACCCCAAGGTATTTTGTGATGGGCAAAGTGAGTTCATGGAAGTTTTTATTTTTTGTCACAAGTTAGTGGAATATGAGACTTTGTAAGGAAAAAAAAAATCATCATTTTCCGCTAACTTGTGACAAAAAATAAAAAATTCTAGGAACTCACCATGCCCCTCACGGAATACCTTGGGGTGTCTTCTTTCCAAAATGTGGTCACTTGTTGCGTAGTTATACTGCCCTGGCAATTTAGGGGCCCATATGTGTGAGAAGTAGTTTGCAATCAAAATGTGTAAAAAATGGCCTGTGAAATCCGAAAGGTGCTCTTTGGAATGTGTGCCCCTTTGCCCACCTTGGCTGCATAAAAGTGTCACATGTGGTATCGCCGTACTCAGGAGAAGTTGGCGAATGTGTTTTGGGGTGTCATTTTACATATACCCATGCTGGGTGAGATAAATATCTTGGTCAAATGCCAACTTTGTATAAAAAAATTGGAAAAGTTGTCTTTTGCCAAGATATTTCTCTCACCCAGCATGGGTATATGTAAAATGACACGCCAAAACACATTCCCCAACTTCTCCTGAGTACGGCGATACCAGATGTGTGACACTTTTTTGCAGCTTAGGTGGGCAAAGGGACCCACATTTCAAAGCGCACCTTTTGGATTTCACCGGTCATTTTTTACAGATTTTGATTTCAAACTACTTCTCACGCATATGGGCCCCTAAAATGCCAACGCAGTATAACTACCCAACAAGTGCCCCCATTTTGGAAAGAAGACACCCCAAGGTATTTTGTGATGGGCATAGTGAGTTCATGGAAGTTTTTTTTATTTTTTGTCACAAGTCTGGGCATTGTAGAACCTCAGGAAACATGACAGGTGCTCAGAAAGTCAGAGCTGCTTCAAAAAGCGGAAATTCACATTTTTGGACCATAGTTTGTAAACACTATAACTTTTACCCAAACCATTTTTTTTTTTGCCCAAACATTTTTTTTTTATCAAAGACATATAGAACAATAAATTTAGCGAAAAATTTATATACAGATGTCGTTTTTTTTGCAAAATTTTACAGCTGAAAGTGAAAAATGTCATTTATTTGCAAAAAAATCGTTAAATTTCGATTAATAACAAAAAAAGTAAAAATGTCAGCAGCAATGAAATACCACCAAATGAAAGCTCTATTAGTGAGAAGAAAAGGAAGTAAAATTCATTTGGGTGGCAAGTTGCATGACCGAGCAATAAACGGTGAAAGTAGTGTAGTGCAGAAGTGTAAAAAGTGGCCGGGTCATTAAGGGGGTTTCAGCTAGCGGGGTTGAAGTGGTTAAGACTGGGTGAACAGATGAATGTGTGAATAGGGTCAAATAAATGACGCCCATACTTACTATTAAGCGGGGTAGAAGCTCTTAGTGCATACAATTGATCAAAAATATGTCGGGCCCATCTACCAGACGTCAAGGTGGCTGTTCTTTTCTTTTCTTCCATGCTTGACAGTAGGCAAGACACACTTGTCTTTGTACGCCTCACCTGGTTGCCGCCATACATGCTTGACACTATCTGAACCAAATAAGTTTATCTTGGTCTCATCAGACCACACAATATGATTCCAGTAATCCATGTCTTTAGTCTTCTTTGTCTTCAGCAAACTGTTTGCGGGCTTTCTTGTACACCATCTTTAAAAGAGGCTTCCTTCTAGGATGACAGCCATGCAGACCAATATTATTCAATATTATTAGTGTGCGGCATATGTTCTGAGCACTGAATGGCTGACCCCCACCCCTTTAGCCTCTGCAGCAATGCTACCAGCACTCATACGTCTATTTTTAAAAGAAAACCTGTGGTCGACCATGATGAGGCCTGTTCTGAATGGAACCTGTCTTGTTAAACCTCTGTATGGTCTGGGGCACTGTGCTGAAGCTCAGTTTCAGGATGTTGGCAATCTTCTTATAGCCTACGCCATCTGTATGTAGAGCAACAATTCTTTTTTTCAGATCCCAATGAATTATTTGCCATGAGGTGCCATGTTGAACTTCCAGTGACCAATATGAAAGAGTGTGAGAGCGATAACACCAAATTTAACACACTTTCTCCCCATTCACACATGAGACCTTGTAACACAAACAAGTCACTTGGCACCAAGAAGGGAAAATGGCTAATTGGGCACAATTTGGCCATTTTCACTTAGGTGTTTACTCACGTATGCTGCCAGTGGTTTAGACATTAATGGCTATGTGTTAAGGGCACACCAAATTTACACTGTTATACAAGCTGTACACTGACTACTTTATATTGTATCAAAGTTTAATATCTTCAGTGTTGTCCCATGAAAAGATAGAATAAAATATTTACAAAAATGTGAGGGGTGGACTCACATTTGTGAGATAATGTAGGTGATTAGTACATGAATACACATTGTACCACACAAAATTATTTGTGAGTGATAATGTGATATTAGGTATCAGGCAGCAGTCATCCTTTTCTTTTTCTTTTTGTCTCCACTTTTACAATGGTTTCTTTCAGGGTTGTTCAATTTAATAAAACATATACATGATCAGTACATCAATACACAAGGGAGCCCACAAAATTATCTGTTAGTGATAACAAATCTAGGCCTAAATCCATTTCCATTTTCCAAACGCCACATGATGCCAATTTATGGGGGGGATTGTTTAATATATTCAAACAAGCATATACGTGATTACTATACCAATACATAGTGTAGCACACATTATCCGAGAGGCCCAAAAATGTCAGGGCTCAGAAGGTTCCAAATAAAAGACCCAGAGCCAGAATGTGCTTAGTAGCAGCACTGGCTATCCGGCCAAAAGTAGTAGTAGAAGAAGGCCATAGTTGTCCCTGCTGGCTTCAGAAAGGCGCATCATTATTGTGGAGAAAGAGAATGAGATTGTGGATTGGATGATTCACTCCTTTTCTCAGTCCTAGCAAGATGATGTGGAGGTAACTTCAGAGTCTGTTAGGCTACTTTCACACTTACGCCTGCTGAGCGGAGCGGAGGCTGAACGCTGCCAGACTGATGCATTCTGAGCGGATCCGCGTCCACTCAGAATGCATTAGGGCAGTACGGATGCGTTCGGGGCCGCTTGTGAGCCCCTTCAAACGGAGCTCACAAACGGAGCCCTGAATGCTAGTGTGAAAGTAGCCTTACCCCTGGCCTCATGGAATGGTATCAGTGTTCTTCCTGCTCCTCCTCTTTGCAGCCCCAGAGAAGGCTTCCGGTGGAGTCCTCTCAGTCTTCACTGCCCCTTACTAGTGGGGTGCTCTTTCATTTTTCCTAGCAAGAAGTAGCAAACAAACTCGGCCCTCCAGCTGTTTTAAAACTACAAATCCCATCATGACCTGCTGTAGGCTGATAGCTGTAGGCAGACTGGTAATGATGGGATTTGTAGTTTTACAACAGCTGGAGGGCCGAGTTTGCCCATCCCTGAAATAGACCCACCATGCTTCATGGCAGATAGTCAAGAGAGTCACCCTGTTGAGCAGGAGAGGGCGACCAAAGAACCCAGCATGATATCCCACAGTCTGATAGTAGTGGCAGGGTGAGGACTCCAATGACGGGATGCTGAGGAGGAGACAACATCAGAGGTAGTGTTGAACTAAGTGAGCTTCGAATGCTTAATCTGAAGTTGCTTAGTTCAAGACTTCGGAATAATACTGTATAGAGATCCATCTCCATACAGTATTACAATGTATGGGCTCCTATGAGTCGAAGTAAGTTATTCACAAAGTCGCACGTGACTTCGTCGAATAACTTCGGTAGTTGATTTTTAAAGTGGAAAACCACTTTAAAACTTGAAACCGAACTCGGCATGGGTTCTGAGGTACTAGTCCAAGGGTCAGCAACCTTCGGCACTCCAGCTGTTGTGAAGCTACATGCTCCACTAATTTCTGTGAGAGCTCTGAGAAGAGCAGAGCAAGCATGCATGCTGGGAGTTGTAGTTTCACAACAGCTGGGAGTGCTGAAGATTGCCTACTCCTGTACTAGTTGGAACCAAAGCAGAGTTCGGGTTTCAAGTTTTAAAGTGGAGTTCCACTTTAAAAATATACTACCGAAGTTATTCAACAAAGTCATGCAAGACTTCGCGAATAACTTACTTCGGCTTATAGGAGCCCATACATTCTAATACTGTACAGAGACAGATCTCCGTACAGTATTATTCCTAAGTTTTGAATAAAAGTGATTTTGGATGAAGCATCCGAAGCTCGCTTCACTCAACACTAAACACAGGAAGGGGGTGTTGGGGGGCAGTAATAAAGAGCAGAGGCCACGCACCTCTCAAAGAACAGCCAGAGCCATGTTTACTTCAGGATTTGGTGATGTGGTTGACACTGGGGGTGGATAAGGCCCAAAAATGCCAGAGCTAAGCCAAGCTTGGCTGCCTCTAGCTCTGCGCGATTATCTCACATCTGTTTTTCTCCACGCTGCCAGAAGACAAAAGCATTGCCCTGTGCAAGAACAAAATAAGACGTAGGCACGAAAACACATATATAGGAGTCACAGCTCTTTTGAATCAGATGACGAGGCATCCCCCCCATCCCACGGGCAAGGAAAGGTGGCAGCCAGCAATAGGAGTTCCTTCTTTCTCACAGTACCCCTTGTGGCAGCCAGGACAGATCCACGGGTGTTGAGGAAGGGTTGAGACGTATGCATATATATCCATGCATGCCTGCAAACACATGCGGGCATGTATAGTATATATGTGCATACATTAACCACAGCATCATGGGATGATGTGCGCAGATGTGCCCAGCATCTGCGCACGTCTGCCCATGGTGATCCCCAGGGGCTCATGGTGGCCCCTGTGGGAAATATGTGACCCCTTATAATATATGTAGGGGCTTGTGCCCCCTTATCTGTGCCCCCTTATATATATGACTGCGTCCCCATCTATAATCCCCCTTAGAATACATTATGCCCCTTATATATGTGTATATACAGGTCCTTCTAAAAAAATTAGCATATTGTGATAAAGTTCTCTATTTTCTGTAATGTACTGATAAACATTAGACTTTCATATATTTTAGATTCATTACACACCAACTGAAGTAGTTCAAGCCTTTTATTGTTTTAATATTGATGATTTTGGCATACAGCTCATGAAAACCCAAATTTCCTATCTCAAAAAATTAGCATATTTCATCCGACCAATAAAAGAAAAGTGTTTTTAATACAAAAAAAGTCAACCTTCAAATAATTATGTTCAGTTATGCACTCAATACTTGGTCGGGAATCCTTTGGCAGAAATGACCGCTTCAATGCGGCGTGGCATGGAGGCAATCAGCCTGTGGCACTGCTGAGGTGTTATGGAGGCCCAGGATGCTTCGATAGCGGCCTTAAGCTCATCCAGAGTGTTGGGTCTTGCGTCTCTCAACTTTCTCTTCCCAATATCCCACAGATTCTCTATGGGGTTCAGGTCAGGAGAGTTGGCAGGCCAATTGAGCACAGTAATACCATGGTCAGTAAACCATTTACCAGTGGTTTTGGCACTGTGAGCAGGTGCCAGGTCGTGCTGAAAAATGAAATCTTCATCTCCATAAAGCTTTTCAGCAGATGGAAGCATGAAGTGCTCCAAAATCTCCTGATAGCTAGCTGCATTGACCCTGCCCTTGATAAAACACAGTGGACCAACACCAGCAGCTGACATGGCACCCCAGACCATCACTGACTGTGGGTACTTGACACTGGACTTCAGGCATTTTGGCATTTCCCTCTCCCCAGTCTTCCTCCAGACTCTGGCACCTTGATTTCCGAATGACATGCAACAGTCCAGTGCTGCTTCTCTGTAGCCCAGGTCAGGCGTTTCTGCCGCTGTTTCTGGTTCAAAAGTGGCTTGACCTGGGGAATGCGGCACCTGTAGCCCATTTCCTGCACACGCCTGTACACGGTGGCTCTGGATGTTTCTACTCCAGACTCAGTCCACTGCTTCCGCAGGTTCCTAAGGTCTGGAATCGGTCCTTCTCCACAATCTTCCTCAGGGTCCGGTCACCTCTTCTCGTTGTGCAGCGTTTTCTGCCACACTTTTTCCTTCCCACAGACTTCCCACTGAGGTTCCTTGATACAGCACTCTGGGAACAGCCTATTCGTTCAGAAATTTCTTTCTGTGTCTTACCCTCTTTCTTGAGGGTGTCAATGATGGCCTTCTGGACAGCAGTCAGGTTGGCAGTCTTACCCATGATTGCGGTTTTGAGTAATGAACCAGGCTGGGAGTTTTTAAAAGCCTCAGGAATCTTTTGCAGGTGTTTAGAGTTAATTAGTTGATTCAGATGATTAGGTTAATAGCTCGTTTAGAGAACCTTTTCATGATATGCTAATTTTTTTAGATAGGAATTTTGGGTATTCATGAGCTGTATGCCAAAATCATCAATATTAAAACAATAAAAGGCTTGAACTACTTCAGTTGGTGTGTAATGAATCAAAAATATATGAAAGTCTAATGTTTATCAGTACATTACAGAAAATAATGAACTTTATCACAATATGCTAATTTTTTGAGAAGGACCTGTATATTATCAGAAGGACATATATGTGTATCTGCCATGGCTCTCCCCCAGGTGTGTGTGTGTATATATATATATATATATATATATATATACATATGGGCCTATAACTGCCCATGTATGCCCCCAGGTTTATAATGAGTATATATATGTATATAGATGCGCCCCAAGTATCTATATACATATATATAATATATATACTTAAATTTCCCCGACGTTCAGCGAGTTCCTGCAGGGGGTGGATATGTTTCCAGGTGGCTGGTGACTTCAAAGGCACTTTGTTGAGTTTATCAGCCTATTTACTATGCGGCCCCACCTTGTGTTTGTGACATGGCTGGACGTGTGGTGCTGCTAGCCTCAGGGGGCCAACTGGCATGCATACGTCACAGTCACACTATGATGTCACACCCCTGAGAAGGGGGAGGTGGGGGTTTCTGAGGCTGATATAGGAGCCTGAAACCAGGAAGAAGCGCTCTTGCAACCAGACTAGAACCAGAGACACATGAGGACTGCTGCCTGAAGGAAGAGAGGCCCATTTTGGCCCTGGAGATGGCTGAGTATACGCTGGCATGGCATTGTACCTCCCTTGCAGTGCCAACCATATTCACCCCTTCCTTGCCTAACCCCTGCCATACCCCCATTCCCCTGGTTAACCCTGTTCCCCTGATTTACCCTGTGCATTCTGTTACCCTGTTATTAACCCCTGCACACACCCCCCTCACTTGCAGGGTACTTCACCCCTGCATTGCTGTACAGCTCCCCATTGTTAACCCTTTGTGTTTGTGGTCTGCTTAACCCCAGCACGACCACCGTAGATCCTCGTCGTATACCTTAGGGATAGAAGTAGTCAGGTGGGGTGGGTTGTTATACTTGTATGTGTGTATTGTATAGTTAGTTTGTGGGTGGAATTTGGGAACGTGTAGTGTAGTTGAGTACTGTATATTTAGTGTTGTGTTGTCAGTATTGCGTGCGTAGTGTAGTGTAATAAATACCGTAATTTTTTTACCCTTTGTGTAGTGTGTACTTGTTAGCGGTAGTAAGTAAGGCGCATGCAGCTAGTGTAGCGATCAGTGTAAGCATAGCGAAAGTATTGTGTTATTATTATATAAAGGCATAAATAGGCGGAGTCAGCACTAGACGGCTCCTCCTATTTAGGAATATTAATTATCGATATTCGCATAATATTGGTGATTAATATTCCCCCTTTACATTGGCGAGTCAGGCCCACTGCTTAGATTTTGAAATCTGTGTTTGGTTTTGAGGTTAGAGGTTGGTTATCCTGTGAATTGTCAGGCAAGAGAGACGTGGTCAGCTGTCTGAGCGTCTAGGAGAGACGTGGTCAGCGGTCTGAGCGTCTAGGACCTGATAATTCGGACAGGAAACGCGACTCTTCCTCACAGCACCGAACGCAGATCAAAATCTTTAGCAGAGAATCTATAATTGTTCTGTGAATTAATATTTTGCTATTTGCTTTACACGGTCACTGCATCGCTCAAGTGATTGCAAGGGAGAAGAGGACACGTGACTGAAGGAGAGCCATCTTCATTGGAGCGGCGTACAAGTCCAGCGGGAAACAGGAAGAAGCGATCCGGGGAAATGGACTTCTTCCAAGCAGCTGCTAGGACGAAGAGGTACGGCCCCAAGGAGAAGATGGACGCTCATCAAACGGTGAGTATGGACTTCCCCACACTGCAACACTTGAGCAGACACAGCACATTCAATCCCATCCTCCCCACCACATACAAGTCAGCAGAAATGCTGTGGTCCGATTTGTTGGCACAGGCTTGTAGTTATGACAAGCTTTGTGTGAACAAACGGAAGGTGCTGGCCAAACTCGTTCATACGTTTGAGGCTAGCATCTGTAAGCCAAAGGAAGTGGCGCTGGTGTCTCAGTCAACGGAGACAATTCCTCCGGCCGTTCACTGCCAGTGCTGTGCCAGTAATTCGGACCAGGTTTTGGCATTACGGGCACAGCTGGCGGAGAATGTGCAGTCTACTGTTGACCGAGATGCGCAGGTGGCTAGGATACAGTCACAGTTAGTAGAGCTGCAGAAGCAGAAGGAGGAAATTGAGGCTAAGTTGACTCAGTCTTATACTGAGGTCAAGGCCTTCAAGGAGCGGACTGCCTCTACTAATGTGACGGTAGCCAAATTGAAGGCTCAGGTTGCTGTAAGCTCCCAGATAATGACTGACATGCAACAGGTAATCACCAAGTTGGTGCCGGCCCTTTCTTTTCCCATAAAGTCAGGGTCGGAATATCCCAAAACTTTGCCCTATGCAGGGCAAATAGGGGGGAGAGTAGTCTGTGACAGGCCAAATCACCAGACCAAGCCTGTCCAGACTAACAGAGATTTTTCCCTGACTTTGGGGAAAAGAAACATCATGAAAAGTGCCTCCCTGAAGATGGAACAATTCAGGGAGCGCGGTTGCAGTGTGGACAGACCTAAGCCATGCCGGGCAAACATCAAATGTTTTGCGTGTGGTGGCTTGGGTCATATAGTGAAGCACTGCAAAACACACAAGACAGAAAGCCCAATCAGGTGCTTCAGGTGTGGGAACAAAGGACACATTGAAAGGAATTGCCGTTGTGCAAGTAATTGCAATGTGTCCAGTGATGGGAGGCAGGTAACGAATGGTGCAGCGGGGTCTAGTCAGCTTGGCCATAAAGGGGTAACCTCTCGGCAGCATCATCAGCTGCTGAGGGGCCAGAGTGGCCAAGCTAGGCTAGGCAACATTTGACACCCCTGTACTATTTGTTACACCGTTTGTTCCCTATACATGTCCATGTTGTGTGTTTTTGTTGTCCATTGTAACGTTCTTTTGGATGTTGATGGTGGTCCTTGTCTATGAGTGTGTTCCACCAGGCTGATTTATGTAGTGTTGTAATGTCCCGTCTGCTGTCTTGTTTCATTCTGTGTCCCCTTGGAGTGGAGCAGTGTTATACTGTGGATCGAGAACGTATAGGGTCGCGAGCAGATAATATCACACGGGAAATCCTGCTGGTCGGGAGAAGGCATAAGGACCTTCTTCATGCAGCACGCAAAGGATGATGTGATATTATTCTGGGCAACCAGGGTCTCAGATCGATACGGATAACACTGTTGTGCTCAAGGTTTTCGGTAGGGCTGTGTTGCGCTGGGGACTGGGGCGGACAGACAACATTTGTGTACTGTTGTGCTGCGCACTTAATTCTAGTCCGAGCAGGTATCACAGCTCTGATAGGGATTGGACGCGGAGTGTTTGGCAGCAGAGTGTGGACTGTGTTCTTGTGTTGTGGGGTCCTGGGGAGCTGGGGCATGCCTATGCCGTTGGTTCTGCAGGCCTCCACAAGATGGGATCACAGGGGAAAATCAGCCTGGGTACACATGAGTGGACAGGGATGCGGTGCCATCAATAACAAGATGGAGCTTTGTCCACAGAACTCCAGTTATCCTAACCTAGTAGGGCGACCATCCTTATCTGTTGGTGCAGAGGGATGTGTAGCAGAGGACGCGATCCTCTGAAGGTAGGGTGTTCAAACACCAGTGTAGGGATAATGAGGAGTCCTGTGAGACAAAGGGCAGCCCAATACTTTTCTCTACCCATGGGTCAAAGGTATTGGTGCTGGGAATTTTTGTACATTTAACTGCACCGTTAGGGAAGAAATTCCCCTGGGAGCGCCTGGTATTTTCTTCTGCCATAGGTTTTATATGGAGCGGAAGAAAAACCCAGAAGAAGGCCACGGAAGAGGCCAGCTATTCCCCCTGACACTCTTGGGAGACTCCAGAGGATTCCACTGGATTTTGGCAACCAAGCGACCTCTGCCTAGAGGTGTTCTAGAGATGGAAGACTGTGCCACAATCCAGCGGGAGCATTATTTAAGGCTCTGGAGGAAGATTTGGAGACGTTCGGGTGGAAGAGCATATCACTTGTTTCACCCAGTGAAACTTCTTCTGGTTCTGGTGATCGTCATCTACAGTCGGAGGGTCAAGGGACTTATTGACCAAAATACACCAGAACCAGACAGAACTGTACAGAACTATCTGGAGGAGGAGGCTTAGGACATAACCAAACATTGTTCCTGTAGCCAAATATTATTGTATGGACACACATTGTTTTCTATGAGGGTTCGGGATGTATAACTTGTACTACCCTGAAACCCCATAGCACATTGTATTTATTGATTTTGTTTGTCGGTCGATGGTGTACCCATAGACACTCTAGGTACAAATGTGTGAAAGCCCAAAACTCGCCCAACGCACTGCGGTGAGCTATCATTTGACTGTACACATTTGTATCCTATAGTCGTTTCCCATTGACACAGGGGTCTACGACCTACCTGTGTCTTTGGAGGTAGAGAGGAATGCCAGGTTGCATAAGTCTCTATGGGTACACGCATGTAATGGAATTTGGTGGTGTTGGGAGGGATGTAACATGTATTTTGTGCGAATGGGGATAAGGTTAGGTCACGATAGGGACAGGCCTCATTCATTTGCCACCTTGAACCCTGGAACGGTGAGGTTCTTAAGGGAAGGGCTGGAGGTGTAGTGTGGCGGAGGTGTTCTCCGCAGTACAATTTAGGTACTGTGACATCGCCGCTTAAGTTCTGACCTGCCTTGTAAAGACCTATTAATCTGTCCACGGGAGAACCGCAAGATGGAAACAGACGTTGGATAGAAGAAAGTTGGGACTGAGACTGTGAGGGTGAACCCGCTCCAGATGCCTTGGAGGCGGGCCATACCTGAAGATCGACAGAACGACCGAGAGACTGTGGGGGTGTGGCCACTCCAAAGTGGGGGTGGCCGACACTAAAAGACTGCGAAAGAAAGGCCAGTTAAAGACTGCGAGGGTGAACCCACTCCAGATTCCTTGGAGACGGGCCATACCTGAAGATCGGCAGAATTACCGAGAGACTGTGGGGGTGTGGTCACTCCAAAGTGGGGGTGGCCGACACCAAGAGACTGATAAAGAAAGGCCAGTTAACCGAGAGACTGTGGGTGTGTGGTATCCTAAAGATGTCAAGAAGAAGACTGTGTATCCTGTGGACGGAGGAGTAGGTTACGGTGAAGGGCAGGTCGGAGGAAAATGGATTAGGGATGTCTAAGTACCTAAAGAACAGTGTACGCTACATTTCTTCCTGAACTTCCACCTAGGATGGGGTTGAGGGGGAGGCAAATATATCTCAACCCGTTCCCCCAATATATTGTCGTATTATATAGTCCGACAACAGGGGGATTGTTGAGGAAGGGTTGAGACGCATGCATATATATCCATGCATGCCTGCAAACACGTGCGGGCATGTATGGTATATATGTGCATACATTAACCACAGCATCATGGGATGATGTGCGCAGATGTGCCCAGCAATATGTGACCCCTTATAATATATGCAGGGGCTTGTGCCCCCTTATCTGTGCCCCCTTATATATATGACTGCGTCCCCATCTATAATCCCCCTTAGAATACATTATGCCCCTTATATATGTGTATATATATTATCAGGAGGACATATATGTGTATCTGCCATGGCTCTCCCCCAGGTGTATATATATATATATGTATATATGGGCCTATAACTGCCCATGTATGCCCCCAGGTGTATAATGAGTATATATATGTATATAGATGCGCCCCAAGTATCTACATATATATATATATATATATATATATACTTAAATTTCCCCGGCGTTCAGCGAGTTCCTGCAGGGGGTGGATATGTCTCCAGGTGGCTGGTGACTTCAAAGGCACTTTGTTGAGTTTATCAGCCTATTTACTATGCGGCCCCACCTTGTGTTTGTGACATAGCTGGACGTGTGGTGCTGCTAGCCTCAGGGGGCCAACTGGCATGCATACGTCACAGTCACACTATGATGTCACACCCCTGAGAAGGGGGGAGGTGGGGGTTTCTGAGGCTGATATAGGAGCCTGAAACCAGGAAGAAGCGCTCTTGCAACCAGACTAGAACCAGAGACACATGAGGACTGCTGCCTGAAGGAAGAGAGGCCCATTTTGGCCCTGGAGATGGCTGAGTATACGCTGGCATGGCATTGTACCTCCCTTGCAGTGCCAACCATATTCACCCCTTCCTTGCCTAACCCCTGCACACCCCCCCTCACTGTACACTTGCAGGGTACTTCACCCCTGCATTGCTGTACAGCTCCCCATTGTTAACCCTTTGTGTTTGTGGTCTGCTTAACCCCAGCACGACCACCGTAGATCCTCGTCATATACCTTAGGGATAGAAGTAGTCAGGTGGGGTGGGTTGTTATACTTGTATGTGTGTATTGTGTAGTTAGTTTGTGGGTGGAATTTGGGAACGTGTAGTGTAGTTGAGTACTGTATATTTAGTGTTGTGTTGTCAGTATTGCGTGCGTAGTGTATTGTAATTAATACCGTAATATTTGTACCCTTTGTGTAGTGTGTACTTGTTAGCGGTAGTAAGTAAGGCGCATGCAGCTAGTGTAGCGATCAGTGTAAGCATAGCGAAAGTATTGTGTTATTATTATATAAAGGCATAAATAGGCGGAGTCAGCACTAGACGGCTCCTCCTATTTAGGAATATTAATTATCGATATTCACATAATTTTGGTGATTAATATTCCCCCTTTACAATGGGCACTAAAGCGTCTTTCATATTGTCATCATCCCATTCCACTTCAACTCCTCAGACTCCTCCTCTAATTACCACCTGCCCAGTTTGCTGGTGGCGCAGTTGCTGCCATACCATTTAGTTGAGTTTTCTGCCTTTTAGGAAGGTCATGTGTTCAGCCTTGCTGGAAGATATCTTGGTGCTAAATCTCTTTTTATTCAATGATAGCACATAATACAAAGAAAGGCATTTTCTCACAGTAGACAGCACAATAGTATAGAGCTTTAAATATGATCCATGACATATTGTTCTACTGCAAATATCAACTGACTGCTTCTAGATGTCTTCCTCTACAGTGCTAGTGAGATGTGGATCTAACAAGTTTGAAAAACCAAATAATAATTAAATAGGCAGAAGGTAAAAGAGAGAAAACAAAAAAGACAGGAGTTTGGGAAATGGGGGGAGGTTGCACTAGTTCTTCGTAGGTTACAAATAAAGAACTGTAAGTGAAAGTCAAGGCTCTGTAGAAGCCGGGTGGCATATATTTGGATTTCATCCAGGGATTCCAGATCTTTAAGAAGGATGCTTTGGTCCTAGTTTCCCTATGAGCTAGTTCCTCTAATTGGAGTATTTGATTGACCTTATTGGCCCAGTCTTGTAAGGTTGGAGGTCTTGGATTCCACCATAATGTTGGAATTAACAATTTAGCTGCTGACAGTAATAATGTGGGGAGATTGTGTTACCGTGGCATAAAAGAGGAGGATGGACACCACAGAAGAACCAACTGAGGGGTCAATATGAGTTTACTAGAGCACACCGCATTGAAGCTGTTTTCAATACCTTCCCAATAAATAAAGGGGGCAATGCCACCAGAGGTGAGATAAGGTGCCTTTGTCGGAGTGATATCTCCAGCAAGAATCTGGGATCTCAGTATTAATTGTGTGGAGGAAAACCGGTGTTTTGTACCAGCGTTTTAGTAAAATAAAAGAGTTTTCCTGAAGTTTTACACAGCGTGATCTGGAGAGCATTAAAAAAAGTAGTTCTGGTTCAGAAAAGGTTAAACCAACTTCCTTCTCCCATTTAAACACATATTGGGGTTTATATTGAGAATCAATGGTTAAAAGCCAATTATTTAGAAAGAAAAGTTCTTTGGAGTGGGGAGTTTTTTAGTAGGTGTGATTCCAGCCAGGTATCTTGATGCGTGGGTGGCATTTTTTGTGAGCAGCTTTACAGACATAGTCAAAGTCGTGTCGCTGTATAAAGTTAGGAGGGTGATTTTTGGTCTTATGTAATAAAATGTCTGATGTTGGGATAGTATCTGTAAAAAATGCGTCTGCAACTGTGATATTAGAAAGTTGCTCTCAGAAGTCTGAGGGAACTCATATCTGGGTTAACATACAAAACAGACCAAAAGTTTGGACACACCTTCTCATTCAAAGAGTTTTCTTTATTTTCATGACTATGAAAATTGTAGATTCACACTGAAGGCATCAAAACTATGAATTAACACATGTGGAATTATATACATAACAAAAAAGTGTGAAACAACTGAAAATATGTCATATTCTAGGTTCTTCAAAGCAGCCACCTTTTGCTTTGATTACTGCTTTGCACACTTTTGGCATTCTCTTGATGAGCTTCAAGAGGTAGTTACCTGAAATGGTCTTCCAACAGTCTTGAAGGAGTTCCCAGAGATGCTTAGAACTTGTTGGCCCTTTTCACTCTGCGGTCCAGCTCACCCCAAACCATCTTGATTGGGTTCAGGTCCGGTGACTGTGGAGGCCAGGTCATCTGGTGCAGCACCCCATCACTCTCCTTCATGGTCAAATAGCCCTTACACAGCCTGGAAGTGTGTTTGGGGTCATTGTCCTGTTGAAAAATAAATGATGGTCCAACTAAACGCAAACCGGATGGTATAGCATGCCGCTGTAAGATGCTGTGGTAGCCATGCTGGTTCAGTATGCCTTCAATTTTGAATAAATTCCCAACAGTGTCACCAGCAAAGCACCCCCACACCATCACACCTCCTGCTCCATGCTTCACGGTGGGAACCAGGCAGGTAGAATCCATCCGTTCACCTTTTCTGCGTCGCACAAAGACACGGTGGTTGGACCCAAAGATCTCAAATTTTGACTCATCAGACCAAAGCACAGATTTCCACTGGTCTAATGTCCATTCCTTGTGTTCTTTAGCCCAAACAAGTCTCTTCTGCTTGTTGCCTGTCCTTAGCAGTGGTTTCCTAGCAGATATTCTACCATGAAGGCCTGATTCACACAGTCTCCTCTTAACAGTTGTTCTAGAGATGTGTCTGCTGCTAGAACTCTGTGTGGCATTGACCTGGTCTCTATTCTGAGCTGCTGTTAACCTGCGATTTCTGAGGCTGGTGACTCGGATTACCTTATCCTCCACAGCAGAGGTGACTCTTGGTCTTCCTTTCCTGGGGCGGTCCACATGTGAGCCAGTTTCTTTGTAACGCTTGATGGTTTTTGTGACTGCACTTGGGGACATTTTCAAAGTCTTCCCAATTTTTCGGACTGACTGACCTTCATTTCTTAAAGTAATGATGACCACTTGTTTTTCTTTACTTAGCTCCTTTTTTCTTGCCATAATACAAATTCTAACAATCTATTCAATAGGACTATCAGCTGTGTATCCACCTGACTTCTCCACAACGCAACTGATGGTCCCAACCCAATTTATAAGGCAAGAAATCCCACTTATTAAACCTGACAGGGCACACCTGTGAAGTGAAAACCATTTCAAGTGACTACCTCTTGAAGCTCATAAAGAGAATGCCAAGAGTGTGCAAAGCAGTAATCAAAGCAAAAGGTGGCTACTTTGAAGAACCTAGAATATGATATATTTTCAGTTGTTTCACATTTTTTTGTTATGTATATAATTCCACATGTGTTAATTCATAGTTTTGATGCCTTCAGTGTGAATCTACAATTTTCATAGTCATGAAAATTAAGAAAACTCTTTGAATGAGAAGGTGTGTCCAAACTTTTGGTCAGTACTGTACATCGGCAGAAGGCTCAAAGGAATTTCAGGCAGGGGATGGAGAGCAGAGCTGTTTGTTTATTGAGCTTTTGTGAAACATCCGCAATACCCCTAAGCAAGATGTGAGGGTGGTAGCCTGTAGGTTCAGAGAGTCCCCACCAAATGCTACAGTCTGTTAGGGTGAAAAAGTGGTTTTCAATGTTTGCGTATAAATCGGAGGATGGATTCAGTGTGATTGTAACCCATCTACTGAGCTGGTTGTCTTTATAATAGGTAAGGAGGTCTGGGAGCCCAAAACCTCCAAATGTTTGTTTGCATTTCAGAAGTCTAAAGGAAAGTCTAGGGTGTGTTTGGTTCCATGGGAATGAGTATAGATTGTATTTTGGAAAAAAAAATAATTCAGGAAGTCAAATAAGAAGAGATTGTAAAAGGTAAAGTAGTTTAGATACTGTATAATAAAAGCTTTAAGAAAGTTTTTTCTGCCTATCCATGAAATGAAAGGTAGTTGCAGCTTTTGTAACTGTTCAGTGATGTCATGAAGTGCAGGTAAATAGTTGGTTTTATATAAAGCAGCCAGGTCTTGTGTTAGGTTAAGATCCAGGTATTTGATGGGATCAACAGGCCAAGTGAATTTAGATTGAAGCTTAAGTTGGCGTATCTGACGTAGTGGAGTTGTTGTATTCAGAATTTCTGATTTGCTGAAGTTGACTTTAAAGCTTAACAAACTTCCATATCTTTCCAGCAGGGCAGAGATATGTGGAAGAGACTATAAAAGGTTTGTGGTCAATATCAGCAAATCATCCGCAAAAGCTGCTGTGGTGTGTGTGAAAGATCCCTCTCGATATCCCTGAATTATAGGGTCCTGTCAAAGCGTCTGAATTAGGATCTCCATTACTAATACATATAATGAAGGAGATTATGGACAACCTTGTCTGGTGCTATGTCTCATATATGAAAGTTTGAAAAAAAGATTCTGTTTATTTTATTTTCGCCTTGGGATTATCCTATAGTGTAATGATTGCAGAGAGCTGCAATCATATATGGCCAACTAACCCTATCAAATGCTTCTTCAGCATCTGTGCTTAAAAGAGGAGGTTTAGTAGATCTAGCATGCAAAATAATACGTATAAGCCTGGCTATATTATCTTTTCCCTGTCTGCCTTTAACCAACCCTGCTTGTTCGGCACCAATAATCCTGGGCAAAATAGGGCTCAGTCTATATGCTAAGGATTTAGCCCACCATTTCAGGTCTGCGTTGAGAAGAGATATCTGCCTGTAACTACTACATAGAGTAGGGTCTTTGCTTTCCTTAGGTAATATAGTTATATGGGCTTCTAGAGATTGTGGTGGCCATGTATCGCCTCCCAACAGGACATTGCATACCTTGGCAAAAAGCATTAGCAGTAAAGACTTAAAGAGAGTCTTTGTCACGGCGGACAGGATATCAGATACACAGAAAAATAAACAAACAAGTATCTAGGCAAGAAGCTGGGGATCAGGGTCACCTCCTGACACATCCCTACCAGCTCTCCCTATACTGCTATGCCCACGTTCAGACCCTTAAGGTGGGAATAACGTGTCCTCGTGCCTGGGCTAAAAATATCCTATAATCCCTGAGATGGTGAAGGGGAATACAGCCAGCCTGCTCGCTCAGAACCTGGAGGGGACAGGAGTCTCTCTAACAGCCTAGACAGCAAACAACAAGAAAACAACAACCAACTTATCTTTTCTGAGCAGGAAAAGCCAATCCTTCCTTCCTTGCTTTCACAGAGCCAGACAGAAGCTATAACCCGCACGGAACACTGGGAGTGGGTGTAATTTAAACCAACGACCCCACCCAGTGCACCTGAAGGGAGGCGGATCTAGCTCGACTCGAAAACAAAAGACTAGACACGTGCTGCTAATCTGGCAGACCTCCGCCCGTAGCCCAAGCAGGGCATAACAGTACCCCCCTCCTCTACGGGTGACCTCTAGACACCCCGAACCAACCTTATCCGGGTGGGATCTGTGAAAAGCCCTCACCAGTCGGCTGGCACTGACATCCAGTGCCGGAACCCACATCCTTTCCTCAGGGCCGTATCCCCTCCAGTGTACCAGGTACTGAAGGAAACCCCGAAGAACTCTAGAGTCAAGAACCCTGGAGATCTCGAACTCCTAATTTCCTTCAACCAGAACAGAAGGAGGAGGCAATGGCGATGGTTCCACCGGTTTCACATATTTTTTCAGTAAAGACCTGTGCAACACATCATGGATCCTCCAAGCCTGCGGAAGATCCAGCTGAAACGATACTGGATTGATGACCGCAGATATTTTGTACGGTCCAATAAATCTTGGACCCAGTTTCCAAGATTGCACTCTCAGTTTAATATTTTTAGTGGACAACCACACCAGATCACCCACACACAGGTCCGGATCAGTCGCACGTCTCTTGTAAGCCATTCACTTATGCCTCTCACCCATCTTCTCCAAATTCACTTGGATCCTCCACCAGATAGAAGACAAGGCAGAAGAAAATCTCTCCTCCTCTGGCATCCCAGAGGAACTAGTACCAGAAAAGGTACCAAACTGAGGATGAAAACCGTATGCGCCAAAAAATGGCGACTTACCCGTGGACTCCTGCCTACGGTTATTCAAAGCAAACTCTGCTAGGGACAAGAATGAGGACCAGTCCTCCTGATTCTCAGCCACAAAGCACCTCAAGTAGGTCTCCAGGTTTTGATTAGTACGCTCTGTCTGCCCATTTGACTGCGGATGAAAAGCAGAAGAGAACAAAAGTTGAATACCAAGCCGAGAACAGAACGCCCTCCAAAACCTGGAGACAAACTGCGTGCCCCTATCAGAAACCACATCTGAAGGAATGCCATGCAATTTCACAATATAATCAACAAAAATCTGTTCAAGAGTCTTGGCATTGGGCAGACTAGCTAACGATATAAAGTGAGCCATTTTACTAAAACGGTCAACAACCACCAAAATTACCCGGAGGAACTCGGCAGATCCATAATGTAGTCCATAGAAGAGTGCGTCCAAGGACGAGACGGAATAGACAAAGGAAGAAGTGAACCAGCAGGTCGAGTATGAGCAACCTTTGACAGTGCACAGGTTTCACAAGCTGCCACGTAATCCTCAACGCTCTTACATAACCCGGGCCACCAGAACCTCCGGGACACAAGGTCAAAGGTGGACTTACCACCAGGATGTCCAGCATGGACAGTATCGTGATGTTCCTTGAATACCTTGTATCGCAGTCCTTCAGGAACAAACAACCTCCCTGGGGGACAAGAACCAGGAGCCCCCTGGGCTCCCAACACCTCCATCTCCAATTCACGGTACAGAGCGGAGACCACCACCCCATCAGCCAAAATCGGAGAAGGATCCTCTGAATCACATCCCCCAGGAAAACTGCGAGACAACGCATCTGCCTTGATGTTTTTAACCCACGGGCGAAAAGTAACCACAAAATTGAACCTGGTAAAAAACAGTGACCATCTGGCCTGGAGGGTTCAGACGCTTGGCAGATTGCAGGTAAGCCAAATTCTTATGATCCGTATATACTGTAACGGGGTGAGACGCCCCCTCCAACCAGTCACGCCATTCCTCAAAGGCCAATTTAATGGCCAGCAATTCTCTATCTCCTACATCATAGTTCCTCTTAGCGACCGAGAGCTTCTTGGGAAAAAAAAGCACACGGAACCCATTTGCCAGGAGATGAACCCTGCGACAGCACTGCTCCAGCCACCACTTCTGATGCATCAACCTCCACCACAAATGGCTGAGACACGTTGGGCTGCACCCGAATGGGAGCAGACACAAAACATTCCTTAATAGTCAAAAAGGCCTGCAATGCCTCATCCGACCAGACAGAGACATCGCCGCCCTTCTTAGTCATATCGGTCAGAGGCTTCACAATGGTAGAATAGTTCAAAAAAAAATTTCTATAATAATTAGTAAACCCCAAAAACGGCATCAAAGCTTTCTGATTCTCTGGTCGGTCCCATTCCAGAATCGCCCGGACCTTTTCGGAGTCCATACGAAAACCAGAGTCAGAAAGCAGATATCCCAGAAACGGAAGCTCCTGCACAGAAAACACACATTTCTCTAATTTGGCATATAATTTATTCTCCCGAAGGATCGTCAAAACCTGTCTCACGTGATCCTGATGGGTCTTCAGATCAGGAGAGTAAATTAAAATGTCATCCAAGTAAACTACCACGAACCTCCCCACAAAATGATGGAAAATGTCATTGACGCTGGCGCGTTCGTCAACCCAAAAGGCATAACCAGATTCTCGAATCCCCTTCCTTGATTCTGATCAGATTGTAGGCCCCTCTCAAATCCAACTTGGAGAAAAGTTTGGCTCCAACAATCTGATCAAAAAGGTCAGAGATCAAAGGAAGGGGATACGGATCACGGACCGCAATACGGTTCAATTCCCGGAAATCCAGACAAGGTCTCAGCGATCCATCCTTTCTTTACAAAGAATAAACCCACTGCCACCGGAGACTTAGATGGCCTAATATGACCTTTTGCCAAACTCTCGGCAAGATACTTCCACATGACCTCTCTTTCGGGTTGAGAAAGATTGTAAAGCCGAGACTTTGGCAACTTAGCCCCTGGGATGAGATTCACTGGACAATCATAGTCACGATGAGGGGGCAATTCCTGAGCCCCACCCTCCGAAAAGACATCTTCAAAATCTGAGAGATACTGAGGTAGAGCCATAGTAGACACACCAGAGATAGATGTGCCAAGACAATTATACGAACAAAATTCACTCCAACCAATGATCTGTCTTGCTTGCCAATCTATAATTGGGTTATGTTTTGTCAACCACGGTAACCCTAAGACTATAGGAGCGGGCAAGTCCTTCATGACAAAACAAGACATAATCTCAGCATGTGAATCACTACCGAGGGTCATTCCACCCTGACTAGGTAGCCCATCTCCTAAACTCAACGCAGTAAGTCTCTGCAGTATGTTCACCCTGTGATAAATTACGCAATTTAGATTCCGCCATCGAGACCCGATCTGGGTCATCATAAATTAATCCCAAGGCTTTAAAAAATTCCTCCACCGACCGGAGGGCCAGAGAACCGGACGGCAGAGAAAAGGCCCAGGATTGCGCATCCCCTTTAAGCAGAGAAATGATTATACCAACCCTCTGACTTTCATCACCTGACGAAGATGGACGCAGCCGAAAATATAACTTGCATGACTCTTTAAAGCGGATAAAGTCATCCACCCCCCCCCCTGAAAACCGATCAGGAAGAGCAACCTTAGGTTCAAGGTTGGACTGACTCCCACCAGCGGAGCCATGAAGCTGAAAATTCTGACAAAGTGCAACAGCATTGCGGAGGTCAGCTACCTACCAAGTTAATTCCTGCATACGATCAACCAACAAATTAATTTACTCCATCTTAAGGCTGCAGCAAAATGGCAGTCTAGGTTTTGGCGGGTTATAATGTAATGGCGGACAGGATATCAGATACACAGAAAAATAAACAAACAAGTATCTAGGCAAGAAGCTGGAGGTCAGGGTCACCTCCTGACACAACCCTACCAGCTCTCCATATACTGCTATGCCCACTTTCAGACCCTTAAGGTGGGACTAACGTGTCCTCGTGCCTGGGCTGAAAATACCCTAAAATCCCTGAGATGGTGAAGAGGAATAGAGCCAGCCTGTTCCCTCAGAACTTGGAGGGGACAGGCGTCTCTCTAACAACCTAGAGAGCAAACAACAAGAAAACAACAACCAACTTATCTTTTCTGAGCAGGAAAAGCCAATCCTTCCTTCCTTGCTTTCACAGAGCCAGACAGAAGCTATAACCTGCACGGAACACTGGGAGTGGGTGTAATTTAAACCAAAGACCCCACCCAGTGCACCTGAAGGAAGGCAGATCTAGCTCGACTCCAAAACAAAACAAAAGACTAGACACGTGCTGCTAATCTGGCAGACCTCCACACGTAGCCTGAGCAGGGCATGACAGTCTTTCACCTAAAATAACCATTATAGAACACTAACATGAGGATCGCCATTACATTTATCATATTAGAATGTTACCTTCCATATTGCTGTCCATCGCCGATTTTATCAGAAAAACAATTTTATTCAATATGTTAATTAGCTTATTAAGGTGCCCAGGCCCCTCTGCGCTTTCCATACGAAACCCCTCCTCTTTCACCCCTCTGGCCCACCCTAGGGTCTTCTGATTACGTCCTCCCCTTAGTGAGAAATCCAGCGCCTTTCAACAGATTTGCCATGCCTGCGCACTTCATTCCCCATTATGGGCATTCTCTGAGAAGTTAAAAAGGAATGTTAGCGTTAATAGCAATAGAAACTCCCCTAGAAGCTGTGGTGTATGAAACATAGAAACATAGAATGTGTCGGCAGATAAGAACCATTTGGCCCATCTAGTCTGCCCAATATATCTGAATCCTATGAATAGTCCCTGGCCCTATCTTATATGAAGGATAGCCTTATGCCTATCCCATGCATGCTTAAACTCCTTCACTGTATTTGCCGCTACCACTTCTGCAGGAAGGCTATTCCATGCATCCACTACTCTCTCAGTAAAGTAATACTTCCTTATATTACTTTTAAACCTTTGCCCCTCTAATTTAAAACTGTGTCCTCTTGTGGTAGTTTTTCTTCTTTTAAATATGCTCTCCTCCTTGAGACGTCTTAAAGTGTGTTTCATTTAACAGAAAGATAGACACTTAAGGCTACTTTCACATTAGTGTTTTTTGCGGATCCGTCAAGGATCTGCAAAAACGCTACCATTGCCATAATACAACTCCATGCTTCCATCATGAACAGATCCAGTTGTATTATGTCTTCTATAGCCATAACGGATCCGTCATGAACACCATTGAAAGTCAATCTGTTCTGGCACACAATTTAAGTCAATGGGGATGGATCCGTTTTCTCTGACACAATATAAAATGGATCCATCACCATTAACTTTCATTGTGTGCCAGGACGGATCCGTCTTGCTTCGCACCACATCGCAGACAGAAAAATGCTGCTTGCAGCTTTATTCTGTCCGCGATGGGAGCCCAACCAAATGGAACGGAATGCATTTTGATGCGTTTTGTTCAGTTCAGTTTTGTCCCAATTGACAATGAATAGGGACAAAACTGAAGCTTTTTCTTCCGCTATTGAGATCCTATAACGGATCTCTATAGCGGAATTGATAATACTAATGTGAAAGTAGCCTCATGGGTTCTCAGATAATGTAAAATTTGGCTTCTTTTTTGTGGGATATTTAGTCCTTTAACAATAAAGGACATTACCTTGAATTCAGCCATAGTAGAAAACCAGAGTAAGACGGCTGACAATATACGAGAACTAGTGCTAAGCAATGGAATAGGCAAGTCGACAGGTTAGGGACAGTGTCACGGATGGTGTTGCAGAAAACAAGAAGTAACAAATAAAGATCCGACTGACTTGATCCCAAACTACGGAACAAAAGGGTGAGCCCTATTAAAGCCCTATATCTCCCTGACTGCTCAGCCCATGCAAAGATCTCTGTGATAGAAAGTTGCATGTCTACGTACCTAGACTGAGTGACACCTGAAAAGCATATAATAGTGAGGGGACACGACCACCGGCTCCCTGCACTTAATACGGAGGGAGTCAGGGTCACCTAGAATCAAGCCAACAGGAAAACACAAATAAAGGGATAGACTTATTTGAGAAACCAACAGTAGCAAACTTCTAGCAGTGAGCACAATCCAGGAAGTAGTTTAAACCACAAAGCGAGGCAGTATGGGAGGGGATATAAAGGGAGGCAATCACTGCTAATAGAAGACAGCTGGGAGAGGGAGATAAGATGTCAAAGTGAAACCTAAACAAAAGAACATCATGCAGGAGGTACTGAAGAACGTCTGTCAGAACTTCTCAGAGATCTGGCGGTGACAGACAGGGTGTCACAACCGGACAGCTGAGAAGCTCTGACAGAAGGCTTTCAGAACCTCCTCCTTGAGTTCTCTTTGTTGTGGTATTCAGTTTCCTCATCTCGTTAGCCTCTCTCAGCTGTCATGTAGTTGGACTAATTGCATCCCTTTAAATTCCGCCCCATAATGCATTACTGGGCGTCTTATACTTCTTCCTGGAGTGTGTGTGCATGCTTATCCTGTTTTCCTGTCTGCTACAAAGTTAAGTGCTGTACATTTATCTGTTATTTTCTGTTTGCTGGATCCCAGGTGACCCTGACTTCCTCCGTGTCTGGTGTAGGGAGCCGGTGGTCGTGTCCCCTCACTATTGTAGGGTGTTCAGGGGTTATATAGTCGAGGTACGTGGCTATGCAACCATCCACCTCTGGGATCTTTGCATAGGCTGAGCAGCCAGGGAAAGTGCTAGGTCTTGTGCAGGGGTCTTCCCTTGGTTCCTTAGCTTTGGATCCAGTGAGTCATATATGCATGTTGCTTTGTCTTGTTTCTTGTACACCGTCCGTGACATTATAAGCCGCCAAAACCGTCTCAAGCATGGATCCGGTTTCACTTTTGGCTGAACGCCTTCAGGGTCTTTCATTGGAGGTAGCTGATCTCCGCAGGACTTTTTCTCAGCTTCAAGTGACCGGTTCAGCTGGCGTTCATGGAGTTTGTTCTGAGCCTAAGATCTCGCTCCCGGATAAGTTTTCCGGGGGTAGTGAGAATTTTGTGCGTTTTAGAGAGGCTTGCAAACTCCATTTTCGCCTTCTTCCCCATTCCTCTGGTGATGAGGAACGGAGGGTGGGGATCATTATATCGCTGCTCAGGGGTAGCGCTCAGTCCTGGGCCTTTTCGCTGCTGGAGGGGGCACGGCCCCTCCGTTCAGTGGATGAATTATTTTTAGCCCTGGGTCAGCTATATGATGATCCGGATCGTATTGCTCTGGCTGAGTCTAGACTACGTCTATTATGCCAGGGTAAACAATCCGCAGAGATATACTGCTCAGAATTTCGGAGATGGGAAGCTGATACTGGTTGGAATGATGCTGCACTCCGAAGTCAATTTTGCCATGGTCTTTCAGAGGGATTGAAAGATGCATTTGCCTTTCATGAAAGGCCTATTTCCTTGGACTGTGCTATGTCTCAGGCCATTCGTATTGACAGGCGTCTTAGAGAGAGAGGAGAGATCTCTCCTTCCTGTCATACTCAGTCCCAGGACAGTGCAGCGGTCCCATTCTGTGCGCAGGGGTCTCAGTCGCTGTCAGCCCCTTCTGAGCAGGAGCCCATGCAGCTGGGGTTGATTGCTTCTGACAATAGAAGATTCAGCTCGCATGGGAGGGTTTGTTTTTGTTGTGGAGGTATAAATCATTTGGCAAATATTTGTCCCTCTAGGAGATTCAGGCAGTTCTCTGGGAGTAATAAAGAAACAAAGAGGAAAAAATCTTTTAAAAATGCTCCGTCTGTTACTATTGGCAGGGTTGAGGCGGAAATTGAAGGTTTTCCGTTTGCTTGTAGTTCCCGTTTTGTCCTGCCTGCTAGGGTGGCGCTAGAGAGCAAGATCATTTTTTGTGAGATTTTTGTGGATAGTGGAGCAGCTGTCAATCTCATTGATAATCAATTTGCGATAACTCATGGTTTCCAGGTGCGCACTTTGGGAAAGGATATTCCTGTTTTTGCTATTGATTCCGCTCCACTTTCTCAGAAATCATTAAAGGGCATAGTTCACAATATCCGTTTAATTGTGAGTGATGCTCATGTTGAGGATGTGTCATGTTTCATCCTTAGCGGTTTGCCTACTCCTCTAGTGTTGGGGCTACCCTGGCTCACTAAACATAACCCCACCATTGATTGGCAAGCGGGGCAAATAAATGGTTGGAGTGACTTTTGCAGAGAGAATTGCCTCACGTTGCCTGTTTCTGAGGTTTCTACTAAGACTGTACCATCTTTTCTCTCTGAATTTTTGGATGTCTTCTCTGAGAGTGGAGTTCAGGATTTGCCTCCGCACAGGGAGTATGATTGCCCTATTAATCTCATCCCAGTTGCCAAGCTGCCTAAATCTCGTTTATACAATCTTTCCCAACCTGAAAGGATCGCTATGCGTGCTTATATCTCTGAGAGTCTGAGAAAGGGACACATACGACCCTCGAAGTCACCTGTTGCCGCTGGTTTTTTCTTTGTTAAGAAAAAAGATGGTTCTTTAAGACCTTGTCTGGATTTCAGGGAGCTGAACAGTATCACTATTCGTGACCCTTATCCGCTTCATCTGATCCCAGACCTGTTTAACCAGGTTGTTGGGGCTAAAGTCTTTTCCAAATTAGATCTAAGAGGGGCATACAACCTGGTCAGGGTCAGAGAAGGAGACGAATGGAAGACGGCCTTCAATACCCCTGAGGGCCATTTTGAAAATTTGGTTATGCCTTTTGGTTTGATGAATGCCCCAGACGTTTTTCAGCATTTCGTGAACAGCATTTTTTATCATTTGATGGGAAAATTTGTATTAGTGTATTTGGATGACATTTTGATTTTTTTCTCCTGATTTCAAAACTCATAAGGAACATTTACGTCAGGTCTTGCTCATCCTGCGGGAGAATAAATTATATGCGAAACTGGAAAAATGCGGTTCCAGAAATTCAATTTCTGGGGTTTCTTCTCTCCGCTTCTGGTTTTCGCATGGACCCCGAGAAGGTCCGCGCTGTGCTTGAGTGGGAGCTTCCTGAGAATCAGAAGGCGCTGATGCGTTTTTTGGGCTTTGCCAATTATTACAGGAAGTTTATTTTGAATTATTCCTCTATTGTTAAACCACTCACTGATATGACCAGAAAGGGGGTAGATTTTTCTTCTTGGTCGGTATAGGCGCGTAAGGCTTTTTCTAATATCAAGGAGAGTTTTGCTTCCGCTCCCATCTTGGTGCAACCTGATATTTCTTTATCCTTCATAGTTGAGGTTGATGCTTCTGAGGTGGGTGTGGGTGCGGTCTTGTCTCAGGGTTCCTCTCCTGCCAAATGGCGACCGTGTGCCTTTTTCTCGAAAAAACTCTCCTCCGCAGAGAGAAATTACGATGTGGGAGATAGGGAATTGTTGGCCATCAAGTTGGCTTTTGAGGAATGGCGCCATTGGCTAGAGGGAGCCAGACACCCTATTACAGTGTTTACTGACCATAAAAATCTGGCCTACTTGGAGTCAGCCAAGCGTCTGAACCCGAGACAGGCCAGATGGTCTTTGTTCTTTTCAAGATTTAATTTTTTTGTCACGTTCCGCCCTGGGGTTAAGAATGTGAAGGCAGATGCCCTGTCACGTTGTTTTCCGGGAGGTGGGAATTTTGAAGACCAGGGTCCCATTTTGGCCGAAGGGGTGGTGGTCTCTGCTCTTTTTTCTGAATTGGAGGCAGATGTGCAGGCAGCCCAGTTTGGGGTAACAAAATCATTTACCGCTACCCATCCAATTAGTTTTACTGATGGCAAGGAGGGACTCCCAGAATTACAGGAGTCACAAGTTAGTCTAAGCTAGTGCAGAGTTCAGAGTTAGCATCTCGCATGCAATAGCTTCAGAGTTAGTATATAGCATGTCCTCAGTTTAGTATATAGTATGCCATAGGTTCAGAGTTAGTATAGCATGTCCACAGTTTAGTATATACTATGCAGTAGGTTCAGGGTTAGTATAGCATGTCCACAGTTTAGTATATACTATGCAGTAGGTTCAGAGTTAGTATAGCATGTCCACAGTTTAGTATATACTATGCAGTAGGTTCAGAGTTAGTATAGCATGTCCACAGTTTGGTATATACTATGCAGTAGGTTCAGGGTTAGTATAGCATGTCCTCAGTTTAGTATATAGTATGCCATAGGTTCAGAGTTAGTGTAGCATGTCCACAGTTTGGTATATACTATGCAGTAGGTTCATGGTTAGTATAGCATGTCCTCAGTGTAGCATATACTATGCAGTAGGTTCAGAGTTGAATTGGGAGTATCTCCTCACACCAGCAGTAACCACCCCACTCTGAGTTCCAGGACATTAATCAGAGTAGGTAACAGGCATATACTTGCAGTTAGTTGGTCCTGGCTAGAAGCCCGTGGCAAGAAGGTAGACAGTCCTTCACGATGTTGTTAGGTATCCAGGTTTGGATATGTGGACAGAGTCCTCAGATGCAATGGAGCTAGCAGGGTGCGCACTCCATTAGTGGAACACCCTGCTTAGCACCTGTCTACTATTTAAGGCCCGGGCGGTAAGTGGGCGAAGTCACAGAAGGCCCGGCGGCCACTGCGTTCCACGCTGGAGCGCAAGCCAGCGTAACAACACAGGCGGTCGCTGTGTTCCACGCTGGAACGCAAGACAACGTATTATCGCAGACGGCCGGTGCGTTCCACGCTGGAGCGCAAGCCAGTGTATCGTCACAGGGAGCCGCTGCGGTCCAGGCTGTATTGTTACAGTACCCCCCCTTTAAGGGACCCCTCCGGGGTACCCCGCTAGGAGAGGGTCAGTTGGGAAATCTTCTATGGAACAATCTTTGGATTCTGGGAGCATGAACGTTTTGCACATCTTCCCAAGAATCATCCTGGGGACCATACCCCTTCCATCTAACGAGATACTGGATCTTCCCCCGTCTTCTTCTGGAATCAATGAGCTGCTCAACTTCAAATTCTTCTTCTCCTTGGACCTCTATCGGAGGCAAGGGTCGAGGGTCACTTGATGGGAACAGTCTAGGTCTAAACGGCTTCAGTAGTGACACGTGGAATGTGGGGTATACCTGTAATCGAGGAGGAAGGGTGAGTCTCACCGTGTTGGGGTTAATAATCCTTTCTATCGGAAAAGTACCCAGGAATTGTCTTCCCAATTTCTTGGAAGGTACCCCCAACCGAAGGTTTTTTGTTGATAACCAAACCGAGTCCCCGGCCTGGTAGGGAGGACTTTCTCTCCTACGACGGTCGTAGTAACGCTTCTGTCTTTCTTTTGCCCGTTGAAGGTTGTCTTTTAGCGTCTTAAGGGTAGTTTGCAAAGTGGTCAGATAATCGTCTGTGGCTGGAATGTTTGTGGGAAGGCTGGTTTGAGGAAGAGGGAACCTAGGGTGAAATCTGTAATTAGCAAAGAATGGAGTATGTAATGTGGAGGAATTCGTAGAATTATTATAGGCGAATTCAACGAGAGGAAGTAGGCCCTCCCAGTCATCCTGGAGAAATGAGCAGTGACATCTGAGAAACTGTTCCAGGCACTGATTCACCCTTTCAGTCTGCCCATTAGTTTGGGGGTGATAGGCGGTAGACATTCTGTGGTCGATTTGAAGTCTGGAACAAAGTGCTCTCCAGAATTTGGATACGAATTGCGAACCCCTGTCTGATATGACCTGGCTAGGAATTCCATGTAACTTAATAATATTAGACAGGAATACCACAGCCGTGTCCTTGGAGGAGGGTAACTTCTTGAGGGGCACGAAGTGTGCCATTTTAGTCAGTAAATCCACTACCACCATGATGGTGTTGTTTCCTCTGGAAAAGGGAAGTTCAACTATGAAATCCATCGAGACCCATTCCCAGGGTCTGTTGGCGATGGGAATACTCATTAGGAGTCCATAAGGTCGGTTCCTGTCAGTTTTACATGAGGCACAGATCTCGCACGTAGAAACGTATTCCTCAATTTGTTTCGACATCTTTGGCCACCAGAAGTTCCTGCGTATCAGTGTTGTGGTTTTAGCAATGCCGGGATGTCCCGCGAGGGGTAAATCATGGCAAAGTTTGATCACCTGATTGGTGAGGGAGGGTGGTATATACAGTTGGCTGTCCTTGTAAAGGAGACCCTGTTGATTCTGCGAAAGACCAGGGGGGGTATTAGCATGGTCATTATTTGAGCATCCTTGAGCTGGGTTTCCAACGTTATGGTGGCAAGGACGAGTTTCTTCGGTAGAATGATCCATGTGGGGGCCGTGTCTGAGGTGCGAATTTCAGCCAGTCGTGACAAGGCGTCGGCCTTCCCATTTTTTGAGCCTGGTCGGTATGTAATTTGGAAGTTAAACATAGAAACATAGAATGTGTCGGCAGATAAGAACCATTTGGCCCATCTAGTCTGCCCAATATATCTGAATCCTATGAATAGTCCCTGGCCCTATCTTATATGAAGGATAGCCTTATGCCTATCCCATGCAAAAAAACTCCTTCACTGTATTTGCCGCTACCACTTCTGCAGGAAGGCTATTCCATGCATCCACTACTCTCTCAGTAAAGTAATACTTCCTTATATTACTTTTAAACCTTTGCCCCTCTAATTTAAAACTGTGTCCTCTTGTGGTAGTTTTTCTTCTTTTAAATATGCTCTCCTCCTTTACCGAGTTGATTCCCTTTATGTATTTAAAAGTTTCTATCATATCCCCTCGGTCTCTTCTTTCTTCCAAGCTATACATATTAAGGTCTTTTAACCTTTCCTGGTAAGTTTTATCCTGCAATCCATGGACCAGTTTAGTAGCTCTTCTCTGAACTCTCTCTAGAGTCTCTATATCCTTCTGGAGATATGGCCTCCAGTACTGCGCACAATACTCCAAGTGAGGTCTCACCAGTGTTCTGAAATAATTACTCCTAAATCCCTTTCCTCAGATACTGAGGTCAGGACTGTGTCAAATATTCTATATTCTGCCCTTGGGTTTTTACGCCCCAGGTGCATTATCTTGCACTTATCCACATTAAATTTCAGTTGCCAGAGTTCTGACCATTCTTCTAGTTTTCCTAAATCCTTTTCCATTTGGCGTTTCCCTCCAGGAACATCAACCCTGTTACATATCTTTGTGTCATCAGCAAAAAGACAAACCTTACCATCGAGGCCTTTTGCAATATCACTTATGAAGATATTAAACAAAATTGGTCCCAGTACAGATCCCTGTGGAATCCCACTGGTAACATGACCTTGTTTTGAATGTTCTCCATTGACTACAACCCTCTGTTGTCTGTCACTCAGCCACTGCCTAATCCACTCAACAATATGGGAGTCCATGCTCAATGACTGCAGTTTATTGATAAGTCTTCTATGTGGGACAGTGTCAAAAGCCTTACTAAAATCTAGATATGCGATGTCTACTGCACCTCCACCGTCTATTATTTTAGTCACCCAGTCAAAAAAATCTATAAGATTTGTTTGACATGATCTCCCTGAAGTAAACCCATGCTGTTTTTCATCTTGCAATCCATGGGATTTTAGATGTTCCACAATCCTATCCTTTAATAGGGTTTCCATTAATTTGCCTACTATTGATGTCAGACTCACTGGTCTATAGTTGTTCGATTCCTCCTTACTACCTTTCTTGTGAATGGGCACGACATTTGCCAATTTCCAAACTTCCGGGACGACTCCTGTTACTAATGATTGGTTAAATAAATCTGTTAACGGTTTTGCCAGCTCACCACTAAGCTCTTTTAATAATTTTGGGTGTATCTCATCAGGCCCCTGTGACTTATTTGTCTTCACTTTAGACAGCAAACTTAGAACATCTTCCTCTGTAAAGACACATGCATCAAACGATTTAATAGTCATCCTTTCTAGTGGAGGTCCTTCTCCTTCTTTTTCTTTTGTAAAACCTGAACAGAAGTATTCATCAAGGCAGTCGGCTAGCCCTTTATTCTCTTCTACATACCTTCCGTCATTTATTTTTAATTTAGTTATTCCTTGTTTTAATTTCCTTTTTTCATTTATATATCTGAAGAATGTCTTATCCCCTTTTTTCATAGACTGAGCTAGTTTTTCTTCTGCCTGAGCTTTAGAAGTTCTTATAACTTGCTTGGCCTCTTTCTGCCTAATCTTGTAGATTTCCTTATCTTCATTGCTCTGGTTTTTTTTATAATTACAAAATGCTAGCTTTTTATTTTTAATGATTTGGGCCACTTCTGCTGAGTACCACAGTGGTCTCTTCCTTTTTTTGCTTTTACTAACAATTCTAATGCAATTTTCTGTTGCCTTCAATAATGCACCTTTTAAGTAGTCCCATTTCTCCTGGACTCCATGTAATCCGTTCCAGTCTGATAAGGACTCATTTATGACTAATTTCATTTTTGAAAAGTCTGTTTTTGAAAACCTGTCAAAAAAAAACCTCCACCGTACTTGACGGCCTGATAATGTTTTATTGGTTTTCAGGTATTGTAGATTACGGTGATCCGTATAAATTGTGATGGGGTGTATTGATCCTTCAAGTAAATGCCTCCAATTTTCCAAGGAGCATTTTATGGCGAGGAGTTCCTTTTCGCCTATGGGGTAATTGAATTCGGCGGTATTTAGCGTCCGGGAGTAGAACCCGATAGGATGTAACAGAGTTGAAAAAGAGCTTAGCTGGGACAGAACAGCTCCTATGGCTGCCTGGGATGCTTCTACTTCCAGCACGTAGTGATGGTTCGGATTTGGGAGAGTCAGTATCGGTGCCGTAGTGAACCTGTTCTTTAATAACTCAAACGCTGATTGGGCGTCCTTGGACCAAACGAACTTTGTGTTGACACTAGTTAAACGGGTTAGTGGCTTAGTGGTAGCGGAGAAACCCTTAATAAATTTCCTATAGAAGTTTGATAACCCCAGGAACCGTTGAAGAGCTTTCCTGGAATCCGGAATCGGCCAATTTTGGATGCAAGTGATTTTTGAGGGATCCATCTGGATACCTTTGGGTGAAATTATGTATCCGAGGAAGGGAAGAGAGGTAGTCTCGAATACACATTTTTCCTGTTTGATGTATAAACGATGAACACTTAACTGTGCGAGAACCCAACGGACATGTTTCCTGTGATCGTGTAAGTTATCGGAATACACTAGTATATCATCAAGATAGATGATTACACATACGTCCAGTAGATCCCTAAAGATGTCGTTAATAAAATTTTGGAATGTGGCAGGGGCGTTGCACAGCCCGAAGGGCATCACTGTATACTCGAAGAGTCCATACCGAGTGCGGAAAGCTGTCTTCCATTCATCCCCTTTTCTGATCCTAATTAACCCCTTAGGGACACAGCCTTTTTACACCTTAGGACCAGGCCATTTTTTGCAAATCTGACCAGTGTCACTTTAAGTGCTGATAACTTTAAAACGCTTTGACTTATCCAGGCCGTTCTGAGATTGTTTTTTCGTCACATATTGTACTTCATGACACTGGTAAAATGAAGTCAAAAAAATTATTTTTTTTGCACAAAATAATACCTAATTTACCAAAAAATCTCAAAAATTTGCAAATTTCAAAGTTTCAGTTTCTCTACTTCTGTAATACATAGTAATACCCCCAAAAATTGTGATGATTTGACATTCCCCATATGTCTACTTCATGTTTGTAGCATTTTGGGAATGATATTTTATTTTTTGGGGATGTTACAAGGCTTAGAAGTTTAGAAGCAAATTTTGAAAATTTTCAGAAATCTTCAAAATCCCACTTTTTATGGACCAGTTCAGGTTTGAAGTCATATTGTGAGGCTTAGATAATAGAAAACTCCCAAAAATGACCCCATCTAAGAAACTACACCCCTCAAGGTATTCAAAACTGATTTTACATACGTCGTTAACCCTTTAGGTGTTGCACAAGAGTTATTGGCAAATGGGGATGAAATTTGAGAATTTCATTTTTTTGTTTATTTTTCCATTTTCACCCATTTTTTCCACTAACAAAGCAAGGGTTAACAGCCAAACAAGACTGTATCTTTATTGCCCTGACTCTGCCGTTTACAGAAACACCCAATATGTGGCCGTAAACTACTGTACGGCCACACAGCGGGGCGTACAGTGAAAGGTGCGCCGTTTGGTTTTTGAAAGGCTGATTTTTATGGACTGGTTTATTTACACCATGTCCCATTTGAAGCCCCCTGATGCACCCCTAGAGTAGAAACTCCATAAAAGTGACCCCATCTAAGAAACTACACCCCTCAAGGTATTCAAAACTGATTTTACATACGTCGTTAACCCTTTAGGTGTTGCACAAGAGTTATTGGCAAATGGGAATGAAATTTGAAAATTTCATTTTTTTGCCTTATTTTCCATTTTAACCCATTTTTTCCACTAACAAAGCAAGGGTTAACAGCCAAACAAGACTGTATCTTTATTGCCCTGACTCTGCCGTTTACATAAACACCCCATATGTGGCCGTAAACTACTGTACGGCCACACAGCGGGGCGTAGAGTGAAAGGTGCGCCGTTTGGTTTTTGGAAGCCAGATTTTGCTGGACTGTTTTTTTTGACACCATGTCCCATTTGAAGCCCCCTGATGCACCCCTAGAGTAGAAACTCCATAAAAGTGACCCCATCTAAGAAACTACACCCCTCAAGGTATTCAAAACTGATTTTACATACATTTTTAACCCTTTAGGTGTTGCACAAGATTTAATGGAAAATAGAGATACAATTTCCAAATTTCACTTTTTTGGCAGATTTTCCATTTTAATATTTTTTTTCCAGTTACAAAGAAAGGGTTAACAGCCAAACAAAACTCATTATTCATGGCCCTAATTCTGTAGTTTACAGAAACACCCCATATGTGGTCGTAAACCACTGTACGGGCACACGGCGGGGCGCAGAAGGAAAGGAATGCCATACGGTTTTTGGAAGGCAGATTTTGCTGGACTGGTTTTTTGACACCATGTTCCATTTGAAGCCCCCCTGATGCACCCCTAGAGTAGAAACTCAAAAAAAGTGACCCCATTTTAGAAACTACGGGATAGGGTGGCAGTTTTGTTGGTACTAGTTTAGGGTACATATGATTTTTGGTTGCTCTATATTACACTTTTTGTGCGGCAAGGTAACAAGAAATACCTTTTTGGCACAGTTTTTTTTTTTGTTATTTACAACATTTATCTGACAGGGTAGATCATGTGGTAATTTTATAGAGCAGGTTGTCACGGACGCGGCGATACCTAATATGTATACAATTTTTTTTATTTATGTAAGTTTTACACAATGATTTCATTTTTAAAACAAAAAAAGTTTTAGTGTCTACATAGTCTAAGAGCCATAGTTGTTTCAGTTTTTGGGCGATTATCTTGAGTAGGGTCTAATTTTTTGCGGGATGAGATGACGGTTTGATTGGCACTATTTTGGGGTGCATATGATTTTTTGATCGCTTGCTATTGCACTTTTTGTGATGTAAGATGACCAAAAATTGCTTTTTTTACACCGTTTTTATTTTTATTTTTTTACGGTGGTCACCTGAGGGGTTAAGTCATGTGATATTTTTATAGAGCCGGTCCATACGGACGCGGCAATACCCAATATGTATACTTTTTTTTATTTATGTAAGTTTTACACAATGATTTCATTTTTGAAACAAAAAAAATGATGTTTTAGTGTTTTCATAGTCTAAGAGCCATAGTTTTTTCAGTTTTTGGGCGATTATCTTAAGTAGGGTCTCATTTTTTGCGGGATGAGATGACGGTTTGATTGATACAATTTTGGCGTACATGCGACTTTTTTGATCACTTTTATTACCTTTTTTTGGGAAGTAAGCTGGGCAAAATTTCTATTTTATCATAGTTTTTAATTTTTGATTTTTATGGCGTTCACCGTTCGGGTAATGTAACATTACCGTTTTATAGATCAGGTCGTTACGGACGCGGCGATACCAAACATGTGTAGGGAATTTAATTGTTTTCATTTTTAATCAGTGATAAATGTGTTTTTTGATTTTTACTTTTTTTTCACATTTTTTCACATTTTTTTTTACCCAGACCCACTTGGTTCTTGAAGATCCAGTGGGTCTGATGTCTATATAATACAGTACTGTACTCTATATAGGGTACTGCACTGTATTTTACTTACACTGAACAGATCTATGCTTTCAGCACAGATCTGTTCAGCACCATGGACAGCAGGACGCCTGAGCAGGCGTCCTGTTGCCATGGGAACCTTCCCCGTCTGCCACAAATTCGCAGACGGGGAAGGGTAAGGACTGGGGTGTCGGGGGGCTGTCTGGGGGCTCTCTCCCTCTCCCATCGGGGGGCTGCAAAGGCACAGCAGCCCCCCGATCGGAGAGGGAGGGAGCTCCCTGCGCTGTTAACCTTTTCCATACAGCCGTCCGTACGGACCGCTGTATGGAAAGGGTTAAACGGCTGACATCGCATCAACGATGTCAGCCGTTTATACCAGGGTTCCAGCAATGTGCTGGCACCCTGGTATACCCACTCTACACCAACGATTACGCAATGGGAGGCGGGCGGGGGATCGCGATCCCGCCTGCCGCACCGCCCGCCTCCCGCACCGCCCGCACCGCCCGCAACCCTCCCCCTGCACCACCCGCCCACATAATATCATTCAGGGGTGCAGGGGGAGGAATAACATATATTCTGGCCATTGTAAAGTTTCTGATCCCCGCGGTCAGGGACCGCAGGGATCAGAAACGGCAAAAAGCGCATCAAACCGCAGGTCTGAATTGACCTGCGGTTTGTTGCGATCGCCGACATAGGGGGGTCACGGGACCCCCCCGCGCATTTAGCCTAGGTGCCTGCTCAATGATTTGTGCAGGCACCTTGTTCCGATCACTGCCAGCCGGGCGGCAGTGATCGAAACAACACATGACGTACCGGTACGTCATGTGTCCTTAAGTACCAGGGCATCATGACGTACCGGTACGTCATGTGTCCTGAAGAGGTTAAGTTGTATGCGCCTCTAAAATCCAGCTTGGTGTAGATTGTTGCTGTTTGTAATCTTTCTATGAGTTCGGATATTAGCGGCAAGGGGTACCGATTTTTGATTGTTACTTTGTTCAAGGCTCTGTAATCTATAATGGGCCTTAAGCTTGAATCTTTGTTTCTCACGAAGAACATCTCTGCTGCTGCCGGGGAGGTTGAAGGCTGAATAAAACCTTTTCGTAAGTTCTCTTCTAGGTACTGTTTGAGGTGAACAAGTTCTGGTTGTGCCAATGGATAAATTCTAAACGTGGGTATCTCACTACCCAGCAGCAAGTCTATGGGGCAATCGTAAGATCTATGGGGCGGAAGAGATTCTCCTTCTTTGCGCTGAACACCTCAGCAAAGTCTACGTATTGGATGGGGACCTGGTTCACTCCCACGTGCATGAGAGATTTGAGGGGGAAACAGGTCTCCATACAATAAGGTGACGTGAACTGAACTCTCCCCTGTTTCCATAGGAGGGCTGGCTGGTGTATTTGCAACCATGGCAACCCGAGAATCACGGGAAACAATGGAGAGTGTATGATATCAAGGGATAAGAATTCTGTGTGGTTATTTTCACATGTCACAATGAGGGGTTGAGTCTGACTGTGGATAGAACTAGAAGTGGTACCGTCAATGAAACTCACGGATATCGGAACGTTTTTTCTCATGTGGGGAATTTTATTTCGCTCAACCAGATGCGTGTCGATAAAATTCCCCGAAGCTCCCGTGTCCACCATGGCTTCAACGGTAATCCGGTTTTGGTCCTACTGTAAGGTGAGAGACGTGTAAATGTAACCACCAGTACTATTTTTTTGTACTGCCTATGGTACAAGACGTGCCGCTCTTACCTTCGCACTTCTTACATATCGCGGGACATCCGTCAATGGTATGGTCAGCAGACGCACAGTATAGACAGAGCTTGAGGTTACGTCTCCGGGCTTTCCCTCTCTCGGTCAGAGGTCCTCGGATCGCCCCAATCTCCATCATCTCTACAGCAGGACCCTGGCAGAACGGTCTTGGGTTGGAAGTAAAGCCTGAGACTCTCTCAGCTCTGCGTTCCCTCAGCCGTCTGTCAATGGTGGTGGCCTTCTGCATCAAGGCATTAAGTGTGATTGGTAATTCTCCTCAGGCTAATTCGTCCTTCAGGGCCTCAGAAAGACCTAGGCGGAACTGATTCCTAAGAGTGATATCATTCCATTCAGTCTCCCGGGCCCAGCGAGTGTATTCCGCAATAAAGTCCTCTACAGGTCGTTTCCCTTGTTTAAGGCTGCGTATAGCAGTCTCAGCGGTCAGCTGTTTGCTATGGTCTTCGTAGAGAAGGGCCATTTTTTCATGGAACAGAGGAAAGGATTCCAGGACTGGGTCTTCTTTTTCTAAATAAGTATTGGCCCATGCTCTGGGCTCCCCCCTGAGGTATGAGATCTATCACGATCGGCGTGACTATCACATACGTGACACAGAGGGAGGGAAAGAGGAAGGCCCTGCCCAAGTGAGAGGGAAGGTGGTGACCCCTAACTCACCTTGCGGCTGGCACCTGGCTGCCCTGACGTCCCTAGACGGGTTCCTCACCCGTACGCCGATCACGTGCCTAAAACCCTGGCTTTCCCTAAGATGAGCCCTAGATAGTGAACAGGGCGGTGGGAACACTAGTCCGCACCACTAGCTCTAAAGGAAAACACCAAGGGGAGGACAGACAATACAGACTAAACATATAATCCCAGGTGGGCGACAACAGGAGACAACAAAAAGCCCAACAGGGATCCGGAGGGTAGCACTCTGGAACAACAACCAGGATTCACAGCTCCAGTGGGTCAGTATAGAAGTCCAGGCAGGAAGCTCTATAACTGGCAACTAGAGAAGTGTGAGAGGAGAATATAAGGAGGTTGGGAGTGGCAGACAAGAAACAGCTGAGGAGGAGAAGCTACGGATCCCTGAGTGAGACAAAAAGGATTGCAAGGCAAACACAGAAAACAATCACTAAGAAACAACGTGATCTTTAGACATAGAGCGCACAGCCACCCGCTGCGACTTCCTGACCCCGGGTATAACGGAGTCAGACGTGGCTCTTGACACCCTCGTGACAAGAACATGGTAAGTACTTTTGATCTGTCAGTTGGGTAAGTCCGGGGCTGCATCTCAAACATTAATTTGCATGCGTTCAGGAAATCCCTGAACTGTCTTCGGTCACCCGAGAATAACTCAGGTGGGCTTACTTTGGGTTCAGGTCCATCACAGTGGTGTCCTGGCCCCTGAGTAACAAGTTGCCGTAGTGCCTGGTTTTCTAGCTGGAGATGTTGTACAGTCAGATTGAGGGTCTCCACCCTCTTAGTGAGGGTGACGAGGTGACCTGCAACCTCCGCTGGATCCATCTGGGTTCCACTAATATGTAACGCACCTAGTTATCAGTTAGGATCTCAACTACGGAAGCAATAGACATCCACTATTATCCCACCACCCTTGTGTTTGGCTGTGGGATTCGCGGTTACTCAGTATGTTCCCCAGGCGTCACTCTCAGTCTTAGGCAGAGAGTTTGGGGTAACAAAATCATTTACCGCTACCCATCCAATTAGTTTTACTGATGGCAAGGAGGGACTCCCAGAATTACAGGAGTCACAAGTTAGTATAAGCTAGTGCAGAGTTCAGAGTTAGCATCTCGTATGCAATAGCTTCAGAGTTAGTATATAGCATGTCCACAGTTTAGTATATAGTATGCCATAGGTTCAGAGTTAGTATAGCATGTCCACAGTTTGGTATATACTATGCAGTAGGTTCAGGGTTAGTATAGCATGTCCTCAGTTTAGTATATAGTATGCCATAGGTTCAGAGTTAGTGTAGCATGTCCACAGTTTGGTATATACTATGCAGTAGGTTCAGGGTTAGTATAGCATGTCCACAGTTTAGTATATACTATGCAGTAGGTTCAGAGTTAGTATAGCATGTCCACAGTTTAGTATATACTATGCAGTAGGTTCAGAGTTAGTATAGCATGTCCACAGTTTAGTATATACTATGCAGTAGGTTCAGGGTTAGTATAGCATGTCCTCAGTTTAGTATATACTATGCCATAGGTTCAGAGTTAGTGTAGCATGTCCACAGTTTGGTATATACTATGCAGTAGGTTCAGGGTTAGTATAGCATGTCCTCAGTTTAGTATATACTATGCAGTAGGTTCAGAGTTGAATTGGGAGTATCGCCTCACAGCAGCAGTAACCACCCCAGTCTGAGTTCCAGGACATTAATCAGAGCAGGTAACAGGCATATACTTGCGGTTAGTTGGTCCTGGCTAGAAGCCCGTGGCAAGAAGGTAGACAGTCCTTCACGATGTTGTTAGGTATCCAGGTTTGGATATGTGGACAGAGTCCTCAGATGCAATGGAGCTAGCAGGGTGCGCACTCCATTAGTGGAACACCCTGCTTAGCACCTGTCTACTATTTAAGGCCCAGGCGGTAAGTGGGCGGAGTCACAGAAGGTCCGGCGGCCACTGCGTTCCACGCTGGAGCGCAAGCCAGCGTAACAACACAGGCGGTCGCTGCCTTCCAGGCTGGAACGCAAGACAGCGTATCATCGCAGACGGCCGTTGCGTTTCACGCTGGAGCGCAAGCCAGCGTATCGTCACAGGGAGCCGCTGAGGTCCAGGCTGTATTGTTACAGCCTCTCGCTTTAAGAGACAAGATTTTTAAGGAACACCACGATACGGTCCTTACTGGGCACCCGGGGGCAAGAGCCACACTGGATCTCATCGTTCAGAGATTCTGGTGGCCTGCGCTTCGTAAGTCGGTTGAGGGTTTTGTGGCAGCCTGCGAGACTTGCGCTCGTGCCAAAGTCCCTCATTCACGGCCATCAGGTCCTCTTCTTCCCTTACCCATTCCTTCCCGCCCTTGGACACATCTGTCCATGGACTTCATAACGGACCTGCCTCGTTCCTCGGGGAAGACTGTGATTCTGGTGGTGGTGGACCGTTTTAGCAAAATGGTGCATTTCATCCCTTTTCCTGGTTTGCCCAATGCTAAGACGCTGGCGCAGGCATTTATTGATCACATTGTCAAATTGCACAGTATTCCTTCAGACATAGTCTCTGATAGGGGCACGCAGTTTGTTTCCAGATTCTGGAAGGCTTTCTGTTCTCGCTTGGGGGTTCGGTTGTCATTCTCTTCTGCTTTCCACCCGCAGTCGAATGGCCAGACAGAGCGCGTCAATCAGAATCTGGAGACATATCTGCGCTGTTTTGTGGCGGAGAATCAAGAGGATTGGTGTTCTTTTTTGTCCCTTGCTGAGTTTGCTTTAAATAACCGTCGTCAGGAGTCTTCTGATAAGTCACCATTTTTTGGTGCATATGGGTTTCATCCGCAGTTTGGGACTTTCTCGGGAGAGGGGTCTTCTGGTTTACCTGATGAGGACAGATTCTCCTCGTCTTTGTCATCTATTTGGCAAAAGATTTAGGATAATCTAAAGAGCATGAGTGAGAGATATAAGCGTGTGGCAGATAAGAGACGTGTGCTTGGTCCGGACCTGAATGTTGGTGATCTGGTGTGGTTGTCTACCAAGAATATCAAATTGAAGGTTCCCTCCTGGAAGTTGGGTCCTAGGTTTATTGGCCCTTACAAAATCCTGTCTGTCATCAATCCTGTTGCCTACCGTCTTGATCTTCCTCAGACTTGAAAGATCCATAATGGGTTTTTTTATGTTTTTCCTTATTGAAACCTTATGTTCAACCCATTGTACCCTCGCTTTTGCCTCCTCCTCCGATTATGGTTGATGGGAATCTTGAATTTCAGGTCTCTAGGATTGTGGATTCTCGTCTTGTCCGTGGTTCTATCCAGTACTTTGTGGGTCCCAGTGACGGACATTAAGGCCTCTCGTCTCATCAGGGCTTTCCATAGGTCCCATCCTGAGAAGGTGGGCTCTGAGTGTCCGGAGTCCACTCGTAGAGGGAGGGGTACTGTCACAACCAGACAGCTGAGAAGCTCTGACAGAAGCCTTTCAGAACCTCCTCCTTGAGTTCTCTTTGTTGTGGTATTCAGTTCCTCATCTCGTTAGCCTCTCTCAGCTGTCATGTAGTTGGACTAATTGCATCCCTTTAAATTCCGCCCCACAATGCATTACTGGGCGGCTTATACTTCTTCCTGGAGTGTGTGTGCATGCTTATCCTGTTTTCCTGTCTGCTACAAAGTTAAGTGCTGTACATTTATCTGTTATTTTCTGTTTGCTGGATCCCAGGTGACCCTGACTTCCTCCGTGTCTGGTGTAGGGAGCCGGTGGTCGTGTCCCCTCACTATTGTAGGGTGTTCAGGGGTTATATAGTCGAGGTACGTGGCTATGCAACCATCCACCTCTGGGATCTTTGCATAGGCTGAGCAGCCAGGGAAAGTGCTAGGTCTTGTGCAGGGGTCTCCCCTTGGTTCCTTAGCTTTGGATCCAGTGAGTCATATATGCATGTTGCTTTGTCTTGTTTCCTGTACACCGACTGTGACACAGGGAAAGGAAGGAAGTAAAGTAAGAAACAATTGTTGCACCAAGACAGTGGTGCAAATTGTAGCAACAAGAGCAATCGAAAGCCAATAACATGTAACGGGACCCATATTCGAAAATGGCAGATTAAAAATTTAACATTAATAAACAATAACTTAAATAATATGAACATTACTATGGTCACTAGAGATGGCAACTAGCAGTTCTAGAGGGTAATCATATAGAGGGTAGATAATTATTGTACCAAGATTCAGCAAAACAGATGAGTAACTCCTAAAGAATAAACTAAGTCTCAAACGTATCCACAATAGGTGAAATAAAACCTATTGTGGCTAATAGAGTGAGTTAAAAAAAAGGGATATCAGGACCAAGAGGGCTTCCTCTCCCCGGAAGCTCAAGTGTCATCCAGTGATAGGTGCATGGAGGTGAATTTTCCATGCTTCTTTGATCTTGTAGAATGATCAACTACTTCCCATGGAGTAGGAGGAGCAAATGATGTGATTGTGAGGAGGTCTTGACCCATAGCCCACTCTGGTATGCGGAGATGAGACGCTTCCAATGCTTCGAGTAATTCTGCATGTTCTCAGATAGTGAATCTTTTAACATCCACAGACAGGGTGAGACCAAATGGGAAAAGCCATCTATAGGGAATTCTCCTTTCGTGCAACAAATCTGTCAGTGGCTTGAGAGTCCTTTGTTTGTTGAGAGTACTGGGATACATCCTGAAAAAGAGATATATCGCTGCCTTCGAAAGAGATCGCTCTACTGTTCCTTGCACATTGGAGAATAGCTTATATGACTCTAAAGTCCAGCAATCTACAAATTACATCTCGCAGAGGTTTAGTTGGCTTAGGTCTCGCACGTAAAGCCCTATGAGCTCTTTCAAAAATGATTTGTTCTGGATAGTCATCTCCCAGGAGAGACATGAAGAGGCATTTCACCAAATCCAATATTGATTCTGGCAAAATAGTTTCTGGTAGGCCTCGAATCGGCAAGTTGTTTCGGCGGCCTCTATTTTCTTGGTCTTCTAAGTGATCAAGTGCAGCGTTGAAGTATTTCTGGCAAGATTTAAAGAGGCTAGCAACTTATTCTGTGTGCTCACAAATAGCCTTTTGAGTGTTTTCCAAAGTATCCACTCTTGCCCCAATGTACCTCATATCTTGTTTAATGTAACTGAGATCTTTTGCTAGTGGTTCTAAGGCTTTGGCCAGAGCTTTTTGCAAAAAATCACAAAAGATAGGCAATGCAGAAGTTGTAGAGGTGTTATCCCTATCGCTATGTTCAAGATTCTTCATGCGGGCGCTGTATTTCCTGGCAGTTTGACATTTTGAGAGCGGTGTGCCCTGAACTTTTTTTTTACAAACTTCTCAATGTCACCTTTAACAGAGTTGTATCTTTGGGATTGACCACCCTCTCTAACCCCTTAAGGACCAGACGGATTTTTGCAAATCGGACATGTGTCACTTCATGTGGTGATAACTTTAAAACGCTTTCACTTATCCAAGCCATGTTTTCTCATCACATATTGTACTTCATGACAGTGGTAAATTTTAATCAAAATATTTCATATTTATTTATAAAAAATACAAAATTTATAAATAATTTAGAAAAAATGTCTATTTTTCTGCTTTTAAAACAGATAGTGATACCTTTCTGCTTTTAAAACAGATAGTGATATAATAGTTATTATTTTACATTTCCCATATGTCTACTTCATGTTTGGATCATTTTGTGAATGCCATTTTATTTTTTGGGGACATTAGAAGGCTTAGAAGTTTAGAAGCAAATCTTGAAATTTTTCAGAAAATTTCCCAAACCCACCTTTTAAGGACCAGTTCAGGTCGGAAGTCACTTTGTGAGGCATACATACTAGAATCCACCCACAAATGATCCCATTTTAGAAACGACACACCTCAAGGTATTAAAAACTGATTTTACAAACGTTAACCCTTTAGGTGTTTGACAATAATTTATGGAAAATGGAGATGAAATTTCAGAATTTCAAATTTTGGGCAGATTTTCCATTTTAATAATTTGTTTTCACTAATAAAGCAAAGGTTAAGAGCCCCAAAAAACTTGCCCTGATTTATTACCCTGATTCTGTAGTTTACAGAAACACCCCATATGTGGTCGTAAACTGCTGTATGGACACACGGCAGGACGCAGAAGGAAAGAAAAGCCATATGGTTTCTGGAAGGCAGATTTTGATCGATTGTTTTTTGACACCATGTCCCATTTGAAGCCCCCCTGATGCACCCCTAGAGTAGAAACTCCCAAAAAGTTACCCCATTTTAGAAACTACACACCTCAAGGTATTTAAAACTGATTTTACAAACTTTGTTAACCCTTTAACCTGTTCCGGACATACGATGTCCCGATACTTAAGTACACAGGAGGTACCTGTATGTCCTATGTATTCCCGATCACCGCCGTTTGGCGGGCAGTGATAAAAACCCGGTGCCTGCTGAAATAATTGAGCAGGCAACTTGGGTAAATGCGCATGGGGGTCCCGTGACCCCCCGTTTCGGCAATCGCCGCAAACCGCAGGTCAATTCAGACCTGCGGTTTGCAGATTTTACATGTTCTGGGTGGCGGCGGTCAGCGGTGCCATCGGGTCCCCGTGGGGCTGTAGGGGAGACCCGATGGCATGTAAGGCAGCGCGATGCCTTCCTGAGGCATCGGCGCTGCCTTCCTGTGAAGAGCCTGTGAGATCCAGCCACCTGGATCTCACAGGCTGGAAGCTGTATAAGTAATGCACACTGAATTACTCATACAACCAATGCATTCCAATACAGAAGTATTTGAATGGATTGTAAAGGATTAGACCCCCAAAAGTTGACTCCCAAAGTGGGACAAAAAATTAAGTAAAAAAAAAAGTTGAAAAATAAAGTTTTCCCCCCAAAAAATTTAAAGTTTCAAGTAAAAATAAACGAAAACGTCATTTTCCCCAAATAAAGTTAAAAAAATTTGTAAAAATTTGTAAAAATATAGACATATTAGGTATCGCCGCGTCCGTATCGACAGACTCTATAAACATATCACATTACCTAACTCTTCAGATGAACACTGTAAAAAATAAAAACTTTGCTAAATAAATAATTTTTTTGTCACCTTACATCACAAAAAGTACAACAACAAGCGATCAAAAAGGCGTATGCCCACCAAAATAGTACCAATCTAACCGTCACCTCATCCCGCAAAAAAATGAGCCCCTACCTAAGTCAATCGCCTAAAAAATAAAAAAATATGGCTCAGAATATGGAGACACTAAAACATTTTTTTGGTTTAAAAAAAGCTGTTATTGTGTAAAACTTAGATAAATAAAAAAAAGTATACATATTAGGTATCACTACGCCTGTAATAACCTGCTCTATAAAAATATCACATGACCTAACCCCTCAGATGAACACAGTAAAAAAAATATTTTTTTGTCACCTTACATCATAAAAAGTGTAATAGGAAACGATCAAAAAGTCATATGCAACCGAAAAGTGACAATCAAACCGTCATCTCATCCCGCAAAAAATGAGACCCTACATAAGATAATTGTCCAAAAATTGAAAAGACTATGGCTCTCAGAATATGGAGACACTAAAACAAGATTTTTTTTGGTTTCAAAATTGTGTAAAACTTACCTAATATGTATACTTGTTTTTTTTAGTTATGTATCGCCGCATCTGTAATAACCTGCTATATAAAAATATCACATGACCTAACCCCTCAGTTGAACACTGTAAAAAATAAAAATAAATACGGTGAAAAAAAAGATATTTTTGGTCACCTTACATCATAAAAAGTGTAATAGCAGTGTAATAGCAAGTGATCAAAAAGTCATATGCACCCCAAAATAGTTCCAATCAAACCATTATCCCATCCCGCAAAAATAATACCCTACCCAAGATAATCGCCCAAAAACTGAAAAAAACTATGGCTCTCAGACAATGGAGACACTAAAACATGATTTTTTTTGTTTCACAAATGAAATCATTGTGTAAAACTAACTTATAAATAAAAAAAATAGTATACATATTAGGTATCGCTGCGTCCATGACAACCTGGCCTATAAAAATACCACATGATCTAACCTGTCAGATGAATGTTGTAAATTTCTTTTTTTCTTGTTACCTTGCCTCACAAAAAGTGTAATATAGAGCAACCAAAAATCATATGTACCCTACACTAGTACCAACAAAACTGCCATCCTATCCTGTAGTTTCTAAAATGGGGTCACTTTTTTGGAGTTTCTACTCTAGGGGTGCATCAGAATGGACATAATGTAAAAAAACAAGTTAAATTTTGAAATAGTATCTCTATTTTCCATTAATTCTTGTGGAACACCTAAAGGGTAAACAAAGTTTGTAAAATCAGATTTGAATACCTTGAGAGGTGCAGTTTCTAAAATGGGGTCACTTGTTTGGAGTTTCTACTCTAGGGGTGCATCAGGGGGGCTTCAAATGGGACATGGTATCAAAAAACCAGTCCAGCAAAATCTGCCTTTTAAAAACTGTATGGCATTCCTTTCCTTGTGCGCCCTGCCATGTGCCCGTACAGCAGTTTACGACCACATATGGGGTGTTTCTGTAAACTACAGAATCAGGGCCATAAATATTGAGTTTTGTTTGGCTGTTAACCCTTTCTTTGTAACTGGAAAAAAAATATTAAAATGGAAAAATCTGCCAAAAAAGTTAAATTTTGAAATAGTATATCTATTTTCCATTAATTCTCGTGGAACACCTAAAGGGTTACCAACGTTTGTAAAATCAGTTTTGAATAACTTGAGGGGTGTAGTTTATAGAATTGGGTAATTTTTGGGTGGTTTCTATTATGTAAGCCTCACAAAGTGACTTCAGACCTAAACTGGTTTTTGAACATTTCTGAAATATTTCAAGATTTACTTCTAAACTTCTAAGCCTTGTAACGTCCCCCAAAAATAAAATGTCATTCCCCAAATAATCCTAACTGGAAGTAGACATATGAGAAATGTAAAGTAATAACTATTGTTGCAGGTATGCGTTGTATGTGTTATAGAAGTAGAGAAATCGAAACTTGGAAATTAGCAAAAAAATATTCAAATTTGGTCTTTTTTATAAATAACAATGACATTTTTTGACTCCATTTTACAAGTGTCATGAAGTACAATACGAAAATGGCCTGGATAAGTCAAAGCTGTCACGGATGATCCGCGAGAATATTGAACTGTCCTCCCAATATTATCAATATTACTCTCCCTTATTGATCAGTAGGTCTATTAAACAGTATTTATTTCCCTAGGTCCCAGAACCTACAATTTGATTACTCAGAGCGTCTCCTCCTGTGTACCCAGGGAACAAAATAGTCCTTTTGTTCAAGTCAGTCAATAGATGCCCAGCAGATAACGCAATTACAGCTGGCTTCCTTAGGTTGACAAAAGAGCTTCCCTTTCTGCAGAGATATCACAGCTAGGTGTGAAGACTGCACCTGGGGGGAGCCATTTGGTGTCGCTGCCATAAGGGGCTTGTAAGCTAGCTTGATGCAGACAGGCCGGCACCAAGGTTTCCAGATTGACACATGAATCTGAGATATGATTTTTACCTTTTTAAGAGAGACCATGCATCTTACGGACGTAAAAATTACATCATCGTGTCACTCAGAATTCACTGGACATGTACATATGACAAACATATGCCCAGGTAAAGTTATGGTGTTACCCCATTATAGAAGCAGATATAATAGTTATATTTGGTATCCCTGGACTCCATATTTTGTGGGGAATGTGAATCTGTGCTCATTACTTATGTACAGCGGAGACATCCCGAGATATGACACATGCCATATTTCAGAACTGGCATTCATCTCAGAAATACAGCCGGCCCCAGCAGGCGGACTCTCAATTCCCCCCCCCCTTGATTCTGGGACCCTTTATAACAAAGACCTAGAATCTGCTGAAGAAGTTCTCCACTTTTAACAACACCTGAAGAGGGCTTCAGCCAGAGAACCTGTGGGCTGTAGGCATATTCGGATTATTACACTGGACAAAGGTTTCTTGGACTTTATCGCTGCAACAGACTATTTCACCAACAGACATCTCTTCTGTGGAAAATAAGTATTGTATTTCTTTTCTCCCTTTTTGTTTATTGGACTATACTTTCCTTGATTATTGTTTTAATAATTACTGTACATCTTGATAATTTGTATTGTATATATCTATATATCTATATATATATATCTATATATATATATATATATATATATATATATAAAATAAATGACCTCCAAGTCATTTCTCTATCCATATGCCTGTTTTCAAACACTGCAAAAACTTACCCTAGCCTCTCCGAAGAGAAAGCTACTCGGTTCTGTTATCCAGATGGTGGGTTCCTTGCTCTCATAAATTGCAAGGTGGTGGCAGTTAAACTACCCTGTGTGTGGTTCCGGTCCGGTCGCTCACACGCTTACTTGCGGTCAATCGGCGGTCCAATCCCTGCGCTTTCAGCCTATCGACTGTACGGACTCGAGTTAGATTGTCGGTGTGCTGAAAGTGGCTGAGAGGCCTGTTTGCGGATTGACCACTAGGGGCGCTGTGACGGTTTCGTGACGTATTGTGGCCGCGGCAGTGGCAGTTCGTCACAAAAGCGTTTTTAAGTTATCACCACATAAAGTGACACTGGTCAGATTTTCAAAAAATGGCCTGGTCCTTAAGGTGAAAATGAACCTGGTCCCTAAGGGGTTAAGTGTTCCACAAGAATTAATTGAAAATGGATCTGAAATTTCAGAATTTCACTTTTTTTGGCAGATTTTCTATTTTAATCATTTTTTTTCCCCCGCTAACAAAGCAAGGATTAACAGCCAAACTAAACTCAATATTTATTGCCCTGATTCTGTAGTTTACAGAAATACCCGATATGTGGTCGTAAACTGCTGTACGGGCACATGGCAGGTCTCAGAAGGAAAGGAATGCCATATGATTTTTGGAGAGCAGATTTCACTGGGATAATTTTAACTTGCCTTGTCACAATTGAAGACCCCCTGATGCACCCCCCTAGAGTAGAAACTCCAAAAAAGTGACCCCATTTTGGAAACTACGGTATAAGGTGGCAGTTTTGTTGGTACTATTTTAGGGTACAGATTATTTTTGGCTGCTCTATATTACACTTTTTGTGAGGTAACAAAAAGAAAGCTGTTTTGGCACCGTTTTTATTTTTTGTTATTTACAACGTTCATCTGACAGGTTAGATCATGAGCTATTTTTATAGAGCAGGTTGTTACAGACGTGACAATAACAATGTTTTTTTGGGGTTGTTTGCATTTTTGAAAGCCATATTTATTTTTTATTTTTTGGGCGACTGTTTTATGTAGGGGCTCATTTTTTCGGTATGAGATGACGGTTTGATTGGTACTATTTTAGGGTGCATATGACTTTTTGATCGCTTGGAATTACACTTTTTGTGATGTAAGGTGACAAAAATAAGGCTTTTTTGACACCTTTTTTTTTTTTTTTTTTTTTACGGTGTTCACCTGAGGGGTTAGGTCATGTGATAATTTTATAGAGCAGGTTGTTACGGACGTGGCAATATCTAATATGTATGCTTTTTTCATTTATTTACGTTTTATACAATAACAGCAGTTTTGAAAAAAAAAAAAAAACATGTTTTAGTGTATCCATATTCTGAGAGCCATATTTTTTTTATTTTTTGGCCAATTGTCTTAGGTAGGGGCTCATTTTTTGCAGGATGAGATGACTGTTTGATACTATTTTAGGGTGCATATGACTTGATCGCTTGGAATTACACCTTTTGTGATGTAATGTGACAAAAAAAATGGCTTTTTTGACACAGTTTTATAATTTTTTTATGGTGTTCACCTGAGGGATTAGGTAATGTGATATTTCTATAGAGAAGGTTGTTACGGACGTGGCAATACCTAATATGTATACTTTTTTATTTAAGTTTTACACAATAATATCTTTTTTGAAACAAACAAAAAATCATGTTTTAGTGTCTCCATAGTCTGAGTGCGATAGTTTTTTTATTTATTTTTTAGCGATTGTCTTAGGTAGGGTATAATTTTTGTGGGATGAGGTGACAGTTTTATTGGCATTGATTTTGGGGTGCGTATGACTTTTTGATGGCTTGCTATTACACTTTTTGTTATGTGACAAAATGGCTTTTTGACATTTTTTTTTTACAGTGTTCACCTGAGGGGTTAAATCCTGCACCCACCCGATCAACCCGCTGTGCATGTACGGCGGAATGCGTTCTGGCACAGCTTCCTGCCGTACATACATGGCATTTTGAGTTAAGGGGTTAATCATATCTTTTCCATACTTGACCATCTTGTCTATCAGTGTTAGTGAGCTAGTTGTAATGAATACAAATATCAGACTGCTGAAGCACTAATGGCATAAAAAGGTGATCTGGCAGCTCGTAGTAAAGTGAAATAAGTAAAATGAAATAGATGGCCACTAGATGGCGATAGAGATCTACACCCAGAGGGAAGTGGTGTTTTATGGTTAATTCCAATAATGCCTAAGGTTTCAGAAGCCCCACTGATCTTCAAAGTGGTGAGTAAGACTGTCACCTTACTGGATCTCTAGTGTAGGTGCTTTCACTTGTCCCTGGCTGGGGTGTCTTCCAGAGTGATACAATTAGTGCAGGGGGTCTCCTTGCAGCTGCGTATGCACTGGCGCTGGTAATTGCATGATTTTCCTATTCTATGACGTAAAGTCATGCTTTTATTAAAGACACGGAGGCGAGTATTGCATAACTCTTTCTTTACTAAAATCCACAGCAGCAAAGAATTTACATAAAAAACTAAGGACAACCCCCAAGAGAACCCCTCCCAATGGACAGTCCATAAATAGGCTCTCCCCAGCCATCTCATCCTCTTTCTTTGATGTGACCAGCCGAACGTTACACGAACACCGGAGCGAACTCCTACTTGCACGGAAAAAACTCTAAACCGGAACCACGAACTGAGACTCTAGAACCCGAGCTCAACCGGAACAGACGACAACCGGAACTAAGAACAAGACGTTCTTAGTGTCTTTAATGGAGGAAACATCCACCATTTAGTGAACCCAGGAACACCGGACCAGGAATCAACCTACGATAAGAAAACAGGAGAGTACAGGTAATATATAGGACTTGACAATCATCAATCCAGCTGAAAATAGAAAACAGCAATCATAAATATCATACAATGCGTAAGTAAGATATACAAATAAACATATATACACAAGTACCATGAACCGGTCAATAATAATAGGGAGGGAAAAAAGGGGGAGGGCAATACTCGCCTCCGTGTCTTTAATAAAATCATGACTTTACGTCATAGAATAGGAAAATCATGCAATTTTATAACAAGACACGGAGGCTTCGTATTGCAAGTTTAAAGTGACTAAATAACGGAAGAAAAAGCATGCAGAGGAGGCCTGAAATAAAACTCCCTAAAAGTGGAGGCTCTAGACCAATCTGCTAACCGTAGCACATCCTCCAGGCGGGCCCCTGCGACGGTCATGGAGGTAGCGGAAGCTCCCCTAACCGAATGCGCCGTGAATACCGAAGTATCCACCCCAGCCAAGGACAGAATCCATTTCACCCAACGGGACAAGATGACAGCAGCAACCGGAAGGAACGGTCTGCGGAATGAAATGAACAACTGAGGCGCAGAGTTGGAACGCAGAGCGGTCGTACGTCCCAAATATTCCTTCAAGCATTCCACCGGACAAAGTGCCGGATTATCCGGGAAAGCCGGATAGGACACCGACCGGATACTAGTCTTTGTACGGCGAGAGATGTTAAAGGACACACCCCCCGGGGTAAAGGATAGCGCGTCAAAATCCAAGGCTCGAACATCTGAAACCCTCTTGCAGGATATCAGACACAGCAAGGTGACCAGTTTCGCCGATAGCTGGCGCAGAGACAACTCCGAATTGCGAGGCCATCCAGAGAAGAACTGCAGAACCAATAGCACGTCCCAAGTGCTAGTAAAACGGGGCCTTGGAGGTCGAGACAAACGCGATCCTTTGAGAAGCCGACATACCAAGGGGTGCTGGCCCGCTGGACAGCCCGCAAAACCCAAGTGACGAGAAGAGATAGCCGACTGAAACAGATTAATAGACCGATAAGCAGATCAAACAGAGAAGACAAAAAATCGAGCAGGTCTTTCACAGGAGCCGAAAGGGGATCCAAACCCCGTCCCACGCACCAGTCAGCCCAACGTCGCCAGGCTAAAAGGTATGCTCGCCTGGTACCGGGCGCCCATGCACTTTCCAAGAGGATACAAGTCGTTCCCGATACGCCTGCGACATCCCAGCGCTCCCCGAAATTCTGCACGCAATTCTGAGTGAGTGCCCCCATGGCATTGACATACCGCACGGCTGCCACGTTGTCCATCCTGAGTTTGATGCACGCCGATATCCTGTGGCTGGTGAAGCTGCGGATGGCGAAGGATCCCGCCATCAACTCCAGCGCGTTTATGTGGAGCTGAGATTCGCTGCCTGACCAGGGTCGTCCGGTGGAAACCCCGTCGCAGTACGCGCCCCAACCGAGAAGGCTGGCATCCGACTCCATGATCAGGTCCGGTTGGGGTCCCACGATGGCCTTGCCATTCCATGCGTCGAGGTTGGCGATCCACCACAAGATCTCGTCCCTCGTCTCGTGATCCAGAGACACCTCGTCCGCGTAGGATGCTCCCGCTTGAAGGTGTGCGATCTTTAACCGCTGCAACGCCCGATAATGAAGAGGCGCAGGGAAAATCGCCTGTATGGAGGAAGAGAGGAGACCGATAATGCGTGCAAGGTGACCCAACGAGATCCGAGGGAGCCTCAGTACCTGACGCAACTCCTTGCGGATGGCCTTGATCTTGGTACCCGGAAGGTACAGGGTCTGTTCGATGGAGTCCACCACAAACCCCAGAAACTCCATTGATCTCGAAGGCTGAAGACACGATTTCTCGGCGTTGATGACAAAACCAAGCCCGGTAAGAAGGGACAATGCCGATCGCAGGTGGAGCAGAAGGTCCGAGGGAGAACGAGCCATGAAGAGGATATCGTCCAGATAGATTACTAGACTAATACCCTGGCAGCGAAGCCACGCCACCACGGGCCTCATCAACTTGGTAAAACACCAAGGGGCTGATGAGAGGCCAAACGGCAGGCACGTGAATTGCCAAAGGTGGCCGTGCCACCGAAACTGGAGGAGATGTCGGGACTGGGGAGCCAAAGGAACCGTCAGGTAGGTGTCCTTCAGGTCCAACTTCACCATCCAGTCCCCCGGGAGCAGAAGGTCCCTGAGTAAATGAATACCCTCCATTTTGAAATGGCGGTATCGAACGAACCTGTTTAGGTTCCTCAAATTTATTACCGGACGGAACAGGCCACCTTTCTTTTCAGCAAAACGTTGCTGACCACTCCCACCGAGTGTGGCGGAGCTGTCTCTATTGCCCCTTTGACCACAAGGGACCGGAGTTCCTGGTTCATGCACGCCCGGGCTGGCCCTGATAGCACTAAGGGCGGAGGTTCTGGAAGGGATAGACGGGCGTCTATCAAATCTATCTTAAAGCCTTGAACCGTGGCAAGTACCCACGGATCGGAGGTGACCCGGTTCCAAGCAGGCAAAAAATGTCGGAGTCTGCCCCCTATACAAGGGTTGAAAGAAAACTGAGGGTTTATGAGACTTACCAAGGGGACGTCTAGATCCCGAGTTGCCTCTGAATCCTCTGGAGCGATACGCAGGGCCTCTGGACGGGAAGAAAGAGGACTGTTGCCTCTGGTCCTGGAACGAGGAGTGTTGATGAAAGGGACCTCAACCATTTCCACGAGTCTGGACACAGCCGGACAGTCGGCCCCTGAAGCTGACGGCCCTAGAAGAGACACGCCCACGGAACACTTTGCTCATCGATGATTGGGCCTTATCAAGCGCCGTAAAGGCCCCTACAAATTTGCCTAAGTCCTTTATGAAACTGTCCCCAAAAATTTGTCCCTTGGCCTCCTTACCCGTCTCAGTAAGCGCCATGTTTGACAGTTTGGGTTATATTTTCATGAGAAGCGCTTTCCTCCGTTCGATAGAGAGGGAGGAATTGACGTTCCCTATTAGGCAAATAGCGCGTTGAGCCCAGCCACTGAGCTCCTCCGGGTCAATGGACGTTCCCTCCGTCCTGGCTGTCTCAGCCAATTCAAAAATCTTCGTAAGGGGGCCCAGACTGTCTAAGAGCTTGTCTTGACAAGCCCGCAGAGCAGAATCTAGGCCCTTGCGGGGGTTAAATCCCGTCTTAGATAGGAATTGTACCATCTTGGGGTCTACATTTGGTGTTTCGCACACCTTATCCTGCACCAAGGGGCAGGGACATTCCGCCTTTAATTTGTTTCGGGTCTCTTTAGATAGTGGCTTCCTGACCCTGTCCTCTAGGTAGCGGGCCACATGTGGGATGGGGAGCCACTCAGCTGACCTAGGATGGTGCAGGCTGTCTGGGTCAAACAGGGGGTCGCCCTGTGGGTCAACAAGGGAGCTAGGTCCTGGGGCATTGGTCTCCTGGGCCGCACTAGAAGCGGGTTGCGGTGACGGGGAGACCCCTTCCAACATATCAGATACTTGGATCCCATCCAGATCCACGTCTGAGGCATAATGACCCTCATCAAAAACCTCCTCATCAGACTCTATATCTGAGTCAGACCTGGGTTCGGGCTGAGTCCGAGCGGATTTCCAGGAGCGCGCTTTTTCCGCCTGGCGCTGGCAGGCTCTTTTGCGTGACCTTTGCACGCCGTCTTTTGATAGAACTAGGCTATCAGTATTAAGCATTCTGGAGGTATCAGAGACCGGAGCTGCAACCGGAGTAGTAGCTGAGGTTTGCGCTCTGAGTGCTTGGGCGATAGATTGACTAATCATGGATGACATATTGCCCATGGCATTAGCAATGGCCGTAGAGATGGACAGCTGCAGATCCCCAACCTGAGGCTCATTCTGACATTGAGCTGCAGGAACTGGGGTAGAGCTAGTGGTGGGGCCAGAAGGAGCATCGCTAGGCAGGGACATGATTGCAGGAGTAGTCACTCCAGAGCAAGCAGGATTAGCTACTTAGCTGAGCCCTGGCAGACAGGTACCGATGTCCGGCGAAAGAAAAAAGGCGCCGCCGGCAAACCGGAAGGGGTGGAGATAGCGAACCGCCCCCCCAGAACAAGGGAGTACCAATATGGCGCCCGAGATTCCCTGTCTCAGGCGCCTATACACCCAACACCTAAAACAAGATGGCGCCCGAGATTCCCGAACTGGCACCGAAACCACGCGTGACGCAAGCAAAATCTCGCGATCTCACGGGCAGAAGAAGAATATGAGGAAGATGGCGTCCGGAGGGTAAGATAAACGAGGGGGAGGGGGACCAGACGGAGAAGGGGAAATCGCAAACGATACCCCCAAAAGGACAGCCCAACGGCAGATGAAACAAAAAAGGGGGGGGGAAGATGAGAGTGACCCCCCCGAATAACACAAAATAACACAAACTATTAAATAATAGCCCTAGAAGACCAAAACGGTAAAAATAACATACATGTGAAATGAGCAATAACAATAATGAACAATTCAAATTAAGACAGTAATAAGCCCCACAAGAATAATGGGACAAGAACAATACACTGCACAAAGTAAAATAAGGCACTTATCTGCTGTGGGCAGCAGCAAAGAAAGAGGATGAGCTGGCTGGGGAGAGCCTATTTATAGACTGTCCATTGGGAGGGGTTCTCTTGGGGGTTGTCCTTAGTTTTTTATGTAAATTCTTTGCTGCTGTGGATTTTAGTAAAGAAAGAGTTATGCAATACGAAGCCTCAGTGTCTTGTTATAAAATCACCCACCTCCTTCAGTGAAGAACCCAGGAGCCGGTTTACTTCAGCAGTGGTTCGGGGCAATAACATAAAAGTCCCGCAGGGGGGAACCTGGTCATGGAGAGTAGGCTGCATGCTGCCTGTGAAGGATGACCCATTTACCATTTTAGATGGCACCAGCAGGATGCTTTCTCTCCTATAGCACACCACAGGGCTCTGTAGATGTCGGACCCAGTGAGAATCCCTTCTTCAAGATGGCAGAGGGATAAGAGAGACAGAGGCTCCATGTTCAGGGCGCAAGATGGTGGACAGGAGCGGGCCTCTGTATGCTGGTGCTGGGTACCGGTTCGCAGGAGGGAGTACAGGAGCAACTAAGAATGGTGACAATGTAAGGGGGGAGGACCACAGGGTACAATTCGAGGCTGGTGAAAGGGATTTCAGAGGTATGAGTTGGATTGTGGCTATATGATGCAGGAGCCCACAAACCGTGCGTCCACTACTCTGCTCAGCCAGGCCACACCCCCTTGGAAGATATCTAGCTGCCATTATTTCTCCAAAGAGTAGCCACACAGGCTAGCAGTTGCTGAAGTACATAAAGCAGCAAACATCCCGCTGGCTGTCACCCCTCCGACTCCAACTGGGCAAGGGGGTCAGCGACAATGGGCGCAACATCCTGGCCTCTCTGAACCTGGGGGAAATAACACATGCTCCCTGCATGGCTCAAGTCATCAACCTAGTCGTGCAATGCTTTAAAAAAAAAAAAAAAAAAAAAAAGTACACTAGCTTGTGCAAGGTGCTGGCAATGTTCAGGAAACTGTCCAAGCATTTCAGCCATTCTTACGTGGTACAAAACAGAGAAAAAATGTGATGAAAATATATTATGTATTTTGGACCCACTCCTGCTTTTGGCTTCCAAATCATGATCAAATCCTGATGCAAAATAGTGACCATGTGAAAGAGCCAGTAGTCATCCCTCTGGCTCTCCAAATGGTGATAATGCAGTTGTCACTATGCAAGCAACTCAGCATACATTTGGCCATTCGCACAAGGGACTCCCTGCCTCCATCTCCACTTCATACTTCCATGGTCTGTCAGGGTCATCTGCGTTGTCTTCATTGTCATCCTATAGCTCCTCTCCTTTCCCTTGGGCAGATAAACCACCTAGTTCTGTATAGAATTCCTGGGCGTTTATGTCCTCCTCCTCCTGTACGAGTTCAGCCTCCTTGCCAGTTATATTTATTATCACCCCTTCCAGGACATGAAGGAGTGGAATTATATCATTAATCCCGTAGCCCTGGCGACTGACAAATAAAGCAGCCTCCTCAAAGGGACTGAGCAAACTTCAGGTGTCACACATGAGCTGCCACTGTCTAACATCAGAGCTACACTGGGAAGTAGTCTTATCCATCAGCATCATCAAGAAATCGGTCATGGGTTTCCTCTGATTGGTCCAACATGTGGAAACGTTGCATATGAGGTGTTGTAGAGGAACACCATTCTGTCTTTGCAGCTCAAGGAGGGCATGCTTTGCATCGTGCTACGATCTGTCAGGGTCATCTGCGTCATTTTCGTCTTCACCCTCTAGATCCTCGTGCTCCTCTCCTGTCACTTGGGCAGATAAACCACCTAGTTCTGTATAGCCAATTCAGCCTCTACAGGGCTCAGGTGGCTGTGAGATGTAGGTGTCATGTCTTCTGTCCCCTTACCAGTCAGATTTATCAGCATCCGTTCCATGACGTGAAGTTGTGGAATTACATAATTCATCCCATGGTCCCGGCCAGGGCCGGCCTTGGGGTGTGCGAGCTGTGCGGCTTGCCAGGGGGCGTCATGGCAACAGGGGCGCCCGGCGGCCGACACAGCTCTCAGTCGGTCTCTACAGGCTACAGCAGCCGGCCAGCCCGACCCGAGCCGAGATTGTGTGAGCGGCAGGGGCGTAGCGTGGGGGAAGGGGGGGCGCAAAATTGCAGGGGGCGCCAGGCAGCAAACACTTCAATGAGGGTCATGGGAGCCTATGGCTCTCGTCCCCACCGTTCTTCCTCATAGGCTTCAGGCTAAGAGGCAGTAGAGCGAGCGTAGTATCTAGAATGTAGTTGATCCTGGGAGGTATGATGTCAGGGGAAGAGGCGGAGTCTTGTCATCCAGGGGGCGGGGCCTAAAGATGTGCGGGAGATTCTACAGAGCAGAGTCTGCAGGTAAGTATGAGGAGGACTATAGTGACTGTTAATTTTACTTGGGGGGCTTTTTGCAGAGGCTGAAGGGAGAAGGAATCATCTTTGTACTGGAGACTGTATGTTAGAGGGGTATGAAGAGAGGGTAGTGGGGGTAATATTATTTACATGGGACTGTATGCTGGAGAGGCTGAAGGCAGGGGGTGTTGTATCTTACATGGCACTGTATGCTGAAGGAGCTGAAGGCAGGGGGAGGGATGTATTTTACATTGGACTGTATGCTGAAGGGGCTGAAGGCAGGACGAGTGATGCATTTTACATGGGACTGTGCAAGAAGGGCTGGAAGGCAGGGGTGTGATGTATCTTACATGGGACTGTATGATGGAGGGGCTGAAGGCGGGGAGTGATGTATTTTACATGAGACTTTATGCTGGAGGGGCTGAAGGCAGGAGAGTGATGTACCTTACATGGGACTGTATGCTGGAGGGGCTGAAGGCAGTAGAGTGATCTACCTTACATGGGACTGTATGCTGGAGGGGCTGAAGGCAGGGAAGTGATGTGTCTTACATGGGACAGTATTCTGGAGGGGCTGGAGGCAGGGGGAAGGTTGTCTCTTACATGGGACTGTATGCTGGAGGGGCTGAAGCAGGGGCATAATTATTACTATAATACTACAGAGGGGGCCATTATAGTATTAATAATAATAATAATACAGAGGAGGAAATAATAATAATAATAATAATAATAATAATAATATAGAGGGGCCAGTATATATTATAATTATACATAGGGCATTATAATTATGGGCACTATGGGGGGTGGGGGGGTCTGTTATCTGAGGATGATAGTAAAGTGAGAAATCCCAAAAAATTTCTGTGAAACTCTACAGAGATGAGACGCGGCTCAAAGAAGTTATCATGACGGTCCTATATCCGAATGAAGATGCTGAGGAAAGTCTACATCACAGGAGAGGTCACTAGATGTAACAGGTATGGTGCGGTATTCTCCTGTATATTTCATAGCAATGTATGTTATGTCCATCCAAATATCTGTTTGGGGGGTATAGAATTTGGGCCACACTGCCGAAGCCCGGCCCTAGACTTCAGGTAACACTGTGTTCTGAATTCTAGGCCTCACACCCATCTACTACATTATTTGTACTCAGGGGGCGGAGTCTAGCGGCCGAGCCGGATGCAGGCTGGGTGAAGAGCTCCGTCGCTGACCGAGTCCTCCTGAACATTTTTAGCCATTACCACAGCCTCATAATGGGAAAGTTTAGCAAGGAGAAAACTAAAGAAACACCGGGGAAAGCAAAAACCGACGCAAATCAGAGTGATTTGGATAGATTTGTCCGAAGAACCGACATTAGATCTGAATCCAAGATGGCGTCGGCGCGCCTCGCGATCCCCGCCGATAATAAGGACGCTGACTCAGAAGGTGAGGGAGACAGTGAACAAGAACAGCATAATTTGGCTGACGACCTACCTCTCTCCAGGGCGTTCATAAAAAAGATATTCTGCGCAAGGCGTTGGGTCCACTGCGACAGGATCTGTCTGTAATAAAAAAAGACATGCAACACCTTAGCTCCAGAGTGAATGATATAGAGGCCCGCGCAGAACACCATCACAGAGTTCAGTGGCCAAGTCTCCCATAATCTGGACAATGCGCAAGCCCACATAAATTACTTGTATTCCCTGGTGGAAGATCAAGACAACAGGGGACGCCGCAACAGCATACGGCTGAAAGGTATACAGTAGTCGGTACCGCAGGAAGCCCTGCAGCAAGAGGTCATCCAGCTATTCATTCGCCTATTACCAGAGTGCCAAAAAGTCCTCTTTGAAATGGATAGAATCCAGGGGGCCCTCCGTCCTCCGCCAAAACCACAAAATCTCCCCAGGGACGTCATTTGCCGCATGTCCAATTTCGCGGTGAAAGACAAGATTATGCTAGCCGCAAGAAAGAACAAGACAGCGGAGATTAAGGTGTCGCAACCAAATAGTGTAAATCCAGGAGGATCCCTCGCCAAACTGCCACGTGAAATTAGGAACTCATGGGTATTTTCCCTCTCTTGTTACATGAGGCCATCTTGCCTCTTTGATGCCTTACTATGATGATTAGCTAAATATGTAAGACAAGCTTCTGCGACTTAGTACCCTGTCTCATTCCTTTTTCCCTCCCCTCTCCTCCTATCCATTTATTACCTTTGCCTATCTACTTCTACTAGTCATGTTTCATCTTCTCTCAACATTTGTCGCTTTCTTATTGCATTCCTCTTCTATGTCATTGCTTCTATTGGGTCACTAAAAGCTTAAGATAGTAATATACAGCATGCATATGTCGGTACTGCTCAGAAGTGTTGACTGTGGTTAAAGAGCTCCACCTAGTGCCTCAGTAAGGGAATGCGGTCTGATCCTCTATCTTAGCCTTCTGCGATTATACTCTCTCCTATCTATATCTTTCTCCACTCGATTCAGATAGATTTTAGTGGTACTTTCGTCCCCTTTTTATCACAGGGTTCTTTAAAGCAATCCTCATTTTCCCACGTTGGGAGCTCATGGGGGCTCGTGGTGTTCTGGTTCTGGTCAAGCTGCCAGTTCGGTTGATGTACTGCTCCAAATGAATTAATGTTAAAGTATACGTATACTGAGAGATCAATACTGAGACAACACACAGCTGGGTTATAACAGGATCTCTGGTTTATTGCGGAACAGTAGACAGTATATAGGATGGAAAGGAGTGGGGGGTGTAAGGTGGCGTGTATCTTTTCTATTGGCTATAAACTCTATATTTTCTGCCACATCGATGACAAGAGGAAGTTCCCCCCTTGCTGGTGGGTGAAGTCGTTACTTCTTCCTCCTTTGAAGCTGCTTGCTTGAGCTGAACGGAAACCGTCTTGTGACACATGATAAAGCAAAGAACAAGATTTCTTGTTATAGGCATTGGCTGGGTACCTGACCGCCATTTTAACTACAGTATAGTTCTGAACAAGCAAGTATCCATTTTGTCTTAATGGTGCATAACAGTCCCCCCTTGGAAACAATAACAGTGTGTCCAGCTAGGAAAACATGTGACATTAGCCTAGTGTCCCTCTTGCCAGGGGGTAGAGCTATAATCTATTGGGGGTCCTGATCTGTTTATCATGAGCCATTTGGCATCTGCCCGCCCTGCGACAGGTAAGGACACTTCCCTGTCTTTATCTTTTCTGGATTTAACTTGGTATATGCTAGTGAGAAACATAGTAGAGTTAGACAGGTCAATCAGTTCAGAAAGGTCCAGGGGTATTGCAACATAAGGCATACTGGCTGAGCTCACGAGACTGTGGGTACAGATCCAACAATCTCTGAGTTTCAGTCTCATTCAACCCCTGGACTAGAATTTGATAGTGCCGTCTTAGTGAATTGTCCCATTCATCACCCAGTGGCGTGAACACTGCTGATATGCCTACAGTCAAAGTCATGATACGTAGATGGACCCTGATGGCTTATTGTTCCAGGGTCGTCGGGACAGTCTTTACTGTTTTTTACAATGTGAGACGTGGATCCAGGTAGGCCTCCCTTCGAGTTTCACAGAGGTGGGGGTAGTCAGCAACACCTGGTACGGCCCCTCGTATCGTGGTTCGAGGGTGTTTCTTACGTGTTTCTTTACCACCACCCACTCTCCAGGTTTGAGAGTGTGGCTTCCCTCTAGGGAGTCGGGATCTGGAATGGAAGAGAAAACTTGTGCACGTATGTTAGACAATGGTTTACTCAGGGGAATCACATATTTTGCTACAGATTCATAATGCATTTGCAATTGCTGTGGGAAGTACTGCGCCATCCTAGGCCCTGTCCCAAACAAAATTTTGTGTGGAGGCCTAGGTGTGTGCCTAACTGAAAATTGTGCTATTGGCAGGCATTGTACCCAACTGAGCCCTGTCTCCCTAGTCCTTTTCAGCATCTTAGACTTCAGTACCCCGTTCAGTTGTTTGACTTTGTCGCTGCTTTGGGGTCTGTAGGGCATGTGATAGGCTAAGTGTGACCCCACAATCTTCCAGACTTCTTGGGTTAAGCTAGCAGTGAATGCTGGGCCCTGATCACTCTCAATGACCTCAGGTACTCCGAACCTACAAACAGTTTCCTGCATTAGTTTCTTAGCAGTTGTTGTGGCTGTCTGATTTCAGACAGGGTAGGCTTCTGGCCACCCAGAGAACAAGTCTACCACTACTAGCACATATTGAAACCCTTGACACATTGGCATCTGGTTGTGGTCAATTTGAATCCGTTGGGATGGGTACTGGGCTTTGGGGAGACATTTAGTTGGTGTAGGCTCAGTTCTTCCCGGGTTGCACTGCGCACAGACGAGGCAAAACTGAGTATGCCTCACCAGGACAGGGGATATCCCTGTGGCCACCCATATTTTGTCAATTAGTTATTTCATGATGGTCTTAGATTGGTGGGTGGGCCCATGAGCTATTGAAGCTATCAGAGGATAGAGAGCTTTGGGCAGTGATACTCTATTTACTTGGGTCCACAGTCCAGATTCTTTCTCTTCTTGGGCTGACTCTTTTAGCCAATCCAATTTTTCTTGTGGCGTGGCCTGCTTCTGTAACTGGACTAGCAGGTCCCAGGAGACCTCTTTTGGTTTCTGTGTTAGGTCTGTTGTGGACTCTGTTGCCATCAAGACTTGTGAGGTCTGTTCTTCTTCCTCTTTCACTGCTGCTTGCTTTGTTGCTTGATCAGCTAGGGCTTTTCCTCTGGCTTCAGAGGTGTCAGCTCGAGTGTAGATCAATAAAGTTTTCAGATCTCCAGTATACTCCCCCCTTGGAAGAGGGAGAAGAGCAGCAGAATTGAGGATGTGACATCTTTGAATAGTGACAGGTAGGAGCAGGCTACCTAGCAACCGTAGGTGACCTTGATTAGTCAGATGCCTAGGTTGTGTTTGTTGGAGAATGGCAGAAATGTCATGTGGTGCTAGGATAGTGAGGGGGTGGCCTAGTACCATATCAGAAGTGGTGTCGAGCAGGGCACTGGCTGCATGTACAGCTCTGACACAGGAAGGGGCTGCCCTGGCTACTGGGTCCAGTCTTTTTGTATGGTAGGACTTTGGGGTCCTTCAGGGTCACAGTGACTGGTGGGATATTGAGTCATCCGATATCCTGGGGTCCTCCGGCCCAGAGAATATCGGGGATGAGGTGAAAAATGGTTTGCAGCGAATCCCCTTGCTCATATGAATCAGTGCAGAATTTTATTGTCAGACATCCGGCAGCCAAGGGTGTTACATAATTTGAGCGAAAACCACAAAGACCAAGATGCGAGACAGTTTCTTATCATAAAGAGGATCTTAAACTAACACAGAAGAAACTAACAATTCTGTGAAAAGAAAAAAGGTGGGGGTCAACTGATCCACCGTAGCTGTCCTGCAATGTAGTGGAATGATCTGCTAATTTTGCTTTTGCCCATTTTTCTATAAAGTATTCTACAGACTCATGATCCCAGGGGTCAAAGTTCTGACCCCTCAGCTCAGGGATGGGAATGTGATCCATTACGCTCTGGCCCAGTGGTTAGCACTGGTGCCTTGCAGCGCTGGGGTCCTAGGTTCAAATCCAACCAAGGACAACATCTGCATGGAGTTTGTTTGTTCTCCCTGTATTTGTGTGGGTTTCCTCTGGGTACTTTGTTTTCCTCCCACACTCCAAAGACAGACTGATAGGGAACTTAGATTGTGAGCCCCATTGGGGACAGTTGGTTGCTAATGTTTGTAAAGCGCTATATAAGTGCATAAAATAAATAAATTATCAGTGAGCGGGATTCATCTGTCTTATTCTCCACTATACTTTGCAAATCAGACCATGTACATCCATAGGTTTGGTACACTTAACATAATTTCCTGTTAAATGGCATTGGGTGGGTCTCAGGGTCAGGCA